>NC_138067.1:25619021-26254009 GCF_964194185.1 Rhinolophus hipposideros | reverse complement strand
ACCATTTGCGTTTGCCACAAAATTGTTATTGCATTGTGGTTTGCCATAAATGAAAGTACATATATTAGGGCTGCAGTCCCCATTAGGGTTGTGGGGACGAAGTCCCAGAGAGCTATTTCCAGGCTCTCGACCTCATGTGGAAAGATGCTGGCTTGGGTAGTAGATGGCCATCAGCTGTGACTGGTTGGCCGTCAGCTGTAACCAGTTAGCCATTGGCCACTGATAGAACTGCCGTGGCTGAGCTAGCAAGGGAGATTGCAGGGGTGTTGGTTGGTTGGCAGAGAAGCAGCTGGGGATTGCAGCTACCAAGGGGGGTTAGCAGGTGTGGATGGCGGATTGCGGATTGTGTGGATCCTACTTCCTGTCTCTTGCCCCACTGCCAGTGAGACTGGGGTGCAGGAAGACCCCTTGTTGTGGTACTGGCGGATGTTTGCTTTTGTGTCTCCAACCCGGCCACCAGCAAAAATATAGTGGTATGTACCCACCATCCATGGCTCCGTGGGTGTTCCTTTTTGGCCTCACCGTATCCTGGGTTCTGGTGCGGGGAGCAGGACTAGAGACCCTGCCTCACACATAGCGCAGCGAGCAGGGTATGATGCCGGCCAGAACTCTCCTAAGGATGGTGGAGCAGTTTGTGCCTATGAACACTACGTCTCAGGAAGCCCGTGAGAAGCGGCACCGGGAACAGGAGGTGCAGTCTGCCTGGGAGAAACGTGACCCCTTGGTGAATTGGTGGTCCTCTCAAGCCTCTGGATGGCATGCCGCCCTATTGGCTATAGCAGGCGTCGCCTGTCGTTTGGTGGTCTGCTGCTGCTGTGGACTCTTAGAGTTGGGGACATCTTACACCGAGGCCTCTACCCAGTTGGACACCTGGCGTGGCGAGCAGGATTCCAGTCAGGTAGGAATGACGCTGGGCAGGAGGACAGGTGGCCCGCACCCTGGTGTGGTGCCTGGTGGCCACTGTTCTCAGGAGCTGGACTCCCGTGGAGGGTTGGGAGGACATGGACGGTTCTCCAACCAGCATAGGCTGGAGAGGGCGAAGGTTGTTGCGGCCGTGTGGGCTGGGAAGTGCTTGCTGGGGCGGCCCAGGTGCGGGACTTGTGGTCCCAGAGGGAGACGCTTGCTGAGTCTTTGGTGGAGTATGTGGGTGAGGTCAAGCTCGTCCCTCACCCCCAGGTTGGGAAGGACTTGGAGCCCTCGCCCTGTGGAGAGGGCACACAGTGTGAGGCCAACACACAGTCCTGGTGAATGACTGTGGACTATGGGGAAGTGCCTTCCATTCCTGATTGGATGGACTGGCTTGACTGTTTGCTTGGTAACGTGCCACCATGTAGTGGAACTGGCGGGTGTTTACTTCCTGTGTCTTGACCGGTCGCTGTCGAGAATATGTAAGCACCCTGGCTGTGCCCAGGAGGACTGGCTGTGCCCAGAAAGGAGGTGGACATCGGGGGACACCCCCTGGGACATTACTTGAACTGGACTGAAACTTTTCTCATGAGCTGAGTTCCTGACACAGGACCCCTTGTGGAATCGCTTGTCGCGTCAATTGTGAGGCAAGACCCTGTAGGGGTGGAGTGTGGGGACGGAGTCCCAGAGAGCAGTTTCCAGACGCTCAATCTCATGTGGAAAGGTGCTGGCTCGGGCAGTAGATGGCCATCAGCTATGATTGGTTGGCCATCAGTTGTAACCGGTTAGCCATTGGCCCCTGATATAACTGCCATGGCTGAGCTAGCAAGGGCGGATTGCAGTTAGCAAGAGAGTTTGTAGATTGGCAGAGAAGCGGATGGCAGATTGCAGCTACCAAGTGGGGTTAGCAAGTGTGGATGATGGATTGTGGATCTTCTGGATCCTACTTCCTGTGTTTCACCTGGCTGCCAGTGAGACTGGGGTGCAGGAAGACCCCTTGTTAGGGTATTGGCGGATGTTTGCTTTTGTGTCTCCAACCCAGCCACCAGCGGATATATAGTGGTATGAACCCCCCCCCATCCTTGGCTCCGTTGGTGTTCCTCTTTGGCCTCACAGTATCCTGCATTCTTGTGTGGGGAGCGGAACTAGACACCCTGCATGACAAGGGTCCTTGGAAGCTGTGAATCCTTGAGAAAAGCTCCTTGCCCTGGATTTCCTGGGCTCTAGTTTTCCCCAGGTGTAAGCTTGGGCTTGCGTGGAGGGTTCCTCACCAGCTCTGTACCTTGGGCAAGTTGTTTAATCTCTTGAAGACTCTGTTTTCTGGTCTGTAAAATGGAAAACAATACTGTTTACCTCCGGGAGTTGTGATGAGGATGAAATAATATGAAGCATCTGAAAGCACAGCCCACATCTTGTGTACAGGAATTGGCATTCGTTAGCATCACCAGGATTGCCAGTGTTCCTTTTCCTCTGGTGTCCTGAGTTTCAACATGTCTCATATTTGGGAATGAACTCTCTGAGTCGAGGGCTTGTGGGGAGAGGCTGGCATGAAGAACTGGGGACTAAGGGACAGGAGTACATTATACCACTAGGAAGAGAGGAGCAGCATTGACCTAGCAAGTCAGCCTGAAGACCCCAGCAAGCCAAGGTGATGGGTGCCTTCAGAGCACTCCCCACCTCACCTCCCGCTACCCACAGAAGTCTTCTGGCTTGGATGTCTGTTCATCAGAACCTATAGATCTACTCCCTGCAAAGAAATGGGTTGACCCTCCCCGCCCCCCAACCCTCTATGGGATACTGGCTTCAGCAAACACAATTCCTACCCCATCTGCTAAACTAGAAGTCTGTCCGAGGGCTGGGGCCCTTGCCCATCTTGTCCACCTCTGATCTCCAGCCCCTAATCCTGTGAAGAGCCCCGAATAAGCCTCATATACACTTGTTGGATGAGTGGGTCCTCAGGCCGCCCCGGATCTCACCCTTCTTCTCTCCTGGCTTGTAGACATTTCCCTGTTATCCCAAGGCCTCCTGTTTCCTCCCCACTCTGGCTTCCCAGCCACTTGCAGAGAAAATGTGAGGACCTCCCCTGTTCTCCATGTTTCTCTTCCTTCCACAGATAATGTAGGATTACAGAGAAAGCAATCTGTGCTCAACGCCATGTTGAGAGCTTGACGTCTACATAGACTCATTAATTCGCACAGCTACGCCATTTTATCCACATTTTACAAACAGGGGGAGTTGGTGTTAGGCTCTTCATAGGCTGAAAGTGGCAGATGAGAATCCAAACAAGGTCTTCCCAACTCTTCATGGTCAGGCCAGTGGTTCTCAAACTTCTGTAGCATCAGAATGACCTGAAAGGCTTATTAAAACATGTTACTGATCCCACTCCAGGATTCCTCATTCAGAAGGTCTGTGGTGGCGCCTGTGAATGTGCATTTCCAATAAGTTGGCAGGTGCTGCTGATGCCACTGTCCAGGGACTGCCTTGAGAAACTGCCCTAAGTATACTCCTCTTTGGCCAAGGCCGCAGCACCCTTCCCACAAGAGGGCAGGGGCAAAAATCCTTGGCACTGCACCATCTATCCCTTTCCTAAATTCTGAATATCAAATGGAAGACATTTGCATCATCAAATGGGCTACAAGTCAAATCAATGGCTAAGTTTTATCATTATTTTTCTCTTGTATTTTGCTGAGAGAACCAACTTACTTTAGAATCATCTGTGTCCTATAATTCATCCTCAAGTATTACGCATAAGTTGAACTAAAATGAAGTTCTCATTAACCAACTCTTGTAAATTTTTTCTTCCTTTCTTTCTTTCTTTCTTTCTTTCTTTCTTTCTTTCTTTCTTTCTTTCTTTCTTTCTTTCTTTCTTTCTTTTTTTTCTTTTTTTTGATGAAGGAGTAGGAGATGGGAGGGAGGTCCAAGAGTGAAGAACATTCTTCTAAATTAACCAAGAGGTCTAATTATAGCAGAGGCTGGCTGTTTTCTTTAAAAGAAAAGCAGTTTCTTGAGTTGTAATTATTCTACATATTATAACACGTGGAAAGTAATGGGATGGGGGGGAGGACTAGAAACTTGCATTCCTTAGTAATGAACTACATAAGCAGTAAAAGCCCAAGTTAGAGTATTTTTTTCCAAACTTTTACTCAATAAATATCCTGTCTCTAACGTATCACAAATTCCAAATTAGCAGTGTGTGGATTCATGAAATCCATTCATTTCTCCATTCATGCATCCCACAAACATTTATTGAAGTCTCTACTCTTTGCCAGGCATCTGCTGGGTGCTGGGCCAGGGGAGGGACAGGGGGATGTTGATGTTAAGAGAAACAGGATACAGGCCATGTCCTTGAGGGACGGTGGGAGACAAAGGGTCATGGAGGAGATGTATGTGCTTTGGCACGTGGGTGGAAAAGTTGGGGAAGGGGTTTCCAGACAAAGGGAATAGCACATAATGATAGAAGCTGTAATAGATTTTATTGGTGCTCCATCAGATTCCTCTTACCAGGCCACTGCATCTGTCCCCCAGCTGCTGCGTTGATTGCTAAGGGCACAAAACTGTCTCCTTCTCAGCCAAGTGGAGCCACCTTGCCAAGGGGTTATGCCATACTCCCTGTCCCCCTACCCACCCAGGGGGCAACCTGTTGACTGACTAACACAGGGGTATCTTGCCACACCCTTGCTTACCTCTTTCCCCTGCCCTGTCTTTTTCCCTCCTTCTGTCAACAAATCAGGCATCCACCCTGTCTCAGGCTCTGCTTCTGGGGAACTTGATCTAAGAAGGAAGTGTAATTGCTCATTTTTGGTCTCTGAAGCCACATACCTGCATTTGTTACACTGGCTAGGGCCTTTACTAGTTGTAGGATTCTAGATAAGTTACTCAGCCTTGACCAGAACTATTAATAGAAGCCCAATGGATCCAAGAGGTGGGCTCCCCAACCCCCACCTTTTCTTTGCCCCATCTCTTAATTAAGGAGCAACACCATGTGCGTGCATGTGTACATATCTAAAGACACACACATGCACGCACACATGCACACACACGCACACATACTCACGAGGTAATAATAAGAAGCAAACGGGGCAACCAGGGGCTTGGAGACCTGCCACATAGATAACTTTTCCCTAAAGACTTGAGAGTTGATCTCTAAAGCCATCTTCAACCTGATCTGGTATTCTGTACCTCCCCAAAGTGCTTGCCCTGGCCTTTAGTCATGCTTTTAGAAACATGTAGTGCATATCAACTAGCTTCTGCAATAGGAAAATGTATTATTTTGTATAACACATATTATCCACATTAACAGAGGCAGGGCAGATTTCTGGACTGGTTGATTCAGTAGTCAATGATATCAGTAAGGATTTGGACTTTTCCTCCACTTTCCTGCTCTGCTATCACCAATGTGGGCATGGGTTACCTATAGGATGGAACAATAGGCAGCACACATACTAGCTGCAAGCTGCAGTCCTTGCTTCCACCTGATTGGTCCATCCCAGGTCATGTATCTGGCTGGGACCAATGACAGTTAACAAGAAAATGCCATGTTCTGATTGGCTTAAACGAATCAAGACCTATGCCTAGAGCTGGGAATGGGATGAAGGCAGTGTAACACGCCGATTAACAGTTTGGACTCAGAGCCAGGACGCTGGCATTCAAGTCATGTCTGTCCTGCTGGTAGCTATATGAATTCAGGCAAGTTATTGATTTCTTTCTGCCTCAGTTTCCTGATCTGTCTGATAGAGATATTATGTGCGCTTCATAGGATTGTTATGAGGCTTGAATGAGTTGATAATAAATGCCAGGAGCTTTGACAGTACCAGCTCACGGCCAGCAAAAGTGTTAGCTATTACCATATCGTGTTTATCTGAACAAAATCGGGGTACAGTTAGGAAAGACAAATATGACAGCCGATATTAAGTAGACAGCTACGTAGCATTGTTCATGATACCATCTCCGCAGCCCAAGTTGGTTTTCTGACTCCTGGACTGTGTTCAGCTCAGCATCCTAAGTTGAAACATCCTGGCCGGATGTATAAGGTTTAAAAACCACTGTGTTTCTGAAATCGTTCTTGGCTTTCAAAGTAGCTCCCCAAGCATTTTGAAATTGTAGCTCTGAGCCCTTCCCTTACTAACCATCTCTCACCTGAAGCCCATCATTAAACTTCTTCTGTGTTGGAGTAGAGTTGTCAGCTCCAGGAGATGCTACCTCATAATGGGAGAGCCAGGACCCACCTGTCTGGCCATCTCTCAGGGGCTACA
This sequence comes from Rhinolophus hipposideros, assembly GCF_964194185.1. NCBI lineage: Eukaryota > Metazoa > Chordata > Mammalia > Chiroptera > Rhinolophidae > Rhinolophus > Rhinolophus hipposideros. The sequence goes on along the minus strand of NC_138067.1, from coordinate 26,247,851 downwards.
CCACCATGGAGCAGTTGTTCTGCTCAGGCTTAGTTGACTTCCAGAATCAATGACAATGCAGATGTAGCTAATCACATCATGCCCCATTCCAAGCCTCAAAGACTGAAGCCCTTGTACTCTTGAACGGCAAGGACAGGAGTCAGTCTGGCCAGAGGGCATGAGCAGTAACAAAGGGTTGCAGTGAATATAAAGAAAGAAGTATCAAGAGGAGGTGGAAATACCTCCTGGCAGGACTGTGTATAAGTGTCCACTTTAGTTAATAATTTACACTAATCCTAAAGTTCAGGTTTGTGCACTGGGACATCTGGATGGGCTTCAGATGATCACTGAGCCCCTTAATTTATATACGTGGACTTTTCTAGTGGGGAAGGCTTCAGCTTGCAATGGATTCTCAGAAAGGTCGAGAACCACTGTACTGGAATGAAATCTCTACTTCACGAAATTAATCCCTTCACTTCCTTGCTCATTTTCTGATGGCTTCTCATCTCCAACAGGGTTCTCTTAGGAACTTGTATCTCTCAGCTACAACCATTTGTGAAACTGAGGCCAGGACCTTGGGCATGCTAAGGACCCCAGTGCAACCTGCTGAGGGATTGGTCCAGGCCCCACCCTGACTGAACCCCAAAAGGGAGTCAAAGAAGCTCATTGCTGGACTTGATATTTTGCACAAGGATGAAATGAATTAGTGAGAGGCCTGAACTCTGAGGCCAGGCAGAGCCCCATTTCTCACTCAGCGTGGCTCAGAATTCCACCCTTGAGTTGCATGGGATAGCTACACAAGTGTGGCCAGGGCATCAAACAGTTCCTTCCCAGTCCACAACCAGATAAGTATAGCAATGGAGGGCCCTCATCTGGGAAATTTTATAGCAATTTGACACAGTAATTGTGTCTGCCTCATCTAATAGTTTAAAAGATGGGGCTTGCATGTTGTATGTCCTGTTCCTTTATTTCTTTTTTCTAAGAATTCATTTTGGTTGTGTTTCATGAAACTAGTCATCTGAAATATGTATGTGTATATATGTATGTATATATCATACTGCTCTTCACACAGAGAAGCACTAACCTAGGGGATCTGTAAGGTCACTGTCCTGGCACCTGTGCCACTAACATGTAGGACATTTATTGGGCCGAGGTGTGGGGATGGAGGATGGATGAGCCTGAGGCAGAAACCCCAAAGTAAAATTTCTTTAAGGGCTCCTATAACCTGAAAAGTCATGGAATTTTCACTTCCTTCCACAATAGATCCACCTTTGTTTTAAAATAAAGTAGGTTCACTGGTTTTTATTTGTTTCGTTTCCTTCAAGTTGTCAAGTAAAGTTTTAGCTCCAAGAAGCTCCATGCACGGTGACTTTTTAGTTTGTTTCTGTGAAAAAACACACATGTTATGTGTGTGGCCTTGTATGCCCTTTGAAACACCACCGTATGCCCTTCGGAAATAGTAGCATTTGTCATTTCAGGAAGCACTTTGCACCAGATAGTCAACAGCCGTTTAGATGTAAAAGCAATGGAGTGGAAGGAGTGTTTTGTTTTGGTTTCTGTTTTCTCCAAAAAGCAAATGTAAGTGTGATTGTTTTAAACAAATGTTACTTTCAGTGTAGTCTTTATAGTTGATGTCGTCTAGTGTCGACGAGCAAACTCTTACATAGTGTTTACTATGTGCTCGGGAAAGTTCTAGGGGCTTCTTCTACATTAACCTATGTAATCCTTACAGCCATCCTTTGAGATAGGTTCTGTTCATAGCATCTCCATTTTATACATGCAATACTGATGCCCAGGGATGCTGAACTAAGCCACTTGCCTCGTGTTACGTAGCTAGTACGAGGCACAGCTCCTGCCAGGTTGACATCTTGGGGCCAGGGGTCTGCTCTGAACTTATCCGCCCAAAGCTGTCCAGATGGGACCGCCTTAGGGACTGTGTCAGCTAAATAACTACTATTATGTGAGGAGCACTACCACTGCCATCCAACTCAGGACCAAAGAGTCACAGGGCAGCCAAAGTCATACACAGGTTTGCATTAGACTGTGCTCAGATGAAATCCATTGGGTTCTGAAACTGATACATAGACTAACTTTTAATGCACATTCTGCTGTGCATTCTGCCACCTAAATGATAGGCTCAAGTTGGGTCCGCGTGGAGAAGAATTGTGTTTGGGGCTGTCGAGTTCAAGACACCCTGGCTAGAGCAATTTGCTGGAAAATTTGGGGCAATTTTATAGCCACAAGGACACCCCATCAATTCCACTAACTCTTTTGGACATGCTTCATTTTGTCATGGCTGGGAAGATTCAGCCTTTGTGAATTATCCACACGCCAACCCGCATCAGCATTCGATTTGGTGTTTCAAGCAGCCCATTTGGTTTTGAAATTAGTTGAAGACGATGCTATTTAGGGGCCGTGTGAAAAAATATATAATCTGTCTTGTGCTTATGGAAAAAAAAAATTGCTGTGTTCTGATTAACTGCACGTGACGCTGAGATATATTCCTGTGAAAATGACCTCCATTTGCAGTCTGATTTTGATTTGCAGGCTGTGGAATTAGATTCCACCTCATTGGTTTTATGTTTCTCCCATCGTTTGTCCATTCATTCACCAAACATTTATTGAGCACCAACTATAGCCAGACCCAGTGCTAGGTGCTTGGAGGTAGGAAAAGAAGGAGACCATCCACGGATAAATAAGCCCTGCTCGCTGTCCTTGAGTTTTCAGTCTTGTCAAGGAGACAGATATATACACATACAATGATCGTGCGTGGTATGTGCGAAACCCAAGCCAACACCTATTATAGATCCCAAATTAATTCATTTTCTAATAGCTCAGTTACTTTGGTTGTTACAAATACCAGGTTGGATAGCCTGAGAGTCGGGAACTGAGCTGTTATTTACTATTATCTATAACTAAGGTTGAAACAACCAACTGGGTGCCTGTAAGGCTCAACTCAGGGTGATGAATAGAAGTGGTACTATCTGTCTATTAGATACACTTATGTCAACCAAAGCCCACAAAGGACAGAAAGCATTTCCTTAATGCACCTGCATTTATCCCAATAACGACAACCCCTCCATCTGCCCCAGGCTTCACAAAGCACTCCCACATCCATAATTGAATCTCCTTCTGACAACAAACTCTCTAGATAGGCATTATCATCTAGTGAGAATTTAGGTGACTTGCCCAAGGCCACACAGCTAGTTAGTGATAGAACAGGTCTCTCACTCAGGTCTTCTCGTTCCCAAAACTATCCTGCCTAGTGCATCATGCTACCCTAATTATTTATTGAACACCTTTTGTACATTCAGCTTTGGATTTCACTGTACAATTGGGTACTCTAATTCCAATATCTAGGTGCTGGGTCATCTGGGTCACCCGGCCAGGCATTTTATGACTGTAGGTGAGTGGCCATTTTATGCCCAAGAAAGGAATGCCCTACCACAGTAACATCCATGATGAGCCCAGGTAGGACAAGTAGAATCTTCTAGAACCAGCTCTCTGGTCCACTCCTAATTCACCTTCCTGGTCTCACAACCTTGATGTTTTCCTTTGTTCTTTGAAGGAAATAACTTTCTGGAATAATCTTCAGGATGGTCATAAAAAACAGACTTTTTTTTTTTTTTTTTTGGTTTTGACTCAGTGGGAAACTCAACTCAGCTTTTTGAAAGTCAGAGTGGCCTTTGTGTTTGGAAATTAACTTTTTACAGTACCCGGGGGGTAGTTATTAGTCACTGGGTACTTTTAGGAATTTAAATGTGATCGATTAATTGATGGTAAAAATTATATTATGTGAATGCAAATTCCGAATTGAGTTTGGTGTTCACAGTGGCCTGAAAACATTTTAAAAGGCCAGGTTAGGCCTGAGGAAATTGGAAGTTTTAGTCATTGCTATTAAAAAAGAAAAAAAAAAAAAGAATGAAAAAAAGAAAAAGTGAGTTTGCAACAAACTCAATAATGAAGACCAGAATTTTTTTCTTTTGACAATGTTATCACAATTTATTATCACAATCTAACTCTACCATAGCAACTCTAATGTAAGGAATCAGGCAAGCTTTTGTTCGACCTTTTTTTTTTTTTTTTTTTTTTTTTTTTTTTTTTTTTAGAAACTCTGCCCTACAAGTCTTATCAAGCTTATAAAGCTCATAAACACTGGAACCCAAACAACTTAGAGAGATAGAAAGACAAAAACTGAAAGAGAGGAAAGAAAAAAAAAATGGTGATAAAATGAAATTGAAGAGGATAACACAATAGAATCTGGAGCCATTAATTTTTATAGCTGATGCAGCTACTAATATTTTATGAGGTTTGGAAATATGAGTATACAAAAGCACCCTCATATCTGCCCTTGTTCTCTTTCTGTTGTTGTTTTCATACAAAGATAAGCCCATCATATCTGTGCCTTGAATACGGTCTTAATACTGTTAAACACCCTATAGTAACAAACATTCTGTTCAATGGAATTTTTCCAAATCAGTCTCCTTTTGTTTTTAGTTTGGTTTTCCTTTCCATCTTTTCCAACAGAAATTCATGGACCACTTCACATATCATTTCCTGCCCTTGTTCCTTTTTTTATTTCTTTCAACTTATCAGAGCTTATTTCCAGTTAAATCACAGCAGGGTTTTGTGTGTACTAGCTTTCCTGGACTGTACAGCCTGCAATGTCTCCATTTAAATGTAGATTTCAACTTTACTCTGGGGAGGGAGGTAAGAGGCTTTTTGCTACAGCATTAACATCAAGGTGAAAATATGAGCTTGAGATAGATGCCATGTTTCCCTAAGTAGGGCTGTGTGAGTCCAGTTTGAATATTCCCAGCCATTTCTTTCCAAGTTGCCTTGTACCCCGCAGGGGAAAAAAAAAACACTGCCTCAGTCAGCTCTGTACATGGAAGTAAAGCCAAAGGATGGCAGAGTGAAGAGATAAGGAGAGATGGAGCCTGGACACAGCAGTTGAGCCCATGGACCTAATTGTCCTCATGTAGTACACAGAACCAAACTTCAGGCCAAGGAAATCAAATACGAAAGGGTAGCATAGACACTAGCACAGATACTGAGCCGGTGCAGTGGAGGTTCTGCCCATGACCCTCTGGAATTAACGATGAATACGATTAAAAGGGCATATTTAAGAACTGTTCACATCTCTTTTCGTTGTCAGGAGCCCATGTCTACTATAAAGACATGGGGTAAACATGTATATACTGTAAATAGAGCTTTACCATGTGTAGATCATGACACACTTTGAATCGTATCCCCCACCCTACATACACTTTTTAAAATTTTTTCGCTGAACTGTGGTAGATATCTATGAAGTTCATTTTAAAAGAAGTTAATGAAGTGCATGATTTGCCTTCTCTCTCTTCTGCCCCATTTGATGGATAGGCCATTAGAGAGGTGGCAAAATTAGGTAGCCAAACTCAAATCTAGGGAAATCACACAGTTGTTTTTTTTTTTGTTTGTTTGTTTGTTTTTCTTCTCAGGTATTCATGAGACAATCCTACTCCCAACTGACATTGACCTGGAGCCTTTTGTGCTATCCAAATGATTCGATGGAGAAAGCATATAACTTTGTCAAGTGCTCTTCAAATATCCTGTTCCACTGAGTCCATAAGAATACTTGTACTTGTAAAATTATGTATCTTGATTTGGTTTACCAAACACTTGGTACTCTACTTCTCCTAGAGTCCTACTCTGATCATACCATGGAAATATGGTTCCTAGTTTTAATCATACTCATATATGATACTTAACCCACCACCATTACAGGCTGTGATTTTGTTCATTACTTAACCTTTTTGTGCTCCAATTTGTCCATCTGTAAGCTGTTAATAATACTAAAACTTGCACCATGAGTTACTTGGAAGAATAATTCACTGAATGCATGGAAAGAACTTAGGATAGTGCCTCTCTCTCTCTCTCTCTCTCTCTCTCTCTCTCTCTCTCTCTCTCTCTCTCTCACACACACACACACACACACACACACACACACACACACACACACACACACACACACAGATACAGAATTCTCTCCTGGAGACTTAAGGAACCAGAGGGAAGAAAGAGAAAGGAGTAGCTGTAGAATACAGTCCTGTACATTTACTTTTCTAGAGATCCTGATATAGAATAAAAATAGAGGAATAAAAGAATTTCAGTGAACTATGGGCCAGTAATAAGAAAATGATAAGAGAATAAAGTCAAAACCAGCAAACCCTGGCAGAAATAGAGGAAGAAGACAAACGCAGGTATTTTCATGAAAATACCCAGATGCCCAAATTAGCTTAAAAGCCCAGGATTTCTGGAGAAATGTAGGGCTAAAAAATTAAGCTTCCTTTCTCACACTGACAGGCAGATCAAGAAAGCCATCGTTTGCACCTCATCTGGTCTAAATATTAAGTTTACAAATGGATGTTGCTCGGCATTGTGTGCTATCGATGCTTTATGTTTATTTAAGAACTCAGTTTCAAGGAATGTTCTCCAGACATGTGGTTCACCGCAATAGACAGCTGTTGATATTCTGATCCCATGAGCATTCTAATATGTTTAAAAATTGCGACACTTTTAAAAGCAGATGTTCTACATAAACTGCACACAGAGGGGAAAAAAGAGAAAAAGAAAGAGGGAAGGAAAGAGGACGGCCGGATCTGTCAGTTGGCATAACACTGGAGCTCCGTATGCTCGTAGAAAATTCACAACAAATTGAGGTGAACCCCATAAAGCTGGTTCTGAGTTTTCTTCTGTAGAAAAGATTAAAGGAAAATTATTTTAACAGAAAGGAAAGTTCCGCCTCCAGTAAAGACAAGCAAGAGAGCTGCCGCTAAAGCCTGAAGGTCAACCACTGACGTGGCTGTGGTTCCAGATTCTTTGCCACGGCTGTTTCCTGGACTACACTGAACATGCGTGTGCAACTGGTCCCCAGCTCTTCTGAGGTTCTATGTGTGTTGATTGATTTTACAAGCAACCTCCACTTTCCTCCTAAGAGTTCCTTTGGGTGGAAGTGGGCCTTGTCTCATGCGCTGATATAGGTCTGTGCATGTGCGATGCCAACACATGGTTAAAAATAGAGCTGCTGGGGGGTCAGACAACCTGGGTCCAAATCCCACCTCCACCACGTGTGAGCACATATGGGCAAGATACTTTTTCTGAGGCTCCATTTCTCCCTGCATAAAATGGAGACCATAATGGTACCCATCTAACAAGAAAGCTAAAGCATTTAGCACACTGCTTGGTACACAATACACACGTAATACCTTTTAGATACTTTATATGTAAGATTTTTTTTTTTTTCCAATTCAGGCTATTTAAGACTAACTCGCTTTGAGAAAAAGTTTGGCAACTGTACATCCTCCCCTGGGATAACTGGATAATTGAGGGTGTCCTCGAGTCAGTCTTGGAAATCACTAGTCCACACAATTGGAAATGATCAGTTTGGGGAGAAATGGAGAGGTAGCATGGTGTAATGGAGATGCGGCATAATCAGACAGCCCAGCGTCCACACCCGGGCTCTGCACCTCGCGAGCTGTGTGGTCTCGCCGAGAGCTTCTTCCCCTTACAGCCTAGTTTTCCGGTTTAATGGCTATGCATTGACCTTTGTTTAAAGTCTATGACCTGACCTCTTCGATGCTATCTCTCACCATTTCACCCCATGCCATCCTCTCATCTAGCAACCATGAAATGAGTCACTTATCAAACATTTCTATTTCCTTCACCTTTTGGCCTTTGCACTTTCTGTCTCATAGATGTCCTATACCCTCTTCCGTCTTCACGTCTCAGCGTGGGCCATTTCTTCTAGAACAGCTTCTCCAAGTTGGTCTCCAAGTTTGTGCTCTCTTAATACTGAATGCTTACCCCCATCCCAGCGCAGCTTTCCCTGTTTTATTTTTTCCTGTTGATTTGTCTCTCTATTTGACTGGAAGCTTTTTCAAGGCAGGGGTAGTGTCCTATTCACCCTGGTACCTCAGCACCCAGCACAATGCTATTCCTGAAGAATTGATAATACTTGGTGAACTAATGAATATATGGATGGTTGAGGTGAATATGATGGATATTTGCATCATCTGGGATTGGAAAGGTAGGTCTCTGACCTCAGCTACATAGAACCTTTTGGTGGTTGGTTGTGAGATCCAGCATCTGAAAGTGGCCCGTAAAAGCAATTGACAATGAGCTGATTAGAGTCCAGACCTTTTTCAGTTGCTTTACCTTTGGTAAGCTCTCTGACTCCTCAAGGGGACCTTCTTAGCTATGTCAGATCTGCTCTGCCTACTCTTCCAGCCTCGTTTCTTACCACCGGCTGTCTTCTCTGTGGTCCAGACTCATCTGTATTATCTTTGTTCCTCTACCTCTTTAAGGTCTCCTTCCCTACAGTCTCTTAGGCATATTCTTTTCTCATGTTCACCTGCCTGGCTCCTACTCATCCTTTTGGGATGAGGTTCAGTGTATTATAGTTCCTCTAAGTGGGTTTTTCATAATGTACTCCACCTTCACCCCTACTCTCCCAACTGAGTAGGGAGGCCTCTCTGGTATTTGTGCTTACAGCCCCTTCTCCTGCCCAACATAGCACTTACAACAATCCTAATTATGTAGGAATTGACGTGATTATTGGTTTAACATTTGTCTGCTCAACTACAATGTACGTTTGAGGGACCATGTGAGCAGTATTCACTGCCTTAACCCCAGGGCATTGCTGGGGCCTGACAGAGAGTATGTGCTTAGGAAAGAATGCTTGCCATGGAAATCAAAATGTGGGGAGTAGAGGTCCATGAATTCTATAAAATTGTTTGTGGAGTGCAGGATTGGTATTCAACTGGCATGAACTGGTATCATTGCATCAGTTGTTTACAGCACGTGTCCATTCTAATTAGTCAGATCTGATTGTTACTTATGGAGATGATCAGTATCTCAGATTTCATATCATATTTTGAAAGGGGTTCATAATAGATCCCATTCCCCCACCTGAAGTTAAGATCCACTTTTCTGAAGTCTGAAAAGAGCCCATATCATGGAAAGTTCTGGCAAATCATCAAGGTCTCTACCCATAATCCTGGGCAATGCGTCTGTCTGTGTTTTCCATCTGTGCCTGCCTTGCACGTTTTCCCCAACACAAGATCCTTCACAGCTGTATGTTACACATGAAGGATATTCTGGGGTGCCTGAAGTCATTGGTGATTCATCTCTATGGAATGAGTGGCTTACCAAGAAAGACATACAGGGCGCAGAACAACATACATAGTTTCTCTCCTTTGAGAAAGAAAAATGTCAGGGGGGGAATGGACCTCAGTGGCCTACATGGCAGATGTGAGTGTTTCCCTCAATCATCACCGGCATCAGGAGAAGGAGGAGGAGAGAGATAGCCAAGCGGCTATCTATTCCTAAAGTGAGAGTATACAACCCCAGGCCTGCCCAGATATGATGAAGAAAAGGGCTGATAATAATAAGACAGCATGTATTGTCTACTGTGAGCCAGGCATTGAGCTAAGTGCTTGCTAGGCATTCTTTATTGATAAGTTATTTAACTCCTCACAGCCACCCCAAGAGCTTGGTACCATTGTTATCCCCATCTGTGTGTGATCAAACAGAACCTCAGGGAGGTTAAGTAACTTTCCAAATGTCATTCATCTCACAAGTGGTGAAAGTGGGATTCATCCTGGGGTCTCAGTCTACTGTACACTGTGTCGAGGGATTAAGGGCTCTCCTTTTGGACAAAGGGGGCCGTGATGCTGCTAGAATTATGGCATTGTTGAACAAGGATTTATTGTGCACCTATCACATGTCTGTTTAAGGTGCTGGGTATAGAGTGGTGGGTAGTCACACTGGTACCCTGACCTCTGGAATGTGGCCTGGGGGGAATACACTGTAAGTAATTAATTACATTGGAAGAGTGCTAAGAAAGGAAAGCAGACGTGCTGGGAACCCAGAGGCCAGCCTAGGATATTGGACATTCAGTCACTAAGAAGACATACCCTGGATGGTGCTATTGATCTTTTCAACAGAAAAAAAGCAGCCCATGAAATCATGATCAGTGAAGGTTATGGAATGGTCCTCCGTGACACTGCAAGCTCTCTAAGCTCCACGAGAGCAAGAACGGTATGGAATTCATTATTTTCTGTATCTCTGGTGCATAAGACAGGACCTGGCAGATAAAAGAAACTCACTCAGCATTTGTGGGTGAATGAATGGAAGTATGAATGGGAATCATAGATGCTCAATAAAAGTATAGCATGAGGCTAAAAGGATCTTACCACAATGAACAATGACTAAGTTGGGAAAAGAAAGGGGGAAACAAGGAGTAGCCCTGGCACTAAGGTGATGTGACACTAAATGGAAGGTCACCTAGAATGCTGGTGACAGCAGTCATACACTTAAGAACCCACGTGAGTGGGACGGGATGAATGAGAGGACATTAGTTACTACAAAGATAGGAGATGAAGATATGGAAACTCATCATGGCTTAGCAAATTCCTCAAAGTCAAGACACACAGGAAATTAAATGAGAAGACCTGGTTTGCAATTCTTGTCGTATAAAATTAAGTAAAAAGCTTCCAGAGACTGATGGGTGGATGAACCTACCTGCCATCTCGGGTTGAACGTCAGCTTGTAGATTACAATGTTGTTATCACTTTCATAATGCCCTGCAAAAAACAAAGAGAGGCTTACCTTCTTATATAGTATAGGGAACTAACAATATAAATGATCATGTGTAACTGATGTTAAGTGAGTAGCTTAAACTCCTTTAGATGGAGTGAATTTCTTGTGAAATTTAATTTAACAGAGACAATTTTGGACTTGAAAAATTCCAGTAGTAGCAGTTGTAGTAGTAATAGAAGTAGTAGTAGTAACAGCTGCAACACCGCCAGCAGTAATAGTAAAGCAAATAGTAACTACTATTATTTGAACCTCCAGTAAATCACAGGCCTGCGATATATGATGTGTGTGTATGAGTGTGTGTTATTGTATGTGTGTGTGTGGTGTGTGTATGTGTGTCTAATGAGAGAGAGAGACCTTATTAAACTCTTATAAAGTGTATAATATATAGTTACAACAGTTATCTTCCCCCTGTTAATGGGAAATGGAAGATTAGGGGTCTTGCCAAAGGTTACAGAGCTAGTAAGTAACAAGACAGGATTTGAATCCGTTTCTGCACTATACCAAAGCCCACAATCTTTCTACGGATGCCACTGCCTTGACACATGTTGGAGTTTTTGAAAATTAGAAAAACGGAACAGCTTTCTGGCAACTCAGCAAAGGCAATTATAAACAAACCAAGACCATGCTTGGTGAATGCATACGTCTGGCTGGAGTGGATTGTGAATGTTGGGGCGAAAGTACAGCAGGGTAGAAAAGGTTGACTGGGTCATGGAGTATCCGAATTACCAGAGGATGGGGTCTACACTCTATCCTCTTGGCAACATGGAGCCCCTAACCCATTCTTAGCAGCAGCATAATTTATTCAGAATCATTTATTGGACTGGAATGTTGAGAGAGAGGATGGAGGCAGAGAGACCAGACAGAAAGCGGTTGCAATAACTCCTTTGAGGAGTCCCGGACTTGTCTTGCTATCCTGTCATGAAGAAATGCCTCTGTCTGCCCAGACCATTGGTGTCAACTCCTCTTTAAGACACTAAAGACCTTGCATCATCTGACATCACTTCTTTAGCCCCTTCTTACACCTTCCCTGCACCCTCACTAATGACAGTTTAGGCCACTGATCTTTCAGTCATTCAAGGTGGCTACACTCCTGCTCAACTCAAGAGCATCACACGTGCTACCTTTGTTCCTGAAAAATATTCTCTGTGTTCTTCAGAGGACCAACGCCTACCCATCTTACACAACCTTTCAGCCTCAGTATCAACTCCACTTCTTCTTGAAAACCCTCCTGACCCTCTGGATGCCTGGATGACACCCTTCCTTGGAGTCCCATAATACCCTGACTTTTGCCGTCATCTCACTATCATTGCTACGTTAGTTAACTGAAGTATGCAGTTACTTAACTAACATTCCCTCTCTCAACTGAATCTTTATAATGTCAGGGCTAGCGTCTCCCTTTTTTATCGTCGTGTTCTCATTCCTACTAAGCACACTACCTGGTCCCGAATCAGCACAAATAAATACTCGCTGAATGAATGTGAGGAGGATTCAGGATGCTCAGATTGAAAGTGGGGGGTGGGATAAAGTGGGTTTTGATGAGGATGAGTAAAAATAAGAAGGATATTGAGGGTGGGCTTGTAACAGCCTTTCTTTTGCACAGGCAGCTATGGCCAGCTGCCAATCTCAGCAGCAGGAAGTAGAGACTCAGTGATTAGCAATTCATCAACCCACGAAACTCAACCAACTCCAAGAAAAGGAAGCAGCAACACCCGTGCCATGCAGCTTGTGTAGGACGCCTCTGACCACAATTGTGGCTCTCTGCTTCTGTCCCTTATCCATCTCAACCGACATAGCCATTCCTGTCAGAAGTTCTGTCTCTGTGTGGTAGAAACAGTCATATGTAGATTAAAAACTATATGAAACAGCCCAAGTATCCCTATCCCAGTGTCCAAATGAGGAAACCCTTTCAAATCCAATGGAGAAGAACTACATTGTTTGAGTTCTTGCATGATAGGAAATATATGTCCATTGCCTTTATATTTGAATGACAGTTTGACTGGCTATAAATTTTAGGTGTCACATTTTTCTTACCCTGAGGGTGTTATATACACTGTCCCACTGTCTTCTAGTATTGAATTATCACTGACATGAGCTCTGGAATCAGTCTTATTTTTTTTCTCCTTCTATATAATAACTGGAATGCCATGAGATTCCCGCTTTTTTCTTAAACTTCAGGGTTATGCAAGGATATGACTCAGTATAGATTAATTTCTATCATTTTTTTCCTGGGGTACATTATGGTCTGTCAAATTATATCTTCAAAATGTTTTTCTCTGTTTTGTTTATGTTATTGGGTCCTTATTTTAGTCATACCATTGTGCTTTGTTAATACCTTTTATCCCCAGAGCTGCAAGTATTGTTTTTATCTCTAATCCCTTTTAACTCTTTAAAACTGTACATTCACATATTATTTTATTTCAGCAAAACATTCTTGTATTATATCATTATGTCTTTTCTTTCTCTTTTAAGTGTTTTTGTCATTGCTTTAGTTTAGTTTAGGTACGTCAGTTGTATATATGCCTTACATCCTTCAGTTAATGCCAAATCTCCATTTTTTTCCCAGATTTCATTGCTGTCATTTTATCTGAATCCATTTTAACTCTTGCCCTCTTTAAAATTTAATTTTAATCCCTTCTTTCAAGACTGCCTTCATATCCCTAATTATTTGTCAGCAATTTTCCCTTGTGACTTTTGAAGTGTCTTCCAAAGGTCTTCATTTCTGTGATGGTTTTGTAATTTATTTTTGCAGCTTTCCTGAATTTGGCCGTATTATTTCTCATCTACTTTCACGGTTTTATCATTTATTCCTTGAGCCCTTGGAGGTCTGCTTTGAGGTGTCACTTCATAGAGGTCATGCTTTAGCTAATTCCTTGGAACAGTTGGCCAAGTGTATGCAGTTGCCACTGCCAGGTTCTCCTGAGATAACCTTCTCACTGGATCACACTGCTTAAGAACATTCTAGCAGAATGCAGTTGTGCCAATTTACCACTCAGGGAATGGAGAGTTTGTAGGGCTTAGCGGGAAGTAATGTGCTGAATGGCAGAGTCAGGTGTATAGTTGGTCTCTTTAAAACATCCTATGTGCTAGAACCTTACCCAAAGGGCCCACCATGGGCCAGCAGCATCAATACCACCTGGGAGTTGCTAGAAATGCTGAATCTCAGGCTCCAGCCCAGACCTACTGAATCCAAATCTGCATTTTTATAAAATCCCCAGGTGATTCATGTGTACATTAAATTTGTGAAGCCCTGTCATAGAAGACCATCATAGCAAGGTCTATTGCCTTAGAAATCACCCACCCCAGTGCTGGTATCTTAAAAATACTGGTTTTACCTATACTCTGTGAGGAATGTCTTAGGAAGACAGCTCACAGTTTGAGAGAGAAAGTCCATGAGGGTATTTGAAGCTCCGGAGTTTGTTAATAGTTTTCAAAATGTGAGTCCTTGTCAGCTGAGATTTACTGTCTATTTGAAGGGGAGAATCGCTGCCTGAGAGAACATACTGATCAATAATTCAAATTAAGAAATCCCATTTTTAACGCTCACACCGTACCAAAATGACGGCAGGGCCCAAGTTGTAATTATTACAAACTTCAGCCATTAGAGATTTCACTCTGATTTCTGTACCCAGGAAAAGAGAAAGATGAGAAAAACCACTCTGCTTCTCTTAAGAGATTGTGCTTCTTCGAGACATGACCAATGGTTTGTATTTTCCTGAAGGAATCTTTCACGGTGGGCTGTGTCGTATCTTGAAAGAGTATATACTGGTTTTCCTTTAATGAAGATGGAGACATGGGGTTAAGAGTATAATCTGAAACTCACCAACACAACAAATTGTTTTTTGAAGATCCAAATACATCTAACATCCTTAATGTGATTTTGAGGTGCTCGACTCTCTTGGGCTGTGATTTGTTTTCTGAGAGGACAGTTCAAGAGAACATGTTGATCCAGAGCACCACGAGAAACGGGAGTTACATAGAAGGAAGAGCTTCCTCAGCACAAGGCAGAAATCAAAGGTGGATAGCCCACGCATGTCTCAGCTTCGGGAATGCCTCCATTCACGCTGTAGGTGGCCATGCCCTGCAGAAGGACATTCTCTCTGGAGACTGAAGGATGCAACTTATGACCTTCAGAGGCATTTACCAATTTTTCTGGGTTGCAGCTATGTGACAAAGCCAAACTATTTTGGAAATAAAATTAAAAGTATAAACCCGTGGTTTGACATTTGTGGCACAAAATGTAGAGTACCAATTCCATTAACTTCAATATCCTTTGCATTGGAAATGGAGATATCGTCCAGGAAAGGAGAGTGCACAGAGGTATCTTCTTCAAGTTCACTATTTCCAAATCTTCAATCCAGTTTGTCTTTTCTTGACTTATTGTGTATGAGGAACCCAACTGTACTGTTTCCCCATCTTTGTAGAATCTCACTTTTAAAATATGTATGCACGACTTGGCTCAACATACTTCATCCTTTTAATGGACTTGGAGGCAGATACCGTAATTACCCCAATTTTACAGCTGAGAGAAATGAGACTCCGAGAAGCCAGGATACTTTCCATAGCTTCTAAGAGCCAAGATTCGAACCCAAGCAGTGTAGCCCAGATTCAGTACTCTTAGCCACTAATTACTTTAAACCTCTCAGCTAACAATTGAGAACAAGGCACTGTCCTAAGTTTTTACACAGATAAGAATAGAATGCACAAGTGCTAAAGGGATAGAGAGTGGACCTGGGGAATGTTGGAGGCAGTCTTTGAAGAAAGGTCCGAGCCTGGGTGGGCAGTGGGTGGAGCACCCCATTATTTAATACCCTGTTGTGGTAATAGTGGAATAGTATACATATACCAGCCATGTATATACATCATGAGAAATACTTTTGTCTGCAAGTAACAGAATGCCTGACTCCAGAGGCTTAAACAAATAAGAATTTAGTTTTTCTCCTGTTGTATGAAATCCAGTAGCAGGAAGTTTCTGGCATTAGTCTAATACAGTGGTTCTCAGCCAGGGATGAATTTGCCCCCGAGGGGCCATTTAGCAATGTCTGGATGTATTTGGGGTTGTGACAATTGGGAGACACATTTTTGATTGTCACTAAATATTATTGGCATCTACTTGGTAAAGGCTAAGGGTGCTGATAATCATTCCGTGATGGACAGGACAGCCCCCACCGCAGAGAATTATCTGGCCTCAAATGTCCATAGTGCTGAGGCTGAAAAATCTGAATCTAACAGTGAATGATCCCAAGGCCCATCTCTCAGCATTTCTCTTGGCCTTACCTCATAGCTTCAAAGGGGCTGCTGAATCACATCCTCATTTGAGACAGGAAGATGGGGGGTGGGGAAAAAAGGTGGCTGCCATAGCTGTGTCTTTTCAGTTAATCCGGAAAAGAAATGCCTGTCCAGAACTCTGACTGCCACTTCCATCTGACTGGCCAAAGTTGGACCCCGTAAAGGATTGGGCACAGACAACAACTTGCATGGGACTAGGTACATTCGTCCCCAGATAAACTCAGGGTCTGTTAGCAAGGCAGAAGAGTACTGGGCAGGCCACAGTTAGTGTGCGCCATATCAGGCCGATATTTTGAACTGATAGTATTCACAAATGCCTTTTCTAGAGGCCATAAAAAGTGCAGTGACTCTACCCTCTTTACTGGTATTAAACTAAGCAGCCCCCTGAGTCTGCCAGCACCTCTCTTTAAAGGGCTAGCCTCATCTCCCCAAAAGCAAATGTTTTTAAGGCTTCTTTTCCCATTGATAAATTGTCTGAGCAGAGACAGATTGAATTATTTATCTGAACTCTGAAAATTAGGATGGGCTATTCTCACTGCGGCCGTGGTCCAATTTTAGAAAATGTATTTGTGGAGCAATAAATAACAATATTAATTCTAGACTCCTTTTATTGCTGTTTGATTCATCCATTCAACAGATATACAGAGGGCTCTGGTTACGAGTGGTTAGCTTAGGTATAACAGTATGGACATGGTAAAATTTCTAGAGTATAAGCTCAAGACAAGGAATCAAGTCATTCTTGACCATGTGAAGCGATAGAGCCTAGCTCACTGAATGGCTCATGAATTTCAGCATGTTTATTAAATGAATGAAGGCATGCAGTGCTATCTTCATAGGGACTATATTTTAGTTTGGGGGTGGCAGTGGATATTGAAAGCAAGCAGGCTATTATAATACTTCACAGAAGTGTCAGATCCTTTGAGGTGGTCTCCTGATCCATCTTTGGGGGAATCAGAGAAGATTTTTGGAAGGAAAGACAGTCTAAGCTGAAACCTAAAAGAGGGAGGGGAGTAACCTCTGTGGATCTGTGTTGCACCCCTACTCAGACACTCACCCCAGGGCACCTCCTCTTTTATCCACATGATATTTGGGGAACATATGTATAATTCTATAAAAAAGATAAACAACTCAGTATAAGATTCGTAAAATCTTTTCAAGTCCTAACAACTTGTGAGTCTCTCTCTGATTTAAGTTCAATATTTCTGGCTCGAATAAACATCAAGATGTCTTTTCTTCTTGAGACCTCACCTCATACCAAAGACAGACGAGGCAAAGGAAATGCTGGCCCCCCTCAGACGGCCCTCTGAGTGTCTGCAGAGGCTGCCTCTGTGGGTGGCTCAGAGGCATGTTTGGCTGCCAGCAAGTGTGTTTCCATTTTGTTCACTTCCCCATTTCCCAGCTCAGCCTTCCCAGCCTCCTCTTTGGGCCTACCATTACCCAGGAAGTTTCTCCTTGTTGCCAGCGAAGGTCAGAGACAGCCACAACGTCTTATACAAAGCTCCCACCGGGGGTGCTTTTAGGATGTCCTTGGTTGGGGTAGTTCCTCTAAGGGCCTCCGTGTGGGAAGGAGTCGTAATTCTCTCCATATTGAGAAAGAACAAGCCCATGTAAGGAAGACTCCATTGCCAGGGATGGATTCACCAAGTGAATGGGCTCATGACTTGTCCTGAGAAGAACTGCTTGCCTGTCTACACTTCTACCAGCACGCTTCTGACACTGCGTCCACTTACTTTGAACCTATCTGTCTGCTGCTTCCTCTTATTTGGTGAGCTCTTTTGTTCATGCATTCATTCAACCGATATTAATTGAGCACGTCTGACATACTTGGTGAACACAACGGTCAACAGGATAAACACGGCAATCCCTGTCCTGATGAACATTATACAAGGGAAGGGAAGACGTTTAGTTAAATGCGCGATTGTAATAACATGCCACAAGAAATAGAGAAGGGCATTCAGATGGCAATGTGCTGTGGAGATGCTTATCAAGGGCTCTGGCACATGCAGAAAGTCAGAATGGGCTCCACAAGATGTAAGGTGTAAGCCGAGGGCAGTAAAATAACGACAAAGACCGTGCCTCATTCGTCTTACATCTCTAGGGCCCAGTGGGATGCCTGCAACAACAACCGCCACAAAAATGTGTGTTACCTGGAAAAAATGAGGGACTGTACCGCTGAGGTACCTTCCAGGTCCTGTGCCCCCAGTCTACCCCACTGGCTCGCTGGTTCATTCAGCCCTCTCCATGCCCCTCTGTTCCACAACAGGCTCCCAACGGGTCCCTCACCTCCACTACCGGACGGCGTACACACCCCACCCTCCGCTCCAATGATCGTCTTCCATCACGAAGAGTCACTTAATGCCCCTGCACAAATCCTTTCACGCTGCTGCATGGCTCACCGGGTACACCCCACACCCTCTACCCTCCCTTGTTGAGTCCGCTATTTCCATAATAAAAATCTTCTCATGGATTCCTGAACTTGCCCCACTCTTTCATTCTATTGCACCTTTGAACCTGTTGTTCTCTTTGCCCCTGTGCCCTCCCGTTTTTCCTCACCTGGTGCACACTAGCATGTTTGCGGAGCCCATACGCAGAACTCCACCGTGGTTATGTATTTTGGAGCTAAGCTAGTCACAGGTAGGCTCCTTACAATTGTATCATGATTGTTGATGAGCCTTGCATCTCCAGTAGACTGTGGGGCCTTCCTCAAGAGCGTGGATGTTATTTTATTCAACTTTGTTTCCCTGCCACTGTGCCTGAAATACAGCAGGGATTCAATAAATGTTTCTAAAAGGAATAGAGCATTTTCACTGCCTTCCAGAAATATTCGCTATAAGACACAAAACGGATAGCCTTTTCGTTTTCTAAAAGTGATAGCTACCATTACAGGCAAACCTTATAGCTGTTTATTAAATACTGACAATTTGTTTTATGAGCAGCAGCAGAACAACTGCATTTGGCTTTTGTTTATACTCTGTGTACTTTTCTTCAGAATAGTGTCTGTGCCAGGGTCTCTTGCCTAAAGAAGATCTTCCAGAGACCTTCGAGCAGCACCAAGATAAATGGATACATTTCAAGAGCATCTTTTAGACATGCTTTTCCAAAAGGGCACCTGTAATAGACAGCTTTCACCAAAAAGGCTTTATACTCCAACAGTCTGCTGGAAAACAGAAGTAGGAACGAAACAGATTTCTCCCTTAAGAGGAGGAAATAAACAAGCCAGCTCCACCTTTATGGGATGAATTGGACACAGCCCTAGAGGAAAGATCACCTGCTAACCCCCAACCCCATGTATTGGGGTATTTTCTTTTCTTTTTTTAAATTAAAGTTAATTGGGGTGACAATTGTTAGTAAAGTTACATAGGTTTAATTAGTCATCAAGAAATGGAAAGTATATATAGTACTGTATTTAGTATCATTGTGATCACTTTACAAGGTCTATTTACCATCACCACCTGTGTCTTCCATGAGTGCTTACTGCCAAGCAGCAAGCTCTAATGAACTTGAAGTTTACAATAGCCACAGGAAATTAAGCAGTGTCATCTCAGTAGATACCAACCCATTCATCAAGTTAATATTAGGGTTCCATGAACAGGATGTTCTGGGGTTAGTGAATCTTTTGAAGCATGTGGTGACTCAACAAAAAAGTTGTTGATAAGTTATATAATTGACCATGCATGACACACATTTGCCTAAAGTTCCCAGCAGCGAGAGGTGGTTGTGTTTCGGATTTTAACACCCCTCTGGCTTCATCAGTGTTGTCTGTAAACAGGATTGTTGCCTCTTGCCGTGATTCAAAAGGATTTCAAAATGTTTTTGAATGAAATTGGAAAGACAGAAGTAAGGCCTCTTTGATGTTACCAAGCCAAATTTTACTTTGTCATACGTTGCCTCTCCTTACAGAGACTCAAATGCTTAAACTCTTGTTAAAGAGAATCTTGAACACTGGAGTGAGTGATCGTTTCCATCAAATTCCAAGGATTCACCCAGTCCAACTGTGTGGGTGATGATGTTAATAATATATCTTTTAAAAGTTGCAAGCATGAATTATTTGCAACACAAGTTTGATGATAATAGCATGTATCATACATTAGTTCTGGGAGCTGAATAATGCAGGGCTCATGCAGCGTGGTTCCATAGAATTTGGATTTCTCCAAATCATTTTCCCTTTGCTCTCTCACCGTAAAAAGACCTATGAGGTTAGTCCCATTGTAACAGCAAGCAAGCTTAGACACCTTGCTTGATGAAGAAGAAACAGCAATGCCTCCTCATTTCAGCAGTAGCCCTCTGTGTCCAAGGACACACAACCCCAGAACCCCAGACAACAGTTAGTAATTAACTGATGAGAGTTTGTTTCCCAGACACATTTCTGGAACATGTGCTCCAGTTGTTGCATGGGCAGGAAAAATTCAAGTGAAAAGGACAACATTCGATGACATCCTCTGTTGCCCAGACAGTTGCAAATCTAAAGTGCACCAGGATAATGAAGCTGAGAGAGCTTCCTTCGTAAGGCACATCTGTAGTTCCCTCAGATGATCAGGATTTTCCTGTCCTCGACTTTTCACTCTTCTTTCCCACCTTCCCGATTCGTGTCTGTATTAGCTTACTCTCGCTCTCCATTAATAGACTATTCTCCCAGGCGCTCATCAGATTTTCTCACTGCTAATAAATAGCCCAGTGCCTAGAATAATGAGGGATGCATAGTAAGCACTCAGTATATACTTGCTGAATGACCTGAATATATATTTGGGATGGATGAAAGCCCTATCAGATGACATCATGTGTGTCCCTGCTTCTGCATGTCCTGATTCTGATGACATACATTTCCTCAAAGAGGCTGGGGTTGGGTCAGCCAGGCACTGTAGTCTTATCTGAGTTCTGACACTAGGCTCTCCACAGTCTCTTGGCTCATCCGTAGCTTGGCCACCTTTGGCTACGGGACCCTTTGCTTGTCTAATCGTCTACGGTCTGATGAGTGAGACACGTGGCATCAAATGGTGACTTTTGCACAAGAACCGGTCTCAGGTAATTTCTGTACAGGCATGGCAAGCATTTAAATATTCTGGATACTTCATCAGTACTCCAACAAATGTGTATTAATCATCTGTTTTGTGCTCTGCACTGTATAATGGTTTACAGATATCTACAGAACAAGTGGTTAAAAGATGGCTCCTAAGCAAGAAGGAAGGCTTAGAAGGAGGGGCACAGGGCATTTTTTTTTCGGGGTGGGGAATGGACATGCTCAGTGTCTTCATTATCGTGGTTTCATAGGTGTGTACAAATGTCAAGACATAAAACTGTACACTTTAAATATATGCAGTTTATTGCCCATCAATTATATCTCAATAAAACTGTTAAAAAGTAAGAAGGTGACTTCCAAAATGGTGAGGCAATTTTTTCCAAGGCTTGGCCATTCGTTGGAATTTCTAGTTGGGACAGACATTTTTATACCTCTCTCACTTCACAGGGTCTGAAAGTTGGAGGAGAAAGATCTTCATCTGAAGTAATTATAACTGGGTCCAAAGAATAGGCCAAATTAAACAGATGCTATTTAACAGGGAACAATGTGAAACTTCTTTGTGGCTCAAAAGCTAATGACACAAGTATGGGATTTGAGAGAAACAGCTTCATAAGAAAATACATGGAAGAGATAGAGGATGTTTAATTGACAATAAATTCAGCAGTGCACGGTGATAGCCAAAACCAAAGAGAGAGCAAGATTTTAGAATGTAGTATCCAGAAGAAGGGAAGAGATTGTTCTGTTCTCCTCTTTCATTCTTTACTCAGCTAGAATATCATGTTTGTTTCTGGTGGATCACACATTAATAGGGACACTTGGGTAGCGTTTAAAAATGTCTAACCCAGAGAACACCTTCAATGATTTGCCAACTACTAGGAGAATAAAACTTGGCAGGTGCCAGGCATTCTGTAAAACATGCATCACGTGCTTTAAATCTTTAGGTATGTAAAGCAGGCCTCTATGGGGATGTGAGCTCACTATGTTTGCCACATTGTTCTGACTCTCCACCTTATAGAAACATGGTGGATTGCACTTTAAAATCAGGCATAGCCATGGAACTTTCTTTGGCCCATAAGAGTGAGAGCCAATCAATGATGCACGTAATTTCGGAGGGGAAGCATGTATCATCACAGACCCATCAGCAGGGTTGTGAGTAAAACAACAGAGGTCAGTACCTGCCCCTGACCAGACCACAATGAGCATGAATAAAACTGAGACCTTAGTTATTTCAAGTTACTGAGAGTTAGGAGCTATTTGTTACTGCAGCAACACAAAGTTCACTCTGACTGATACAGGCAGTGTCTTCATATTTCAAATGAGGAAGGAATTTGCTTAAAATCCTATACCCAGTCGGTGATGAAGCTGTGATGTGAATTCTGACGATCTGGCTCCAAAGCGCGTGTACTTAATCATTCTGATGTACAAAGGGTTTAAATCTAATTTGTAACTCTTTGGGCAGAAGGAACAAAATTAGAAGTCAAAAGAGATCCAATTTCTGGCTCAGTATCAGAGATCACAACCACAGTTATCTGACAATAGAAAGGGCTGCTTGGGAGGTTTTTATTTCCTCATCTCTGAAAGTGTCGAAGCAGAAGCTGATCAACTTCTTTTCCAGGATGTGATGGTGAGAATATGAGCACTGAAAAGGTGTTTGGACTAAAAGATTTGTTAGTTTCCTCCCAGCCCTGATATCCTAGGAGATTGTATCTTTGAAAGGGTAAATATGCCCAGAGGTCATTTCATAAAGATGTGCTGACAGCAATAAAGCATTCTCGATCAGAGAGAGAGAGAGAGAGAGAGAGAGAGAGAGAGAGAGAGAGAGAGAGAGAGAGAGAGAGAGACAGAGAGAGAGAGAGATCCTTTTCAGCATTTAGGTAACTGATAAATTAAGTCAATGCTGATAACCCAAATACTGTACAGAAGTTCAGCAGAACCTAGTGGAGTCCCCAAATTTTAATTGCAGGAAGTGATTTATCTGCTATAGGTAGTAATGCTGCCTAGAGCCTCAGGTCAATCAATCTTTATTCTCTAATATCCCCCCAAAGTAAAATCATTGTTATTGTTCTATTTTGTCCATGCCCCCCCCCACCCCATCCCCATCCCATGCCAGGTAATAAATGCCAATGTTTTGTTGTGACCAACAATTCTCTCTGCATTTTAAATTCCACCTTCCTTTGGTGGGACACTAAGACCTGTGCTCCCCCAGCCTGAAAATCTCAGCCACATAAATCATAAAGCAAGGAGATTTTTATGCAAAATAAAGCACTTTCCATGCTTTTTCCCTTGCAATGATTACATGATTTTCCCCTGAAACTGAACAATATATGTTTCATAAATAGATCCCTCTCTCTGTAAGCAAACCTTGGAAATGGATTATTTGTTTGGTTTGCATTTTTGTCTTTCAGTGTTGCAGCTACCAAAAGCCAGGTCTCACAGGCGCATTGCAAAGGCGGGAATGGGAAGGGCTGAGAGGAATCAAGAGAGGAGCTTGTCCTTTTCACTGGGACTTGCTCGATGTGCATGGCCCATTGCCTGTTAGAACTTAGATCACAGGATACTCAGAATGCCTTGAAAAGGGTCGATTTCTAATCCCAGGGGGTGTGGTTCTCTAATTATCAGTGAGGAATGAAAAATAAAATAGTAGAAAAAAATGATGTAGTTTAACATCTGAAAGATCGTAGCCTTTCTAAGCAGATATTTATTTTTAGTAACCGCATGTCTCTTCTGTAAAAAAACAAAGTTCAGTGTTTGAGAGAAGTCACCATTCTCTGCTGAGGGTACCAAACTATGGGATGTCAGCAGCATTCTTTACAGGATGATGCATGTTAGATACGCAGTCAGCTGGGGAAAAAAAGAGAGAGAGAGAGAACGGCGATCACTTTGAAAGGAAGGGCACTTTTCATACCAGGGTTCAGAAAGGCGTTTAGTCTCCATTCCACAGAGAACACCTGCTATATGGAATGCCTCCTGCCATAGAAACAAGGATGGAACTGGGGTGTCCTAGCTCTCTGACTTAGCATGTCCCGTGGCTACATGAGAGCCAGGGCTCCCCTCCTAACTTCTTGAAAGAGACCAAGTCATTTTATCCTAGGACAAAGGGGCCTCATCAGGGTGGACACAGCCCAGCAGGGAAATCCTGGCATCACGCAAAATAGAAACAACCTCATTATTCTGGAATGTGACGGGCTTAAGCGAAAGCAGAGTTGAAATGTGCCTTTGTACCTTTCCTAAATCTGAGCAAAGCCAATGAGTTTTCAAGTATCTCTGAGAATATGATAAATGATTTCATCACCCTGTAGTACATGAAACATTTGATGCGAATTATGGATTTGTCCATTTCAAATTAGCCTCTGTCTCTTAGGAAGGTAATATAACTACAGAACAGGGGGCTTTGGTGTCTGACTGGCTGAGCTCTGATTTTCCTTCTTCTATTTGTTACCTATAAAATGACTTTGCACAAATCCTTCCTTGAACCTCGGTTTACTCATCTGTAAAATGGGATAAGAATGGATTACTGTCAGAGTCTGTAAAATTCCTAGCACAGAGTAAGTGATACTATATTCATGAACACACCACCATCCTCATTATAAGGAAATATTCTCTAGATATTTCGACTGGATACCCTATTACCATGGTGGTGACCCTAACATGAAAATTTATGCACATTCAAAAGTGCAAAGATCCTAGACATTGTATTAACAAGTGCCCACACATTGAAAGCCTTGGTTTTCTACATTTGAATCCATCAGCGTGTGTGCTGAAACTGAGTCTCAGTTTCTACAGTAACAAAATGTTAATTATAATGCTGGCATCAGGTAGGGTGTAAAATAAGTGGGACCACGTACATCAGTGCGGAATCCAATCCTTGGCACCCAGCTTGCTTAGCGTGGTAGTGTCACTCTGCCCAGCCTTGTCATGACCTCATGGCCAGGTCTTGTGGATTGACAAGCCTCTAAAAGTATGGGGAGGGACTCCAGGAGCAGTACATGCCACCTGCTTGTTCCTGATAAGGAGTCCTTCCCTGATATCTGTTGTCTCTACCCTCATAAGTCTTCATGCCGTGCTGCAGCCACCTCTGACCATAACACTTAGGCCTCTTGCTTCTCACCTCCTGGTCTAGAAGCTTTGAGGAGCAGCTAAACCATCTATGTCTCTTTCTCACCCTCAACATACAGAAAGAAAGCCGTATGTATGCACAGGAATCATTCATTAGGTGCTGACTGAACAACTGAATAATAGAACACTGCCTTCCCCTATCATTTAACAGAGCGAGAGGCGTTTTATTTGCTGATTTAATATCCTGTCTTTCTAGGAAGCACCTAGATGCTGGTTTTAGCTGGTGTCATACCCACAGGCTCAACACAGTGCCTGGCACACTCTGAATGCTTAATAAATGTTTGTTGTGTGAATGAATGAAGGAATGAATAAATGAGTAACCTACAAAGTGGCTCAATGAATATTTAAAGTTTCTGGCTAAATAAAACATTTGCCACCTGATGACTTGGGTAAATTGGGGTATATACATCAGCTCATTAAGTATATGGCAAAGAATCAGTCATTGAACTTGTCTCTTTACAAAATATGATTTGGATGCCGTAATAAACCCAGAATTATGCATGCATGAAGTAAAACCTTGGTTGTAGGCTTTCCATAATGACTCCATACATCTAAGTTCCATCCTGATTTGAAGACCCTTTTCTTTAAAGTCTGTTTTCTTCATTCCCCATCTCCCTACCTCATCCCTCCTCTAGTACAGAACTGTACATACCAGCATCCTTTTTTGTCATTTTTTTCTCAGAAAAAAAAGAGAAAAACAAGCATTAAATGGCCTGTGGTTCATTTCATAGACACAATTCAGGCTTTATGGAAATAAACATCAGGACATTACCAAATGTTTGGTAAGGGTGTGAATGGAACGCTCTTAGGTTGATGGTGAGAATATAAAACAGTAAAGCTACTTTGGAAATCTGTTTACAATTTTTTGGTTTTTGTTTGATTGTTTGGGTTTTTGTTTTGTTTTGTTTTGTGTGTCTTTAACTAAAACTAAGCACACACCTACCCTATAACCCAGGAATCCTATCCCTAGGAATATTACCCATTAAAAATGGTTGCATATGTCCAAAATGACATACACGAGAATGTTTCTAGATGGTTGATTTATTTTAGTCAAAAGGTAAATTAATGTGGTTTCTCCACACAGTGGAATATTATATAGCAGTTAAAAAAAAAAAAAAAACTAGTGGTACAACAGTGCTGCCTATTGCAACTTAGTCTGGAAGCATCTCACATATATTTTGTTGAAAGAAATCAGACACAAAAGAGTGCATTCTATATAATTCCACTTACAGAAACTTGAAAAACAGGCAACACTAATCAAAGATGATGGAAGAGTGACTAGTGGATGAGGGGAAGAAGACTAAAGTGAGAAGGAGTACAGAGGAGCTTTCTGGAGAGCAGGAAGTGCTTTACATCTTGTTTTAGGTGGTGGGTACCTAGGTAACCTATGTCATCAAGCTGTAAGATGAGTACACTTCCCATGCACTGCTGTAGGTACATCATTCCTCATTTAGAAACAATGTAATGGCGACCAATGTCAGGATTCTCTAACTGTACCAAGACCACTCTACTTGTTTACTCATTAGTACAATCTTCTGATTATTTTTTTTTTACATATCAATGACTAGCTTTGGATGGTTTCTTAGGTGTTATACTAATAAAGTCAGTTCAACTACTCCGATGCTTGTAACATAGACCTCTTCACTCACAAGACAGTTGCTTTAGCGGGGTTGTCAGCTTGAACTCAGTAGCCCTGTGAACTGGATTCACATTCCAGCTTTGCTGGGTCCTGGCTGTGTGACCTTGGACACGTGATCTTAACCTCTTTGAGTCTCAGTCCTATCTGTCTAGAAAGTGGGAATGACATCGGTCTAACCCCACAGGGATTACATGAGAAAATCTATGTGAGAGTGGTTAGCTTGGCGCTTGGCACAGAGGACAGGGAGACAAGTCATAGTATTAATAGCTCGAGAAGCAGTGGTTGTAGTAGTATGAAGAGCCATTGCAAAGGCATCGTAGTGTAATGGGGATCACACACTGGCCTGTCCAGACCACAGCCCAGATTGTCTGGGTTTCAGCTGAAGGCATCGCAGGAAGGGGATACGAGTGCTGGGGGAGATAATGACACTGGTCATGTCACGTCAGAATGGAAAGCTCCGAGTTTGGCTTGGAAAAAGGAGAACATGGCCTGTAAGACATTGGCTCTTGGATCTGGAACACCCCATACTTAAGGCAGGACATGAATCCATGTTCCGGGTGTCACCAAAACCCCAAGTGAAGCCAGATGTGCCAGGCCCCAGTCTGCGCCCCAGCCTGTGGTTCAATGGGCACACGGATCGCATAACTCTCTGTAATGGTTCCCACTCAGTGGCTCGCCACAGGACAGTGTGGGATTACAGTGTAAAAAAAGAAACCAGGGGTTCAACCTGGTGGAATCTGTGTCTGGTTAGATCATTTACGTTCATAATTACTTTCCGTCACCACACTGGAACGTGTCTGGTTGTTCATAATGGGAAAAGTGATTTGCTCTGGCGTCCACATGGAGAAGGCCGTGTGACTCACCGGTCCAGGCCCAGCTTGGGGAACACAGTGTGGCTGAGTCCCTGCTTGGGCTGATTCAGTCGGAGATGCTGCCACTCTTCCTGACAGAGACTTTAATAGTCAGAGGCAAGATGGACCATGAACCCAATCGAGACATAAAGATAGGTTGATAATTCTCCCAGCAAGTTATTCATTGTCAATGGCAACATAGTACTACGTGCTAAGCACTCTATGTACCATGTGTCACTGTGACCTAACAACTACTCTGTCTAGTCACAATCATCCCCATTTTCAAGATGATGAAATGGAGGGTTATAAGTGTGAAGTCAAGCTTGTAAGTGACAGAGCCAGAAATCAAATTCTTTCATGCCAGACTTCCAAATCTTGGTTTCCCAAGGGAAACCTGGTAGACTATTTGAGAGTCTGAATTTCATTTGGCTAGGATGAGACTCTGAACTCACGATCTCCTCAAGAATGACCAGAATATTCTCCCCAAAGGACCTGTATCTGGATCAGGCCAGTTATCCCAACTCTATTTGCCAACTCCCAATCCCCAACCCAAGGATCACATCCCTTTGGGAAGGACTGTATGTTCATGGTGGCCCCTTACTATTTCTAAGGAAGTTGACCACATGCAGAGCAATCCTCAGAAAAACTTGGAAGTCTGAATAACTCAGCTTTTCAGGTTAAATCTCACATATACTTTCATTCCTAAAAGACCCCAAGATGAAGGGAAGAGATGTGAAAACTTATATTGGGTCTTCCAAAATGCAAACACATATCCCAACTCACGGAAGTGCCATATTGTTTGGAGCTTGATGACAGAGGCCAATAAATAAAAGGAACTACTATTGACTGTCATGCTTAGCACATAGGATGTATTCAATGAACTACAGGAATTGTTTTTATTGTTATACTACAAAATATGAGTATTAGTTCTCATCTCCTATGAGCTGAAGGAATTCTTACAAAGGTTCAGCTTCTAATCAAGACTCTAACCTCCAAGAGAGTCCCACATGCCACTTTTTTGCATGGAGGGGAGATTCCACCATTGCCCATGAGCTGCTAGTTCTCCTGGACCAAGGTGAAGCCCACTTGTCCCATGAAATCTTGGGGGTGGTGTGTCTTCCAATCACAGAATGGAATCAAGCCCTTGGTAATAGTATGGAATACCGGAAAAAGACCGATACACAAGCATTTGCTTCAGAGAAATGAACACTTCTCCTGTGATGGAGTTTGTTTCTGCTTGCCCACTTAGTGACTGCCAGGAGCCATTGTGCTAGGCTGATACAGGGGTGTTCTCCACCAAACCACCTCCAGGTGAGCCAGCAGGACCCTTCCACAAACAAATTGTTTGTATAGAGCACTGTGGTTGCCTAGGGTTGTGACGACTGTGCATTGGGAGGCACTAGATGTAGAACAAATGGCAAGCATGGGTGTGTTACAGTCACGTCTCCAGATTTACATCTGCTTAGAATATTTTTAGCTCAACACATTTCTTGTCACTGAAACTGAGAGGGAGCTGTCACATATAATTCAAGATAGGGCCAGGCTGGACTCTGTTTCCTATTTTCCAGCAGCCAAAAGCCCATACTTCAGGACTCATTTGGGTGATTATGGAAAAGATGAAGTCGTTGCAGATTTCGTCACCGAGAAGGCCTGCCATGTCTTGTAAGTGATTTGATATTTACATAGATCAGGCTTCAAAAATAATGAACTCCCAGGAAATATGAAGTGGACACACCTCCCGGAGTCACAGAGAACAAAATGCTTAATGTCAGGGAAGGGCCTAAGGTAGTATTTCTCACAGCATGTTCTGTGGAAGCCCACATCTGGCTACCTTCCACGAAAAGAGGCCGTGTTATCAAATAATGGATGTGTATTATTGCCCCATCTTAGAAGTTCCCAAAGTGCATCGGCAAACAAAAGGTTCTAAAGTCCAGCAGTCATGCAACCGTCATCTCAGGGTTTCCTCAAAGGTCTTTGCTCGTGGACATTTTTTTTTTTTCAAGGAGTACCTATTACCTGTAATGACTTCTTAGAAACAATAAGCTGCCAATGAGACAGCTTCCGTTGTTGCAGAGGCCCAGGAAAACATTTCTTCTCAATCTGCAAGTCCTCAGAGATGTCTCCCAAATAAAAGTCCTGCTAAATAGGTTCTAGTCAGTGATAATTATTTCACACTGATCAGATTTTCAGAGAAGGAGCTGAGAGGCTGGAGTAAAATCACCTTCAAAAATACAAGCGATGTCCTGGACTTTTTTTGTCATTGCCATTTGTCTTAGTCCACTCAGGCTGCTATAACAAAAATACCACAGACTGGATGGCTTATACAACGTGCATGTGTCACAATTCTGGAGGCTGGGAAATCCAAGACCAAGGCACCGTGAGATTCAGTGTCTGGTGAAGCCCTGCTTGCTGCTTCATAGACAGCCATCTTCCCCCTGAGTCCTCCCGTGGCAGAAGGGGCTAAGGAACTCTGTGGGGTCTCTTTTAAATGGGCACTAATCCCATTCATGAAGGCTCACTCTTAGGACCTAATCACCTCCCAAAGGCCCCACCTCCTAATACCATCACCTTGAGGATTAGGCTTCAACATATGAATTTCGGGGGACACACACATTCAGTGTATAACACCATCTGAGCTACTATATCAGAAACTAAGTCAGAACTCGGGAAATTACTGACCTGAGTTCTGGAGTCATTAGCATAAAGTCTAGGTTTCTCTTCCCTTAGTGACAGTGATGGGATTTTCGGCAACTTTTTTTACTTCCTCCAACTTCATGATCTTGACCTTTAACATGAGGATACAATAATTGTAACAATAACATCTGCCTGTGTACATCTCATGAGGATAAAATGAGACTATAGATTCCCTGGGCCTGTTTTAAGCATTCAATAAATGTGAGCTATTAGAACTATTTGCTATTTTTGTTATTTTCCAGTCTTCCCATAGTAATGAGCATTGAAACCCTTTAAACAACAAAACTTAATTATTTAATTCTAGGGCAATGAAGAAGGAGGCAGTCAGACTGAGGGGAAGAGGGACCCTGAAATGTAGAGTGGGTAGCCCTGGAGAAGAAAGGAAAGCAGGCCAAGTGTCTGGGTCTTGTACTAGATGGAGAAAGAAGAGCACAGAAGCAACCCTGAGGCCTAACAGCCTCATAAGAAAGTAAAGGACATGACTGTCGCCAAAACAAACTTGTAAAACACTGCCACAAAATGCCACTGAGCTACATATGACATGCTGGGCGTACCTTCAGGGAAAGGTTGAAACAGCTATGCAGTATGGTTACTTCATTTTTCTCTTGTATTTCTAAGTTGTGTATTTTATTTGTTTTTTCTTATAACAAGTCTTTGCTACCATCTGGGCCAACGAGTTTCTCAAGGATAGGCAGGCCTCTCCATTACTCACATTACATGGGGCCTTGGCATTCGAGCCTGAAAAAATGAGTGCTCACCATCTGCTCAGCATCTACAAGAGAGTGTGTGGATGGGGGGCTGGGTGACAGAGTCAGGGATTGACTTGTATATTAGTTTCCTAGGACTGCCATGACAAATTACCATAAGCTCTGGGCCTTGAAACAAGAGATAGAGTCCAAATGTTGGCAGGTCATGTTCCCACTGAGAGCTCTTGGGGAGAATCCTTCCTTGCCTCGTCATAACTTCTAGTTCTCCTGGCCTTCTTTGGCTTATGGCAGTGTAACTCCAACCTCTGCCTCGATTTTCACTGTATCTGTCTCTCTCTGTGTCCTCTCCTCATGAGGACACATTCATTGATTGGCACCCTTATCAAGCATGATATCATCTCAAGACCATGAATGAATTACATCTGCAAAGACCCTATTTCCAAATAAGATCACATTCTGAGGTATCGGGTAGACATGTATTTTGAGGAGACAGTCAGTATTCAATCAATGACAGCTTGGGACCATGAGGTAGGAGACACTGAGGGGGTTTGAGATGGCCCCAACAAGAGGGCTAAATGGGGACTGGTCACTCAGCTAGGAAGAGAAGTATGGAGGTCATAAGAGGAGGAACCAAGTACACCTTGTATCTCCGATTCTCTTACTGAATCCTCATGATGAACACACAGGGTGAGTGCTGTTGTCGCCCGTTTTGCAGAGGAGGAAACGAAGGCTCGGTGACGCTATGGAACTTGCCCACTTTCACAGAACTAGTGGTAGAGTCAGCTCTTCCCATTCTCTAACTGTGTGGAGGATGACAGTTGGAAAACCATGATGCTTTGGGCCCTGTTGCAACTCATGCGGAAGA
Source organism: Rhinolophus hipposideros (assembly GCF_964194185.1). Lineage (NCBI taxonomy): Eukaryota > Metazoa > Chordata > Mammalia > Chiroptera > Rhinolophidae > Rhinolophus > Rhinolophus hipposideros. The sequence goes on along the minus strand of NC_138067.1, from coordinate 26,216,056 downwards.
CCGAGAGTAAGTCTTTAATAAACATTCGGTTGACTGCCTAAGACAAGTAAGGTTGTCCTTACCTATACAACATTTTTTTTACATTGCTCAAAAGACCTCATGTCTTTTTCCACCCCCCCAACCCCCCCCCCACCTCCAACAAATATTCTTCCTACCTTCCCCATAAGTCTGGCACAAAATTTATATTTCCCAGAACATTCTCTAATTTGAGATGAGCCCTTGAAAGTCTGTGTGAGTAGCACCATGGCAAAACAAAACAAAACAAACAACACAAAACAAATAAACAAGCACATGTAGTGATGTGTGTTTGGGGCAAGCCATCTGAGCTCTAGGCCAGAGGCTGTCACTAAGATGTGATGCAAATTCTTCCAAGCCTCTGAGTCTCCTTGTTCTCAGGTGAAAACCAGGGGCTTAGGAGAGAGGTTTCCTAAGGTCCGGCCCAGCTCCAACTTGCTGCTGCTCTCAATTCTCCCACGGCTGTGGTATCTCCAACAGGAAGCAATCTGATCGCTCAAAATGAAAACTGGCTCCAAATTCTGCCTGGCCCTGCTACCCACAGACCTTTCTTCCATGGGATCTTTCCCTCAGTCGTTGCTTTTCTCTTCCCTACAAAGATCTCAGTATCCAACGAAATTCATGTTCACTTAGATGGAGAATCTTGCTTTTTAGTAGGATATTGACTTTCTTTAAGACGATTCCAGGACAATGTAACCACCCCCCTGTCCCATCATTCTCCTGTCTGACCCTTACCCAGACCTTAACAAGAGGCAGGAATCGGGAGTAGATCTGCTGCTTCTGGTCCTCCAGTCTGAGCTTGAGCCCAGGTCTCTGAGCTGCTGCAAGAGGAGGGCCCCCGGTTCATTCCTGAGTCTACTTAAATGCATGCTGATGGCTGAAAAGTGATTCTTCTTGCAAGTGTTGCTTCATCCTGGAATGGGATTTCTATTTTATTTTTAGTTGAAAAATGACTTGTACCCCTCCCCTCTCTCCATCTCCTGAGGATTTGCTGCTCCTCAGTCATTGGGAGCTGATCGTCGGTCCACTCTATACGGAATTGTCCCAGGCAGTCTAGAATACGTAGAACGATCTCATGGAAGACAGAATAGCCTGTAAAGGAGAAGTCAGAAAGCAGTCACTATAATTGCTCTTGCAGCCACCTCTGGCCCTTCCCAGGACCTAGGTGGGGAAACCTGGTAAAGATTACTTGGATACTAGATACCAGCTATCTTTTGACATTTGCTTAGAAAATGAAATGGGGGAAAGAAAGAAGGTAAAACTCAGCTTTCTCCTTCTTTTTTTTTAATTACTTACTTACTTACTTACTTACTTAATTAATTAATTAATTAATTTTATAAAACTCAGCTTTCTTAACATCCCTTTTGCCTGAACACTCTGCCATTTTGTGGATTGAAGCACAAGGCGCTACATGCAGGTAGCCACTGGCTCCCTCTTTTCCCTCTTTTCTGGCCAGTGGCCAGAGAGAGCCACTGGTGCTCTCTCTGATCTAGAGAAAAATGCATTTAGAGAAGAAAACCTGTACTGTCAGTGACAGATTCATTGATTCATAATCTATCCAGGTACTAATCTGTTTATATAAATATTTATTGAGCACCTATGATAGGGTATATCATATGCTAGTCTCTGAGGCCATTAGGTAGGTCATTTTCTGTAAAGGTCTGGAGAGTAACATTTTCAGCTTTGTGGGACATAGAAAGGAGCTCTGTCCTAACTACTTGACTCTGCCTATGGTGTGAAAACAGCCATAGAGGAACAAATGGGGTAGTCACATTTAATAAAGTCCAATGAAGCTTTATTTATAAATACACATAGCAAACTGAATTTGGCCATGGGTCCTAATGTTCAATCCCTACTACATATGAGTGAAATAGAGCTCAGCTGAATTGGAGAAAAGACATATTTTCATGTCGTTATTTGTTGGGTGCCTATGTAGGAGAAACAGGGAAAAGAGGGAGTCAAGAAGTGGGAAGAAGTGAGACAGCTTCCCAAAAGAGGAACTACTTGAATTGGATGTTGAAGAATGAATAACAGTTCATTGGGCTAAAGAGAGACCATGATTTCAGGCAACAAAGAGCAGTATGTACAAGGATCCCAATGTGGAAAATGGTGTGGCCACTTCTGGGAGCGGGAAGCTTTTGGTACACTTGGAAAAATGGTAGAAAGAAGGTGGTAAAGCAAGTACATTCCTAGAATGAGGCTGATGAAATTCTGCTTTTGCCAATTCCATCAAAAAGGATAGAACAATCCCAAACCCAGGAGGAGAAACCTGTGACTCCAGCTACTAGGGCGATAGTCTCCGTCGTGATCACCATTGAAGGTACAGTTAATTTTATTTCAGGTATTATTCTCAGACATTAATCCATTTTTAAAATTGAATCCATTAAAGAACACTATGAAGTCAGTATCATCAGACCGATTTTACAAATAAAGAAACTGAAACCCATATCGATCATGAAATTCGTGAAAATTCACATAGGTCGTCAGTGGCAGAAGTGGGATTTGAATCCACGTCTGAGTGACTTCAAAGTCCATGCCCTCAAACACTAGCTCAGCTGTTCTTTCACTTGGGTATGCATAATAAACACTGTGGGGGGGCGGTCATTAATTGCAAATTCTGAGTCCTGTCCCAAGAGGGGTTTGAATCACTGGTATGGAGTGGGGCCTGGGAATTTGCATTTTAGCAAATACTTCCAGGTGACCTTGGTGTAAGTGGTGCTTGGAAACTACACTCTGTACAGGAAGTTACACTGCATCCTAAGCTCACATCCAAAATGTGGTGACCAACTGTCTCGGGCTGCTCACTGAAAGTTCCTTATCCCGGGGAACCTGGGACAGCTGGTCACCCTACAAGCCTCACTCAGATCCACACATATCATTCCTAGCCCAATGCCTGGCACATAGTAGACACTTGAAAACTATGTGTGGAATGAATGAATGAATAAATACAGCTCACAGTGGAAGCCCAGGGTTGATTGGCAGGCTTCCCTGCAGCAAGAGATTTGAGGAAATCTTCAAGGGCTAAGTCAGAGGGACAGCTTCTCCAGCTCCCCTGGGAGTCAGTCACAGCCCCGGAAAAAGTGATGCCTCATCATGTTCCCATTTGTGCTTACGTGTTCAGGCGACGCTTGTCCTTAATGCAAGAAGAAAGGAGAAGGAGGCAGGAGTAAATCTTTCCTGTCATGATTAGTTTTCCTGTCTTTCCACAGCCCTTTCCCCAAACGCTTAGCTCACCCCTTCCCCTTCTGCAGAGTGGCCTGTCCACCGAGTGGGAGAGGTTTTTCGTGTTGGGAGACTGGAGCCTGTCCAAGCTCTGCCTCGCATCTGTTGGTGAGCCAAATCAATAATCATTTTAAGACCTGAGAAATGGCACTGGAAATCTAGGGGGATTGAACCCGTTTTCCTGTTTATCTCACAAGGCTAGCTTGAGGTTCCTGCATGTGGACAGGACTATGAAAACCCAGCAAGACTCGGATAATAAAATAAAATATATTTTTATCATAAATATCCATTTACCTACTCAGTGGGTGTCTTGAAGGCCCCTTTCAGAGCCAAGTATGGCCCCAGGTTTTTGGAATCTCACTAGCTCAGAACTGTCAGACCGTGAGGGAGGTTGGCCTGTAACAAATAATCACGTACATGAGGACGTAATTACAATCATTACCATCATGACGTAGACTACAAAGAAAAGAGGGTTTTGTCAGACCACAGAATATGGGGACCTGGCCCAGTCTTTGGTTCATGGAAGGTTTCCCTGAGGAAATAATACTTAGGTCCTAAGGTTGAGTCAGAGTTAGCCAGGTGAAGAAAGAGAGGAATGGCATTCTGAGACAAGGGTACAGCATGTACAAACACACTCGTATTCTTGCAAAGAGCAGCAAAACTTTCTAAAATTAACATTTCTTCTCTTTTTCACCTCTCTTCCTCCTCTTTTTCTCCCTTCCTTCCCCCTCCTCCATCTCCTTCTTATGATGTTCTGTTTTATTTTCTTCTAATGTGGTTAATATATGTTAATCTATTTGCTGTTTTTGTTAAATAGAGATGATCTCTGGGCTAGGGAATGGGCTCCAATTCATGTCAGTGCCGTGTGCTTTCCTTCCAAATTTCCATCTAAATATGCCCCAACATAAATGTCAGTGTTCAGTGGTGTGAAAGAAAATACAAGGCCCTGGGGACACCTCATTATATTGCAAATCACTCAAGAACACAATTTCTGTTCCAGACCTTGTACCAGCTCCCAGCCCTCTGTGGGCTCCTGGTAGGCCCCTGAGGTCTTCTGGTGAGCAATGCAGCCACAGTGGAATTGGTTCAGCTTGCAGATTTGGTAAAGAGTTTGGAAGACATTTCCCAGGAGTAGAAACAAGTGGCATCTTCTACGCGAAACAGAACTCTTTTCACATTGTTCACTCTGATTTGTGCTACATTAAAATAAACCTTCAGCGTCAGCTTCTGCTGCGAGCCCTAGGACTCTTCTAAATGTATCGCTTTCACAAAGACGTTTTCTTTGTTAATCAACAGGGCGCTGTGGATTTGACGCTCTGGTATTGGAGTACAGGTTTTGCAGTTATTTATTTACCAAGAGGGAAACAGAACAGTGGTTCCATTTGCCACTCCTAAATTTACTGTCAGTCCTTCTGTGTGGTGTAAAATTTTCCGTCATCTTCAACAGCTTTCAGAAATAAGCATTCCAAATATATTCGCCTACTGTACAAAGATGTGCTGATGCCACTCATTGCAATTTTGCAAGAGAGGATGGGAAATAGTAGATCTACCTGGTAGGAAATGAATCTTGGGAAGAAAACAAAAACCTGCGGCCTTTGTAAAGCTGAGAAAAATACCAGGAATCACAAAATTCTCACCGGGCTTGGCCCCCTGAGAAGTGCCAGGATTAATCACTGCAGACATCAGGGCAGGGGAGAAGGAGGGGTTCCCAGGACTATGACAGCAGTGAAGAGTAAAAGGACACATGCTCTCTATAGGATGGTAACAACCCATGGTCAACCAATGGGCCCACTAAGTCTTCCTTCCACACCTATTACCTGGCAACTCATACCCTTCACTCTCCTCTGCCAAAATAAAGGGAAATGTCATGTCATTGGCTGGAGAATTTGAATTGTTTAAATCCAAACATTCTGGAAGTCCCCAAACCTCTCTGCCCAGTGGAAAGAAGCTTCCTGAAAATAAACCGGAAAAGGAGCCCTGGTTTGCAATTATCTCATACAAGCCCTCTCAAGCAAAAGGTAGGCTGGAGCTGGTGAGCACATGACTTCTAAACTCAGCATTCAGTAACCCCTTACTGGGAGCGTGAAATCGGCCATTGTGGAAGTATTTACACCAGGAAAACTGTGAATGGTTACAAAGCAGGACTTCAGTTTTGTTTCAGTGTCAACTTGCCCGCACACAAATGCCTGATATCCACAGTTATCCATACTCTATCCCCAGATTGCATATTTATTCATTCATTCAACCCATATTTATTGAGCTCTTGTTATGTGCCAGCACTCTGGAGTAGAAAACCCAGTCCCCATTTCATTTATGGGAAAACTGAAGTTCACAGAAATGAGCTGACTTGTCCAGAAACACTCAGTGGAAGCCCTCTGCCAGGCTCTGGGGATGTGGGGTGAAAATGACAGACCAGGTCCCTGCCCTCATGTACTTTACATTCCTTCCCACTTTTAAAACTGCATGCATTATAAAGTTATTCGTTCATTTTCCATTTTTATAAGTGACTTCAAGGCATGTAAAACTGCCCATCAGAGCTTTGGGTCAATTGAAAGAGGCAGTGTGCGCGCAACGACTGAATGACCTCTCATCAACAGCAAAGATATTTTCTTGGATGTTGTGAGGAGGAGATCTTATTCCATGCTTGAGTTCCATTCGTATTTAATTATCAAAAAGTATCACAGATATGGATGTGTTCATTAACTAGATGGTGGGAATCCTTTCACAATGTATAAGTACCTCAAATCACCACCATGTACATGTTAAATACCTTACAATTTTATTTGTCAGTTATACTTCAATAAAGCTGAAAAAACACAAAAAACAAATATTAAATATATAAATAAATAAGTATCACAGGTAAACCCCTGGCGTGGGAATTCCAGTTCCCATTTGATATAGGAGGAATCTGAAAAGGGGACCTGGCAGAGGCATGCCTCCAGGAAATGGGCTAAGGAATAGAGATTGAGGCCCGAGACCCCCAAATCGGACTGTGCATTCTCGCATGCCTTGTAAATAGGACAGTGTTTTATCAACATCAGTGCTAATTGCCATAATAATTCGTTGTTCAAGTTTTTATTATTAGCTGTTTCAAAATAAAAACCTGTGACCTTATAACACCAAAGACAACCCCAGACTTTGCTCTCTAGGAGCAAAGAGCCATGTTAACTTTTTAGGCATTGTGCCCTCATATCAGCCCTCCACTTAGCCTCCTGAGGCAGTGTGGTGAGGGGAGGGGACTAGGGGGCTGGAAAGCCAGGCTTTTCGGTGAGAGCCAGTGCTCTGCAGTGTCTGAGATGATAAGCAGAAGAAGATTCCATTGGCTCCCCTGATCCAGCCATCAGACTTTAGCCAAACCAGAGCCATCACGAGACCCCTGAGCCAGCAATGAGCAACAACTGCTGGAAATCGAGGCTTCTCGCCCCATCCACGCAGTTAACCACTCTTCCTAGCAAAACAAAATGTTCCCGTTTAGAATTTTTTTTTTTATAAAGAAAGTCATGCGAGGCATTAGAGTGGTGCTGAAGCTGGTTGTGTTCAAAAACTCCAAAAATGATAACAAATGTTTTTATTCTATTTCGTTTAATTTTCCAAACCATATGGACTTGCCAGCTCAATGCATCACTGCTTGTTTATTCTAGAGCAGCTGTCGGCACCCTAATAATGCTATAGTATCGCTCAAGTGCAGACTGCCAAACCACAGTGTATGGAAATCATCTCACAAATTGAAAGAAAAAAAAAATTAAACTCTACTTCAAGTCAGATTTTAGCCATGAACTTCTGCAAGGAAGGGGGTCGGGTAGGGGGTGTGGAATCCTATAAATAGTCTTAACATTCAGTATTATTTTAACAAGGATAAAGTGTGACTGGTCTGGTTAATCACAACTAGTCTTTGACCTTTACAAAGGTACAATTTAGGTTTCATTGCCAAGTGCAGCTTGGTGTTTTCTTCTTTTAATTGCTAAACTATGATTCAGAAGTCAGCCACAAGAACACAGTTTGGAAACTTGATTCCCTATAGGTTTTAGGCACTTTTTATGTATTTATTTGTTTTGACCATGAAAAAATAACCACTCATGACAGGGATAACCAGCCAAAGGCACACATTTCAGCCTGCTGTCCTAGAATCACCCGAAACTTTTATTAGAGTCAGTTGGCCAAGTCCAGGCCATGTATCCTACATAGAGAAGTTAAGCCGAGGATTAAGCACTACAAAGAAAAGTCCCCTGGGTGGGAGGAAGCAGGCTCTGTGAGGATGGATAGACTCTTACACTTCTCGTTGGCCTCTGTGGAACAAAATCCCACCTGTGCCACTTCCTTTACTGCCTGTATATTATGTCGCCAACAGCTGAGAAGAGGACTGGGCAGGAAGAGGAAGACAGATCTAGGTGAAGTCTTCCTACGCACGACGCCCTACATATCGTCTCATTTAATTCCCACTGGACCTCAATGAAACAGGCACAATTACCCCCATTTTACAGATGTAGGAACTGAGACTGAGTTGGGAAGCATCTTGCCCAAAGTTGTTGTGGGTTGACTTGTGTCCCCCCCAAACAGATGTTCAAATCCTAACCCTTGGTACCTGTGAATGTGATCTTATTTGGAAATATGGTCTTTGCAGATATAATTAAGATGCAAGTTAAGATAAGGTCATACTGGGGTAGGGTGGGCCCTTCTCCTAATACATCTGTATCCTTATAAGAAAAGAGAAGAGACACAGAAACAGACACACACACAGAGATAAACGCCATGTGAAGACATAGACGTACACAGGTGATGACGTAAGGACACAGGGAGAATGTCGTGTGACAATCGTGGCAGACGTTGGAGTGATGCGTCTACTAGTGAAGGACAGCCAAAACAGAAGCCACGAAAAGGATAGGGAACAGATCCTCCCCTAGGGCCGTTAGAGAGAGCAGGGCCCTGCCAACACCTTGATTTCAGACTTGTAGCTTCCAGAACTGGGAGAGAATACACTCGTGTTGTTTTAAGCCACTTCGTGTCTGGTCATTTGTCACGGCAGCCTTAGGAGACGAATACAAACGGTTAGTATGATTTGGACACCTTACAACAGCTGTGTATCCTTTATTCAAAGTGAGAAGTTCTCTCTGTGTTGGAATTCCAACACATTTCCAAGAATTCCGAAGATAAATGGCAAACACACAACAGGGAATTGATAGACTGGGGAAGTCCCTCCGTGACTGCTCTTACACTTGCTGTGCTGAATGCGTTCTCCATGCCACAGGCTAGCAGGTGCTGAGGACTCGGCCCTGCGTCAGCCAGGGTCCCTGCCTTGGAGAGCAATGATCCCATGATGTGGGTTGGCATCATTATCCCGATTCTATGGATGAGGTCCCTAAGAATGGAGATGGAACGGCAAAGCAGACAGTAGGAGCTTAGATGCCAAACTCCAGGACAGGCTGGAGCTGGAGACAACTCCTTAGAATTGGGGATATATAAAGCAGTGCTTGATGGCTATGTGGGATTAGACCAGGTGGCAGGAAGAGGTGGCAACTGAGGAACAACTTTAAGTGAGGACCTCTGGCAATGATGTCCCCATTACGGGGGGGGGGGAGGTCAGGGGACACTGAAGAGAAAGTCTAACTGGTGCGGAAGCCTTGCATTAACAAGAAGGAGGAGTCTTGAGCCTTCCCAGGAAGGCCTTGGATGGTGGGTGACTAGTTTTGTGGGGCTCTGGTAGCCTGCTGCAGGTTTTGTCGAAAAGATAGATGGGCAGAATGCCCTAGCTGGTTCTGAATGACTAATCTAGCAGGAGAGGAGCTCAAGGAGCCAACAGCTGTGTCCAGACTCATTTTTGCACAGTGGCTTTCTGAGATTAGTTTATTTCTCTGGAACAGGTCTAGCCAATTCAGCTCCTAGGGATCTACCACCATTTAGCCAAACCTGTGGGCTCCCTATTTGCTCTTCTCTCAAGGGACATCATGGCATCACCTAAGCACTGACACAGGTAATTTCAATAATGTGTCCTGTTATCTCATTTGGCAACAAAAATCCTACCCAAACAAAACCCTTCCCCAATCTGGAAGCCCCTGGGTAGTGGGCTTAAGGACTAAAGAACCCTTCTGCTTGCATGGGAATTTCTTTGGGGCTCTTCAAAGTTTTAACATCACTTAGCCAATAAAGTTGATGCCTCCTTGCATGTTATGGTTCTGATTGCTTCCTGGGTTTCAGGCTTACACCAATTAGTACGTACACAGGTCTCCATGTTTTTCAGCAAGCTTATTAAGGGTGCATTTTATGTCCTTTTTGTTAAGCATCTATTTTGTCAGGCACCATGTTAGACCTTTACATCCTTTTGAACTTATCTCATTTCATCCTAATGACATGAAGTGTGGTGGTCCCAACTGTACCAATGATTAAAGGAAGACTCAGAGAAGTTAAGAGCTTTGTGCAAAGTTAACTAGCTAGTAACTGAGCGAGCATAGGCCTCACATACTGGCCTTGATTTCCAACCCCTATATGTTCACCTACTGCTTTGCCTTTCCCAAAGATTAAAAGATGAATCATGTCCTTTATTTCCTGGACCATAAAAGAACAAGCCCATGATCTATTTATTGGCGTAGAAAGTAAGAAACCCCTCTCTAAAGACCATGGTCCTCTGTATCCTGTAGACTGCCAAACACACAATACACATACACAGGCAAGCACACACACCGCTGAGCCCATAACCACACCCTCAGCCTGGGAAAGGGCCCCAGAAATAGCATGAAGTTAAGGTTGCCAACTTTTTAATCCTTTGACCTAAGAAAATATGGCAGACAAAAATCCTCACAATGTGTCTCAGGTAGTGATTATACCTGTATCTCTTGCCCTACATAGTAGGAACCGCTTTGATGAAAAATTGTTTGTGACTAATAACGAGTAATCTGATGCAATTTAAAATTCACTTGCAGAACTTCTATGGAAAGTAGTTCTGTGGCATTTTGGTTTATAAAATGGATAGCCCTCTTATAAGTTGTCCATTGACAAATTATGATTATTTTTTAACCATAATGAACGGAAAGTTGTGACCTTCCATCTGTTAAAAGGGTTGATTATTTCTTTTTCTCTTCCCCTTCTGAGAAGCGTCTCTGACTTAAGGTTTATCAATCCCAAAATATTAAGAGATGTTCTGAATCTCCATTATGTGTTTAACATAACTGTTTAAAAGAATTTACCTCCAGTTAGAGTATGCCTTCCAAACCTTTGGGTCTCAGTTTTGTCATCTGCAAAACGGGATTAAATATTCTTTTCATTAGCCTGTGTTTCTGATAGTCAAATGCTCTCACATCTCCCTGGCTGTCTAAGACAGAGTTGAGATTATGTAGATGTCTAGCATTAAACTAGAAATGATGGAAGAGTCCCTCTTTCCGCACATACAAAAACGATGAAGTCTAACTCAGAAACAGAAATGACAATAAACAGATTATGAAGATTACAAGATGTCTTGTACACACACAAACATTACATCAAGCTGTATATAATTCACTCATTGGGGTCCTCATTAAGGACTTAAACTAAGAGAGAAGGAAGGAATCCAAGGAGACAGCAGCCATTAAGAAAGATCACCCCCTTTCTACAGTCCCACACAACCTGACTCCAGATAGAGGCTGTGGGGAGCTGAAGGAGCTGCTTTGGGGAAGAAGGAGTGGGCTTCCCAAAGGCAGGCCAGACCATGCCTTTTCAGTAAGGTATTGGTTTACAAGTTGGCCACACTGACAGCTGACTTCCCAGATACAGGTAACATGCCCCCAGGAAGCAAACACTGGGCAAAACACATGAAGAGGTAGCTTTGGTCAGAATTGCTGGATGGGAATCCAAAGACTGATCAGATCTACTAAAGACTGACCTGAAATGGTAAAGGTTTGAGTTTTATTTAGTTGTTAGATCTGCCCAATTTTCCTGTCCTTGTCATAGCTTTGTCTTCTCTGTAATAGCCAAAAATAATGTTTAAAAGCATAACTTACACTTTACTGTGTTTCCTCTAGAAAATTTATGGAATTCCCTAGGTCTCCCTTTTCTTATCTTTAAAGAAAGCATAAGGTTTGTCTGAGGATTAAATAAATACACATCCAACACTATCCCTGGTCCACAGAAAGCATGCCATAATTTGGATGCCCTTGTTTCTTTTCTTAGTAATGGTGATGGCGGTGCTAATGGTGCTGATGGTGGTGGTGGTGACGTGATGATGGCAGTGATGATGGCGTTGATAAGGATAATGATGGTGGTGGTGGTGATGGATGGTGGCAGTTGTTACTGTGATATACTTGAAACTCAGACATATTCTGAGTCACTGTCCTTGATTCCTTTTCCGCTCTTCCCTCAACCTCTACATCCATTCAGCCTCTAACCGTCATTCTTCTCATAGTGCCCCATACATCTACCGACCTGATATAAGTCTACCTTGCTGTCTTCCTTTCTCCCTATTCTTCCCAAATTCAATTCTCCAACCCCAGGCCCATTCTACCTGCCCCACTGAATCCAAACACGACTCATGACCCTATATCTGTGCCATGTACCACTATTCTTTTCCTTCTCCCTTTCTTCTTTTAGAGTCACTATGGTGCTTTTCATTTCTACTCAATCCATGCCAAGACCACTGGCTCCTAGGAGGCAGCCGGTATGAGACAGGTAGCTCCAGCTTGCCACTCCCTCATGGTTTCTCACAATCTACCATGACCCAAACCTCACTAGTATGAGCCACCTGCATAACCCCTCCCAGGGTCCAGCATAAGCATTTTACATTCCCATAGGGTCTCTAGCCCAACTAGAATGGTGACAAACACTCTCTGCTGGTGCAGCTAGTGATCTCTTTTGGGTTCCAAACACATTGGTAAGCTCCCGATGACCATGGAACCCCTGGCTGAGAACATTCTCCTTCATATGCTAAGGGAGCGGCCAGTGATACTTAGGACAATATGGTAGTTGACAGTACAAGTTTTGATGTCAGAGAGGCCAGGAGTAACATCCTGATTCTGACACTGTTGGTTGACCCCTGCCTTGACAGGTTATTAAACACTACATATCAATTGCCTCATCTATACAGTAGAGGTACCTGAACCTACCTCTCAGGGTCAGTTAAAATGAAATGAAACAACGTATTTAAAATGCTGAGGTTAGCACCTAGCATATAACAAATGTTCAGTAAATATTGCCCACAGTTGTTCCACCTTGGCTCAACTAAATAAAGTATAATCCAGTAATACCTTTTATAAGGGTCTTTCCTCTTGTCCAGCTTCACAAAGATGCTGAAGACCAAGGTGACATCAGATGACAGAGCCAGCGATAGAGGCCCCAGATCAAGATCCTGAGACCTCTCAGATAAGCAGAGAAGCAGGGAAGGAAGGTACGGTATGTGGAGATGAGATCTAGAAAAATAAGAAAATTAGGACTCACTTAAATTACCTTTACCCAGCATTAATCACAATGAATGCAGCATGAGGTCTATTTTTATACCAACATTAGAGGGCAAAGCCAGTGGAGATGTTGACTTTTTTTTTTTTTTCTCCTTCTCAAATTACTCAGGACTCAAAGTGGAAAAGAAGACCTGTTGGTTTGCTGACTGGATATTTTAGGCAAAGTCATGAGGAACTGACTTTTCTTTCCTCAGGACAGAGAAAGGTGATGCTTTGTCAACCACCTGGCTAATTTCATTGCTGTTGACAGTCGACCCTAATAACGTGCTCAGTAAAGTAGGCTGGGAGCTCCTAGAGGATCCACTCTGGCTCCTGGGTTTTCCATACAGGCTGTCTCCATTGATCAGATATAATCGAATAGTGGCTGAATGCTGCTTCTCGATGGGCCCTATAGGCCATTCCGTTATGACATGACCAAATTGGCCACAGAGCATTCAATTTGTTTTAATGGCCAACACAGAGGCAATTAAGCAGATTGACTGTGCAGCGATCCAAATTGTCCATTAAGAAGGTGGCCAGAATAACTGGACCAAAGGCATGTACCCTCCCACAACCCCCCCATCCACTTATTTTGGGATGTCTAGACTTAGCTGCGCCTTTAATTTTCTTAAAACTCCTATTAACTAGTTCTGCTTAATGTTGATATTACAGTTCTTTGGAGTGAAGCAAAGCAGGTTGGGAAAATAAAGAGGAATTTTTAGGATGATCCTGAACTTTCTGATCTGAGTGAGGTAATAAGAAGTAAACACCTCATTCAGCTTCTGTGGATTTAAAAGGATATGAGAAATTAAATGCATTAGTGCAGATTGCTACTAATACTCGTTTTATGAGGACGGATTTATCTTTCCACATTAGCAGCCCCCAAGGTTGTGATCTGTCTCTATAACATGTACCTGCATTTGAACAATTGACAATTGATTTTATCTGTTCCTACTTTACTAATTCAATCTGCAAAGGAGAACTCTTGCAGGAATTTTAAAGATGACATGGGACACAACTGGTCTTTGAGTACGTGTGTGTTTAGATATATGCATTTAATTCCTTTGTACAAATATCAGACACGCTACATAAGAAGGCTTGTTTATTAAGCAGGAATAGAATGTGTCTGCTAAGATGTTTTTGCCTGGAAGTTTAGCAGCAGAGGACTAGTTTTGCCAAAAGAAATAGGCAAAGATGGGTGGAATCAACCGGAACTACCATCAACTTTTACGTTGAACATGTTTAAAGTCCCTATTTTCCATTTTCAATGGCACTTTTCCTTTATATGTTTGTCATCAATAATCATCGGGCAAAATCAAAGAGAGAACATTAAAATAGAGTAACTGGCAAATAAATACATCTCAACTTCTTTCCAAACAATAAATTTATCCCACTACTAAAATTAATAGCATCTTAAGTACATATTGCGTTTTGGGGCTTTCAAAACACATTTTCACTACAGTCTCATTGTATTCTGTAGTGTTCCTTCTAAGTCAAGTGTGGCTATCTCCATTTGACCGATGAGAAAAGTACAGAAAAATGAGCGACTTACCAAGATTACATGGTTTTAGTGGCAAAGAAAAGAACCAGGGCTGCTGGCTTTTAGCCTGGGCTTTGTTCTCAAGGTAGACCTGCATCCCCTGGCTGGAAAGCTGTATCTGCTTGATGGTAAGGAATGGCCAGTAGTCACACTGACCATCTATACCTATACCTGAGTATCTCACAGTCTTGGAGGAGAACAGGTCACCTCAGCCTCCCTGTCCCCAATGTCTCAATTCTCCTGAATCTAAGCAATTTTCTTAGTGGTAATATGGTGTCGAGGTTAAAAGTGAAATATAGGTTTGAATCCAGTCTTCACTACTCACTAGTCACATCTCAGCTCCTCATTTTCCTTAGCTCTAAACTAAGGATAACAACAGTATCTACTTCATGGTTGTTGTATATTATCTCCTGACATGGTTTGTGGTTTCTCTCCCATTTACCAGTATATACTAATTGGACCACCTATGTCCAGTGAATACCTAGCACTTGGTAAATATTTGTTGAATGTGTAAATGAAGACTAAATAAGAAAACAATGTCAAGTGCCTCCCATATAGTCATAAATGATTAATACACGTCCATTATTAGTAATAATGGTATTAGTAATGGATTCCATGAAAAAGATAGAAACCTAGTTTCTGCATCTTTAAAATGGGCTAAATGATATTGTTGTCTTAGGGTTTTTGGAAATATTCTAGAAAAATCTATGCAAGATGCCTGGCATGGTCTTTAGTGTTGTTGTAACTATTATTAGTAATATTAATATTTATTAGTATTAATATTAGTATTAGTTAGACACTCTGGGATCCCTCCAAGACTTTGTATACCAAGAGAAAATGGAAACAATTATTAGCATTCCTAGGTACTCACCACATGCCAAAAGTTCTACTTACAACACAATAACTAGCCTATGTAGAAAACATTCCTGTTTGTAGGTTAAGGAAACTGAGGCCCAGACCTGTACAAGATCATGGCTGGTAGGACTTGGGTGCCATTCTTTTTTTCTCTAAAGTCTTCAATATTTTTTCTGACTGCACGTCAGAGAAAACTCCTACTCAGCTAGTTGCTATTGTCCCACACCACTTTGGAGCATATTGTTCATTAGGAATTAATGCGAGAGAGAACTCTGAGAGTGGAGGGTCATGGAAAGACTATTTGTGTTGCTCCCTCAGGTGGAGGAAATGGCTAGAAGTCATGTCAGACACCCGGCATATAGCGGGGACTCACTCAGTAAGTATCTACTGGATGGATGGATGGATGGATGAAGCCCTCCTCAGACAGAGGAGGACAGTGTTTTCAGGGAATGGTCACCTACCTTGGGTCCCAAGCAAAATCCCAGAGACTCCAGGAGAATCTTGAGCATAGTAGATCTATGATATCACTATCATAAACACTTTTGAGGCCATAGCTCCTATTTTCTTTCAACTTAGAGAGAAGGATTAATTGTGTGGCCCTAAGTTAATACCTTCCCATCTACCCTAACATTCAGCTCCCCCATGACCATTCCACAGCCCTGACCCCCGTGGTCCCCATTTATAATCTATGGCAATCTTAATAACACCTGTGAAGCATGAGCCACCTTATCAACCCTTCTCTTTTCTTCTGGTGGCACAATTAGCCAGATGATAAAGCTCTTTAAAATGAAAGAAAACACTAAAAAATATTGATTTTCTACAGAGCTGTAATAATAAATGTATCATTCCAAACTGACGTGGGGACTAATTTAGAAGGGATGCATAAATCTAAAACTATCTGTGTGCAGTGACATTATTTTATAAAGCGTAACAAAAATTTATATATGGAAGTTTGTCTATCATTAAATTACTCAGTTTGGATTTCCACTAATAAAATATAAGGGCTCGTTACTATATTAGGCAAGTCACTCCTATTATTAATTTGTTAGATAAATGGCTTCTATATCTTGGAACTTTAAATGAAATGGAACTCACTAATCCTAATTGCTTTGCCTTCTACCGGAATTTTTTCCCATTAGTTCAGCATGTTTTGTTTTGTTTTGTTTTTTTTCTCTATTTTCCACTTGAAGAGAGGAGCCTTCTCCAACTTAAAAGCCGTAGGGTATACCTCACGGGTTTATTAATTATCAGGTATTCATTCAGAGGGGTTAATTAAGCAATAATTTTCTGTTGACTGCCGTATACAAAGAATAAAAGGCTTGACTTCACCTGCTGATTAAGCACGTAATCACGTGCCTTCACTTTCCTCCCTGTGGTTGGGAGAAATAAAAATCTTTGACCAGTTCTGGCCTGGGGTTGCCAGGCCACTCAGGAGGCCAGTTAAAACCAGCTTATATTTACAACACAAGCCACCTTGAATTTATCCAAAAAAAGAGAAGGGACTCCTACTTCTTAGGATTTCTGAGGGGAAATGTTGTGTCCAGAGTCTTTATATATATATATATATATATATATATATATATATATTTATATTTATATATATATTTAATTTATTGGGGTGACAATTGTTTATTGGGGTGACAATTGTTAGTAAAATTACATAGATTTCAGGTGTGCAATTCTGTATTACATCATCTATAAATCCCATTGTGTGTTCACCACCCAGAGTCAGTTCTACTTCCATCACCATATATTTGGTCCCCCTTACCCTCATCTCCCAACCCCACCCCCCTTACCCTCTGATAACCACTAAACTATTGTCTGTGTCTATGAGTTTTTGTTTCTCATTTGTTTGTTTTGTCCTTTTGTTGTTTTTGGTTTATATACCACATATCAGTGAAATCATAGGGTTCTCTGCTTTTTCTGTCTGACTTATTTCACTTAGCATTATACTCTCCAGAGTCTTTTTTAATCATCACTATTTTTTCGTTTGAGGCCGAAGCTTAAATATTTTCATGTTTCCTCCTTCCAATTGCTCAAGACTTCTTCTTTTTCTTCTTCTTTTTCTCCTTCTTCTTCTTCTTCTTCTTCTTCTTCTTCTTCTTATTATTATTATTATTCTGTGGCTTCGAAAATTCTGTGGCATACTTTTGAGCAGCAGAAGGTAAAGGTGATTTTTTTCATCCCTCTCTAGAAAGTTTGTTGGAATTAAAATAAGTCAACATGAGAACGCCACATACCAGGCATGAAGGGGGAGAGGGTGGTCATTTGGATTTTTTGATGGATAATTTTAATTTCAGAGTACATCTACTCAGGTTCATGCTCAGTAGCTGTAGTTCCCAAAGCCAGAGACAGAAGCATGCCATACGTGCAGGGATGGTGGGCTTTCTGAGGGCTGACCAACAGCTCATCGAGCAAGAAAAGAAAGAGATGAGTGTCCTCTAACGTGACTACGTTAATCCAGCATTTAGGAGGGAAGAAAATAAAGCAATTTTATTGCCAGGGTCTTGGAAGGCTCTAGAATGTTCTTCTGGGAGGTAACAAAAAGGAAAGCTCATGAAACACCTACTCCACAGAAGCTTCTAGTGCTCTAGCTAACCCTACCTGACAATTAGGTGGCAATGGGAGAAAATTGGAAAGTGCACCTCCGGGGTGGCAATCCCATATGGCTGCAGGAAGCATTTGGAACTCTGTACTATCTGCTCAGTTTTTCTGTAAATCCAAAACCGTTCTTCGAGTCTATTAATAAAGATTATAATAATCAGTTTATAATACTGTTTAAGTCCATAAAACAAAGAAAGGCGTGCCTTACTGACTACACGGCCAGCTCTCACGAGCATGCCTGGATCAAAGGGAACCTCAGTCTGGCAAATACACTAAGAGGAGTGTTGAAGACCACGGTCCTGCATGTTTATTCCCTGGGTCTGTCCACATTCTATAGTGGAGCCCATTTGGCCAGTAGGAACATCCATATGTTTAGGGTCCTCAGATCAAGTCAGGTTCCTTGCCGAAGAATGGATCCTTCTTTTTGCAACGTCAGGGACTCATGAATCCATGGCTTGAGCAGGCAACCCTTTCTCTAAGGTTGTCCTTCAGTCACACCTCCCCATGCTGGAACTGGGTTGGAGAGGCTGAGGGAAGAGGCCATGTTCACTGATGCATGGAAGTGTTATAAAAATAGTTCAGTGTTTCCTCCGTGCCAGGCTCTGTGTTTGGAGTAAGTGCCTACCTTGAGGAAGCTTCCAGACACCTGGAGAAGTCAGGTGGGCTGCATCCCTACTAGGTCACACCAAAGTTTTGATCTATAAGAGGGACCAAGAGAATAAGTGGTGAAGGACAGGAGGGAGATACAAATCACCATAAGAACCAAGGGGAAGAGTCTAGAAGGATGATATTCCCATATGGGGTCTCTGTGGTACACAGACCTGGGGTGCCTCCCGTGAACCCTCCCCTCTTTCTGCCTCATCCCAGGCCTATGGGGAAAAGCAAGCCTCAATCCAGCATTTAGGAGAACAAAGGAGAAGCAGTTGTGACCCAGAGACTACACATGTTTTCCTTAAGCAACCACAGGGACAGCCTCTTTGGTGAGTGCACTTACCAGATGGCTGCAGCGTGTCAGCTGCTTCCAATCAAAGCTTGCACCACTGAGTTGGTGCACCCCACACACTCAGCAAGATTCTGCTGAGCGGAGGAATTAAAAAAATAAAACAAAACAAAACAAAAAAACAACAAAACAAAAAACCTTATTTTGCTCCATACCTAGAAAGTGTGCTCTTGGGGTTTGGAGGACAGAATCCAAAATCAACAAGAAAATATTAGAAGAAAGCAATGAAAAACTGAAGACAGCACCCTGTCCTGGGCCATGTGTTTTGTTTTAAGTTTATGGTGCTGGAGTAAAGGCAAGGAGAGAAACTGGTTCTTCAAGTCGGTATGGGCAGAGACAGGCAGGAAAGGGGTGGAAGAGGACAGAGGGGAAGCTGGTGGAAGAGAGATGAAGGAGAAAGAGGGGAAGAGAGAAATGGAGACAATGCAAGATATTTGCAAGGATCACAAAGTGCTAAAATTCAATTTATTATAAATATTATTTTGCAAGTTATAACTTTTCTGGCTTAATTTCAGGTATGAAGAAAAACAAAGACTGAATTCGTTCAATCATATATATGTCATATATATATTTGTGTGTGTGTGTGTGTGTGTGTGTGTGTGTGTGTGTAAATACTGTGCTCATGATAGGAACTCTGGAAAATACACTTTAGTAGAAATTTTTAAAACATATCCATATCCTACCTCCCCAAACATAAAATGGTTTCCTTTTAAAGAAATAGCTGGATCAACTGTTTTTCTCGGAAGGGAAAGGGAGGAAGGCAGTGAAGAATGAGACAATTTCTAATGACATGGTTGTATATGATGCTATGTGGTTCCCATACATCCCTGTCCACACACACACACACACACACTAAACCATAGCCCCTGAGTTTGAAATATTCCTCCACCAAACAAAACTAGTAATAACCCTCTCCCTCTGAACCTGAATTACTTTTTTCAGTGTCTTCCTAGAAACAGAATGTCCTTTGGGGAACTGGGACAATGCTTGCTGAATTGAACACTCCCAAACAGTCATAGGCCCCTATGAACAGGGCATTGTGAAAACACACCAGTTTTCTGGGGATGTTCAGTGTCATTCAGTTGTGCACACCTAGCTATGTCCTGGAGCCACCAGACTTGTTCACACCTGCTTACCATTCCAGAACACAGAACAGGCAGATCTGTTCCTCTAAGACACTTACAAGAAAGGAAAGGAAAACTCTGCTGTGGAATGAGTCTTTGATATGCCCCACCCCAAGCCCTTCCAGACAGTGGAGATGTAAGGGGGCTGATGGCAGCTTTGCTTTGGTTTGTACTCATTAAAACGCTTCGATGCTGGTTTGTCCTCCCCCCACCCCCCAGCCCCACGCCAAATCACACAAACATGAAAGGGAGGCCCAACAATCTTCTTATAAATGCAAGTAAAAACGATTACTTAGGTTAGCCACCTCCTGTCATCCAATGCTTTCTGAAGCCCCGAGATTAAAATCCTGTAAGATTCAATTTCCGCATCTATAACACGGGGCAGCTCATGGGGCAGTGGAAGGTTTAAAGAGATGGAGAGATGCAACTGGAACTTAGGTTCCCCCAGACTCTGCGCTCCCCTCCATTGTCCTCCTTCTAGTCTGCACAACCCAGATCCAGCAACACTCTTTTGATAAAACATGATTTGGCAGCCTGTGAAATTATGAATGTTTGGATTTGGAAGATGGCGAGGGAGAAAATGAAATTGCATGCATATGAAGTAAAACCAGAAGCTTGGGAATTATCTGGCAAAGGGAAGCTTGATTTGGAAAAGTGCTCCTTTGTTTTTACATTTTTCCAGTATAAAAAGCACCACCAGAAAGGATCAGAGTACTGAAATGAAACATGACTTTTTGGTGGGAGAACCAGAGTAAGAACTCCGAACCTTCCCAGGAAAGAGGAAGAGGGGGGCGAAGGGAGAAAGAAAGCAGGAAGGAAAGCGCTGCTCATTCCTGGAACTGGGGTTGAATGCAGACTTCCAGATCCGGTCAACTCTTTGCTCAAAGGTGACAGGACTTGGTGTATATGCAGCCAATGGTTAACCATTATGAGGTTGGTGTAAAAGGAATTGTGGCTTAAATACGTTCAAAATAATTGCAAACGCCACAATTACTTTTGCATCCACCTAATAGAAATCCATCCATAAATTTTGTTCCGAAAGCTGTAATTTTTTTCCTTTGGAAGATTGCTCTATGGTGTAGAGATTTGGCCTTGTTTATTTGTTTGTTTTCATTCTTATAAGATGCTAAAAATGTCATGGGACTCACTGTTGACAAAGGTTGCTAAGTGTTTCTAAATCAGGATTTCAGTGGAGTTTGTTGCCATTATACGAGTATGTAAGCTTTCTCTGAGCAAGAATACTAAGTATGAGGAAAAGGGCCAAGATGCAAATATATTAGGTTGGTGCAAAAGTAATCGCGGTTTTTGCAATTGTTTATAACTTTTTAAACCGCAATGACTTCTGCACCAACCTAACACTATCCTGTTTATTTCATTTTAATTCAGTCAAGACTTTCCTCAGTCATTTAAGACTGCCAAAGGCATTTTAAATATTACAGGATCCCAGTGTGTCTATATTATTATTCACACTGGGTCGCTCGTCCCTTTACTAGTGTGGTGTCTAGTCTATAATACACAACTGATACGTATGGAATGGGAGGATGAAGGAATGATAGAATTAACTGGAAGTGGTTCCAAGGTTCTGGCTATTTCTCTCTTCAGCCCACTACCCCAAATTCCCATTTCCTAGAAAATGTTCAAAGTATGCCAGAACGGCCTGGTTTTAGGCGACCTCTAGGCGAACACTGGCTTCTCTCCCATGTTCTCTCCTTAAATCACCTGGCAGAGTGCTTGTACCGTTCTCCCCACGGTGTGTATAATTTGTAGGAGTATTTTTTTCTAAGCCCTCTGATTGCAAGAATCACCTGCGATGGTCAGTAAACACCACTTCCCAGGTCCTTCCAGTATATTTCAGTTGCACATTAGATTATACTGGGGAGCTTTGAAAACTGCTGATGACCAAGCTGTCTTCCAGATCAATTCCATCAGAAATTTAGGGTGTGGGATTCAGGCATTTAAAGCTCCCTGGGTGATTCTGGGTGCAGCCAAGTACCAATGTCAAGATTGTGATCCAGCACGTCTGCTCTGGAGATTGTATGAGAGATTGCATGAGAGTACTCCAGGTGATTTTTATTATCATGGAGAGATTTGGGAAATACTGGGCTACAGTCTAGGGGTGAGATCAAGCCCTGTTTCTGACAGGTGGATCGATTTCTCATAAGACTAGTCAGTTGAACTCACTCCCTTATATAGTTTAGTAAGTGGTCCAGTGGCAAACACCTGATCAAGTTGGACCAATCACTTTCTCTCACCTGGGATATTGGAAGGGGTGTCACTTGGTTGCAGATGGTGTTGTTTGTAAGAAGATGTAAAGTAGATTTGAGATGGTCATATTTATTCCATTGCATGGTGAAGGTGGGCAAGGAGGGGATAAAAACCTTGTGCAGACCTACGGAGAGCAGAGGAGTCATGAGAAGAAATATGAGTACACAGAGAAAGAGGAGACACAGAGAGAAAAATATCCTTAGATAACAAAAGCTTTCTTTCTATCCCTGGTTCCAAATCCTCATGAGGCCGGGTGCCGGTTCTACCCACAAATTCATGAGATACTCCTCGATTCTTTCTACATTATGTGTTTCTATAGATTTCTTTATATTTTCTAGATCAAGGTTTTCTTTCTTGCATCCAAAAGATGCCTACGACACCAATTCCCTGATATATGAAATCTACCAATAGCATATTCCAATCTGAAATGCAGGGACCCGGAAAAATGATATGTTGCAGGAATTCACTAGGCTCACCTGAAACAATTCCAATCCTACTTTTGCTAAATGTATCTTATTAGATCATCCACGAAGCCTCAAAGCGTACATAATGGAGACAGACAAGCCCACTAGCTGTGTAGACTTGGACAGCAAGTAGTGCATTATGTGTTGTCTCCAAGTCTCATTCTCTTCTAAATATAGGTGTATGCGCCTCACCCCAGAAATGCAATAACTAGAAAGTGGCTAAAACAGGCCTGAGTTCTAGAGATGCTACTCTGTTCCCTTTTACAAAGTGAGACATAAGCACATTTCCCAGAGGGTAACCTACAATTTAATAGATTTTTCTGTAACAAAGTCAAAGACGTGAAGGGGATAGTGTGATTAAAGGAAGTCAAAACAGGCTTCTTTCTTGCAGTCCTTTTCAGAGCACTTAAATGCTAGTGTGCATTGTGAGCTCCAAAGCAGGGTTATGATAGGTAGAGTTGCCACCTATCACATAAGGTTACAGAATCCTCTTATTCATGGTGCATTGCATGGGACTACTGTCCTGTAGAACACACTGTGGGATATTCTCAGCAAGGCCTGCCATTTTCAAACTGTGCTCTCTGGAGCTTGGTGGTTCTGAAGGATAACCAGCAAGGAATCTGCAAAAAGGATGTGGATGGTGATGGCCAAGTTGAATAAAGCTCCACTGCCTTCACCTCTCCTGGGAAATCTTCCCACCCCACACCAGGAACTAAATATCTGCGTCTGTAACAAAAATGCGGAAAAGGTATGCGTAAACTTAAAAATCACTGACCTTCACCAGAGTTTACCAATTCAGAAATAATTATAAGGAGACATATTCAGCACTCTTTCCTGAGCCAAATGACGAATGCTCCCTTATCTGTCTCAGGGTACTCATTTCCTAATTACAAAGCTTGTTTTTTCTTTTAACGTTAGGTTTATTGAGCTGTAATTTATAAACAATAAAATTAGCCTTTTTGCATTCAGTTATATAAATTCTGACAAATATTAGTTGGATAGCCACCATCATAATGCAAAACGTAGGATAGTCCCAGCACCCCAAAATTCCCCTTGTGTCCTCTTTCCATCCTCAGCTTTTGTCATCCACTGATATGTTTTCTTTTCCTATAGTTGTTCCTGTTTTGTTTTTGTTTTCTTGCTTTCCAAAATGTCATATAATTGGAATCATTCAGTATATTTACTTTTGATCCTGGCTTTCTTCGTGTAACAATTCATTTGAGATTCATCCATGTTGTTGCATATACCTGAAGTCTCAGAAGTCTGTTTCATTTCATTGCTGTATTTCATTGTATGGATATCACATAATTTGTTTATCCAACCACTAGTTGAATAACAGTTGAGTGTTATCTGGTTTTGGGCAATTATGAATAAATCCACCATCAACATTCGTGTCAGGTTTTTGTATATGTTCATTCCTCTTGGGTAAATACTTACGGAAGGAATTACTGGGTCAAATGTACGTATATATAAGAAAGTGCTAAACTCCTTTCCAAAATGGCTGTACCATTGTATATCCCTACCAGCAACGTCTGACAGTTTCAATTGTCATTCTTGTCAGCACTTGGTATCACCGATTTGATTTTTTTCTTTTAATTATTTCAGCCATTCTAATAGATAGGCAGCGGCGTCTCATTGTGGTTTTAACTTGAATTTCCCTAATGACTAATGATGTTGAGCATCTTTTCACGTACTTATGTATCATCTCTATCTTCCTTGGTGAAGTTTCTATTCAAATATTTTGCCCATTCTTTTAGTAGATTGTTTTCTTGTTATTGAGTTTTGAGGGTTCTTTATAAATTCTCTAGGGAAATCCTTCATCAGATATTTATTTTGCAAATATTTTCTCACAGCTTGTGGCTGGCTTGTTCACTTTAACAATGTCTTCTAAAGGGCAGACATTCTTTTTTTGTTTTTGATGAGGTCATTTTTTTTAAATGGATTGTACTTGTTGCGTTGTATCATAGAAATCTTTGTCCAACCCATGTTTTCCTCATATCCCAAAGTTTTTTCCTATCTATTCTTCAGAAGTTTTACATTTAGATCTACGATCCATTTTGAATTAATTTTTGCATATGGGTGCAAAACATGGACGGATATTCATTTATTTTGCATATGAATGTCCAATTATTCCAGCACCATTGGTTGAAAAGACCATGTTCACTATTGATTCATTATTTGTATCTATTTCTTCAGCTATTTTTAGTCGCTGTCTTGGGTTTACTGCATACATCTTTAAATTGTTGCAGTCAACCTATAAATAACATTTAACCCTACACGTATAGTAAAAGAAACTTACAATAAACTTCTAATTCTCTAAGGTAGGCCTGTGTACGTGGGCCTCAAGGGTGGGTTTTCTGTATGTTCCTGTCCCTCTTTGCATCGATGGTGGGTCTTGGGTGAGAGCAGTCTCCTGCTCCTCTTCAAGCAGCAGATCATTGTTGGTATTGGTGTGATACGGGTCCCAGAGCACTTTCATTGACCAGATGCAAAAGGAATTTGTCTTTTATCCTTCCTGCAGCCTTAATGGACCTTCACCTGTGCACTGGATGCTAGGGTTTGCTGCCCCTGTCAAGCACCTTAAGGATTTTGTTCTGTAGGGGGAAAGGGTCCAGACCAGACGGGGCTTCCTGCCTTCCCGTGGTGGCAGTTGCTCCCCTCCTTCATGCCTGCACCCCCCGAAGGAGGTTCACGATGGTCTACTCCAATTTTTAAAATTGCCTCCAATTTTATTTGAGCATCTGGTGGAGGTCCATGTTGAAAATCCTACAAATGAGTGAGAGCTCCCATTGGGTCTGTGGTTCCTTGTGTTTCCATACTCTCCTGATAGTCTATGCTCAATCTTTAGCAATTCATTAAAAATTTTAAGATGGCTCCTGGTGCTGTTTCTTCCCACAACCTGCTCTGAGGAAAACCTGTGTTCCCATAACACCTTTCCTTGAAGAGGTCTGCATTCACTTGGCAATTGGGCTATTTGGTTGCTCTGTAGCTTCAGCCCTCTCATGGATTCAAGAAAAGTTAGTTCATCCGCTTTTTCTTGTTGCTAGGGTAGGTACAATACTCTGTCCAGCTTTCTATACCTGGGTGGAAGTGGGACACCCTCTCTACACAAAGATTTTAAGCCTCCAGCAAATACCCCCTTCTCTCTTAGACAAAGGATCAACAGTTTGCTTCAACAGTTTGCTTCAACAGTTTGCTTCAGTCATTCACCAGCTAATTAAATTAAGCTAAATCTTTCCGAATTATATGCATAAGTATTGATTGATCCTCATGGACTATGTGTTGATATATAGACACATGAATCTCATTTTTTATTATTTCTTCTAATAGATTTCTAGGCAGGCAATTTACGCTTGAAATGCCTTTGACACTATTTTAATGCTTGTGTTTACTTTTTAAAAGATGGTAAAAAAATTTAGTACTTGTATTAGTTCCTTAGGGCTGCCATAATAGACTACCACAAACTAGCCGGCCTAACACAACAGAAGTTTTTTCTTTCACAGTTCTGGAGACCAACAGTCTGAAGTCAAAGTGTAGGCAGTTTGGATTGCTTTTGGAGGCTCCTGAGCTGTTCCATGCCTCTCCATGATTCTGGTGGTTGCCAGCCATCCTTGGTGTTCCTTGGTTGGTAAATCATCCCAATTTCTGCCTTCCTCTTCACATCACCTTCCTCATTCTGTCTCTGTATCCTCTAGTCTTCTTTTAGGGATCCCTATTGTGGGATTTAGGAGCCACCTTAAATCTACGATCATCTCATCTTGAGGTCTTTAACTTATTTATATTTTCAAAGACCCTCTTTCCAAATAAAGTCACCTTCACAGGTTCTAAGGGTTAGGACTTGGACGTATCTTTTGGGGGAACTACATAGCTACCAATGTATGTTTACCAGGTCATACTTCTTGTGCTGTTTTTATAGTTATAGTTTGCATTCCATTGAGTCATTAAAATGAGCCACCGAGGAGCCATAATAATTTGAATGATTTAATCTACTACTTAGGGATTAAGAAGGACTGAATTTATAATTCGTATCTTGGCTAATCCATTTACAAACTGGGTGACCCTAGGCAAGTTACACCAGGACTCTGTGCCTCACTTTTCCCATCTGTTAAATAAAAATAATATTACCTACATTCTCTCAATGTTGTCTGAAGATTCAATTAAATGAGACTACGTAGGCAAAGCAGGGGTATATATCAAGCACTAATAAATGTTGGTGACCTCCCCCTTGGTCCCCATGTTGCTATCCATTAAATCCACAACCTCTCCGCACATGAACTGATTATGTAATGCTTCACGGCATTTTTCTGTTTATATAGAAATGAAAG
This sequence comes from Rhinolophus hipposideros, assembly GCF_964194185.1. NCBI lineage: Eukaryota > Metazoa > Chordata > Mammalia > Chiroptera > Rhinolophidae > Rhinolophus > Rhinolophus hipposideros. The sequence continues at coordinate 26,189,247 of NC_138067.1, read as the reverse complement.
CAAGAAACAAGCCTGGAATGGAAGTCAGGAGAAGTGCATTCTAACCCAAATATCACTACCACCCAGCTGCTTAACCTGTAGTTACTTGGCATAGTTCTCTGGACCTCAGTTTCTTTAAACGTAAAATAAAGTGCTCCAAAGTTATTGGCATCTCTGAGTCCTTTACAACCCCTACAATACACGATTTACATCTTGGTGGTAGAATAAGTGTCAGAGAAACTTCCAGACTTTCTTCTCATTTATTCCAGACTTTCACACCATTAGTGATTCACTGATAATCTCTTAACTCAGTAAAATCAACACAATCCACAGAATAAAAACCAGGCCTCTTTGCCAGGAAAGAACACTCGGATTTGGGGGTAAAACAGCTGCAAGTATATGTGTACTCAAGACATCTCCTCCCGGAGGACCTGGAACCACCCCAATCTCAATCTCACACAGACCAGCATTTATGTCCACTCCAAAACCTCCCAAGTATGTATTTCATAAAAGCAGGGCCTGGTTCAAATCCCCTGTAAAGTCTCCAAAGGGAAAGAATAGAGTCAATAATCAGGCTGTGTCTGTGTGTCGTAAATTCCCCAATCCCGTTCCCTCTCCCGGATAGCACACGCAGACGCACGCACACACACATAAACACAGCCATAAATATATACACTCCCATTTAATAGACTGGGGGTTCAAATTACAGTTAGTGTCATAAAACTGAGGGTGTGTGCAGAAGTGTGTGTGTGTGTGTGAGAGAGAGAGAGAGAGAGAGAGAGAGAGAGAGACTTACAAGCCTCCTTTACTTGAGGTCCTAAGTTCTGAAAATGTGTGATTTCTCTGAGACATGTAAACTCTCCTCACAGAACTGTCCTAGAAGCCTCATACCTAGATCCAGGGCTAGTTAGATAATTTGCATGCCCAGTGCAACATAAACACATGGGGCCCCTTCTTCAGAACTTGTTAAGGATTTAGAAACAGCTGCAGCAGAGCACGAAACCTAGTGTGAGACCCTCTACGTGCAAGGCCCCGTGCAATTGTGCAGGTCACACTCCCAGGAAGCCACCCCACCTTGGTAGCAAATGGTGAGTCTGGATCAGATTCTTGCAGCACAGGCTATTTCTTTAGGATGTAACACACTGAAATGTGCTTGTGGACGTAGGTGGCATCACAGAAACCCACTGGTCTCGGGAATCAGACCAGCCTGCTTTGAACTCTGCTAGACCTGGTCCTAATAGAGTCACTTTGGATACTTCCGTTCGTCATTTAGAACTTCGATTTCCCATCCAGTAAATGGAAGTGGGCGACCCGTTTCCCAGAATTACAGAGCATTAAATGTAATAAGCCATATAAACCACCTGGGGCAAACCCTGGCACACAGTAGGTGTTCATACTGCCCTTTCTTCGGGCACAGATGTGCAGAGCTGTTCAAACAAAACAAAACAAAAAACTAGGTATTAAAAGTGAAGCTGCTGTCCGTGAAGTTTGCAAGGGGTCGCTGGTGATCGTGGTCCAGTGGGATCTGAAAGCCTGACATACCTTTTCTGAGTGTGTCCTCATTGACCTCCAATGAGGTTTCTCTCTTGCGTGGCAAGAGATGACCTCCGGAAAAGGCCCTCCCTTCGCGTCGGAGTCTGGGGACTAACAACGCAAGTACAGCTGAGAATGAAGACAAGTTGCAAGGGGGAGGGGAGACAGAGACAGAAACAAAAGTTAGCGGGGAGTTTGAAGAGTCCCCGGGTTTGCTCTCTTGGCAGGGACAGCGAACTTTCTGGCAGCCAGGTTCCTGGAGCGGGGCCGGCGGCTCCGCGGCTTCCATTGGCCCACCCGCGGCTGTTGCTACGCGGATGGACCAATGGTGAGCGAGGGCCGTCCGGGCTCCTCCCCTGCCCCGGGCCTAACGCAGAAGAGGGGGACGAGGCAGCCGCGCGCTTCTCCCCTCCTCCCTCAGTTGTTGTTGTTGTTGTTGTTGTTTTAATAAGGAAGCGCCCGGACAGAGTTGGGGGCGCAGCCCGGGCGGGGCGGACGCCTCCCTGCGCCTCGCCCGGGAGGCTGGGCCTGTGGGCTGGTCCCCCGGTCAGACTAGTTCCTCCTGTCCCCCGCTGCGCTGGCCCTCCTGGCTCTGCACAGCCTAAAGGCTTCGGGTGGGACGCGCCGGTGGTTTTCTTTATGTATTTTGCCTTCCTGGGACGTGTGTGTTTTCTGTTTTAATAACTCGATCAACTCGGTGAACTTGCGCGAGAGCACCCTCCGCTGCTCTGACATCTGTCCTTACTCCCTGTCTCTGGCCTCTGGACCACGGCCAAGAGTTGTATCCCTCCTTCCTCCACTACGACCCCTGACTCTCTCTGTCTCTGTCTCTCTCTTCTCTCTCTCGTATCTGCGTTGAAGATCACAGTTTTCTTGCTCCAAAGCAGAGCCTCCGATTGGAAAATGGAAATTGCCCAGGAGGGAAAATTCCCAGGCAAGAGCGAACTGGGATGTATGCAGCACAGTGTACTTTGGATTAATAAAGAATATCCTTAATACAATCATATTAATAATATTATGTGCTGTTCCATACACTATGCTTACTTATCGCAATTGCCAATTGCCATGCTTCATCCTATTTAAAGCTTCTTATAGATGGATAAACTGAGGCACCGAGCAGTGAGACACTTGTTCCAGGTCTACAGGCAGAAGCAGGACTTGAACCCTAGTGTGTCTCCTCCCAGAACCCTTGGTTCTCCCCACATCCCTGTGTGGTGGCACAACTCTAAGACAGCCCATGTTACCATGGGTTCCCCACCTGGGCATGTGTCTCGGTAGAGTTGGTACCACCTACCCAGCCCCACCCAGTCCCATGTGCACCCAATGAGCATGTATATGACCCCAGGCCTATCCTAGCCCATCATTAGTTTTAACCCTTGCGTTTTATGGGGTTCTTCCTCAAGATGCTTCCTTCCAATTCATTGTTATGGCTTCACCATTGTGGTGGTCAATAGGGCATGCAAAAATTATCCTATTTAAAGGTGAGGAAAATGAGTCGCAGAGAAGCAGTGCATCTGGCCCAAGGTCACACAGTAAAATAGTGCAGGACCTAAGAGCGGAACATACATTTCCCCTCCTCTCCCTGCTCCCTAGATAGCTTCTCTACTCTCCAAGAATGCCTATGGCCTAAAAATTATTAATTTAAAACAACAACAAATTGTAGGGACTGGAGATACAGAAGCAAAAGAAAAAAGTCAGTGAGAAATGAAATCTACTCTACTCTTTGTTTGGAGACTGCCTGAGAAGTGGCCCCTAGCTGGGAGCAGGATTGACTCCTGGAGGAGCATCTATTGGCAAGGCTGATACCTGCCTGGCAGACAGCTGCCTAACATCCTAGCTCTTGTTCGGAGCCTGGCACCAGAGGGAAGCGTGTCTGTACCCAGTCTGCTATTGCCTAATAGGCTCAGCAGAAAAGCCCCAACCCGCCTTCCCTCTGCCCTTCCCAGGGGGAACAGGACCTGGGCCTATTCACGTCTTCCCTAACACATAAGGAGCCTAAGGGATATTTCTTTTCTGATGACTTAAAGGAGATGTGTTTGAACTCCATACCCGGTATTACCCAGCTGATGAGAGCCTTTCAAGCTCCACCTATCCCCAGAAACATAGTAACATCTCCTTCCTTAAATCCTCCTGGCTTAAAAAGCCTAGATGAAACCCTGCTCAAAATCTTCCAACGTAAAGGTTATTTTCTAAAACTTTTCTTTAAAATCTGTGGAAAATAAAAATCGGGATTGGAACAAATCAGATTATTGTGTTTGTGGAGGCTGATATAACTGCTGGCTGTTGTCCCCCGTGTCCCACTACAACTCTTTAGGCAGCCCTAACTTTTCATGAATGCTTACAAAATAGCTTTCCTCCTGATCACTAACCTAAACTCTTCTTGTTGCAACTTCTGCTCCCTCCCAAGTTTTGTCCAGTCAGTGAGATACCTACCTACACAATGCTTTTTCACTCCTGCTTGCAGTATTCTTTTTAGCCAAGAGCCCCACAAGTATCCTGTATCCCTTCCATAATCATTTCCTTGGAGTATGCTCTGCTTCCATGCGAGGTAGTGGGGATTCCCACCTCCATATTTACAGTTAAGTGGGAGAAACACTATTACCCAAATCCCATCAGAAACCCAAACTTGCTGTTATTCTTGTCACTAAGACTAACACGAAGAATAAATGTGCATATGTATGCACATTTGAGTGCATACATAACATAATCACAGCGTGTAATAAAAGGACTTACAGTCATTTGGAGCAATCAAGACAGGCTTCATGGAGGAAATGATGTTTGCGCTGAGGTTTCATGGATGGACATATTGTAGAAGTAAGGATGAGAGTGTATAAGAAGAAGACCAGCAGAGGCAAATATCCTCTGTTGGGTCTGACATCCACATGCCCACTGCGTGCAGTTAGCAGAGTCTGTTGCAGTCTAATCCACTTTGCATAGATGGGAAATTACTTTTTATTGAGACTGGTAAAAATTAGCTTCTCTTAGAACATTGGTCTTCTCCCTAAGACAAGAGATTAGGACCATATGTTTAGGCCTGGTCTTGCTAGGTGGGTGTACAGTTCACCAGAGGGATAAAATCAACACATTTTTCACTGCTTCCACAATCAGGGAGTGGGAATATTGGAGTCCTACCGATTTTTGCCGTCGCCCAGCATAGCTTATGTTAAGAAATTTTAAACTTTCCATGCCCCTGAACTGCAAGAGTTCAGATTCAAATGCCACCAAGATTTATTAAGTACTGAGTAGAGGCCTGGTATTTCCTAAGTATGACCCTCTGGGAACCTTTGCAACAACCCTGAGAAATGGAACTTTTCAACCCCTTTCTGCAGATGAGAAAACCGAGGCCCAGAAAACCCCTGAGTCCTGACTCCAAGTGTGTGTCATGGATTCAGAACAGGATAAATTATTCTTTGACAATGCACAGAATGAATGTTTTATGTCACATTATTTGGACAGTATTTAAAAAAATTCTTACACAGTATTTGATCGTAGCACTCCTGACATGTCCACTCTGAACTTGACTTTCCCCTTTAATAGTTAATTCACTGCCTTTTTGATGAAACCACGTTGACTTTCAGATCCCTGATTATTCAAAAAAGCTTTCACCTTCAACACCTCCAATTGGCCCAAACAGAAAACATCACTTGCAAAAGATATTAATTAAATGTGTAAACAAAGGCAGTGGACATACACAGAATCAGGTGTCCTAACAATAAAGCTCCCTACTTAGAGATGATACCAACCCTGCAAATAAAGGAAGAAATCAGAATACCTTCATAATAAAGATCACAATCTAAATGTCTAAAAGCCTTTGAGGGCCATGCTTCCACTGCTCCCTGAATCTCTCCTATGTTCTTAGGGGCCTGAATTATATTAATTGAGTCAACCATTCTCAATGGTCTTCCCATGGAAACCCTTCTAGATTTAGTACTACCAAACAGAGGCTCTGAGGTTCATCTTTCCAGGCTTCATTGCCTGGGTTGGTGGTGAAGGGCTATCAACAAGCCATTTTCAGAGCGCCGGGAGTCAGCTTCCCCACTTCACAGGCGTCCTACACTGGTTCTTCCAGCCCCTCCATTTGAGTGCTTCCCCAATGGACACCTATTAGCTTGCACCTATGCAAATATCAGTCACAGCAGCCTCCTCAAATAGAGGAGGAATCAGAAATCCACGGGACGCCAGTGTTCCCACTCCCGTCCTTAATTCATCCATCCATCCATCCATCCACCCATCCATTCAACACATGTTTACTGAGTTCCTACTATGTGCAGCACTGGCAGGACGAAGTTAACAAAGCCATCTGTCCCTGCTTTCATGACATTCACAGTTTGGTGGAGGGAAAATGACAATGTTTAAAGTACCAGTAATGAAATGTCAGGTCGCCATGATTATGCATGATTCCATTTCCCCTTCAAAAAAATTCCCTCTGGCTCCTTCCTGTGAGTGGGACGGGAAATGGGAGAAAGGACATTGTTGCAGTCCCTTGCTTAATATTTAATCACCTGCTCTATTAATTTCCAGTAAGCACTGCTCATGCCCTAAAATGATTGTGTTGTTTTACTTCTTTACCAGTTCACGATCTGCATTTACTCCATTAGAATGAACACTCCATGACCAGAAGAACTTTCTCTAGTGTGCTCACCTCTGAACCCCTGGTACCAGCAGGATTCCTGGAACCAAGTGGGAGCCTGTCATATTTGTTTAGCCAATGGATGACTTTTTCTTCAAACCTGAGTGAGGCAGGAATGCTAGAAGCATCTGAGAGAAGGTGAGCAGGAGTTACAGGACGAAATGTGACCCACTTGCCCCTATTGGGAATGTCTTTCCGCTGGCTTATACTATTATCACTCAAAGAGGCTCCAGTTTGCTCCCTAGGAATCCTTTGGGGATTTGGACAGAAGACTCTTCTTTGTTTTAATAATTTAATTACTGGTCGACAATTCAATCCAAGTTCAGAGATAACTTCTTGAATTTGCAACAGAAGAGCTTTTTTTGTTTCTTTTACTCTCCTATCACCCACCCTTATGCTTCCCAGAAATAGATGCCAAGCATAAAAACCCATGTACTTAGCAATTAACAATGGAAGAACATGAATAATCTCTCACCTTGATCAAAGAAGGAAGAAATGGAAAACTTGATCCCCAGGTGGCTTTATAGCAACTGCAAAAAAATAAATAAATAAAATAAAATAAATAAAAATAAATGGAGATGCTGGCATTATCCAATGCTTATAATATTTTCTTTTTTTAAAACAATCATTATGTTTGTGCTTGCAACATGCTTGGTAATCACTTCTGATCATCATTTTCTACATCAGCACAGCATTTTATTTATTTTGAGGAAATGGCAATTGAAGTCAAGAGTGGGTGAGGGCCTCCTTCTTGAGACAGCACAGACAGCTGAAACCCTGGAATGGATCAACATCCAGAAGAGCCTTTGTTGTCCTTGCTAATATTTCCTCTGAAAGTTAAATCTACCACATGATGAATTGCAAAAGGGTATGTCCACATTTGAACGGGTTTTACCCATGAAGTAAGAATTAGCAGCATCTCCAGGAAGTTGTTGTCATGGCTAGAAGGGAGGGCTGTGCTCAGAGTACCGACATCCACCCCATCTTTGTGGCATGGCACTAGCAATTAGGGATGTCGTCTCTCATCCCCTAGTCGCAGACAAAGAGGGGGGCAGTTAGATGTCACTGGAGGAGACAGAAGATGGATGGCCCTGGGAGGTTCCTCTGTCCTATTGATGCAGACACACCCGTCTCTCTGTCTCACTGCCTGCATCACCTTCAATTTGGCCAGATGGACATCATGGGGGAAATTTAGTCTGGACCAGGGATCTTAAAACACTAGCAAAAAGAGCTGGCTCTTGGGAGAAATGAGGATGGGGCCATTAGAAGTTGGGAGCTGGGGCCATTAGGAAGCAGCCGTGCTCTGTTGATGCACAAGGGCATTTCTGCTCGATAATGGGAAATGTGAACACAGGTTAGTGCGGTGATTACAGCATCCTGGAGGGGGGCCCTGAGAGGTCAGGAATAGATTAAGACTCTCTTAAGTAAAGGTTGGGGGAAGGGACGAAGGTCACTGACCCCTTCCGACTGTGGGGAACTTATCTATGTGGTCAGAGATGTTCTATTCCACAGTGTGGATAGAAAGCATCCTTTTAGAATGTCACACTGGGCAATTGCACCTACGTTTCCTCAGACCTGGGAGAACTGGACCCTCAAGATTGGGGCAAATTAAATGCAAGCCCAGAACAGAACTCTTTACAGAGCTTAGTAAAGGATTTGCTACATTCTTGTGTGGCAAGATGGCCTAGTCTCCACCCTGCTTCTGGGGGCCATTTAGCGACATCCATCAAGAAAACAGACTCCAACACACATACATTTATTCTGAGAAAAATACTTACATATCCACACAGAGATTTATAGGTCACAAAGAGCATCAGTGTCATATTTATACTGATGAAAAATGGAAAATAATCAAAGTGACCCAGAACAGAGGAAATAGCTAAATCAATTGTGTATTTCTACAATGGCACTTAGTAAACCTTTAAATATAAAATCATGTTAATGACATGAGGGAATGATTATGACATGTTGAGTAAAAAAAAAAAAAATGCGGGTTACACTAAGAAAGTGGATAGGATGTGATCCCAATTCAATAAGGATAAAAGAGTCAAAAAATAAAACCACACATAGTCCCAACTATTAGCAGTGGTTACCTCTATGTAATAGGAGTATGAGTGCTGTTTTATTTTCTTTTCACAGTGTTCAATGTTTTCAAAAGTAAGTACACATTAAAATGTATGTGTATGTACGGCTAATACATAAATTAGTTACTCTCCCTTCCTTATCTTCCTCACCCTGCTTTATTCTTCTCCACAGCAATGTTCACTGTCCGACATCTTATGGATTTATTTGCTATGTATGTATATAGTTGTTTATTTGCTATGTATGTATCATGGTTGCTCTGTCTTCTGGAATATGAGCTTCTCAAGGGCAGGGACTGTGTCTTTTTCAGTGCCAAACCCCACGCCCCTCACCTACCTAGCACACAGCCTTAGACAGAGAATTCAATATTCACTGAATAAATTGACATGCTCTTTTTATAATCATGAACATTGAATATTTTTGGAATATAAAGAAGAAAAATTGTAACTGCAGAGAAAGTTGTTTTCTCCCCCATTGCAAGGGCTTGTTAAACTAGGGCAGGTTAACAATGCAGAGTCCCTGGCCTCATTGGACTTCTGAGTCACTGGGTCTAGGAATGAATCTGAGATGCTACAGCTTTAAAAGGTTACCAGGTGATTCTTACACATAGTCAAACTTCAGGCCCCTTGCAATTAGCCTCTGTAAAAACAAGTAGAGAAGGCTGTAGCCTTTTTAAGTCAAGGCACAAAATTTACATCCTTCCTCCTCTTCCAAACCAGAATTTTTCTTTTGACTAGGGTGTTGTCACAGAGTGTGGCCTTGTGAAAGAATCCAGACATTTGCCATGTAGTATCTAAGTTCCCTCCGAATACAACTCAGTGACAAAGCCTCGACACGCCAAGAGTGTCTTGGAGGGCTGTGGTTAACCACACAATTGTCCTAAATGCCCACTTCTCAGTGTGGATTCCGGCGTGTGCCTTTTTAATTCGCACAAATGATCAAATGGAAATCTAAATCGGAGAAAGAAAAGATCTGTCCCTAATTTCACACCTCCCCACAAATTAATCTTTTCCCCTTGTTCTCCATCTTTCTCCCTTCCAGTCCTTGAATATTGAAGTTTTACAAATTCGTAATCATTACATTGATGTTTCCAAGATACGGTTCTTTTCATTTCAGGATCAATATCTTTCCCACTTCCCCTTTTCTGCTGTTCCTCCCACACTATAGACTTTTTTTTTTCCTTTGTAATAATTAATTCTTAACCGTGCGGTGAGGGTTTGCAACTCTCAAAGCATTTTCATGCCAATTATGGTGTTAACAGAACCAGATTCATTTATTTCCAGGATAGCTTTGTTCTTGCTTATGTCAAGTATCTCAGCAGAGACTTATCCAGAAAACAATGCTTAGAACCCTGGGCTGTTAGAACTGGAGAGACCCAAGTTCAATCCCTGCGATGTAATAACAGCGAATTCAGACACTATAACCTCCCACAGCCTGTTTTTCTTGTCTGTACAATGTAAATACAGTCCCAGTAGCCAGTCCATACAGTGGCCATGAAGGTGAAGTGAGAAAATCACTTATGAAAGGCTCTGCACGGTACCAGTGTCAAGTTCCATTAACATCAGTTATCACTGTCATTATCATTGGTATTCAATATATTAGATAAAGGCTTTTAATGACTCTAGGAAGTGAGAGGCCTGACCTGACCCCCAAATCTAACTCAATTCAATCCACACTTTTCAACCCAGAATAGAAAAGAGAGAACTACATTTTATGCTATGTATGCCGTTCACTGATTATTTGTCTAATAGAAAGATTGTGATGCCGTATTATTGGACATCTTTGCCTGGGACAGAAAGATAATTTTTGAGATCTCACCCCTCCCCGCTAAAACAGATACTTGGGCATGTCTGGTTAAACTGAAATCCAACATTTCCATCATTGAGAAATTTTGGAAATTTTTAGAAACTTTTCTTCAGATGAGATATTTTGAGGCTGAGATGGAGGTGGGGGAAGGGGCTTCTCAGTGCCGAACTTCTCATGAGGAAGCATGTTCTTGCAGATCTCAGCAAACACAGTTGGTTCCAAGAGTTCAGGCTCAGGTAAGCTTTGGACAAACACCGGAGGCTCTGAGAGGCTTAATTGAAATGAGCCTGGACTTAAATGTTTTATGAGTTACGCCCATCGATAACGTTGTTGGCCAAGATTTACTCGGCCTCGTTGTGAATATGCTTCTGTTAGCACCTGAAAAACTCAAGTCTTCACTGTGGAGCCAAGGTTTGGTTTTACTTTACCAGTCCTCTGAGAGCTGGAGACCATTTGTGCGTGTCCATGCACAAAGAATGAGCACACTGGGATCTGCAGTCTCCTGTCATTTCAGCCTGGGAGCCATTTCTCCCTTGGTACAACTTGTCTTGAAGTTCCAGAAAAGCCAGACCTCAGCCTTCTCTTAGCCAAGTCCTCCAGGCTGGGACCAAATTCTCTCTCAAACATAACAAGTCTAGTGAACAAGGGAACACCTAATCGGAGCACCTTGCCAAGCTCCCATGTGAATTGGGAGGAAAACAGAGCCTGTCTTGGGAAAGGAGATATAAAATCCCATGGCTGGATGGAGCATATGGGGCGGTCTGAGGGAGAAGCCAATTATTCTACCCAGATTTGCCATCTGGTTTGGTTTGAACAAGCTTCTCCCTACCCAAGTTCAGAATCATCTTGGAAACTTTTCCTCAGCTACCCCCACCCTCCAGACTGTAAACCCAGCAGGATTTTTTTTGTCCATATCGAGAATCATTACTTTCATACATCAAAAATCTTATTAGAAAACTCATACCCTGAAAGTTTGAGTGGAATAATATCTAAGAGTTCATGTAATTTTCAGAATGGTCTTTGGGCCAATAAGAAATGAGATGAAAAGATACACGTCAGATAACAATACACTGATGTTCCAGCCCCACATTCATGGTACCTTTCGGAACATTCTGGATCAGTCACCCCAGTCAGAAAGAAGAGTCAAAGCCAGGGAGCTCGATGGCAAAAATTTAATATGGGGCACCATATTACAAGGTACAAAGGTGTTGAGGAAAGGCAAATGGGGTACGAGAAAGCAAGCATGAGATTTGCAATGGCTAAGATCTCCTACCACAAACTAAAATCTGAAAAGCAAACTGAAAAATCAGAAAGCTACAATTATTTTAGTGCAAACACCTACATTGTCACATACGTTATTGCATGTTATTTCTGTACTCCTAATTGCATAGGTTAATGTAGACACTCTGTTTTCATACTGTTAGTATCTAATGCATGTGGTAAAGTTTCCGTCCATGTTTTTGATTCAAGAAAGAAAGAAAGCCAGGTCAATCAAGAGCATGTTTTAAACTAAAAGGAAAGGTGGCAGGAATGTAGGTGGCAGGCAGACTCCTTCCCAGGACTAATGCAAGGATCCATGACACATTATGTTTGACTATGCCTTGCTTGTAAGTGTCAGGCCGAGACAAACATGTGCGTTGTCAGTTCTTTGTGCTGTGTGTGCCAGTAAAACAATCCAACATCTTTTTTTCAGGGTGATGTTGACACATGTCAAATACATGAACATTCCTATTGGAATGACTCATTCGGAGGGAACAGCAAGTCAGAAAGAGGAGAGGAGAGGAGTGGGAGAAACATTGTACAATTGTTCAAGATACTGGGAACAGACCAGCACCTCTTTTGGGTGTCGGTTTTTTTAAGAGAGCGGTCACAGTATTACTGCTATCCTATTGTTGTTTCATATCACCTTCATCGTTGTTGTAATTTGTACATTGCATTAGCTTCACCCACTTAGAAGTCGGAATGAGGTCACTAAGCCAGGGAGTGGACACGAGTGAGGCCTCCCCTGCTGGCTGCACCACAGGCGCCTTTATGGTTCTCTGTCTCCTTCAGTGGATCAGGGGTGCTGGTCCCTGAGCCTTCAGCATGTGCCTTGAACACCACCTCTTTCTCCTCCTTTCTCCTGTGCTTTCCTTGACCTCTGTTCATCAGGCAGAGGCTGGGGTCCTGTTTGGGGGTACTGCCCTCCTTTCCTTTGGAATCTCCTCTCTACACAGTTTGACCTTCCTTGTTATTGTTGCTGTTGCTTGTTTATGCCTTGTCCTGTTTTGGGGAAGATTTGACTGTAGTTTTGGCTATAAATGAAATGAAACAAGCATCGATAAATGGCAACTGAATGTGACCCTGTTTAGAGCCACCGGCCCAGACCCTTCCTAATGAGGCCTCCACGGAGTTGCTCGGCTATGTCCATCCTAAACCTCTCTATGCAGGGAGAGCAGCTTCTCCCTCTAGGAAATGACCTCAAGTGTGTCAATCCCAGGGTCCCTGCCTGACAACCATGGGACCCAGACCTACCCTCCATCTCTGTGTTAGTATTGAGCTCATCTCAGGATATGGACAATGGGGATTTCCATTCTCTTTAAAGACACACATCTCCCTCCCCATCTTCCCCTCCACACCCACACATAACCCCAAATAAATGATCAGAATGCAGTTGTCTGATGCCCAGACAATTCTCCAAGCCTGAGTCATTGACATCTAAGAAATCTTCCCTTAGGTTAGCAACATAATGGTCTTAGGGTAGTCTTTGCCCAGGACGGTCTACTTTCTATTTCCCACAATGGCTTGTTCAGATTGACTCTCAGTGGAAAAAAGAAATATTTCAGCCCCTGCTCCCCAACAAAAATACTGAAAAATAGAAACAGAGCTATGGCTCAATCAAACATTCCATTTCAAGTGACCAAACTTCTTATTCTAAATCCGTCTTCAGCTTCCTGGTTCTTCACAGGTTTTCCTCAAGAACACTAGTGTATTTGTTTTTTCCCTGCACCTCGGAAAGGCCCTTCTAGGTAGTTTTTCTCAGACAACAGAATAGTGTCCTATGCCCCCAGTGGAGTAGCCATGTCTTTACCAGAAACAGGCTGACAGATTTGAAATGCAAGATCTTGCAGCTTGGACTAGAAAATCCTACAAAGGATTTCAAAGGCAGGTCTTTGGTTCCGATATGTATTGCACTAGTATTGTTCATGCCTGTTGGCTGTTCCAGCATGGGCTGACCCTGCTCTGGAGTGAGGCATCATGGCCATGTGCCCTCTTTTCACTCACTTCCACCACCCATGTCATCCCCTCAGCTCCCACCCATGTGCCCACATGTTACAAGGAAAGCCTCTGAAGGTGAGAATTTATTTAGACCAGTGCCTTCTCTCCGTTACTCCAGATCAGCATTCCTCTACGACATCTCTTCACCCATGCGAGCGGAAGTTACAGATCTACCTCTCAGACTGGAACATTCTCTCTTGTGACCATTGACGTGGCTTGCATACTTAAACCCTTTGGTTTTCTTGATGTTATTGTGTTTTTTTTATTTTTCTTCTGTTTACGGCATCACGCATACCTGTGGTATATCTCCTAACAAGGAGTCATGAGGACTTTCCTTTGATCTCCAGTGTCAGCTACTTTGGAGATAACTGTCTACTGCTTGGGAACCACTGCAACCCACACTGAAATCTACATGTGCAATATGACTTATAGGAGAAGTCATGACATCCCAAGGAAATCCCAAAGCAGCGTTGTAAATTCTACCATCAGTTCATCGAGGAAGACAGCCAAGAACAGACAGCTTCAAACTAACTTCTTTCCTCCCTACCTCATTTATTTCCTTCCTTCCTTTCTTCCTTTCTTCTTTCTTTTCCCTTTTCTCCCCTCTCTTCCTTTTTTCTTTATTTTTTTTCATCCTTTTTCCTTCCTCCCTTTTTTATTCCTTTTTAAAATTACATTAGTGTTGGTAATTTTCTCAGTATGTCCAACTCCTATAAAAACTGAATCTATTATTATCTCTCACTCAAGAACTCAAAAATTGATCTTCTCTTGGAAATAAAGACATCTGTGATTCACTTCCTGAGCTTCTACCCCAGGTAGTGTCAAATTGTTTTCACTTTTCTCCTGTCCCCTAACAGCCTGAGCTTAGTTAGGGGACACCTTCTGAACATCCTCCACAATATGTCCCCTCTTTCATATAAACACAAAATAGCCAAGTCTTTTGTAGGTAGAATGATCATTCCCCCAGGGTATGCCTACTGCCCTTGCGTATTTCAAATGCCCCCTTTAACTCTCAAAAGTATCCTGGTTTTCTGAGGAGTTATACGCTTACCCTATTCCTAAGAGATCTTAAAACATGGTTCAGACCCCAATTTAATGACTTGGGACAGGCAATCACAAGAAAATCTCTGAGTTCCTGGAGAGTGTTCCCTCATGCTTCTCTGTGGTTTCCTGGATTCTCGGCTTTTCTCTGGCATCAAGTGGGATACAGAATTTACCTTTCATTGGTTGACTGAAAAAAACCCACTAACTAATGTTTGAGCTTTTGGTGTACTTTATTTAAATTTTGAGAGAGTGCTGGGAATAGCCAGAGTGTAGTTTGCAAGACCCCTCCTCCCTCAGTCTCATTGGTGGTTCTAGCCCAACTTCCTGCCCCCCATCCTCCCTTGTCTCCCCCTCCTCTGCTGAGGAGCAATAAACACATTCCTCTCCTTGCCCCCTGCAGAGCCTTGCTGTTCATATCAAGGTCCCTGAAGGCCTCCGTTTATATCCCAAGTACTTGCCAAAGGAGTTTTTCTAAATAAATATCTTGCTCTTCATGAAAGAAAACACTGATGAATACATTTTTTCTTCATGTAATTAAACCTAACTACCTAACTACATTTAATTTAATTGTCCTTATCTTGATTCTCACTGGCATGTTGACAAATGTAAACTTGGGCAGAAAATACGGGAGAAAATAAGAAGAGATGAAAGCATAAAAGAAATGAAACACATGGGACAGGAAAAGAAGAGGGGAGGGAAAAGGAAAAATAAGAGAGGGAGGGGAAAAAGGAGAAAGGGAGGGAAGGAGAGAAGGAGGGAGGGAGGGAGGGAGGGAGGGAGGGAGGGATACTTGGTACCAGACTCTAAGATGTTATCCTCCTAAACAGTGGTTTTGAAACTTTCCTGTGAGTGGGTGTTTCTGGGAGTGTCGTCAAAGGTTTAGATTTGTGGAGTCTCACCCCCAACGGCCTTGACCTGTTAAGATCTACAGGGATCACACTTTGAACTCTTCTAGAACATGCCTAAGCTTAAGAAACATAGTGAGAGTGTATAAAATTCAGTGTAGCTAAATAGGGGAGGATTATGATTATTTTTCCTTTTACCAATTGATTTGAACTATATGGAGATCACTCTGTCAGCCTTAGTGTCTCATTTTGGCCTGAGAATCTGAAGTCATCTTACGTGGCAACAAGTATTGAATATAAGCATTAGAATATTCAGGTCTTTTTCAAATTCAACCTTAAGTTCAACAATATACACATTAGCCTTACTCAGAGGTAACTTTGCAGACAGAAACAAAGTCAGGTCATCCAGGATAGTGCTGGACAAATTGTTGGGACATTTGCTGAGCTTCTTTTAAAGAACACATCAGAAAAGTAGCAATGAAATAATACATGGAACATACTTTGCCTGTAACCGAGTATTATTATAATGAAACAGACAATGCTTTATCTATTGGAGATGTGGAATGACGAGCTCCCCAGCATGTGTCATCCAAGGTACTTACTTAGTCAATGTGTTAACTACGAGAAGAAGTGCTTAAACCAAATGGTGAGCCAGTCAGGAAAGGCCAGAAAACAGGGTGACATTGACAAAGCTAACTTTATCTGTTTTAAAGCTGCCATCATAAATGCTATATGTGATTCCTGCCCTCCTTTCATTCCTTCACAATTCTCATTCAGGCAATTGTCCCTGTCCCCCCTATTCCCCATGCTGATTACATTTCTGGCCACCTTTGTTTTTCATTGCCAGAGCTGCGCCTGACTGGTTCAGGCCATCCAGGCAATCAGAGCTCTTCAGTCAAAATGCCAGCAACAGATTATGAAGCCCTTGGTCTTAGCATAGGCAGGCTGCTTTAACACAAGTACCAGAGATGGGATGGCTTAAACAGCGAATATGTATTTCTCACCGTTCTGGGGGGTGGGAAATCCAAGATCAAGGAACCAGCAGATTTGGTTTCTGGTAAGATCCCACTTTCTGTTTCATAGACCTCCAGCCATCTTCTCACTGTGTCCTCACATGGCAGAGGGGGCAAGGGAGCGCTCTGGGTGTCTTTTACAAGGTCACAAATCCCTACCGTGAGGTCTTCTCCTCCCAAAACCCCCACCCCCTGATACCATCACACTAGGGATTAGGTTTCAACCCATGAATTTTAGGGGGGGGGCACACAATCATTCAGCCCATAACATTCTTAAAACTCACACATATGGGCATCAGAGTAGGACTGAGGAAAGAAACCCCACAGCAGAGAGTCTACCTGGAATTGATTCAATACGTACTGTACACGTCTTCACGGATGCTCTTCAAGTGACAGGTCCTCGTCCGCCATCTTGCTATCTGGTTCAGGTCACAGTCCCAATTCCATGTCTTTGTCATAAACTCCACTTTCTTGGTTTCCCCATCTTGGTTTTCTATGC
This sequence comes from Rhinolophus hipposideros, assembly GCF_964194185.1. Classification (NCBI taxonomy): domain Eukaryota; kingdom Metazoa; phylum Chordata; class Mammalia; order Chiroptera; family Rhinolophidae; genus Rhinolophus; species Rhinolophus hipposideros. The sequence continues at coordinate 26,172,558 of NC_138067.1, read as the reverse complement.
AGAGTTGGCTGCTGCCCCATATTCTTCTACATATGTACCCATAAAGGTGGAAATGTGTACCCTTCGATCAGAGAACTACATTCTCTTTTCTGGGAAAGCCAAAGAACTCCATAGCATGGTGAAAGTTTGCCCCTTGCGCTTTCTTCTCCACACCTCCATCAAGGCCCCTCAGCTCCATAAGCTTTATTCCCCAGGAGTTAGAGCGACTCATAAGACCTCCATAAGGCTCCTCAAGTGAGTCCTCAGTCTGAGATCATTGGCTTTCGCCCGTCTAAGTTAATAAAGGCAGCTATTGTTTCTTCATATAAAGGAGAAGTTGAGTGTCTTATTTGAGTCCAACCAATGACTTTGTGGGAAATCAGATATGAATGGACAGTTCAGTCAAGGACCCCTCTCCGCTCTTATTCTTCTGGTACTGAAAACAAGTTTGGACAAGATCTTCTTGCTAATCCAGAGGCCACTGGGCTGATGACTTCATCATCTTCCATGCAGATATTAACTTTCAAAATTCCTAAGCAATAGTATGAGAATACTTATTTTGAGTTCCATAATTCATTGTGTATACTCGTACATTAGTAATCACAAAGGGAAATAAAGTTGCTTTTGGTGTGAACCTCGCTTGGTGTGTTTCAAACACTATGTGATTCATGGGAGTTACTTAAAACAGATAACAGTAGTATGATGTACTTTTCAGAGAGATCATCACACTGGCTTTCTGTATAGCTGGTTGATAAATGTGATTTAACCTGTTTTAGCATCTTTGAGGTCAGACTGAGATGGCTCGAAATGCACATATCCTCATGATATCGCCCTTCCCCTTGGCCAGTGATATGGAAAATGCACAACAGCCTTCATCGTATTGTTTAACTCGCTTTAGGATCCTTCCTTCAATATTAGTGGTAGTCTAATGTGACATATCTGCAATTAAATGGTGATGTCAGTTGACACAATGCCACCATGGCCAGTTAAACATTGTTCCTTAGAAAATAAGAGCAGGATAACTTTGGTAGTGATCCAGGGACTGAGTCATTTGGCTCTCTCGGAGCGTCTAAGCTAGCTGAAACATGTCGAGAAGTGCAAGTTCTCTTCACACCATGGAAGCAGGAAAGCAAGAAGCAGGAAAATGTAATTTGAAAACAATGCAGTGCTCTAGGAATCTACTATTTCCCTCACAATGCAGGACTAATCTTATTCATGGATATTAACCCCTTGTATTATAGCTCTGTGCTGGGTGAGAAAAACAGAGTTGCACACCTATACTATTTCAATATGCAACATACTTTTAGGTGCTTAAATATTTTTTTCTCCTTTGCGTCTTGCAAAAGAGCTGGGAATCGAAAGATTAAATCTAATTTAATTTATGAGCACCTCTCATTTTGATAGGAATACTTGGAATGTAATATATAGTTGTAAAAAAATGCCTTCATGGAAATCTAAAAATGTACCCAAGTGACTGTATTCATGTTTGCACAATTACAATCTCATACAAAAATAAAAATATCTAGTGGAGAAAAGAGAGACAGTATGGCTCCCCCTTTGGAAGAGAAAATGTGGTTATGTTTCTTCATTAGTTTCCAATTGCTGCTGTAATAAACTTAGAGGCTTAAAACAACTCAAATTCATCATCTCATAGTTCTGTGGATCACAAATTAGACATGGTATCACTGGGATAAAATGAAAGGGTCAGGGGTACATTCCTTTGGAAACTGTAGGGGAGAATCCATCTCCCTGCCTTTTCTAGCTTCCAATATCTGCCTGCATTCCTTGGCTTGTGGGCCCTTCTTCCATATTCAAAGCCAACAATGGTGGGTTTAGTCCTTATATCCCGTCATTCTAATGTCCTCTTCTGTCTTCCACATTTAAAGACTTTTGTGATTACATTGGGCCTACCCAGATAATCCAAAATAATCTCTCTTATAAAATGAACTGATCAGCAACCTTAGTCCCATCTACAATATTAATTCCAGTCTCCTATACAAGATAATGTAGTCACAAATTTCAGGCATTAGGGTACGGACATCTTTGAGGGCTTATTATTCTGCCTACCACAATTTCTAATGTATTCTGTAAAATTCACCAAGTAAATTGCAAATGCAAATGAGTCCTTTTCCATCTGTTTTTCTACAAAACAAAAACAACTGAAATTGACTTCATATAACAATTACATAAGTGAGTGTGGAGTTATAAATTTATAGTAGAGAAGGAAGGTTTGTTTTTTGTGTGTGTTTTTTTTAAATGCATTTTGGTTAAGAGCCAAAGATTCTTAACTAAAAATTTGCGGAAAGTACTACTATAAACAGATGACTATTAAACTTAAACAGTCATCAAGTTAAGTTAAATTCAATTTAACTTAAATATTTATTAGGAGTGAAAGCAAACATAAATGTTGAAAACTCAAATCCTTATTTCTCAACTGTCTTCTCATTTTCCCACAATGTATTTCTGGCTGTTTGGAGGTAATTTCCTAGATTTTATTAACCAGTAACAGAAGGGGTTTACAGCTAAACCCATTCCAGAAAATAACTCATTTGTAACACAATACAGCAGCTTCCAGAGACCAAGGGGTTAAGAGCATGAAAAGAAAAAAAAAAAAAAAAAAAAAGCATGAACTCACCAAATGTTGTTACCTGGGAGGTGAAATCAGTTAGATAAAGATGGACACCTCAAGAAGTGCAGGTGGCCTGACGCATGAGCAATACATTGGCTTCCCTTTTTAAATTTTTTCAAATAAATGGAATTTATACTTTACAAAAATATTTGCAAGTAGTTATTCCAGGATGAGCATGGGTTTAACCACTGAGAATACAGTCATGAAAAAGGCAGGCAGAATATCTTCCCTAGTGAAGTTTACATTCCCATATGGAAAGTTAGATAATAGAAATATAGATACTTACAATAATCTTAGTGCGTAATAACACACACACACACACACACACACACACACACACACACACACACACACACACACCAGATGGCACATACTGAATAATGAAGGAGAATTTCATAAAGGCCTATTTACAAAGATGTGGGTAGGTTCAAGGTGAACCAAAGAATCCATCAAGGAGGGCACTGAGGAATCAATACTCTGACTCTGTCTCCTCTTGCCTTTGACAGCCATGAGAAGCTCCCGTGGCTGAATCTAACTTGTAGCTTAAGGTCCAGGGAGCCCACGACTGCAGTACATGAAGATGAGCCTCCCTGAGCACAGTAGAGGGTGGAGAAAAGCGGAGACGGGACCTAGAGGAGCAAACTCAACCTTTCCAGCACCTATTTCTCTGTATAAATGCTTTGATGGGATGCAATGCGGGTGTGAATGGGCATCAGGTGGGGCACTGGGATTTAGTTTACATAGAGTTCAAGAAAGACCTCTCCTAGGGAGGGACATTTGAGCTGTGGCAACAAAAGAAGAAGCCACTGCTGCACAGTGTAGGGCTCCATGGTTCTTGGCAGAAAGAGCCAAGTGTGAGTGCAAAGGGCCTGAGCTAGGAATAGAGTTTAGTGTGCTGGGAAAGGGAAAGTTCAATGAGGATGCAATAGAGTCAGGTAGGAGGCAAGTGGTAGGAGATGGAGTCAGAGAGGTAGGTGTGGTGTGGGGACGGAGTCCCAGAGAGCAGTTTCCAGGCTCTCGGCCTCATGTGGAAAGGTACTGACTCAGGTAGTAGATGGCCATCAGCTGGAACTAGTTAGCCATCAGCTGTAACCAGTTAGCCATTGGCCACTGACGTAACTGCCGTGGCTGAGCTAGCAAGGGCGGATTGCTGTTAGCAAGTGAGGTTGGTTGGCAGAGAAGTGGACGGCGGGTTGCGGATAGTGTGGCTCCTGCTTCCTGTGTCTCCAGCCCAGCCGCCAGCGAGAATATAGTGGTTTGACTCCTTTATCTATGGCTCCGTGGGTGTTCCTTTTTGGCCTCACCATATCCTGGGTTCTGGTGCGGGGAGCGGGACTAGAGACCCTGCCTCACACATAGTGCAGCGAGCAGGGTATGATGCCGGCCAGAATTCTCCTAAGGATGGTGGAGCAGTTTGTGCCTATGAACACTACGTCTCAGGAAGCCCGTGAGGAGCGGCACCGGGAACAGGAGGTGCAGTCTGCCTGGGAGAAACGTGACCCCTTGGTGAATTGGTGGTCCTCTCAAGCCTCTGGATGGCATGCCGCCCTATTGGCTATAGCAGGCATCGCCTGTCATTTGGTGGTCTGCTGCTGCCGTGGACTCCTAAAGTTGGGGACATCTTACACCGAGGCCTCTACCCAGTCGGACACCTGGCGTGGCGAGCAGGATTCCAGTCAGGTAGGAATGACGCTGGGCAGGAGGATAGGTGGCCCGCACCCTGGTGTGGTGCCTGGTGGCCACTGTTCTCAGGAGCTGGACTCCCGTGGAGGGTTAGGAGGACATGGATGGTTCTCCAACCAGCATAGGCTGGAGAGGGCGAAGGTTGTTGCGTCCGTGTGGGCTGGGAAGTGCTTGCTGGGGTGGCCCAGGTGCAGGACTTGTGGTCCCAGGGGGAGACGCTTGCCGAGTCCTTGGTGGAGTATGTGGGTGAGGTCAAGCTCGTTCCTCACCCCCAGGTTGGGAAGGACTTGGAGCCCTCGCCCTGCGGAGAGGGCACACAGTGTGAGGCCAACACACAGTCCTGGTGAGTGACTATGGACTATGGGGAAGTGCTTTTCATCCCTGATTGGATGGAATGGCTTGACTGTTTGCTTGGAAATATACCACCACGTAGTGGAACTGGCGGGTGTTTACTTCCTGGGTCTTGACCGGTCGCCGTTTAGAATATGTAAGCACCCTGGCTGTGCCCAGAAAGACTGGCTGTGCCCTGAGAAACCCTGACTGTGCCCAGAAAGTAGGTGGACATTGAGGGACACCCCTGGGACATTACTTGAACTGAGCTGAAACTCTTTCTTGTGAGCTGGGTTGCTAACACAGGGTCCCTTGTGGAAGATGCTTGTCGCGTAGATTGTGAGGTGAGACCCTGTAGGGGTGGAGTGTGGGGACAGGGCCCTAAGGAGCAGTTTCCAGGCTCTCGGCCTCATGTGGAAAGGTGCTGGCTGGAGTAGTAGATGGCCGTCAGCTGTAACCTGTGAGCCATTGGTCCCTGACGTAACTGCTGTGGCTGAGCTAGCAAGGGTGGATTGCAGTTAGCACGGCAGATTGAAGTTAGCAAGCGAAGTTGGTTGGCAGAGAAGCGGACAGCAGGTTGCGGATTGTGTGGCTCCTGCTTCCTGTATCTCCAACCCAGCAGCCAGCGAGAATATAGCGGTATGACTCCCCTATCTATGGCTCTGTGGGTGTTCCTTTTTGGCCTCACCATGTCCTGTGTTCTTGTGTGGGGAGCGGGACCAGAGACCCCAAATGTGACCCTGCATGACATGTGGCTACCTCATTGAAAGCCTTGTCTTGGGTTGAGTTTCCCCAGAAGAAAACCTGAGATGAGGCTTTGAGTGCAAACAGTTGTTTGGGAGATGATTGCAGGAGACATGGAAAGGGGAGTGGGGAAGTGAGAAGGCAAGGGAAGGATTCCAATACAAGTAATGTTATTGACCTGGCTACCGTACTGGCACGTGGGGCTGGTCCCATGGGACTCCTGTGGAGAGGAGGAAGCAGGTTGCTTATTCATCAGCTCCCATCCAAGTTCCCTGTGGGGTGGCACTCCCTGGCTCTTCTGGAGCAAAGAGAATCCTTAGATGAGGAGTTGGGGGTGTTTGCAGTAGGATGCTGCTGGTGAGGGGTTCTGCACGGGAAGGGTTAGCACTGGGTGATTGGGGTGGGGCACCTTCAGAGTCTGCTAATGGTAGAAAATCACTTGGCCTTTTTCTAAGTGTGATGGGAAGCCATCAGAGGTGATAAATTATTCACATTTTTTCTCTGACTGGGCTGAGTTGTTAGAGAATCGGGGTACAAATGGGTTCTCTTTTACTGTATATAAATTGAATATAATTTACATACAAGTGAAATGCACCTTTTAAAATGTGCAGTACAGTAGATATTCGTACATGCATAAAATTGTGCAACCATCACCACTGTCTAATTCCAATACTTCCTCATCACCTCAAAAAGAAACCCCATGCCTATTAGCAGTCATTCCCCAAGGAGTGGGCTCCTAAATGGTGATGTGGACGCTGGGTGATGACGGCCTCTGTGTTCATAACAGAAAGTCTTGATGTAGAAGAAAAGAGCATTGGCTCTTGAGTCAAACACCTCAGCTTCGATTACTGGGCCTCTTTCTAGCCCCCTATCCACTGGTAAGTGACTTCTCTCTCTCAGTGTTTTTCGTTACAAAATGGAGGCAGCAATATCCACCTGCGTCGTTTATCTGAGTCAGCACTCACACACATTCCATACTGTCGTCATCACGTGTGATACGTAAATGTGGGTCAGGGGAACGGTCGCTTCAGATAGGAATATAATCACATGAGCACACACAGCCCAGTGTTTGGGAATAATTCGAGAGTTAGAAACGTAAGTGGAACATCAAGTGAGAGGAAAGTTTGGGTGAGTTGAGGCAGGAAGTAACGATTTCTGAGAAGGGCTAGTTGGGAGTATTGTATGGAGTATGGTCTTCCAATGGAGCGACAGAGGTTATCTAATTGGTTGGCATACAGCTGATCATAGTAGTCTCTTATTATCTTGTATATGTCTGTAAAATTGGTAGTGCTTTCATTTCTCGTATTAGTAATTTGAGTTTTCTCTCGTTCCCTTGGTTAGTCTAGCTAAAAGTGTGTCAATTTTGTTGATTTTTTCAAAGAAACAACTTTTGGTTTCACTGGTCAGGGTTTATTTTTGAAGAGAGGTTTTTACTCCATGATCTCTGCTTCTAGTTTGGGGAAGTTTCTTCCCCTTTCTATAAGCACAGATATACTATACTCTCTGAAGTGCAGTGTTTTAAAAGTGATGACTTTGTTTGCATTTGATGAGTGGATTTATGCATGTATTGACTTACACAGAAAATTCTCTCCCTTTTGGTTAAATAGAGTTGGCTACATTCTGAAGATGCAGCCTTGGGCTGGTAATAAGGGAAAATTATTGCTAAGAACACCAAAATTTGTTACAATCATTTTAGTGTTTATCTTCTCTGCCAAAAACAAGTTAAACCAAATATAAATCTCCAAATGTAAACATTTCCTTTTTGTTGTTACCTTATTCTCCAATGCTTTTTCCACATTTATCCTCTGCATAAGGAGGGTACCTATGTATCTCCTTTTTCCTTATAAGGCCCATTGTATCTCACTCTATAACCCCACAGAAGACTCTCTCTGTGAGGTGCAACTAGAAAAGAAATCCTACCAGATGACTACGTAGATATTTTCTTTTCCAGATCTGAGACTTAACAAAGTCTGTTTCCTCTCCTTTCATGGTCTGCCCTACCATCATCTAGCCAACTCTTATATACCCTTTAATGTCTCTCAGAATAAAAAAAGCATCAAGATTATTAGGCTTGTTTTCATTAGAAGAATCATTATGAAGGGCCTGAAGTTAGTGGACCTTGATCTGTTAATTAGAGAAGAGAAAAACCATGGTCTTTTGCAGAGGGGTGGACAATGGTGCATGAAGGATAGTCTAGGCAAAGGTTTAGTGACAGGAAAATACAAACTGAGAGCAGGGCATCACAGGACAGCTCTAGGTATAAATTTAATGTCTAAGGTAGCCTTCACCTCCCTGCCAGATACACATTCATGTGCATGGACACGCAAACACATACAGACACACAGAGGCCTTCCATGTGGTACCACAAAAGCGCATCAGTACATTTGACCTCTAGCCCTTTCTATTACATTGTCTTCCAATGGAAATGAAACTGAAAGCAAAATGGAAAGATTTGAGGTCTTCGGCCTTGGGGATCCAATGGAGACTCTATGGATATCTCATAGCACAAATCAGGGATGACCGATGTTCATCCTGAGCCTTGTGTTAGCAGAAGTGAGTCCTATATTTCACGAATTGGTGTGTGTGTGTGTGTGTGTGTTAGATTGTCTACATAGATAGGCACCAACAATTCCTCCCATTCCTGTACACATATGCTACTACTTCTATCAAGAGTGGGAGTCCTCTACCTTGGAATCTCAGCTGGCCTTCTGACTTATATTGACAGGCAAAATGCAACAGAAGTAATACTGTGCCTTAAGAAGTCTCAAAGCTTCCACTTCTACCCTTTTGGGACCCAACTATCATGTAAAGGAGATTGGGGTAGACTACTGAAAAATGAGAAACCATGAGGAGAAGAGGTTCATTTGTTTTTAAAAGGTCTTGGATGATTTGACTTCTTAAAAAACACAGCTTCCATTTTAAAATGAAAGTGTAACAACTGTATTTGTGAGAGTCAGACAAGGATATGACAGAATGTTGGCCTATAAAGTCAGATCTGCCAATACACAGATTCCAGAAATGCTCTTTCAAGACTGGTTCCTGATGCCCTTGAAATACCGCTTTATTTTCAGGAAAATGAACATGATGTTTCTTAGAGAACAGTTGAGTCAGGACCTGGGTTAGCTAGTCATTTTTTTTTTTTTTTTGGTCTTGAGCACACTGTATGGGGAACTCATCAACTGTCAAGGTAGAAATTATCTTTAGAGACCTCTCATGTCCTTCAGTCAGTATTCTAACAGAATTCCAGTAGAGCCACAAAATAAGTCTAGGTCTTATCCATGTTCCATTCTCCTCTCACAGTAATCACTCCAAGGGAGAGAATTAAGGGGCGAGGCAGAGTTCATTAACTTTCCCAAGTCTCCTGGGTAAAGCCAACTGGGTGTGAAATGGGACCCTAGTGACAAAGAGAATGGGACCCTCCAGAACCTGACTTATACCAACTGTGAAGGATGGGACTTTCAGGGATGATCCAGGTTCATTGATCCACTGATTCAGATTTATCCCATTCATAATTGCCCTTCATTAATTGCACAAACACATATCTATTACCAAATAGGAGCAGGCATTAGGAAATGTCATTAAAGATAATACATTAATTGTAATCTTCAAAAAAACCCTTCAAAGTAAGCATTTTTGCCCCCATTTTTACAATCAGATTCAAAAAACAACTTGCCAATGGTCACACATTTAGTCCCAGCCAGAGCCAAAAATCTAGCAATCTTCATATTTCAAAGATCACGTGGATTACGCTACCCTAGTGTTTCCTAAATGTAAATGAGCTGCCATATCCAACTTTCACATGTAATTTACTTAACATTTTTTAAATGTATTCACTCTTTAAATAAATTTATTTTAAGAGATTTTGCAGTCAGCAGGGAAAAACCAACATAACTTGTCACAAATAGAAAAGAGCAATAGAAATAAAACCTACTTGTTAGATTCTAACTGCATCAGAGGACCCTTTTATAAGTTTGAACCTGAAGCCTGATCTCTCTCTGTTAAAAGGGAAAACTAGCAAGTGTCACCCAGAGATGTTAGAATCATAGTGATACCCAGCTTAAACTTCATCCTGCATGAATGAGAAGGAATGAATGAGAATTAAAAAGGGCAGTGAGTAGTCCTCTGATGTACCATCTAAAATCAGCTTATGCCACCTTTGGGTAACACCACTCTGTATGGTATCCCTTCCTTCATAAATTCCTTGAAAGGCTGTCTTGAAAGAGACAGGAAAAACAAACAAACAAACAAACAAAAACAGACAAACAGTGCAGTGTGAAAAGAATTATGTTATCTCGATCTCCAAGCTTTTTTGACCATATACCCTTATTATAAATTTCTTTGCCATACTCCCCCGTGTACATTTACATTTCCTTTTTATAAAGTAATAAATGTGTAATGGTTTGCCAATATTTTATGCACATTATAAAACATACAAAAGTAGGAATTACAAATAAATGCATTAATATTTTCCGTCAATAGCTCAAAAATTTCCTCCAATTGCCTTACTTTGGAGACTCTGGTTTTAGATGTAAGTGCAAGGATCACAGAGAGAGGGTACACAATCTACCCAGAGAGACAAAATGGAGGTTCAGAAAAGGCCCTCGGGAGGGAATGTCACACAGGAAGTAATCCTGATGTCAGAGAGGTGGAGAAAATGAGAAATGGAATGTAGAACCAAAGGGGGCAAGCCTAGTAGGTATGCACACACAAGACATTACACATTCTGTGGAGGTGGGAACAGGAAAGCAGGATGAGAGAAGAGGCTGTGGGAGAAAGCAGAGTCAATTCTTAAAGGACCTTATAAACTAAGCTGAGTTAGGGCTCCATCTAGGGAGCAATGGGCAGCCATTGAAGGGTTTTAGCAGGGAGCAATACAAGCTCCAGAAGATTCTTCCTCCATTCACATACACATGTACATGGGTGTACATACCAACTCTAACCTCCACACAAATAAGGTAGAGAACCAACAACCTACCAGACGATTCACTTTGTAGCCCTCATTCATTCTTTCTTTCAACACACATTTATTATGGGCCTGTTATGTGCCAGGCACAGTACCCAGACGGAATATTCAGTGGTTGAATAAGATAGAAAAATTCAAGTCGTCAGGTTGCTTCCAGTCCTGTGGAGCAGATGGACTATACAAGTGAATAAGATAATTGATTCGTAATCTCTAATTACACAAATAATGTGAAATACTAGGGAATAATGGCAATTAGAATAGCAGTATCCTGAGATAAGCTTATCAGGGAAGGCCTCTGGGAAAGACACATGTAAGCCAAGATGTGAATAACATGAAATAACCATCTGTAAAGGGATTAAGGAAGAATTGTCCAGGCTATGGGACCATAAAACCATGAGTATACAAAATCTTGGCATGCTTTAGAAACAAACAACAACAGAAGGCCTGGAAAGCTGAATTAGAGTGACAGTAGAAGGATGAGGAGACAGGTGAGTTTCATTAGATGAGCAGGGACTCAATGATGCCTGGCTCTGTAGAGCAGGGCTAAGAGCATCGAGAAACCAAGGCAGACATCTGGGAGGGAGGGAGGTAATGCACATGACATGTGAAAAGCTCACCCTGGCTGCTGGGAGGCCTGCTGCTTCCTGTAGTGGTCTCTTTCTGGGGGTTGGTTTGGACTAGAGCGACAGTGATAGAGACAGGTAGACGTTTGAGTGATAGTGTTGTCAGAACTTGGCGATGACGAGGGTGAGAAGAGAAAAATCTAGGGAAAGACACAGAGGACAAGCTCATGATGTCCCAGGAAAGCTCTGTTGCATAGAAGAACAGGGAGATAGATGAACAGTCTCCAGGCAGTACAGGGGGAACTGTGTCATCAAGGCAAAAATAGGGCTCTCACATTTTCTGGAAGAAGATAAATTCCTCAGCTGATTCAGGGTGTCCTCAAGTCCAAACTCAAAGGGTGGCCTCTTAACATTTCTATTTCTCTCCAAAAACTTATGCACGCCCAATGCTGCCTTCCAAAGAGCACAGAGCTATTAAAAACACTAATGAAATCTGGAAATGTGGTATTGATCAGGAGTGTTTTCTTCCAGTCACCACTGGGCTCTGGAATGACTCAGGGAGAGCCCAATGCAGACAGGAAGAATCTTTCACATCATCACCATGGCCCTTGCAGAGGCCACGTCTATAGGGCCACTCACCAAGAAGTTTTGGGGACCACCTGGGAAAGGGGTGGAGTGGACTCCAGCTAATTACTCAGGCCAGCTCACCCTTTGGTGGAAATTGAGAATAGGAGATACCTTGGCTGTCTTCAGTCAGATCCAGCCCCCAAATTTGTTTTCCTTCTAGTCTCTTCCATTGATCCTAAGTGTATAGTGCTTTGAGCTGTCTCCAAGAGAAAGGGAACTGGCATGTATTTTACAAGAAAACACCTACTACCACCCAGTGCTTACGTTAGCAGCTTTACCTGGTTTATCTCATCAGTCTCATAGCAATGTTTCAATGTGTGGAATATTGCCTGTTTTATTAACAGGAAAAATGAAATTTAGTAATGTCAAGGGATTTATCCAAGAGTCTCATATCTAACAAGTGGTAGGGCCATCTAGGTCTCAGGTAACAAAATCATCAGCATACATTTATATACAGCACATCATGTGCCCACCAACAGTCTATCTGGTTATGCACAGACCCATATGATCCTCCCCGAGTCCCCAGGACGCGGCAGTCAGGAAGTGAAAGACCCATAGCCACCCCTATGAGGAAGGTGCTTCTATTCTTCACATCACCTGAGGTCAACTGGAGAGGAAGAGCTGGGATTTGAACTCAGGTATTCTGGCTCTTCTCTCTGCCCTACATGTGCCCTCATTTGTGTCCTTTTCATTGTATAACTTTGAATGCAGAATCACTCAGAAGACAGCAATTCTAAAGCCAGCACAAACCTCCTTAGGGAGAGTCAGGAATGAGAGATAATCAAATAAACATTTCCTATAATTAATATCACACAGACTCAACTGACTGGGTTAGCATGTGTTCACATATGTCATCCATGTGTGAGTATTTCAAAGGACAGATAGCATGGAGCCTTGGAGATATGTCATGTAATTATGTGTGCTCTTCAACACATGGCTTAAGCTTTCCGAGCCTCAGTTTCTTCACTGTTAAAAAGGGGCTAATTATTTCTGCATGAGATATAATCATGGAAGTATTTTATAACACCTAATGTGTAGGGGCATTCAACAAATGTCAGTCCTTTTTTGTTTTTTCCAAGAAATTAGGATGTGACAAAAAGAGATAGAAGAGGAAGATGAAGGTGAGAGAGATTAAGTGGCATGCAGAGATTTTCTTTATGTTGGAAAGAGAAGCTCTTACTGAAGACACAGTTGCCAAAATGTGTTACAAAAAATGATACAAGAGAACTCAGAGGAACTAGGCAATATGTGCAAAACGAACAGCAGCATGGCAGAAGTGAAATTATAGTGGAATAATCCCTTGTTAGTCAGCTAGTAGGAGGAAAAACATTGGTTTGCCAGTGTTTAAAAACATTTTTTGACAATCTACATATGCCTCACCCAGACACACTGGAGGCCCCATGCAACATAGGCTGTCAGGCTAATGTGAATCCTTTCTGGGGGGAATGAATTGGACACTCAGACTCTTACAGACTCTTATCCAGAGTAGACAAAAATATAGACGTAGAAAGAGAATGTCCCCACCCTCCATTGGGGACAATTGGCAAATGTGTAGTAGAGACAAGATGAGGGGAACCTATCCAAGGTATCAAGAAAAAAAAGATATTACAGAACAAAAAGCCAAGAGAAAAGAGGGGGTAGGTGAAAATGTAATGGCACGGGAAAAGACAGGGGTGAAAGATTAAGGGTGGCTTTTTAGGGTTATGGGTTAAACAAGAAGAAGCATCAAGGAGTTGTTAAAAAAAAACATGGGATAGAATCGTAAATTCTCAAGAGATTATAGTTTAAGGCAAAATGATAGTGTTAGGGAGCAGAGCTTCTTCTGAGGGTGACCTAGGGTGACCTCAAGGGTAAAGACTGTGTTTGTTTATCTCATGATCCCTGCTGCCCATCACAGTGCCTGGTACACAGTAGGGGTTCAGGTAGTGTGAGTGACTCAACTCTATGGCAGAAGGGTAGTCATCCTCCATCACAAGTGGAGCCCAGAACTTTAGCAGCAGTGTGGGGATGGAGGGTGCTGGGGGCAGAGACAGACAGCCACCTAGTACTCAGTCATGTATGCAGGAAGGAGATGATCAGGGACCCAAGAAGAGAAGCCTTGCACCCCTTGGCATGGCCTACAGGCCCCCAAACAGCTTGGAGTCCAAGTGTGGGCTCTGTGCCAGAGCAGGAGGAAGAGAAACGAAGAGGTGGGCAATAGTAGTTAGAAGCTTTCTCTCCAACGGTGCTGAGTCTGCCTGGGCCCCTTTCAATCTTGTGTCCCACCAGACAAAGCAAATTTCTATGCCCTCTCATTCCCTGAAATGGATCCTTTTGTTTGATCTGGACTCTCAGTTGTCCATTTGGGTGCCCTGAGATTTTAGCCTAAAGCTCTCCGCTGGGGGACCGATTATAGACTGGAGTCATGGGGGGAAGAGAAAGGACCCTTCCTGAGTACTCCTATGTGCTCGGCACTGTGCTAAGTGCTTTACTGCCTCCTCCAGTCCTCACTATAACCACAAAAGATGCTGTTCTGGGTCCGTAATAAATTATATGATGATTAAAGAAGATTCACAACTTGCTCAATACTGTCCCAGCTAACAATCATAATCAGTTTTATCTTTCTGCCTTTAAATCTCCCCCGCCCCCAAAAGCCACATGGGCATTCAGTTATATCAACATGAATTATTGAGCTGGTGGTGGTGGTGGCGGTGGTGATGGTGATGAGAAAGATGACAGTGATCATTTAGATTATTTCATTGTAACAACCCTGACATATTTATAGATAAGGAAACTAAGACTCAGAGAGTTTAAATAGTTTGCTTAAGATCACAGCGTTGGTAGACGAATCCTTAAAATGCACCAGAAAACTCTAAATAAACCACTCTTCTGGCTCACAGACACAAATGGATATTGAAGGGTTGGGGCAATGAGTTGAGTTTAAGAACCTCCTTTTCCCCCCACACCCAGTTTATTACCTTCAGGAGAATTACCCCGTGTCATGGTAACCAGTTACCAGAGAAGTGAGACATGATCTATGACTTTCATGCTGCCGTCTTTCAAGGGGCTGTTTGCAGCCCCATTGCCCTTATGCCAGGGCCTTATGGTCACATCACAGAGGGTAGGAAGGGAATGAACAAGTCTGACCAGAGATGCAGTTGGGCAAAGAGTAGCTGGGAGCAGGGAGTAAATCTCAGCCATTTAATACCAGTTTTCGTCTCTTATTGATCCACTGTATTTTCCTTTTACAGAACAGGAGTGTCCCTGCAGTCTAGCTCATCAGTGGCCTTTAAAGGTTTCCTATTGATCTGTGAAACTATTGTCTCGGTTTGCATTATCTCTTTTGGAGACACCCTTTGCCTTTTGGTCATGTTCTGTATTTAGTTCGCATCCCAAAGATGGCTTCTTTTCTGGGAGGAAGGAGCAAACATCTTGGATCCCAGGAAGCAGATGGATTTGATTTCCTAATGCTTTGAGCACCTGTTTTGGGGGGCTCCAGGAAGTCGCCAGCTCCAAAGAGTGATGGGAATGTTGGCTGAGGCGTGAGGGTCTAACGAGGGCCTGATGACCTCATTTCAAAGGGGTAAAGTAAGAGTGAAAACAAGAGCTTCCATTATCTTGAGGGCTTTTTCCATGATTCAACCTCACACTACTCCTGAGAGGCAGTTTTACATATGAAGAAACTGAGGCTGAGAAACATTTATATGTTTGTCTAGACAAACTCAGCTTTGAATCCTGGTTTCACTAGTAACTACCTACATATTGAAATAAGCTAGCAAAGGTTTCACAGAGACTGTTTTCTCTTCTCCAAGATGAGGATTGTGATATAACATTCTAGAGTTGTTGTAAGGTTCTCATTAGGTAATGTCTCTTAGGCACTTAGCAGAGTGTCCGGCAATACCCAGTGGATATTTAGTGAATGAGGGGAGACCTCCTTCAACCCATCTATCTACCCTGTCCCCCATCACTAGATGAAAATTCATTTCTTCTTTCTAAAGCTAATGTTTCAAGTGAAGTCTAGATTTCAGATGAAGAGAAAATGTATTTGAAAATGGCTAGTACTGTGTCTGTCACATAGTAGGTGCTCAATAAATATTTGTTGATTCATTTATCCACCTCTGGCTTGAAAAGAATGGTATGTCGCTAGCATCTTTCAATTTCCTTTTTCTCTACCTTCAAATACAATCTTCCCATCAAACATTCTTTATTGACCCTTCCCCAGTATTTTTTTCTTCCAAGTGACTTGAACATTCATCAGAAGTCTTCATTCCTCACTGGTCACTGTTTTCTTCTTAATGCCTATGAGCGGCCTTCTGAATTTCCAAAGCTCAGATCTCTCCAGGTTTCCATGGACCTTCTCATTACTTTGCATTCCTCTGCCTTTCTCTGGCTTTTGACAATGTGTATTATTCTCTCTTCTTTGCCAAAATGCTCTCCTTTGTTGGGTTCCTGGCCATTTCATTAGTCCATGTATTCATTTACTCACTCAACAGTTTCTTTTCTGTGTGCCTTCGTGTGCTATGTGAGGGACTGGTGGTAGGTATCACTTCTACTCAAGGAGCATTCAGACAAAATAGTAGATTCTGTTTCTTTCTTCCCTTCCACCCTCCTCTACTGGTCCACCCTGATCAACTCTTTTAACCCAAGCTCAGATGTCATCTTCTACATGAAGACACCCTGACTACCCTTAAACAGGGACAATTATTTATTTTTCTTTGTACTGTTTCCATTCCTTCAACTTACTTCCATTATTACCTGTATCCCCTTCATTTGAAATTCTTTTGTTTTGCACCTGTCTTTCACTCTGAGTGTCTCAGAGGCATGAAATGGGCAAGGCAAGGCTCAGTAAATATCTGTTGCAATGAATAGAATATTTTCAGTTTCTTCTCTCTTTTGCTGCTGCTTCTTTTTCATTCTGTCCATGAATGAAGATATGCCCAATAATTGTCTATTCATGCTCCTCGAGCTTGCTTGTTGATCAGAAAACAGACTTGGAAAGATATATCTTGTTTGTTCAATTAGGGTCTTCAACAATTATCTTGCATGAAACCATAAAAAATTAAGCTTATCTTTCTTTCTCTCTGGAGTCCTCTAAGTCAGGACTTATACATCACTTAGCCTGGTGATCTCCTTGACCTCAGTCAGTCATATCTTATATTGGTTTCTTATGGCTACTGTAAGAAATTATCGCAAACTAGGTGACTTAGAACAACAGAAAATTATTATCTGGAAGTCTGAAATCAGTGAGTCGGAAGGGCCATGCTCCCCCTGAAGACTCCAGGGAACACTCTGTTCCCCACTTCTCTCCTAGCTTCTGGTGATGGCCCATAATCCTTGGTGTTCCTTGACTATCAGCTGCATGACTCCAGTCTCTGCCTCCATCTTCCTCCTTCTGTCTGTGCCCTCCTTCTGTCTGTGTGTCTGTAACTTCACATGGCCTACTTATAAAGACCCCAGTCATTGAAGTTAGGGCCCACCTTAATCCAGGATGATCTCATCTTAACTAAATACATCTACAAAGACCCTATTTCCAAATAAGGTAACATTCTGAGATTCTGGATAGACATCCATTTTGTCTACCACCACCAAAATCAGAATCCCAAACGCTGCTTGGTTGTATACTTCTAGATCTCAAAAACCTAAAACAACTTTAAATGTCTTCACTTCCTTCATTATCATAAGCTGCTGAAGCAACCTGTTTCCAATCATAATGCACATTACCTTCATTTTAAGTGTGTAAAAAAATTGTGACCCTGATATGCTATGAACTCCATGGGATATAAGCCCAATATGTCTTCTTTATCCCCATGTCCCAGAATATGGCACAATTCACGCATGGGTATTGAATGGCTATCTGTTGAATGAATACGTGGCGAGCTGAGTATCAGTTTCAAGTCCTCTATCTGACTTTGAAGAGTCCTCCATTATCTCTTACTGCACCCTCTGCTCCAGTCAGCATTTTCTGAGTAAAAATTAGGTGCTTTCAATAAATACTTGTTGGTTGATTGATTATTCCATCAACCGGTTTTCCTGCTCCGAAGTATTTTTAATATTGGTCACAAGAAGGCTGGGGTGCAGGGTATAAGAGGGGTAAAGGGATAGGTAGTGGAGACACTTGATCAGCATTCCCACCTTAGAACTTCTGGGGTCTGCCCAAGGTATCCATTGACCTAAGAACCCACTTCTAGGCCTTCTAGGAGAAAATAGTAGCAATGACTTTGGAACCATGGATAGTGAGGTCTGAGACAGAAATTGAGACTCATACTAAGAACAGGCAATGTGGCCCCTTTTCTCTACAGAAAGGCAGGACACTGAGTCTAAATTGAAGAGACACCAGGTGGCTGCACTCTCTCACGGATCACCGGTGGCTCTGTATCAGTGAATAAAGTTTGTGAGAGCAACACTACATGGCCACACACCTTCTAACACACTCCAACTTGGTGCAACATGCACGTGTGTCTCGGAAAGGGAGGGTAATCTAAAAGTGTAGATGAGATTGCCCCTAGAATAAAGGTGAGACTACTGGCAGCAGTCATTTCTGATGGAGCTGACCATTCTTTAGATGTTTCCAGCAGGAAAATGTTCATGGCTACCAGGATCCTAACAAAAGGACAGAAATAACTCAGGGCTGGTCATGGAGCCAATCATTTTACCGAGCAATTTGGTGCTAGATCATCACAGTTGTTACCCACATCTGAGTCAACCCCCACCCCCACCCCAAATTGATGTGACCCCAAGAAATGAAGGTCAGTCATGTAATAGGTAAAAAGCCACATGCATCCTCTATTTTCCTGTGTTCTTTTTTTTTTTTTTTTTTTCTTTTCTAAGTGTCCTAAATCACCCATTCTCTTAGCACTTACTCCTTCAGGGATTACAGAACTAAAGCAGGCTTTATTTTGTTTCAGTTCCCTTGTATCCATTTCAATAGAATCACTAATACCACTCATTTTCAGATTTTGTGTGCTTAATAGATTGGGAGTATGAGGTCATGTGTCCAAAAAGATAATTATCATTCTGGGCACTGATTGAATAGTTTCATTGTCCTGGAAATATATGGAAGGCAAAAAGGACTTTTGTTATGGTTTTACCTGATGGGTGTCCGTGTGTGTCTGTGTGTGTGTGTGTGTGTGTGTGTGTGTGACTCCTGAAATTTCACATGACTTAATTTGCCATTCTAAAGTAACAGAAATTTAACTTTGCTACAAGGGAAGTGGGATTTTAGCAGCAGATAAATTTGTATTTTCAGGAAATGCAGGCCATGCAAAAGTTGAGTTGTGTATTATTAGCCCGTTTGATTGATGTGAGTGAGAGTTTATCACACCTGCCTGTTAGTTACCTAAATGTATTAGTTTCCTAAATTCTCCACTGGGAAGGAGCAAGGAGCAGCACCTTCCTGTGGCTTTCCATGATAAGAACACTAGTTGGCAACACTTCTTCCATGGCCTCTTCCTTCCTAGAGGCAGAGAAGGACCCAGCTTTGTACACGCCCAACAGAATGTGGATGTGAACTGAGGGTCACCATTTCCATAACTGTTTGAAGACCCAAAAGAATTGACACAAAGTGTTTTGGGAAAGAACCTCTAGCCCTAGACTCAGAGCAGGAAATAGCAAATGCCTAGAACATGATTCTGGATGGAGCAACCCATGCATTTCAAGTCTTCATGGATGGATTACTGCTAAGCCAGATGTGGAGATGCCAAGATTGACCCCTCCTGGGAAGTGTGCCTGGAGAGTACCTTACATGTATGGCTGGCCACCTTCCACATAGCTCTAAACATGCCAGTGCTTTTCATCTGGCCACCACTGCACTCCAGATCACTGTGGATTGGGCTTACGTCACCATCTCTGGCCAAGCAAGTTTTGTTACCTTTTCACTTTCTATCTCTTCGTCAACCTGCAACCTCTGCCCCCCCCACCCCCGCAAATCCCTCATCACTATTATGTGTCATATAGCATTAAGCAGTGGATGATGCTCAAAGATTAGTTCAATCTAATCAAAAGGCTGCATGTAGAAACACACAGTCTTGGGTCTGAGTCTCACTACACTGCTTACTAGGTGAATGAACTTGGGTGCTTACTGAACCCCCCTGAGCCTCAGTGTCCTCATACAGAAAACAGAAATAACAGGAGCGACCTCACCAAGCTGTGAAGATTAACGGTCCCTATGTCAGGGTTCAGGCAGGGCAACCGCCTTCTCTACTAGACTTCCTTGTGTTTTCACTTCAAGCATCATCTAAAGTAAAATTGGTAAGGCATATGTCGGATTAGCTGGATGGCCCTTTGTAGTTAATACCTGCCATCACGTCGTAGTGGCAGTGACTGCAAACAAGTTGGTACTTTATGATACTACCAAATAGGTATTTTGATTGACTGTACTAATGAGAAAAGAATAAAGGGGAAATAAATTCAAAATCATCCATTACTGTCAAATTAATGCCAAGTAGGTTCACCATGCCCAGTATAAATGGGGAACAATGGCAGGTACTTGTGTCATCACACCTTGTTGGCATGGTGAACTGAAATGTACCCGTACTGTGGCATTCGGTATTGCTTTTACATAGCGAGTTTTGAAACAGCTTCCCCAAAACCATAGCATCTGTCACATTGAATTAAACTTGTTGGCCTGAATTTTAAATATGTTGTAGCTTTGTTTGCATTTAAATTATTAATTTGTTTTGTTTTATCGTTTAATAGGAGCAAGAAGCATTAGGGGGCTAGAGAGAATTTTATTTTAAAATATTTAAATAACGTTATACTTAAAAGAATGCGTCAGATTCTTTTTTTCCTACTTTAAATGGATTCTGTGCATAACTAAGTTGGAGAAACATTCTAATAATATATGTGAAATTCTACATAATAAAAGGCCCAAAGATAGTGTACAGAAATGTCATTTCCTGTTCAGGGGTATGTGTGATGGGGTTGTATCTTCAGCATGACAGAGGACATGGAGAATAGAAGGATAATGAATAATCATAAACCTATGTGGTCATCACTTTATATGTGTGCCCAGGAACATACTAAAGATGTTGCCCATAGTATCTTCCTAAATCTTCATAAGCATTTAAAAACACAGGGTATCATTCATTATATTATAGCACGTTCCTGCCCCCAAGGACTTAACAATTCTGTTCAGGAAATGATTCATGTGTATAAAGGATTAATATGAAGTTATGATTATCAGAAGTGAAAAGAAAAGGGTGTGTGAGAGCCAAAGACGGAGGGATTTATCAAGGTCGGTTGTCTAGAAAGTTTCATGCAGTAAGGGTTAGCACTGGATCGGCAAACTCGCTGCAATGTTCTCTCTGTCCCTCAAGATTCACTGTTCTCCTTCTGCCCCTTGCTCTGGGCCCCTGAGGGGCAACACGTATAGATGACAGCAACAGCTTCTCTTGCCATCTGACTTCCCTGTGAGTTCTGCCAAATAGTGCTGTCTTCTTATCTCCCAGTATCTTGGGGAGAAGCTTTCTTCTTCCAAAAGTCATCTCCTGGAAGTCTTTCAGTGAGCTTCATGGTCAAATCATCAGTGGGTCTGCATATCCAGGATGTAGCTAGTGTCCTGTAGTGATCCTTGTCCCATCAATTTTAAAATATTTTTCGTTGGTTTCATTTTGAATACGTTTTGTCTCTGGGTTGTATATCATACATCAGTGTAGCTATTGGTGTTAGCTTGGAAATGCAGTTTCATTTCTTGAGCCTGCAACAGTGCACATAAGCTAGCCACCCAGCAAGATCAGAAAGTTTCAAGGTGCAGTCAGTCAGCGAAGAAGCCAAAGCAAGATCTTGACAAAGGCACGAGCAGGTTTAAGGAAGGTAGGTGGAGAGGGATCTGGGTCTTTGGTCCCTGACCACACCCTCCTTGATGAGTTAGCTGCTCCCCCAGGTGACTGTCAGGCCACCCTGTCCATACCACTGCCCTCTCTGGGTTCTTGTATTGCTTCTTCCCCTGGGCCTTTCAAGGTCGGCGATGACACAACTTCTGAACTCCCATCCCCACCACTGTTGCTAGCCGTGGGACCTTGTGTTGTCCCTTATGGATTTCCTAAACCCTGTTCTCATCTCTGTGAAAAGTCCCTTTATGAAACTCTCCTATTTTGAGTATTTATCTGCTTCTCTCTAACCTCTGACTGGGACATGGAAAGATGGAGTGATGGGGTCAGTATAAGGGACTTCACAGTGAGTGGGGGCGTTCTTCTAGGCAAGTACAAGGTGTACACTAAGGTGAAGAGGACAGTGAACACTGAATAAAAATCATAATATGTATTAGCATCTGCATTTTCAAGCCTACTTTATGCTGACCAGAGACTAGTCTCTTTAGTTCCATGATTCCTAATCCCAAAGATACTATTGCATTGTTTTTCCCACTTTTCATGGGAGAAAAACAGAGCCCCTTATGTCTAAGGCAGCTTACCTATTAAATGGCAGAATTCAACCCAGGTTCTGGCCAACTCTATATCTCTATGCTCAGACTTCTGTCTGAGACTATGTTCAGACTTCTGTCAACCTCTCAGTGAGAGTTCCAGTCTGATGGGGGTGAGATACTGGGCTCAAGTACCCAATTCTCTCTGGGGGAGACACAAATGGGAAAAAAAGATCCTATGCCCGCCTCTCCTTAGATCCCGGGGTCCTTTCCTCATCCCAACCCTTTTGGAGGACTGGCTTTTTGAGCTCTTTCCTACTCCAAAGAACACGCCACAATGTTAGCTGGAATGCCTCTCCACATGCAGCCAAAATCAGACTTCAGAACCCTCTGGGCTCCTCTCAGTTACTAGCTGTCCATCTTGCACCTGGCTGGTTTGCATGCCTCCAGGCCCTGAACTCTGGCCAGCTGCTATATCTGAGCTGGGGCCCACCTGTTCCTGAGAGAGCTGAAGCCCTCAGAATAAGTGTGCATTAATGTGATTTCCTTGTGGTTAAGACCCTGAAAAGGGCTAGCGTGGCTATCATGGAAAGTCCGGGCATCCAGCATGCAGACCTGGCACAGAATGTGCTGAAAAACCTGGACATGTGACAAGATTTAAGAGAGAGGAAGATCTTTCGATATCGATAATATTTATTGCATTGTTTAATGTTTCTCTACATGTTCAATATTAAATTGTTGCTAAAGATGGAACATTTTAGTGAAGGGGAAAAACACTCACAGTCCCTCATTTAAAAATGACTGTTCTTGAGTACAGTCTAGAAATTTTTTGTATACCTGTATAGGAAAACACACACACACACACACACACACACACACACACACACACACACACACTTTTATTACAAAAGTGTATATCCTGTTTACTCAAAGTGGGGTTTATGAACCATAGCTCTGGAATCACCTGGGAATTAGTTAGAAATGCAGACTCTTGGGCCTTACCCCAGACTTACCAAATCCAAATCTGCATTTGAACAAGACATCCAAGTGATTGAGGCACCTGGATTATAAAACTGTATGGGACTCAGTGGTACAAATGCACCATGAATCATTTCATTAAGCCCCTTTTAACTCAAAATCATGCTTGCTCTGTCTCAATTTTCATGATGATACATTCCAATGTAGGGACATACGCTGCAAAAAAGTCCTTTTGCATCCACCTTTTTTTTAAAAAAAAATGTTTATTTCTTTTTTTAAAGGGCTATTTATTTATTTATTTATTCTTAAGGAGGGCGCAGCTCCCAGCGGCCCACGTGGGGATGGAACCGGCAACCTTGCTGTTATTAGCACCACGCTCTAACCAACTGAGCTAACGGGCCACCTCGGCATCCATCTTTGACCAAATAATTATGACGATTATTACCATTATTATTATCACTTATTGCATGCTAATTATGTGCTAGGCCACGTGTCAAACGCTTTATAGGAATTATCTTACTTCATCCTTACGATTGTCTACAAAGAAGGGGCTACTCTCAGAAATGATGTTATTGGGGCATTTAAAACACAGTGTTTCAAATAATGATATTTCTATTTCTACTATAACTGGTGGTCATGATGTAGCATTTACTGGATACTTTCTTTATTCTAGAGACTATATTAACTACTTTATATTCATTATGCAAAATTTAAACGTCAAACAACCGTAAAAGACAAGTAATATTTTTAATCTTCTTACAAACCAAGGTAAACAAGGCTCAGAGGTTAAAAATCATGTTCACGGTCACATATCAAGACCATAGCAGAATCCCAGTCTGGACTCAGGTTTGTCAGGTGTCACCGCTCACACTCTCACCATCATGCTTGAGAAGGAATGTGCTAATTTGCTTCTTCAGTGTATCCTGGTGGCCTCATCTCCTGGTCACTGCTAGGCTCTTAAGCATGCGATTCTTTCCCCAAAGCCTTTGTGTGTGAATAGACAGAGAGGATTCAGGGCACTGCCTCCTCGGCAGGGATGGGCTTAGGAGAACAGAGGATTTTTTCCTAATCACAGCCCTACACAACAGGGCTGCAGGCAGCAGGATCCTCAGACATTCAGACTCTGGCCGCGTGGCAAATATCCCAGGACTTTGCAGGGAACAATGGGCACTGAACTGCAGGTGACCCGCCCTGCTAATCGCTGCCTGATTACCAGCTAATCAGTGCCTTGTTTGGGACACTGAATCCCAAATCCCTTTGGACTGGGCTGGGCCGTAGGAGGCAGTCACCTGGTTAATGTGCCAGGGGCGAGGCAGGGGGTCATGTGTTCCAGTGCAGAGTGGCCAAAGGCCACCTTTGGTGAAATGGTCACGGGGTCTGTCTCTCCCCGGTTGGTCCTGGACAACTGCAGCTCTTGTCAACAGCATGGAAGTGAACAGAGACAGAGGAATTAAAGGCCAACCTATGGAGAAAAAGCTCGTCAACCTTCCAGGCACAGAGAAAATGAAAGACTTCTTCTCAGAAACTCTCCCGAGGAGGTCTCAGAAATAATCCAGAAGAGGGGACATTAACAACCACCACCAACACCTTCATGGCTACCACCACTGTCACAGCCACCATCCTCACTAATACTGTCCCCACTATCACCACTTCTGCTGCTGCCGCCATCAGGACCACCACCCCTATCCCCATCATTACCACCGACAGGATCACCGCCACCTCCATCATTAGTACCATCATCACTCCACGGTCACCTCCATCACCCCTTCCAGCATCCCCACCACCACCAGCACCACCAGCACCACCGACAGGATCACCGCCACCTCCGCCATCGGTACTATCATCATCATTCCTCCCTTCACACCACTGCCATTGCTACTATCGCCACCATAATTACCACCACTGTCACCACCATAACTATCACTACTATTACAGCTACCATGACCAACATTACCACCATCACCACTGCTACTGTCACCATAAAACCTCCACCATAGCTGCCATTGCTACCACTGCTGAACTCTGTCATATCCTGAGAAAGCAATGTTGAGGAGTATTTTAAAAACGCTGGCATGAGAGTCAGACAAATGTAGGATTTATTCTATGAAGTACTAGATGTTTGAGTTTGGACAATGAATTTCACTTTGATTCAGTGTCCCCAAATGGAAAAAAAAAATGAGATAGTAATATAACTAGCTCATAGGATTGTGACTCATGCAGACCATTTATCAGTGTTTGGCACATAATAGGCAGTCAACAAAAGCTCACCATGACGATTATTATCATTACTTCTGCCCCCGCTTCGTTTCAGTACACAGCTTCTCTCACCATCTTGCTTGAAAACAGATGGGGAGAGGACAATTTATCCCTTCATCCCTGATATCAAGGGATCCTCTAGGCTGCCTGTTGTCTCTCAGAAGCATGGGTTTGATCATGGTGGTATGGGTTGAAGAAAGTTTCCATTTGGAATCAGCGTGTGGGTTTGAATCCCATCTTCTTTTTTAAAGCTATGTGACCTTGAGAACCTCTCTAACCTCCCGGACACTCCCTTTCCTTTTCTGAAAAAACAGAGAATGAGAATCTCTTCCCTGAAGGATTGGGAGAAGATTACATGAGCTATGGTAGGAAAAAGCCCCCAAGATCAACAGTTACAGAGTAAGCATTTAATACGCTGAGTCATTTGACTGCTAGGTTAGCTTCGAAGAAACAATTATCAGGAAGTGGAATACTTATGCCTTGCTCTGGAAAACTTCCTAATGGGGGGAGGAGGGGGAGGGGATAAAACTACATCTTCCTCTCCCTCTACCAGATAGAGCTGAGCTCTACACTCTGAGCAGCACTCTGGGTATACTGCTAAGGTCTAATAAAAGGTTACCTTTGCCCGGTTGCTTCAGTTCTAGGAAGCTGTTCAATGTTTGACTATATTTCTCCAAACTCATTTAAAAACAGTTCATTGGGTTAGTTCAATTGAATTATTGCTCCTTGGGAGTTTTCCAAACTCTGGATTTCCTTCAGGAGAGAGTTGGATTCTGTTCCATTCTTGGAATTCAGCTCCTTGCCCCTCTCTGTGACCCCTGATCACAAATGCAGTGTAAATAACCTGCTGTCTCCTGCACTAAGAAAGAACTCCTTGGCGTCCTGCTTGCAGAATGGAACTGCTTCTCGTATGCTTCCTCCAGCAAGAATGTTAGACAAGCTTGTCCATGTCCCTTCTTTACTTCTGTGGCTGTCAGTCACAGATATGTTGGTCACACATATTAATAAAATGGATATGCTCAAAAATATTTGCATGGTAAGAGAAAGAGGGAGAAAATTTTCATTCTGTCCAATCAAAATTGGTCCTTGCCTATTCTATGTGAAATTTACTCATACTCTGTGAGGCATACCACAGTGAAAGAACTCTCAGCAGAAATTCCACCCATGACCGTGTAACACAGGCTGCACATGGAAGGTTAAGAGAGGCAGTGATGAATTACCAATCCACATAAATAAATAGCTAAGAATTTGATTTGGTAAGCCTAGCACCTGGCTGGGGCCACACTGGAACCTCCCCCGCTAACATGAGCCCAGGTCGACTGTCTGCCAGTAACGTAGTGCTTCATATGCAGAGGTTGTCTCCTTATGAAGAAGCCTCAATTCAGCTTTCCAGTGAGAAAGAAAGGACACAGGAAACAAAATTGTCTGGCAGACAGTCCACAAATTCCAATTTGAATACTTTTAGGTACCTACAATCCTGAATCTAGTATTAGGATGGACTGACCCTTCTTATTTCCCCCCGCCCAATTCATAGAACCGAATACCTTCTGTGGGACAGTTGCCATGTTGAGTGTTTTATTGACATTTGATGTTTCCAACAATCCTGACTGGTTGTGCCCTTATTTTTCACCCAGCACTATGTTTTTCAGAACTTCACATACTGCTAATTGGTAATCCAATCTAATTTCTTCCAACTGCTTCATATATAGTATTCCACAATGGGTCCCACAATTCACTTCCCCATTTCCTCGACTGCGGAACCCCTGGTTGCCTCCCTGGTCCAGTAACCACAGTTCTCAACTCTATGACATCCTCTTACATTCTCTCTCATGGAACCAAGTGAAGATGCTTTGGGATATCCCCGAAGTGGAACTTGATTGTAATATATATGATACCCAATTTTATTAGATTATTCTTTAGCATGGCTTCACTAATCTATAATCCCAAGAGCAGTTCATGAGGAATCATGTGTGTCCACGTCTCATCCAGCTTTCTCATTTTTGCCAATCTGATGGATATAAAGCTATAGCTCACTAGATTTGGTTTGCGTTTCTGTGGTGACTAATGAGTTTAAACATTTCTTCATATTGTGTTGGCCATTTGGAATTTTACCTCTGTGGGTTGCCTGTGATATCCTATACCCCTATTTCTATTGGATTTTATGATCCTTTTCTTGTTGACTTACAAGTGTCCCTCACATATCCTAGGTTGATTCTTAGCTAGTTTTGGACATAGCAAATATTGTGTTCCAATTTTTACTTTTGAACTTTGTCTTTGCTATCCTTTATTAAAAAGAACGCCTCAACTTTGGAATAATCAAAGCTATCAAATTTTCCCCCCATAACTTATGGTTTGTGAGTTTAAATCCTGATTAGAAAGTTTTCTCCACCTCGAAGTCATAAAAATATTCTTCTGAATTTCCTTCTGTTAACCTTATAATTTTGCCTCTCATTTAACCTCTTCTTCATCTGGAATCCACCTCTGCATAATATAGGGCTATAGAGGTTATTGTTCTCCATATGGTGAGTTCCTCAATCCCATTTGCTGAATAATCCAACCATTTCCCATGATATATAAGCTGTGTTAATCATATTTCAAGTCGTCGTTTATAAATAGGCCTGTTCTGTTCCTTGTTCTCTGTTCTTGAGCCAGTACCATACTGATTTTATTATTATGGCTGTTTAGGATGTCAATATTTTGTAAGGTCAGCCCGTCCCCCGTATTCTTCTTCATGGTGAACCTAGCTCTCTGGGGAAATTCACTCTTTTGTATCCACTTTGGCATAATACTTCTGTGTTTCACAATAAATAAATAAAGGCAGGTGGAGTTTTGATTGTGATTGCATTGGATTTGCTCTACCTCCTTGAAACTAAACAGGACGTGTATGTTTCTCAGGTACAGAACCTGAGTCTTCGAGCAGCGCTCCCTTTGTACTTTTGAGTCCATATGAAGATACTACTCCAGTGGAGGAGAGGGCAGTCTCTTGACCTGTATGCCCCGGGAACCCAGGGCGGCCATAGATTTGGTTTGGGCAGCTCTGTTAATGCCTGATCCTTTCTTGAGTAATAAGTCTCTGCTCAGGAAACTGTGCCTTTGGGGCTCAGATTTCCCTCATTTAAGCTTGTGGCTTCTTGGCCTGGAGCCTGTTCCCTTCCCAAAATGTTTGTTAGTGTAGTGGCTTTTTATGGCACTTTATGGAAAAATTAAAGAGGAGGGGGAGATGACTGTATTCTGCAAACCAGCCTGTCTTTAACCTTCATTTACTGGAAATTGAGTCCCCTGCATACCTTGTTAGCAGAAAAACTTCAAATCTATTTTTTCCATCCAAGCTCACAATTGGAATGCTCTTTACCTCTTAACTTGGGCCAGGACAAATGTGGCCCAGGATCTGAAAAATAGCCTGTTATTTAGAAGAGTTGTATAGCAACATTTACAGCTGCAGTTACTGCGTGGGCATCGGGAGAAGGCTGGCCTGGTGAGAATCAGAGAGGGGAGGCCGCTCTGTCGTTGCAAAGTTGGTCCTGGGGGCATTGTGGGTGGGCTCACTCCTCATCTCCAACTTTAAAATCACACCTGTAAATTGCTTGAGTCAGAGAGGAGCCTTCTAGGAGAAGGCAGTTTCTCTGCTTCTGGAAAAGGAAGCCAGCAGGCCTATAGTACAACCTGTCTCTGCTAAAAGGCGGGAAGTCAGATGTTGGCCATAGTATCAGCAAGGGAAGAGGGACCAAAACCAGGTCTTCCAGAAATGTCGTGTTTTTCTTAGAACTAGGGCCTATATTACACACAAATTTGAGATTATCTCTGACAATTATCTAAAATTAACCGTGGTTTTCAAATGAAAAACATTTAGGGGAGGATCAGATAAGAAGGAGGCCTATTTATAATACTTGCCACAGGGAGGGTGGGAGAGAAAAAGCGAGAGAGAGAGAGAGAGAGAGAGAGAGAGAGAGAGAGAGAGAGAGAAGAATACCAAATGCACTTCAGGCACTTTAAGCCATGAAGCTGACTCTCTCTGGCTCATCATTAATAACAGAAAGGAAAACTTTTATTTTACTCATCTGTTCACCAATGATTTCTTAAGAAAATTCTGTTCCCAGGAGGAACGCTAGCTTTCCATCTCATTCTAGATACAGACAGAATTGGGTGATTATAGTTCAGAGCCACAGAGTTGGCATAAGTCAAAATGTTTGTTCATAGGGTTTGAAATATTAACCAGCAATTTCTGTTTCTGAAGTTATTTACAGGCTGGAGCTACTTGGAACAGTTAATAGATTTAGAAATGAAAACAAGGCACAATCCAGGTGAAGAACCTCTGGAAGATACCATTTGAAGTTTGTATGGTCACATAGAAGCAAAAAGAAAGCCCATGAGTACCACTCAGGATCTGTGTTCTGTTCTTTAAAGAGAACAACTCAATAAAGAATATACTGCTATTATTCTCATTTTACAGAGAGGACATTGAGGCTCAAATAATTTACTTGACTCGAAAGAAAATGGGCCCGAATTTAAAGCAGGCCCGAGTTCAGAATTCATACTCTTAACTAGTATGCCAGATGAGCTCTACAAACCATTTTCATCCCTGTTCCACTTGGCCTGATTTGACTCTACACACAATGCATATGGATAGCTATTCCAAGGGTAAGGGAGAAGGATCTTGCGATGTGTGTGTTGAGAGGAGGGTTTTAACCAAGGGAAAGCTTCATGAGATAAGTAACAATAGTTAAAATAAAAACTGCCATAAACTGAACATTCACGGTGTGACAGATCCTACATGTACGTTTTTGCACATAATTGTCATAGCTGCCATCTATACAGGGCCATTTTACAGATGGAAAACTGAGACTCAGAAGGAGCAAGTTCCACAGTAACCAGAAGCTGAGTGGGATTTGAACTGTCGAAGTCGAAGGACCACTCGCTTTCCCTTATGTCAGGATACCTCCTCACCACTAAGGCATGTCAAGCATCAGAGATTTCAAGGGGCTTCAGGCTATGTCTGCATTGTTTTTGACTCTTCCCCCCACCTAGATACAGGTTGGCAAAGAACAAATGATCCCAAACACCAAAAACAGCCCACTGGGAAATATTTCACCCACATACTCCCAGCCTTTCTGGCATGGACCAACTCCTTGTCCCACCTTTGTTCCTGGCCAGAGAGAAATGGCATGAAATGAAGAACAGTTATTATAACCTCTTTCAGCTATAAACCATGTTTCCTGTGCACTTAGCAGGTCTTAATGGAAACCAAACATTCTCTTAGGCACCTATATTCTTAACTCCCTAAGTCAAGTGCCCACGTGGTTGAGAGAACTACACCAACAAAAACATTTTTTGAAAATATCATAACACAACATGAAGTGACCTTTGCTAATTCAAAGAGGCAGAAATATTTCCTAAAGGTTGAAAAGAGGTGAGTCTTTCACAAGATTCCAGCTCAAGGCCACATTTGCAAAAGCATAATCATTCCCCTAGCAAGGTTTTGTTTATTCGGCCATTAAAAAAAAAAAAAAGTAAAACAACTTTTACTTTCAGCTCTCTGAATAAGAGCTGTTTTTCCAGCTGTGTAGTCTGAGGAGGATACAAGAGGCCTGGTTTGGTTTTCTGTTTTTGTTTTTGTTTTATTTATTTATTTTTATTTTTTAGAGTAGGAGGAAAGTTTCTTACACCATTTTGTGACGGCTAAGCTGCACACAGAGCAGTTTATTTATACTGTTTTATCGCACACCTGTTTGGATATGGGCTGTTTTCTGGTATTTAAACAACCCATTTCTTGCCAATTGCTTTATCTGCAGAGTTTCATGCTTTCGCTGCAAATGTTTCCTATTAACTCAGAAAGAAACACCAATTGCTCTATGAACATTATTAGTGAGGACTAAAATAACCTAATTGTTACTTATTTCTAATATGTTATCATTGAAGAATTATATCTCAAGAATATGGTTAAAGCCATTTCACTGTACTTGGGCGGGGGGGGAAGATAACAAAAGCTTTTAGATGAAAGCCTTTAATAAAAACATGTCTTACAAAGCTACCTCCTTGTTTTGAGTTAGTATGTTAGGGGAAAAAGAAAAACATTGCCATTTTAGATGGTAGTGGGTTGTTACCCACTATGGAAGTTCTGGGGTACACAGGTGGTAGGTAGCCTTAGAATTAAAAGACCTAACTTCACTTATGTGACCTTCTCCAAATCATTTAAACTGTAGGTACCTCTTTCAGTAAAATGTTGGTCATAATAGCTAACCAGTGGTGAGACATTTTAATTCAATACATAAGTTATTGAATAGCTATTGTGGAATAAGTCTTGTGCTAGGTCCTGGGGTGCAGAGATAAATGTGACAAGGTCTGCCTTTCCAGGAACCCACAGTTCACCATTCATCACAGAGTAGGTCTCCATTTGATGTTAGAGGAATTTGAATATTTACCTGTAGATTTATAAATAGCTAGATATAAACCAAATGAAATCTGTAGAATTAAGATCTGAGTGATTTTATGTGAGGGAGTTAATTTTATCCTCAAGTTAAAAATCAGGCTGGAATACTAGGTTAACAAACTATATTAGTTATCTATCTCTGTGTATCAAATTGTCCCCAAAATCTAGTGGTATGAAACAATATCATCTCACAATTTCTGTGGGTAGGAACCCAAGTATGGTTTAACTGAATGTCTTTGCCTTAAGGTCTCTCACAAGGCTGCCATCAAGATGAAAGCCAGGGCTGCAGTCTCATCTGAAGGTTCAAATGAAGGGAGATCTTCCAAGTTCAATCACATGGTGATTGGCACCATTTGGTCCTTCACGGGCTGTTGTACTGAGGGCCTTAGCTTCTTAGCTGGCATTCCCTCAGTTTCTTAACATGTGGACCTCTCCATAGGGCATTAAGTGGCAGCTGACTTCCCTCAGAAGGAATCAGAGAGAAAGAGAGAGTACTTTGACTTGACAGGCTCAAAATCATCTATTGAAGGGATTTAAGTAAACGTACGATATTGTCATATTCACATTCTGAAATATTCTTCTGGCTAGAGATCCTAGCATAACTGAAACATAAGTGTCATTATCATTTCCCCCCTGTTTTCCATTGCCATTGCAAACCCAAAGACACAAATAGTTAAAGAACACACAGGTTCTGGCTGCCTGCCCAGGTTGGGGGCATTAACAAAGTCCCTCCACCTTTGAATTCAACTCACCAGAGTTTGGGTTTAAGTCCTCAGAACCAGACAGGCAGCACCCATAATAGCACCCCCTGGTTTGAGCAAAATAGTAAAGATATTCCCATGACCACAACTGACTTCTTGGGATAGGGTTCCTAAACATCATAGATTGAGGGAATTAAGAGGGAAATGAATCTGGCTTTCACAGTGACTTGATTCTTCCTACATGCTGCTAAAATATCCAAGCCCATGGCTTCTGGGCATGTGAACATGGACATGTAAATGAGAATGGAGAAGAGGCACCAGGTCTGTGGGTGCAGCCCTGCTGACCCTACCTATCCTATCAGAGCCATCAGGGTGGCATGAGTGTGGGGCCAGGAGGAAGGCTGTCTCTCCCTCCCGTGCTGCCAGGCCTCCTGCCCAGTGCCTTGGGAGGGCAGCGCCTGGAGAGAGGGTGTGAGCAGAGAAAGTCCCCACTCCCGCCCTGTGACTCACTCTTGGCCCTTGGAGCTCTAGCACCTGTAAAGAAACTAGGAGCTGCTATGGAAAGCTGCTGGGAAGTGAGGCCTGGACTTGGCCAGGGCCCCCTCCACCCTTCCTTCCCCACCCAGAGGCTGGGGCAGGCAGGCAGCAGGTGAGCCCTCCTGGGGCCCTCAGATGTCATCAGATGTAGAAAGAAGTAACGAGGCATGCCAGTCGAGGCTTACTAAGCACTGAGATAACTGGTACAAGATGGGGAAACTGGGTCCTAGTGAAGGAAGGGACTTGCCGAAGCCACACAGTGAGATGAGAACAGAACTTACAGTCAGACTCAGACCTCCCAACATGTAGCCCAGTGTTTCATGGAGTCTCCTGTCAAATGAGAAAAAAGGAGACCAACTCAGTCAAGAATTCAGGCTTCAAGTTCTGGCCCAGACCAAAGGTCAGCAAACTATGGCTAGCAGGCAAAATCCAGCCATAGTCATTTATGTTTTGTCCACAGCCACTTTCATGTTTCAGTGCCCAGTGGAGTCATGGCAACAGAGAATATATGGCCCTCAAAGCCTAAAATATTTACTATCTGGCCCTTTCAAGAAAAATGTGTTGACTTCTTGTGTAACTCAGTGCTGTTCCAATTTCAGCATGCCTGACGTTCTGATAGGGAATTGATATAAAATAGTCCATTTGGGGTGGAACACAGGAATCTAAAGGTTAGTAAGTGTTCCAGAGGTTTTGATGCAGGTGGCCCAAGACCACAGTTTTGGAAACTTTGGTCTCTCTCCAGCTCAGGAAAGTAAGGCTGACTCCATGGGCTACAGTGAGCAGGGGCAGGGAACGCAGGCCTGCGTGTGGGCCTCTGCAGACAAGGCCTGCCGGTTTCTTTACAGAAGCCCAGGGTGCAGTTTCCAGTTCATTGAGACCCAGAGCTCTGCCAGCTATCACAGAGCAAGGCCCATGAGGCCTCTGCAGGGTTTCCCCACAGCATAGCCAAGCGATGACGTAATGGCCATAGAGGCAATGGCCTTCTCTTTTTAGCTGTGTGGCTAATAGTTCAAGGGATATAAAAATTACTGGTCATTTCCCTTCTGGGCCTCAGCCTTCTCATCTGTAAAATGAGACACTCAGTCTCCGTGTTTGCACAGATGCCTTCCTGCTCTGTGGCTGCTAATCTAACATAACAAACACTAATACCAGCACCCCTAAAACACCCATGGAATGGGCAGAACACCACAAAAGCAACAAAGTGACTTAACATTAGTGTTAGGCACGGCCAGAGGAATGAGTCATGGGAGACCAGGATTGGTCTATTCGAATTTATTTGGCGAGTTTGAGCTGCAGGAGATCAGGCTAGAGCAGAGGGAAAAGATCATAACCTCTCTGAGCAAAGAGGAGTATGGAGTCTTATAGGAGGGGATAAAGGAGTCTGTTCCCCCTTCAATGCTTCAGGGGTTTTTGTTGACAAAGGGTTTCAGGACGTGACCAAGCCCTCCTGCTCCACACCCTGGCCCCAGGTCACCATCCAGACTGCCCAGGCCCTCCCAGGTCCACTGATCACAGGCCCCTAGAAGATTAAGCAAGACAGGATCAAGACAAGATGGCTTTTAAGATAAAGTTTCTGTTCCTGGCCTAAGTACGGGTTAACAATTAGTTTTCTAACCACCAGTCTTGATAGCCAACAAAGTTCATGAGAAGATACTAAGGGGAAGTTGGACTGAATGCTGTGCAGGAAAACTGAGACATCCTTCACCACCAACAAGCATTTATTAACATTATTAGCCATTGTACAGTCATTGTTTTTATTGAGCACCTATTATGTTCCAGGCTGTCCACTAGACCCAGAGAATACAAAGAATCATATAGGCCCTGCTTTTGAGGAGGTCACATGACGGATGGACCATGATCCTTTGACATTTACAATATTCCCTGCTTTCATTTGGTTCAATGTTTAGAGGAAAAGAGAGGAATATTTAGGTTTTGTGTTAATTCAAAACACATGAGCATATTTCAATACCATTTGTATTAGGTAAACAAAAAACATCTAAATATCCAACGACAGAAGACTGGTATTTAAATAGGCAAAAGGCTTTCAAACAATAGAACAATATGCAACCATCAGAAATTATATCTGCAGCAGGCTTTTCTCAACAATGAGGTGTTATTAACATTGGAAATTAAGTACTTTGTTATGGGTAAGGGCCCTATGCATTGTAGGCTGTTTAGAAGCAATTTCCCCTCTAACTAAGACAACTAAAATGTCTCTGGACATTGTCAAATGTCACCTAGGAGACAAAACTGCCCCCTCCCCACATTCAGATGTATCAGTCCACAGCAAATTTTCAATATCTTAGAAACTGCATATGCTATTATAGGCAAGAAAACCAGAAAAGTCAAAATTAGACAGAGTATGATCATATCTGTGCAAAACAATTGTACAAGGAGAAGGAAGAAAAGAGAAAAGAAAAGCAAGAGAGAAGGATGGGAGGAAAGGAAGAAAATAGGGAAATAAAAAAGACTGAAAGGACTAGCCCAGAAGTTTAAAAATCATTGCGTCTGAGTGGTGAGATTATAATCATTTAGATTTTGCTCTACTGTTCTACATTTTTCACAATGACTGCACATCACTTCAATAACCTGGGAACAGGTGTTGAGAAAACAACTTAAAATACCAAGAAAACGCACAAGAACACACATTATTTCAGATTTACGTAGGTGGTTGTTTTGGACAGAGCACGTTTTGTTGGACTCCCCATTACTGAAAACCGCTTCTTTCAGATTCATCTTGGGCAGGTAGACAAATGCGAACCATGTTTTGGAGCTGTTGAGCCTGTGGTGACCTGGCAGGATGTCGTAGCCGTTCAGCTTAAAGGGGATTTTCCCCAATCCCCAACAAACCATTGGTTCAAATGGAGTCATGATAATATTGATACAAACTTGCTGACTCATCTCCATTGGCATATCTTACAGGCCTTCAGAGTTTTGTAGAATCAACCCCAATCACTTCTGAGAGGCTTCAGGGAATGTCTTGTGGGATCTTAAAATGTTTCCTTTAGGAATCTATGTGACTATCTGTTGATATCACTGTCTAAACTGCCACTTGGGGGGGGGGGCAGTTCACCCACAATACTGCTGCCTCTGTCTGCCCTGATATCTGTGCTGATGCTACCTTCTCCAGGTGCTCCCCAGGCAGGTAAATCCTGAGATGCCAATCGGCTTATGTCCTGAAGCTCCCATGTTTGACTACCTAGGTAAGCAGGTGAAGAAAAGCTCTCTGCTTCTGACTCTACCATCTCCATCCATCATTCTCAAGCTCTAAATCAGAGGTTGGCAAACTTTTGTTATAAAGAACCAGAGAGTAAATGATTTTTGTCTCTGTGGTCTATACCATCACTGCCACAACTGCTCAGCTTTGCCATTGTAGCAAGACAACTGGCATAGGCATTGTAGAAACAATGGGTGTGCCTGTGCTTCGACAAAACTTTCGTTATAGACTCTGAACTTTGAATTTCATAGACTCTCTAAGTGCCATAAAATATTCTTTAATTTTTTTTTTAATTTAAAAAAGAAAAATTATTATGAACTTCTGGGCCACACAAAGTTTTTTACGTGTTAGGGGTCAGGCTGGATTTGGCCTGTGGGCCATAGTTTGTCAAGCCCTGCGCTAGTGCAAAGGGAAATGCCAGAGGAAGACCAGAAGGAGAAGGTGGATGGAGATCAGTGGAAAGGCTGGAGTGAAAGTACAGCAGGATTCACTTGGTTCATTCATTCATCCGTTCATTCATTCAGTGGCATTTATCACTTTCTGGCCATACGTCAAGTGTTGTATCAGGCATCATTGTGTATTTACTGTATTTAACACCCACAAGAGCACAAAGAAGATATCATCATTCCTTCTTCACGGCTGAAGGAATGGATGCTCAGAAAGTAACGTGTAGCAGACAAGATGTTGGATGAAAGAGTGCATGAGTGTTGGAAATAGACAAAGTTGGCTTTTTTTCAATTCTGTCCCTTATGACATCACCTTTGTGAACTTGGGGAAGTCACTCAGTCCCTTGAAGTCAAA
Organism: Rhinolophus hipposideros; assembly: GCF_964194185.1. NCBI lineage: Eukaryota > Metazoa > Chordata > Mammalia > Chiroptera > Rhinolophidae > Rhinolophus > Rhinolophus hipposideros. The sequence goes on along the minus strand of NC_138067.1, from coordinate 26,135,787 downwards.
AGGTTTCATTCGTTAAGTAGACAGTACTGGTCCCCACCTTCCAGAGGGGCTGGGAGCACCCCACAAGGCAGCCTTGCAGCGTCCTGGGAAGAAGAGGTGAGCTGTGTCGTACTCCCTCCTGACCACCAACAGGCTGTGTTGAACATGCTCAGAAGTCCACCCCTGGTGACCCAACTCCAAGTCCAGTGGACGAGGTACTGAGTGAGAGCAGAACATACACTTTTTAGCAGTTCCCCAGAAGATTCTTGCCGAGGAAAGTAAAGATGTTTATGCAAGTACCCTCGGAAAGTGGAAATATGTTTCATTTCTTTTCATCCTTAAACATTCCATTGAGAAATGAGGCAATTTCACAGACTGAAGATTAAGAAATGATGAGAGCCTCCTCTCGCCCCCACCCCACCCCCCATTCCTCTTCTCTGTGAGACTCAGTGTTTGCACAGTGAACGGAAGACAATGATACCTCCTTCTAAATGCCGTTGCCAGGGCACTACAACACAATTCTGCACAGCCCTGACTTAGCACACTGGCTGGCTCTGCCATCACACAATAAAGTCTCTGCTACTACAAGGGCCAAAGAAGGAAGAGTGGGTGGTAGAAACTGGTGTCGATTTTCCCCAGTTTACTCACTGAGTAGTCATAGCCAACAGTCTTTAAACAAATCACTATAGGCAGACCTCGGAGATATCGTAGTTTCAGTTCCAGACCACCGCAATAAAGTGAGTTTCACAATCAAACAAGTCGTAATCTTTTTGCTGGGAGAGGGTCTTGCCTTCCATTTGTAAGAAGCACGATATCGGGGAAGCACAATAAAGCAAAGCGCAATAAAACGAGGTATGTCTGTATTTGGATTCTCCTTACCGATCACGCCTTTATGATGTGAAATGTAGGGAGCCCTTGAGTTACATAAATAACAGGAGCTCTGACAGCTCTGTCCACAGTTCACGTCTAGCTCCTGTTCTACAAGTACCTGTGTCTAGTGTCACCTGTACCCTAAACCTGCTCCAGCAGCAGCTCGGCGTGGGGAGGTCCTTGTCACTTCACCACGAGGCTGGAAGGAGGTGTCATGGGGGAAGGCCTGTTGCAGATCCAATATTCAAGTCCATTCGCTCAAACCTGGAGCACATTCTGAGGTTCTAAAGCCCCCTTCTACGGCCAAGAACAGCCAAACTTGGCCCTCTTGGGCACCCCCCCCCACCAGCCCCAGAGATTCATGGTCCTGCAATTCAGAATACCCAGCACCTTCCACCATCACATGGGCTGAGTTTGTAACTGTGAATTCCTCCTTTTGACTCCAGTGCTATATTGGGAAAGTTATCTTTTAGAAAAGCAAATAAGAAGAAGTCCTCTTGACTCCAAAGGGCCATTTCTGAAGGCATGCATGCTGCTTCAAGAGCAGTGGAAAACAGCTGTGGAACGCTAGCTGCTGCTCCAAGAAGGAGAGACCAGCATGGGCTCCCTTTACTCACCAGGTGTCTCAGAGTAACTTCTGTGTTTTAATGACAAAACAGAGCATGAGTTTCTCATTTCTTATAGTACTATGTCATCTACTGTGCCAGCAGAAGCCCTAATATCTGAACTCTAAAAGAAAGCTGAATGTACCCAGAAGTTGAGCCATTGTTACAAATAATTGCTAACGGATCTTTCTGGACCCCTCCGAAATGTTTATACTGTAGAGGTGGACCTGAAAAAAAGAAAACACATAGATAATCTAAACTACTTATGATAGGATGAAAAGAAAGCCTGTTGGATTCCAGGAAATATCTAGATTCACAGTTAGAATTCATTTTTTTTTTAAAGGAAACTGAAGGAAATGTCTTATTTGTTTCTTCTTAAAACAGAAATGATTGCAAGCAAGATATAGGAGAAACTGAAAACTTGTTTTTCTTAGTATGCCAAGTCTAGGCAGGAAAGGGGAAAAATAGAAAGCAAGAGAGAGCAAGATAAAGAAAGAAGGAAGGGGAGGAAAGAGAGAGAAATAGAGAGTGAGGAAGGAAGGAAGGATGAAAGATAGAGGGAAAGATGGAAAGGAAGGAAGGAAGGAAAGTAGGAAGGAAGAGAGGGAAAGAAAGAAAGGAGGGAAGGAACAATGAATGAACAAATGAACAAATGACAAGAACAAGGCTGATTTCTCCATTAGGTTCAGGATGCCTAATGTCTAGAATCCACAATACTTTTAGGGACCCACAGAAATGTTTTAATTTTAATTTCTTTTAAGGGGGATCAAATATATGGTGATGGAAGGAGAACTGACTCTGGGTGGTGAACACACAATGGGATTTATAGATGATGTAATACAGAATTGTACACCTGAAATTATGTAATTTCATTAACAATTGTCACCCCAATAAATAAATTTTTTTAAAAAAATCAAAAGAAAAAGTGAATATCATGAATATGTAATATTGAATCCTGCCTAGATTATACTCATCTTTAAACCAATGTAGTCATAAAATACAATATTTAAATTATTTTTTTGTGGCAGAGGGGCCCCCAAATGCCTAGGGCCTATCAAAGTCATAACACAGTCCTAGGAAGAAGGGTTAGGGAAGAGGAAGAATGGGAGGGACAAGGGGACAAAGAAAACAGATAGAGGTATATATGATACAATTGTGAGATCTTGGTCATGGCAACAGCAATTATTAAAGAGTCTTCCAAAAGGTAGCTTCTACAATCACTCTCTATTTAGAGAGCCTGGCTTGTGACTTAAATGTAATTTCTAAAAGTTGTGTTTTAACATTCCAGTGATCATTAATACACTCGAAAAAGATTTGCAATGGCAGTACACTGACTTTAAATCATCCCGTGTTTCCTTTCCTTGTCTCTGTGGTAACACGGGTGTGAGTATAGATTACTTAAAACCTCTGATGATTGGCTTTGCAAAATCAAGTAAAGTTAGGGTTGGTCATAACTGAGACCCAGGAATTTCACTTCCAGATATAGGGCCTGGAGAAACCTTTGCATGTGTGTATATATGATGGGCAAGTGCTAGAATGTTTACTACTATAAACTACTAGAATGTTCATAATAGCCAAAAGCGGGAGGCCACCCAGTTGCCCATCAATGAGAGGATGGATTTGTCATATATTCATACAGTGAGATGTTCCTCAGAAGATAAAATAAAGCAACTAGAAATACATGCATCAAAATGAGTCAATCTCCCAAACATAGAGTAATATTAAATGAAGAAAGTTGCAGAAGGTGATTGGTTACATAAGACTTAAAATATAAATATAATATTATTATGTTGTTTATGGGCATTTATATATTTAGTAAGAGCATGAAGCATGAGGCAGAATGATAATCATCAAATTCAGGCTAATTAGTTCCTTCTGGCAAGAGAGAAATGGAATGGAGGGCATGCGGTGGATTTCAACTGTCTTTTTAACAAAGCATTGTTGGGGGGGGGATTAAAAGTGAATATGGTCAAGTAAAAAGTTAAGATTTAACAACGTTGAGTGGTGACTACACTGGCTAAATTATATTAGTCCTGTATTTTTCTATATACTTGAAATATTTCATAACGTGGCAAAGATGTATATTTTCAAGCATATGAGACACATCCATTATAATTGTAATTAAAGGAATAAAAACCCAATTGTTCACACATGCCAACTGAAAAGCATATTGGTAGAGAAATAAAGGTCTGGGAGAGAAATAACTTCCCAAGGAGAAAACCTCTACATGGAAAAGTAAAGCTTTTCTTTTTGACTGTCTGACATCCTTTGGAATTTTCTGCTGTTAAATGTCAAGCCATTTGTACTGAGCACCATAGCCTTGGGCAGCCCAGAGCCACAAATATGGCGCCCTGTTCCAGGCATGAATTTCCTTCTTCCCAGTAAGTGTGCCTGTGAAGAGCCATCACAGCACCTCGTTCTGCATCTCACCTACCACTACTACCAATGAACACAAAACAAAAATATCGGTAACCTGGTCAGCACACCCACGATGGTCCTGGGTGATTTAACTTAACATATGCTGAAGGTGATTTGGCTCTAACCTTCCCGGAGGCCAAAACAAGGAGGGAAACTGGATCAATCTCAAGCTTTGCAGTATCCGAAGGACAAAATCAAAGAGTTTCTCAGGGAAAGCACAATGGCAGGGGATTAGAGTCTGAAAGAATATTCTCCCCCGTGACAATTAAAATAAGTAAAAAATGAGAAACGAAGTCATCCATCCCACACACAGCTTGTACATTGAGAGCAGAAACTACCCCAGCACACCCAGAACTTACGGTCTGCATCACATTATCATGACGTGATTCCATTGTCTTCATTAATGCCTTCACTATTCAGGGAGACTTTTCCCCAAAGACCCACCAACTCTTCCAAGAAAAGCCTCAGCAGATGACTGGTGCCCTCAGAGTTTTTGAATCCTTCCTGTTTCCCCCCATCCTTGATTGTTGTATGTGATCTTTACCCAGTTCTAATCAGGTCCCCACATTAAAGGAACTACCTTTAACCAAACTTCCAATTCTCAATAAATTCTGGTCTTGCCTCCTTTGTCTGAGACGCTGCCAAAGCTCTGCAGAGGTGGTGTTCTTCTTTACCCAGCTAAGCAATAGACTCAGCTTTGCCTTGTCAACAAGTTGTGTGGTGATATTTGGGGAGCTGGCAATAGACAACCATTTAAATAAAGAATGCAAGAGAGTGAACACCCTCCTTCCTTTTCTAGGATTGTTGAAAAGATTTTCCAGTGAAGGAGAAAACAGCCTTGCCATTTGCTCATAGGATGCTTGGCCACTTCCTTGTAATACCACAGAGCATTGTATACCCCCGAAGGTTCATCTACATCTCCCTCCCTTACCAGCACCCCAGGCCCTAGCTCTTGCCCAGTTGGGTTGCTGCAAGCTTTCTGGATGCCTGCAGGAAGGTCTGGGCATGTCTGTGATTTTGCCTTTTCTAGGCACTCTTGCTAAGACTAATCAGGGTAATTATAGACTGTTCCCTCACTGTCCTGACTTCTGGGAGTTCTTGAGTGCCAGGGAAGGATAAACTCAGGAAGCGTTCAACTCGGACTTGCCCTTACTGAGGAAAAGCTGGAGAAGGCTTCCAGCATAGTTTCCCAACATATATTACAGAGCATGAAGGCTAGAAAAAGGAGGAGATTCATTGTTCTGTCAAAGAAGTGTAGGAACTGAGACTTTTAAACAAAGTTGGACACTTTTTTTATGATTGCAGCCTCTCTCAGAGCTTCCATACTGTAGCTGTGACCTGGCCATAAGTTCAAATCACCTGGCAGGAATGGAGTAGGGGAAGAGGGGGAAGCAGGGCATTAAAAATAAATATGCCAATGCCTTCACCCTGAGAGATTCTGATTTCATTGGTTAAAGGTCATAGATAGTTTTGAAAGTTCTTCAAGTGATTCTAACGTGCAGCTATGATGAACCTCATTACTTTTTTGTGCTAATGTGCTTTGAAATCTATAAACTCATTTTCCCCATATAGTTGACCACATTTATCTGCCCCTATTGTACCCTGGTAGGACTACTGTAGTTTTCCGTAGATGACACTTGGGATTTTTCTGTCACAGATATTTTTTTTCTTTAGATAGAAAGAGGACACAGTATGGGTTGATGTCTAATACTAGTAAATGAGTGTCTTCCTCAACTTCAAATCATATTAATAAAACCAACAACTGGAATTCAGTGAGGCTTAAAGAGTTTGCATTAATCGTCTCATGTAATCATTCAAACATCTCTAAGTGCTTGGTACTCCTATTATTCCCATTTTACAGATGAGAAAACTGCAGCTCAGAGAGATTAAGTGAATTGCCCAGTGTCACACAGGTAGGAACTGTCAGAATTGGGACTTTCATTGGATCTGAGGGCCTTTAGTGTCTGCGTTCTACAACCAGTATGCTCTATTGTCTCCATTAGAAAAAATATGGCCCATACTCCCATCACATTAGTGATTCTAGAATCCTAGAACCCATCTAAGTCTCCATGAAGGGAAGAGTCTTGGCTGCTCTTCTGTCTCTAAAATGAGTTCCACAAAATAGCTATTCTGAGCCTGCCTCTGTAGTACTGTGGGGTTGTGATTAGCCGATGTCCCTCTTTCACCTGGCCCCATCTCCCGCGCCACCTCAAGAAGAAGGGGGCTCCCGGCCAAGCTCCTGGAGTCCCACCTATGAAGGCAGCATGGAGCCACAGAGCCCAGGAACCATTTGGCAGTCTGGGTCTCGTGGTCATGGGCCCAGCAGAGTGATTCGCAATCAGTTGCAAGTGATTATACATCGTTTCTCATCAATAGGCAGGCAGGAGCCCTGACAGGATAATGAGATGCGAGTGATGGAAAATCATAGCTGACTGTCAACCACAGCCCCCCAGTGCTGCGATGGAGTCCTCCACACTGCAAAGGCCAGCAGCAAATCTGAAGAATTTTAATGTTAAACCACCTCCCTATGCCAAGGGAAATTGACCGGAGGGCCCGCCAATTAAATATTAGATAATTGGGGAAGAATAGGACACAGAGACTCCCTCTAGACAAACCACAAACCCTCCCAGCCTGAGGCTCCAAATAACCTTCCTAAAAGGAGAGCGCACATCCCGGACAGGCAGCCTGGGGAGAGGACTGGAAATCAGGGCAACAAAGGCTGGGGGTCCCTTTATTTTGCCTGGCTCCCAGAGAAACAGGGCCAGGAAGTGCAGCTGAGTGTTTTCCTCACTGTGCTCAATGAGAAAATCTGTTTAAACTACCTATCCATGTGGATCACTTCGCTAAGGGCCAACTTGAGCCCTGTTTACCCTTCTGTTGTCAAGAAAAGACAGCTGTTTGCTCAAATTGAGGTCTCCTTCTTCCTCGACAGTCATTACAGCCTCCCCAGTAAGAGATGAGGGGCTTAAATTTCCCAGCGACATGGAAGTGGATCAAGTCTTGACTCTCCCGGTAAAGGCCACCATAACCCGGTAAAGGCCAGCCATAACCCAGAGTGGCCTCATCCTTACCCTCTGGTGGCAAATAATCTGCCCTCCATAATTTTCTCACTTGGAGAAGGCACTGTAAATGAAATCATGCAGTATGTGACCTTTTGGGGGATTGGCTTTTTCACTCAACATAATTCTCTGGATTCAACCATGAATCAATAACTTGTTTCATTCCTTTTTATCATGGAGTAGTGTTCTATTGTACGGATGGTGGATGTTCCACCATCTGTTTAACCATTCACCTGTTGAGGGGCTTCTGGTTGCTTCCAGTTTTGAGGCTATTAAGAAGAAAGTTACTCTGAATATTCATGTACAGGCTTTTGTGTGAACATACATTTTCATTTTTCTGGGATAACTGTACAAGAGTGTAATGGCTGGATCACAGGACAAGTGCACATTTCGTTGTAGATAAGTTGCCAAACGGGTCTCCAGAGTGGCTGTACCATTTTACATTCCCACCAGCAATGTCTGAGTGATCCATTTCTCTGCCTCTTCACTACCATTTGGTGGTGTCACTCTTTCTTATTCTGGTCATTCTCATAGGTGGGTGGTAATATCTCACTGTGGTTTTAAATTGCGCTTACCTAATGGCTAGTGATGTTGATTTTCGTGTGTTTATTTGCCATCTGTATGTCCTCATCAGTGAAATGTCTATTCATGTCCTTTGTCTGAATAGACAAAGTGGATTATTTGTTGTTGTTGTTGTTTTAACTGTTGAATTTTGAGAGTTCTCTATATATTCTAGATACAAATCCTTTGTCAGATATGTGGCAAAAATCTTTTCTCTCAGCTTGCCTTCTTATCCTATTATTATTATTATTATTATTATTATTATTATTATTATTATTATTGGGGAATATTGGAGAACAGTGTGTTTTTCCAGGATGTCAAGTTGTTTTTTCAGCCTAGTTGTGGGGGGCGCAGCTCAGCTCTAAGTCAAGTCATTGTTTTCAATCTAGTTGTGGATGGCACAACTCACAGTGGCCCATGTGGGGATCAAACCAGCAACCTTGGTGTTATGAGCACTGTGTTCTAACCACTGAGCAAATCAGCCCCCCACTGGGGGCTCAGCTCCAAGCCCAGGCCGTTGCTTCTCACTGGACGATGTGGGAATCAAACCAGTCAGCTGGGTGATATGAGCACAGCGCTCCAGCCACTGAGCCAACCAGTCGTCCACCAGCTGCTCAGCTCCAAGGTCAAGCTGTTGTTTTCAATCTAGTTGTGGAGGGAGCAGTTCACTGGCCCATGTGGGAATCGAACTAGCAACCTTGTTGTTAAGAGCTTGCGCTCTAACTAACTGAGCCATCCAGCCGCCCCTTCTTATCCTCTTAATGGGATCTTTCACAGAGCAAAAGGTTTTAATTTTAATGGGATCCAGTTTACCAATTTTCCCTTTTGTGGATCATACTTTTGGCATCAAGTCTAAGATCTCTTTGACTACACCTAGGTCCTAAAAAAATGTTTTTGCGTTATTTTCTAGAAATTTTATAGTTTTGTGCTTTCCCTTTACAGCCATGATCCATTTTAAGTTAATGGATAAGATATGAAATTTAGGTCAGCATTCATACTTTTGTCTATAGATGTCCAATTGCTTTAGCACCATTTGTCGAAAAGACTGTCTTTTCTCTATTGAATTCCTTTTGCACATTAGTCAATAATCAGTTGGGCACACTTGTGCAGGTAAACAGTTCTTAAAGTTTAGGTAAAACTACAAGTTGCAGAACAATATGTGTGGTACGATCCCATTTTTATTAGAAAACATAAATATATACATATATATGTGATCACAATGATGTCTATTGTGATTATCTCTGCAGGTTGAGGCATGAGGATTTCCACCTTACGTACTTAAATATAATAGCTAGTTTATTGAGCATTTATTGTATGACAGGTGCTATTCAGCATTTATAATTTATTAAAGTGCTATTGTATTAAAATAATGATGATGACAGTGATCATGATTACTAAATTACTACCAGCTTTCATATAGCCAGGTACTGTTCTTAAATGCTTACATACACCTTCTCACTTACCACAGCAACCCTATGAACTAATTTCTGTTATTATTCCTATATTACAGTAAGGAAACAGCGATTTGAAAAAGTTGTGTGCCCAAGGCCACACAACAAGAAAGTTGCAAAGATGTAGGTCCAGGTATTCTGACACTACAAACAGCTCTCTGACCCCCTGAATTATACTGCCTACCAGTGTGTTTGAATTATTTAACAACACAAACTCATATCTTTTCCAATTACAAAAGGAAAATGATACCTTAATATAATGCAATCTGATTTGCAAAAGGAAAGACATGCCTTCTCTTTGAAATATCAATTCACCAGCTGTCTGAGTCTATGGTCTATGTATGATTTACAAGAATATTCTTTTGGGAATTTTTTTTAACCCTAAACAAATATCTAGAATATTCTAATATAGTTTCCAAAAAAGAAATATTTTTTGAAAATATACTTCTTTCTTAAGAATTATATATGGCTGGTTTCAGATGGTACCTAAAAATTAAGTGGTCTCAACAATGTCTCTTCGATATTCCAAATAAACAAAATAAAGTCAGGAAGTTCTGTGACAAAATATGACCAAAACACTCAAGTTTTTATGGCCTAAAGACAACTCACCAGAATGTACCCAAAGGCAATCCAGGAGCATCCTTTAAACATTTCTTGTTAGAAAAAAAAGCAAGCCTTTATTTTATTCCTTTTATTAAGTAGCAAGCCTCTAAAGAGAAAATAATAAATATATGTTAAAGTGTACATTAATGAAAATATAGACATATTTATATGAGAAGAAAATGAACTTTGACTCATATTTCAAACCATATACAAAAACCAACTTATGGTGGTTCATTGACCTCAACACAAAAGCTAAACCTGTAAAATTTCTACAAGGAAACTAGGAGAATATTCTTAACAGTAGATAAGTGAGCAAAGGACTTCTTAGAACACAAAAAGTATTAACCATAAAAGAAAAAAATTAATAAAAATGGACTTCATCAAAATTACACAATCTGCTCTTCAAAATGCACCTTAACAAATGAGTAGGCAAGTCACAGCCTTGAAATAAATAGTTGCAATACATATGTCTGACTTAGGACTCACATTCAAAATACATAAATAAATAAGCAATCCCTAAAAATCAATATTTAAAAGATAAATGACACAGTTTAAAATAAAATGGGCAGAAGCCTCACAAGAACTTAACAAAGAAAGATATCAATGGTGAATAAACTCATGAAAACATATACACACAGAAAGACTTGTGCGAGAATATCTATGACAACTTCACCAATAATATAAATAACTATAAAGAGAGCCCAAATGTCCACCAAAACGAAATGGATAAACGATTTGTAATATATCCATGCAATGGAATACTACACAGTCGTGAAAAGTAGCAAACTACTAATACACGCCATAAGATGGATGACCTCAAAAACATTACATGGAGCAGAAGAAGCCAGATACAAAAGTACTGCTGAGTTATTTCCTTCAATCGAAGTATTAAAACAGGCAAAACGAACCTGTGATTGAAAAAAAGTAAGTCTTAAAGCGTTTTCTTCTTACCACCAAGAATTCTAGTCCATGTAAAACCCTTAAATGAGAGAATAAGAGTGTGCACACACACACACAGACACACACACACACACACACACACACCAAAAAAAAAAAAAAAGAAAAACTTCCGACAGATGATACCAAACCTGACTTAGCCTTCTCCTTCACTGAGATGCAGAAATTGGATTTTTTTTCCCAAGTAGGACAGAATTCTATGTACTCAAGAATGCAAACTGTAAATCAATACCCATATCTTAAAGGTGACATTTAACAACTGTACATCCTGGAGCCTTTCAGGATCTCAGGATCATTGTGTTCCTGTCAACTGTCTAACTTTCTAAATAATTCATGTGCCTCCGACTCCACATCTCGCAATACCAGATGAGCCTTCGCTGTGTATGTGTATGCCTTCGTGCAGATAGCCAGTCATTTAGTTACTAAAAATTAGTGAACACCTACGATGTGCCAGGCCCTGTATTGCGCAGTGAGAATATAATAGGGGAAAGGACAGTCACAGCCTGGACCTGGAACGTTCATGAGGAGGAGGTGAAAGTCGATGTCAAATTATGGTTTGCACCAATAATTGTTAAACTTCAATTGTAAGGAGTGCTGTTTTTAAAAAGGAGTTGTGCAGTGTAGGCTTCTTATGAATACATTTACCAGTAAGTCCTGATCTTGTCTTAAATGGATGGAGTGAGAGTAAATATCAAAGAGCGCTCCCCGGAGAAGATGATTTTAAGTTGAGGACCAGGAATATACGTAGAGGGCACTAATGTTCCAGGTGGCAGAAAGCGCTGGGTCAATGGTCCTGATACACAAATGAGTGTGTTGTTTTTAAGACACTGAAATAAAGTTTATCACTGGAGAAAGTAGAGGTATAAAGTGAGTCTGGTGAAATTTGGCAAGGTCTGAGATTGGCAAGGCTCTGTTAAGAATTTTTACTTTATCAATAAATAAAATCAGTGGGATGCTATTAAAGCGATGTGTACATTGGATACGTATGATCATCTGGCTACAGCGTGGAAACAGAGTAGGGAGTGTGGGTACAAGCTGTGGGGAGATTAGTTTTAGGCCAGCACAGGGACATAATAAACAAGTTAATTTCCAATGAAAGAAATAACTTAGATAGCCCTACCTTGAACAATTACCAATTATACTGGCACTGCTAGTTAGACAGAAGACAGAAATCCGAAAGGATTAATAGAAGGAGTTCAAGACAGCCAGACAGAAGAGGGCATGAAGATGGACAGACCAAAGAGGAGAGCCTCAGAAGGCACACACCTGACATAGAGCTAGGTGCCAGTTGTTGTTTTTTTTAGTTTTTATTTAGAGCCAGCAATAAATGAGAGCTCATTCTGCCTCAGAACTACACCAAATGCTTTGTACTTATCACAGTTAATCCTTACCACTATCCCACAGGCATATAGTATTATGAAATATTTTTTACAAAACAAGAACTGGAATTTTAGAGAAGCAGAGTGATTTACTTGAGGTTACACAATCTGTAAGAGGCAGAACTTGAACTCAGGTCTCTCTGATGTCAAACATTTACTCTCTTCCACCTCTTTAACCTAGGTCTCATTTGTTCCATCCCCATTATATTTAGGAACAATTTCGGATTCTTCTGTAGTTTGCCATAAATATATGGAACATTAGTTCTAAAGGGGGTTTTAGAAACCAGATACATCAATCCTCTTGTTTTATAGGGGAACAACATGAGACTTAGAGATAATGCTGGGTCCACCCATGACTCCCAGAGAATATTGGGTGAGTGAGGTACAGAACACCTCCCACACTTCCAGTAAACCACACTACTTGTTTAGCTCATCCACTCTGTTTATAGATTTCAGGATTTTGCAAATGTAAAGTCTTACTGAGCCCGTGGCCTACTTGGTAGAGGGGAGCAGTTCTTAAAACTGGTCTGTGAACAGAGTGGTAGTCAAAATGAGTTTAAGGAAAGAAGGACTAAATCTAGACCCAAAAAGAAATCTATTTTGTCTAGTCTCCCCTTCTCCAATGTGAAGAAGAAATGTTACTTAACCTGTATTTAGTCTTGAACATTTTAGAACTTGCAGCTGTACTCATTGCTTAATTATTCACAGATTGCTTAGGGCCAAATGCTGTCTGCTGGGGCAAGAATGATTCTTCTGTTACCTACAACTCCCATGCAGATAAGAAAAACTTAATCTCACACACAGCAAAGGAATAGCCCCCATTAGGTAGAACAGTGGACTAGTTAGGATCTCCAAGAGAGAAATTTGCATTATTTATACCTCAAATTATACATCTGTACCTAAAATGATGCACAAAGTCCCTAGAAGATATTTGATGATCTAGTCTTGCATAATTAAATGCAATTAATATGTAGCTATTCCAGATTCTGGAATTAACAAATCTCTCAGCAATTCTTGTTGGCAGAGAAGTATCCACATGGATCCCAGCTGGGAACGATCTCTTCTGGGGAGGAGGGACCCAAATTGAGCAACAGCAAACGTTAAGACTCGGGAGATTCTTCAAGTTTCTAACAGAAGATGTGGGGATTGTCTCCGTGGTGAACAGGGCTGTTCTGGAAGCTCAGGGGTTATCAGAATGCCAAGGCATGATTATTTTAGCAAAATTCTTCACTGTCAGAGATGCGGTCAATGATTTCTGGGTGCACCCGGAAATAAATTTTACCTTCTTTGCTATAAAATTGAGACGATTTTATATTTGTAAGATAAAGAACCTTAGCTTTTGCAACCCAAGAGGCAATCTCTACAGGCTGCTTTCCCCATATCTCTGTCATTAACCTCTCCTCTTTGATGAGGAGTAGATATTTAGTTGCTGGCCCACCCATGTGTCTTCTCAACCAATAGAGATACAGGAGGCTCTTTCCGTTTCCTGTTGGGTTACCACTGTGACTTTTCCCTGACTATATTCTCCACTATGGAAAAATTTGCTCAGAGTTGTGGTTAGGAAACAAAATCCCAGAGGTATTAAAACAAGGCAGGGTAATGCAACGTGTAGATGTAGAATTTGGATTAAGCTCTAAAAGGTTTTTAATTCCATCTCCACTGTTTACTCTTTATGTGACCTTACACAAGTTAAATGATTTTTCTGAACCACAGTTCCTTCATGGATGCAACATTTTTTTTCAGGATTTTATGATCATAAAATGAGACTCCTATGATATTCGTATAGTAAGTATTGCAGAGTCCCTGGAAACCGTTGAATCTCACAATTATTTTCTCTTAAAAAATTTATATCAAGCCCATATGCCATTTTATAAATCCAGAACAGCTTACTTTATTTCAAATAAGATGCTGGAAACTTAAAAGGAAAAATAGGACAGAAGGTTGAGAAAGGGTCTGAACAAAAACAACAGACAACCAACAATAACAGGGGATTTACCATAATCGTTTCGGAAGATCTTTCCTGAGTAATGTGGGGACCTTGCACAACGGCCAACCTTGACTTTGACAAACAGAATGATTGTTTTGGTCTGTGGTAGGTCAGAGAACAACAGTAGACCAGAAGGCCATGAAAGGGATTTAAACTGGGTAAATCTTTCAACCTCTTCTGACAGTTAAGTATAGTCAGAAGGAACTGCCAATAGTAACCTCTGGATTTCTAAGGACCCCCACACAAGTTGATACCTTGGATGTTAACAGGTATCACTGTGTTTGTTTTGGAAGCAGTAATAAGCGTGAAAGAATAAGACCTTCCCTAGATTCTTACACATAATCACTTCTTGGTTTTCACTAAATTGAGGAATGAGGGTTGGTACTGAGACTGTGAGACTAGATAATGAGGTCATAGGCCATTTTTGGTAGATGCTTTACACCAGAGACCAAAGCCAGACTTTTAGCTTAAATCTAACACATTCAAAAGAAAGAAAAAAAAAACAAAACACACGTAATGCGTAATATATTTGTATTTATTAGAGTGTGTGAACCTTTTGCTCTTATTTTCTTTCCCCAGTTACTCTGCATACCCTCAAAATGCCTGTAAATGGTGATAGACATAGATGGGTTCTCTGGGAGGCTTGCATTTCTACTATGTGATGAAAAGGAAGAAGAAATTGTATATGAATAGATTGGTCCCTGGACACAGAGCTGGGAAGTGATAAGGGAGCGATTTGAACTCAAGTCTATAAAGTTAACTACTGCGTGGGCTTTGGTTAAGGATAAACTGTGTAAGCCATTTCTCATTCAAGGGGTATTTACTTTACATTGACCATGTGGCCGTCACTGGGAGAGGTGACAAGGATACAAAGGCAAATTCAACCCAGGGGTACTCCCTCTAGACCTCACAGTGGGTGATCCAATACATGAACAAATCATTGTACAACTATGTGGTAAGTAAACAGAAGGTGTAGGTCAAGGATGTCCAGGGAGCTCAGAGAAGGAGGCTCCTTCCCGGCTGGAGTAGAAACGCATTCAGGGAGAGGAATTAGATGAATAAAATCACAGAGGCAAGAAGGCATAGATGAAGTGTGTGTAAGGAATGGCCAATATCTGGTGTGGGGGAGAAGACTGGGAAACAGGGAGTGATGGAGGAAGAGACTGAGGAGGTGAGCCAGGGGAGATCAGGGAGGATCTGTGGCCTCCGCTATGGAAGCCAGCCTGTACCCTCTGCACACGTCAGGGGTTCAAGCAATGTTGTTGCAAAGTAGGATTCAAGTCCTAAAACAATCTCTGACTCCAGAGACTAAGTTAGTCTGGAGGAGGCCAAGATTGGAGACAGGAAGTCTACTTAGGGAAGTACTGAAATAATCCAGGCAAAAGAGGATGGGAGGTTGATCTGTGGCCATTATAACTGAGACCAGGGGGATTCGTTAGGTATGTATGAGGTCAATCAGCAGAACTTGGGACTCATTGGGGGTTTATTAAATGTGAGGGGAGGAGAGGAAGGATCTCTGGCTACATGACTCTTGGGACTTTGGATAGTCCTAAGACCATCACATGGAGAAGCAGAGATCTTGAAGGTGGAGGAGCAGAGTCATGAAAAAGGAACTCAGGGCGGCTGGATGGCTCAAGTGGTTACAGCACGAGCTCTGAACAAAAGGGTTGCCGGTTCGATTCCCACATGGGCCAGTGAGCTGCGACCACAACTAGACTGAAGACAACGAGCTGCCCCTGAGCTGCCGCTGAGCTGCCAGAAGGGGTGGCCGGATGGCTTAGTTGGTTAGAGCATGAGCTCTGAACAACAGGGTTGCCAGTTCAATTCCTGCGTGGGACGGTGGGCTACACCCCCTGCAACTAAGTTTGAAAACAACAACTGGACTTGGAGCTGAGCTGCGCCCTCCACAACTAGACTGAAG
The DNA here is from genome assembly GCF_964194185.1 of Rhinolophus hipposideros. Lineage (NCBI taxonomy): Eukaryota > Metazoa > Chordata > Mammalia > Chiroptera > Rhinolophidae > Rhinolophus > Rhinolophus hipposideros. The sequence goes on along the minus strand of NC_138067.1, from coordinate 26,119,997 downwards.
GACAATGACTTGACTTGGAGCCGATGGGCCCTGGAGAAACACACTTTTCTCTAATAGTCCCCAATTTTTTAAAAAAATGAATAAAGAAAAAGGAATTCATTGTGCCTCTCTGCAAGTATCTTGATTTCCTGACCACTCCCAGAGTTCCCTTCCTCCTGATCCCCGTACAAATACAGAACTTCATGAACTGAGATGGAGGCTTTTCTCTCAACCCTTGTAGTTTGTCCACAGGGATGGGCTGACTATTTAATGTCTAACTCAGGGTCCAGTTCTACAGCCAAGCCACAACCTTTATCCTCAGAGAAATCAGGGGTTGTATGGCCACGGAAACTGTTTCCTACAGAGCTACCTGGCTTTTTTCCAGCTTCCAGGTGCCATGACCTTCGGATAGTAGAGTCATGTCTTCCCAGTATGGGAGTTTGCCCCAAACACCTTCTTTATAATCAGCTATTTTCAACCTGTATGTGTTGAGATTCTGCATTCATAGCAGCATATATACATTTCAGTTTGGGCTTGCTTACCTTTCCCTACCTATAATTGACGTGCCAGCGTTGACTCCTGACTAGCCTGGAGAGAAACCTTCTTTAGCATGGGGTTTTCCTGGGACTTGGGAGATTTTATGGTTTGAGTGCCTGCTCTTTGTAGGCCGTGAGGACCCTCAAATTTTCAGTCTATGGGGCCCTTTTCACTAGCTCTCCGGACCGAGAACTGGTGTGGGGATCATCTCTGTCACAGGTGGCCTGGACTTCTAATCAGAACATCCTCACTGCCATCCCCTAACCCAGCAGCAGCTCAAATAATTTTGCTAAACTCTGCTGGTGATCCCTTCTCTTTTGGTTTCCTCTTCCTCCTCAGAGGCGAGTCCAAACTTTCCAAAGAAGGAATGATGTCCAGCAGCAGAAAAGAGAATGGTATCATGAACTGTGGGGAACAAAACCTAGTAGACTGCCCTCACCCTGAAATGCTAGAGTCTGCAGGCTACAGAATCTAGAGGATCAAAACACACACACACACACACACACACACACACACACACACACAGAGCACATACCCGGCTGTTCAGAAAGAAATGGCTAAGGAGAAAAAGAATGAGAACATCAAAGGATGGAGGATGTGGAGTGACCAGAACTACAGACATTGTTAGTGGGAGTATAATATGGTAAAAACCACTTTGGAAACTGTTTCACAGTTCCTTAACAAGTTAAACACACAAACACCTAATCACCCAGCCATTCTACTCCTAGATATTTATCCAAGAGAAATGAAAACATAAATCTACAAAAAGCCTTTCATGAAAATGTTCATAGCAGCTTTACTCATAACAGCCAAACACTGGAAAAAGGCCAAATGTCCATCTATAGGAAAATGGATAAACTGTGATATATTCATACAATAATATGTTACTTGGGGGGGAAAAATGGGATAAACTACATCCATGTAACAACAGAGATGAATCTTTGAAATAATGTGCTGAGTGAAAGAACTCAGATGCTCAACAACACTAATCATCAGAGAAATTCAAATAAAAACCACAATGAGATATCACCTCACCCCAGTCAGAATGGCTATCATCAAGACAAATAGTAACAAGTGTTGGAGAGGCTGTGGAGAAAAAGGAACCCTCATACACTGTTGATGGGAATGCAGACTGGTGCAGCCACTATGGAAGGCAGTGTGGAGGTTCCTCAAGAAATTACGAATAGAATTACCACATGACCCAGTAATTGCTCTCCTGGGTATCTACCCCAAAAATCTGAAAACATTTATACATAAAGACACGTGTGCTCCAATGTTCATTGCAGCTTTGTTTACGGTGGCCAAGACATGGAAACAACCAAAATGTCCTTCGATAGATGAATGGATAAAGAAGTTGTGGTACATATACACAATGGAATACTATTCAGCGTTAAGGAAAGATGATATAGGAACATTTGTGACAACATGGATGGATTTTGAGAGTATAATGCTAAGCGAAATAAGTCAGACAGAAAAAGCAGAGAACCATATGATTTCACTGATATGTGGTATATAAACCAAAAACAACAAACGAACAAGACAAACAAATGAGAAACAAAAACTCATAGACACAGACAATAGTTTAGTGGTTACCAGAGGGTAAGGGGGGTGGGGGGAGGGAGGTGAGGGTAAGGGGAGTCAAATATATGGTGATGGAAGGAGAACTGACTCTGGGTGGTGAACACACAGTGGGATTTATAGATGATGTAATACAGAATTGCACACCTGAAATCTATGTAATTTCACTAACAATTGTCACCCCGATAAATTAAAAAAAAAAAAAGATTTAAAAAAAGAAAGAAGTCAGACACACAAAAGTACATACTGTACAATTCAATTGATGTGAAATTCTAGAGTATGGAAAACTAACCTACAGTGATAGAAATCAGATCAGTGGTTGCTTCTGGGGTAGAGAATTGACTGGAAAATGGCACTAGGGAACTTTTTGTGGTGATGGAAACATTCTATATCTTGGTTGGGGGCAGTGAGGTTTCTCAAATATATGTGTTGCTCAAAACTGAGTCCACAGTACACTGGAGAGTATCTCACTATATGTAAATTATACCCCACTTTAAGAAAATCATGTTGAGTGCTTTGTTTCTCAAGTCTCAAACAAAGAAAAGCCTAGATTTGGGAGATAGAAAGAGGCCTGGGGAAATCATGCAGTCCTACCCATTGTGTAGGTGGAGAAACCGAGTACCCAAGAAGACAAGTGCCACATTCAAGATCACACAGACTAAATAGCTGAGGCAGAGCTAGAACTCAAGGCCCTTAATATACAGGAGGGTTGCGAGCCTCACTGCGTGACTACTTCCAAAGGGAATGCTAGGAAATACTTCAACCTTGTACTCTTCTTGCTTTGATATTATCAGTTAATTGGCCACTGGATCTTGGTCAGCCTAGCGTGCCCTTTTGTCCAGCCTCGCCCTGCTCCAGGTCTCCTCCACAACCTCTTCTGATGGTACTTCACCAAGTGGGGTGATTTCCCAAGATTCGTCTCCGTGAAGACCAGTGCAGAGCTAGACTAGCTGGAAAGAACTAGTATGGTATTATCTCTGGATATAGAACTCTGGTCAACCTTAGGCTACTGGAGAGTCCCTAAAAGAGATTCACCAGCTCTGAGGACACGTAGAGGAAATCCTAGCAGACAGAAATCAGGAGAAGTATCCTAGAACCACATTTAGGAGAAGCCCGAGCTGCTGCAGAGACTGGGGAAAGATTATTGAGTCAGGCACAAAATGGAGGAAAAGAAGCCATTGGTTAATATTTCTTCACATCATCTATGCAAACCAGGCTGTTTTAAACAGCCTTTCTGACTTAGTAGACTCAGGCTGTCGTGGTGAACTCCATTTCCACTGCTGCCTCTACACTCTTTACTTTAACCAGATATCACTTAGATACACGTAAAGTGGTGGAAGGGGTCAACCAGGCGGTACGTGGTCTCTAACTCCATCACCTCTGAAGGCATCACTGTGAGACAAAACTTAAACTCTTTTTTTTTTTTTTGCTAATATTTTTTTTATTAAATTTATTGGGGTGACAATTAGTAAATTTACATAGATTTCAGGTGTACAATTCTGTATTACATCGTCTATAAATCCCATTGTGTGCTCACCACCCAGAGTCAGTTCTCCTTCCATCACCATATATTTGATCCCCTTTACCCTCATCACCCATCCCCCACCCCCTTACCCTCTGGTAACCACTAAACTATTGTCTGTGTCTATGAGTTTTTGTTTCTCATTTGTTTGTCTTGTTCTTTTTGGTTTATATACCACATATCAGTGAAATCATAGGGTTCTCTGCTTTTTCTGTCTGACTTATTTCACTTAGCATTATACTTAGGCCGGCCTGGTGGCTCAGGGGGTTGGTGCGCTGTGCTCCTAAGGCCGAGGTCTCGGGTTCGGTTCCCACACAGGCCAAAACTTAAACTCTTAATCAAACATAAAAGGATGGGAATGTTCCCTGTAGGATCTGGATATATTGCAGATCAACTTAGATAGAATGCATTTGGCTGATTTCTTCCTCAGCTGCTCCCTTTTTCAGCCAATAAAGTCCTCAGTAGGATGTGTCCCCCATCCCCTTCATTGAAAACAACCCTAAAGGCAGGCCTGGAGTTCCCATTTGAAGGCTGTCTCTTGCAGAGAGGAGAGCTAGTTATCAGCTATGCAAAACTTTTTGTAAGCTCCAAGGGACCATCTCTTACATCCTTGCCAGGCACTTAGTAGCTGCGTAAAAAAAACATAGTGATTGGGTAAAGAACAAGTGAATATTTGCTTTCTGGAATCTGTGGCATTTCCTTTCAGTGTATCCTGGGGGAAAGAACCAACTTGGGCTTTGGAACTCAGCCAATCCATAGTTAAGAGCCTGAGTTGCCAGGCTGTGCATGGGCATAGCACATAACTTCTCTAACCCTCAGTTTCATCATGTTCTATATGAGGAAAATAATGATACTTAACTTAAAACAGGAGCTTGTAGCCTGGAGTCCATGGAGCCTTAAAGAGCCCTTAAAATTGAGTATAATGTTTGATTCATATGTATTTTTATAAAGGAAAGAGTTTTAGATTTCATCAGATTCTTTAACTAGGTCAGTGACTTCTTAAGAAAAAAAAAAAAAAACGGAAAGAAACCACTGTGGCCTTAGACATTTTCATGAAGATGAAGATAACATATAAAAAGTTATGAGAATGCGAGAATCCATTGCAGCCAATGTACAATTTCTGGCTTGGGGGAGGGAGCTTCCAGAGCTGGGCAGGAGGCTGTCCCCATGCTTATGTATCTGCAGCCCTCAAGATGGGCTTTTGAGTGACCAACTAAGTCATCTCAGGCGAATCCTTTCCTCTCTCTGGCCTTGGTTTCTTGCACGTAAAATGAACAAGTTGGACTTGGTGTTTATCCAAACCTAGCGAATGTTAACATCTTGACTCTGTGCATATGAATACCAACATGGTTAGCTTTGGGCTTCATCTTCCAGAGGGCGAATGAGGGTGGCCTCCACTTTTTACCTCCAAGAATGTTTCAATTGGTGTACAGAAGTCAGTTTTGGTGCAAAGATAAGGAGGAGTCTGGGAAAAGGGTGGGAAGGCATTCTCATGACTGTGCAAGGAGCCAAGCCGACTGGGGCCTTTGGGCTCCTGCTTGGGAGAGCAGTGGCTGGATCAAGGTACCAAGGTTTTGGAGAGCAAATGGGTTCAGAAGGGCAGGGTGCAGAGGGGGGTCACAGCTTCTCTGCTTTCTTCCAATTGCTCAATCAGCTGAAAAAGGAAACTGAGATAAACACGCCTGTTTGGAGGGCAAACCACCGATTTGCATAGATTTAAACAAAAAATAACCCCTTTGGCTCTCTTCCTCTTTGGCTCTCAAAGCGCTCTTGTGGGGAAAGCATAAGTCCTGTAGACTTCCAGTTTGGGGCAGCCTTTCAAACTCACCCTATAGATGGCTTTGGGGAGAGAAGCACCCTTCCTCCACTCTTCACTGCTATGTCCAAAGCCTGGTGTGGGCATCTAGGGGAAATACACAGAAAACCCACTTATCCTAGGTTAGTTCTTATATTAGATGGGTATATTAGGTGTCTCTAAGCATAAATTGAGTGACCACTTTGAACAAAATATGTTTGATAGGAAATTCTTGCACAGGCTGGATAAATTGGAGACGCCATCCACTTTCAGAATGCTATGAGTCTCCACCCTGTCTGTGAACTGGATCCCTTAATATATGAATACTTTCCTACCCTGTTAGAGAGTGTCCTAATAATCTCTTTCATTATGTTAAAGCAACTTTAGTAATTTGTCAACCAGTGAATTTCCTGGATGCCGTATCTCCCTGTGGAGGTAAAGGTTACGCCAACTTCTTTGCCATCCAAATGGTCATGAGATGGAATATCCCCTACCGGGGACCACCCCACCCCAGAGAGCTGATAGACCCTGGCAGGGGCCCCTCCACATTTATGGGGTGAGGGGGTGGGAATTGCCAAACCTGTTAGTTTGTCTGCCTTACTTCCCATCCCACACAGGCTTGGTAGCTCCCTAAGAATTCCCATAGGCTGGGGCCCCAAAGGTTGTTTGGGGGACACACCCACGTGGGCACAGTCTGTACTAGTCCACTAGGCCCTGAATTCCATGACTTCATACTCTTCTCCAGCTTCTGATGTTTGCCTCATCCTGTCTGCTAGGTTGTGAGGTTCCCCAGGACAAATCTAGGTTAAAACCCTCCATCCCCTACGGAGCTCCCCAAGCCAACCAAGCCAACCCTTTGGGAAGTGAGCTCCTAGCCCCGAAAATCACTGTGTGGATCGCAACATCTCTCATGACAAACATCCCTTCCTAAGCTGAATCCTAACTATCCACACATATGTCTTATCTCTTGCTCTCCGACTCGTTCATTCCGGAGTCCATTGCTTTCTCGTTTGAATTCCTTCCCTCCCGAGCACTTGCTTGTTGCCAGTTGTTTAATACATTTGTTCAGGTGTCATTGACGCATCCATTAAAGAAAATGTATTGGATACCTGAGGCCCTGCCATCGTTGAACAGTCTAACTGGTGAGGCAGGCAGTGATCAAATCATCCTTTAAAAGAAGTAAGTAAACAAAAGAACGGGGAAATTGGAAACTGTGGCAAGTTCTGTGGAAGGAGGGCCCATGATGTGCTGAGAGTAGAATATCCCCATGCGACTGAAGTGGGGGAAGGAAAGCTCTCCTGAGAAAAACAGAAGAGTGAGTAGGAAGCGATGGGGCCAGGAAGGAAGAGGAGAGTGTTCCAGGGAAAGGGAACGACATGTGCAAAGGCCTGTGGCAGGAGAACCATAGTGTCTGCCGGGGCTTGAAAGAGTACGAGTGCGGCCAGGGCTGAGAGAGCAAGGGGCAGTGTGGTGCCAGACAGTGCTGGAGGGGAGGAAAGGGAAAGTGATTGCCTGCGTGGTTAATTGAATGAATGATTGGATGAATGGATGGGTCAGTGCCTGAGGTTATCTCCTGCCTCTTCACTGGGAATCATGGAAGAGTATCGGTTTGAAAGCCAAGATTGTGGAGTACGGATTGGCATTCTACCACTGGCTCCTCTGTGATAGGGAATAAATCGGTTGCCCTTTCTGGGCTTTAGTGTCTTCATCTGCTATGATGATAGAGGAGGCGTGGTTCGTGTCAGTGATGATTTTTAAACTTTCCTGTAGACCTGCTTGTAAAGTTGACTCTAGAATGTGCCCATGGGTACTCTAAGCATCCAGGTTTCACAGAAGCAAATGCCTTTCAGGCCACGATGGTCACATGAACACATCAAGCCAGCCTGGTGTTAGGCAACGGGTGTCGGTGTGCTTCCTACCCCACAACACCATGCCTGGTAGGACAACAAATTCCCATGGGTTTGCAGGTTGCCAGTCAGGGCACATGGGGATTCTACACAGTGTCATCTCAACTGAAGAATCATCTAAGAACAAACCTCTTCATACAAAGTCACTTGTGCAAAAATAATAATTATAACAACAACTTAAAATTAAAAGTCATAAATCATGTGTAGGCGGGTCTTCTGCTTTTGTATCATGTTCCAGAAAGACCTCGGTACCCCACCACCACCTGGGAAGCCCCTTCCCAGATGTCCAGCCTAGACACATGGCTGACCCTAGCCAGAGCTGGGCATTGGACCATTGGACTCCACTTCCCGCCATTTCAGTCATTCTCCAACAGTATTGCTCACTGGGTACCAAGCCCTGTGACGAGAACTGCTGAGAGGACTCAGGCTTGCTCTTGCCCTCCAGGAATTTGCAGTCTAGTGAGAGAGACAGATGAGTCTCAATCTACAATATAATACAGCATGGAAAAGCCCTGATTGAGGTTCATTCATTCATCAGGCAGTCAACTAGCAGACACGGAGAGCCAACCATGTTCCAGGCTCTGTTTTAGGAGCTTGTGAACAAGGCTGAAAAATACCTGCCCCTCCACTGCACCAGAGCTTACATTCTAGTGGGAGGTAAGAGACGATACGCTAAATAAATGCATACATGATGCAGAGCATGAGACAGCAACGTGGAGAAGATTCCAGCAGAGGAGGGGGGTGGGAACAGCTCGGGCAGAGGGTGGTTTGCAATTTTATATAGGAAGTTCAGGGTAAGTCTCCCTGAGCAGGTGACATTTGAACCGACAGTGAAGGAAGCCTGCAGGGAACTGTGTTCAGGCATTGGGGACAGAGATTACCGAGACCCTTGGTCGGAGGATGCCTGCATGAAGAAGAATGCCTCCTTTCTGCCCACTGTGTGGGGTGGGGAACAGGAATAGAATGATGAGAATTTAAGGCTTAGGGTGCCAACCCAGCTTCCGTGGGTCTTCTGACCCATCAAATCTCAGGGTGTCTCAAATATTTTCTAACCCCCTACCTAAATGCATATAGCTCTAACCAACTGTACCAGCAATTAATGTATTCCCCCTCCCAAAGATGTCCACATTCTAAACCCAGGGCCTGTGAATCTGCTACCTGACATGGTAAAAGGGATTTTGCAGATGTGAACTATCCAGATGGGTCCGATGTAATCACGAGGGTCCTTATGAGAGGGAGGCAGGGGGGTCAGAGTCAGAGATGTTATAGGAGGCAGAGGTCAGAGAGACTCAGGGCAACGAGCTGAGGAATGCAGGCAGCCTCTAGCAAATGGGAAAGGGAAGGAATGGGTTCTCCCCTGGAGCCTCAAGAGAGAATGCAAGTCCTGCCAACATCTTGATTTTAGCCCCATAAACCCATTTTGAACTTCTGATCTCTAGAGCTGCAAGATAATCAACGTGAGTTGTTTTCCGCTAAGTTTGTGGTAAGTAGTTACAGTAGCAAATGGAAATTAATGCAACTCCAAAATTGTTTTATTGAATAAAAAACATACATAGTGCAGGGCCCCATTCGACTCCTTTACAAACAGCAATTCATCATTTAATCCCCATAATAAGAATTCCTCACAGTAGACACTATTACTATCTTCAGTTTACATGTGAGGTAATTCAAGCGCAGAGTGTTTAAGTAACCTGCCGAGGGTCACACAGCCGTACATGGCATCATCAGACTTGGATCCAGGCCGTCTGGCTTCAGGGTCAATGCATTTCTGCTCCAATTGGTTTTCTGACATTGGTCTGAATGAGCTCCCTGTCTTTCTGGGGCCTGGGTGATAATCTCTGCCCTTTAGAGCTCTCACCATAGGTGGGCCCTCATCCCACGCTCGTGGACTCATGAACAGTGCTCAAAAGAGACCTCAGAAACCACTAAATAGATAGGGAAACTAATATTTGGTTTCCCTTTCTGAGTGAAAATACTGAGGTAGAGAGATAATCTTTTATTTTAATTTTGTAATGGAATCTAATACTTTTCAGAGAGATACCATTCACATATCATAAAATTCGCTCTTTTAAAATGTACAATTCGATGGTTTTTAGAATATTCACAAGGTTGTATAACTATCACCACTGATGTCAGAAAATTTTCATCATCCCCCAGAAGAAACTCCGTACCTATAAACACTCACTCCCCATTTCCCCTCACTCCAACCCCTGGAACCACTGTTCTACTTTCTCTCTCTATGAGTTTGCCTATTCTAGACATTTTGTATAAATGGAATCATACAACATGTGACTTTTTTGTGTCTGGCTTCCTTCACTTATGCTGTTTTCAAGGGTCATCTATGTCATAACTTGCATCAGTACTTCATTCCTTTTGATGGCTGAATAATATCCCATTGTGTGGATATGATACAAACGTGTTTTCCCATTGGTCGGTGGATGGACCTTTGGGTTCCTGCCACCTTTTTGTGATTATAAACAACGCTGCTATGGAGAATCATGCAGGCAGTTTCATCATGCCTTATTAGAAGGGACTTCCAGACAGGACCCAGGAGCTTCCAGAATCCTGTTGGCAGACCTCTGTGGAGAAAGCTGTTCTTACAGTCCACATCCCTACACTGAGATGCCCACACCCTCTGGAAACATACTTCAGGATTCAAGGAGCAGTGAGTCACCTGGAGGGGCCGCACTGTTTTCTGTCCTAAAGGGGGCCAGAGAAGACCCAGGAGCATGTCACTGCCACCCTGCTTCTCCCTCACATGCCATAGGAACCCTTCCCCTCTCTGAGCCTCAGTTTCCCTATCTCTACCTAAAAGGAAGGGTTTAATGAAATGGGGGTGCTTATACTGGCAGAGGGAACAATTCCATGGTATCCAATCCCCAACTAACGTGCTATTATGGGGTGTTTCTTTCTTTCTTTTTTTTTTTAATCCTAGATCCACTGAAATGCATTTTGTTAGACTGATTTATGGTGTTCGGTGTATGTAACCCCCAAACACTGAACAAAACACTGATACCTTTTAAACGTAATACGATACATCATTATTTATGACATTTTTGGGGGTTTTGTTTTCGACCTTCACTTTGAATAGAATCATACAATGCTTCTTAGAACAGAGTGGGGAGAAAGAAAAAGAGTCCTGTCCAAAAGCTCCAGTAGCCAAAGCTTTGTGTACATGGTCCTTTCGATAACAAAGAAAAGCTACTGAAAACTTTCAAAACAAGAAGGAAGGGATGGCATCCCATAATCACCAAGAGCTCTTCCAAGTTCATCAACCCTGACGTTTTGCAATCTCTGAGAAGGCGTGCACGCTGTGTCTCCAGGGGAAGCCCAGAGGCCCAGGGCGGCGGCCGCACCCCCTCCTTGTGCAAGTGCACCCTACAGCGTGCGTCGCCCAGCAGCATTGCAGGGGACAGCACCGCAATAGCATCCATTTCAGCACACATCGAATAAATGCTGTTTTCATTCCACACGCAGTGGCAGGAATCAGTAACGCAGTGGCCTTTTCCTGCCCTGATGCAAGTTAAAAATATTGTCTGCCTCTTTGCAAACTCCCGTCTTAGCCCCACAGATTTAAAAATACACCCATCAGTCGCTCTGCATTTGAAAACCGTACTTTGCATCTGATAATTAGGATGCATTTAAAGGGCAAAATTAGAAAGCACAAAATTAGTCTGGCAGGCTTAATTAGCCCATTCTTTTTTTTTTTTTAATGGGTGGGATTTGGGCAACTGTCTGCTGGAGGGGCACAAAGACCCCCTAATGGAGTTGATGGAAATTCACAGGCTCCTCTGTCAACCCAGTCACTCAGCAAGCTGGATGGGGGATTAACTGTGTACTGAGAAACGTGAGACCCACGAAACAAGAAGATTACACCCTCTTGTCCTCAAGAAAATGACGCAAGCGCGATTACAAAGTAATCTATCAACAGATAACACAGGATCGTGCACATGGCGTCCCAGAGGTCTGATGTAATTGCAGTGGCAACATGGGTTTCTATGTAAAGAATGAACTCCGCAGCTTGACATCTTTGCCAGGATAATTACCACCTGTATCTACACCTGAAGATCCATTTCCCCTCCAGCCTCGGTCTCGCTAAGGAATTACTAAATGCCTTTCTCTTGCTGGCTGCTGCCCCCAGGTCTGGACGCTATTCATGATGGGGTACCTTGAGCTGACCAGGATGGGTTTGGAAACTTCCAAGGACTTTCCAAATGGCACACACTGGATCCTCTGCAATTGGATTCCACATCCCTGATTAAGTTATCTTGATGGCTGCGCTGTGCCCAGATGGGTGGATCCGTCCCCAGCATTCGAGAGGGAGTTTTCTCTTTTCAAGTCACCATGGCCCTTCACAAGCCTCGACAGGCCACGGGAAGCCGAGTGTAGGCCAAGTGATCCCAGGTATGAGTCATCTGGATGAATCAGATGTGTCCTTGCTTTTTTTTTCCCCAAGCTGTGGGTTTCTTCCTAACAGAGGCTGTGTTGTTCTTTCTGCAGCCAGATCTAGAAGCCCTCTGCATGCAGAAAAGGAGGCTCAACTGTGTTGTGTCCATTAGACAGAACTCAGGATGAGCCGTACCCTCTTCAGGCCCCATGGAATTTTTTTAAACAATCCATGGGGCAGCCGTAGAGTTAAAGAAAGGGCCTGAGATCTGAGTCTGAACCCAGACTCTTAAGACTTGGGTGGTGCAGGCCAGACACTTCACCTCTCAAACTTGTAGAATTGATGTCAAAATTCATTCATTGAAGAGAATAGTTCTCAACCAGGGGCCATGGCGCTCACAGGTGGTATATGGCCATATGTGGGCATATATTTGATTGTCAACACAAGTGCCATCTTTACCACCATTATGTGGTATTTGAGGCTACAGAAAAATCCTTTGCATTGCTAATAATGAGTTAAAATTCAGGCATTCATTTTCAACATTTTAAAATCTTTATAAAGAAAATGTGTATAACCCCAAATTATGTAGGAGAGATGGGGAACAGAGCAGGGAAACCATGCCCCTGCTCTATCCATACTGCCGTTGTTGTATATTTTTTTTAACCGGTTAACATGTCTTCATGACATTTTTTTGGCCATTTCCTTCCAAAAAGCCAAAACAGGAAAAAAAAAAAAAAGATAAAAAAGAGTAGGTCACTAGAAAAAAAATATAAAATATTTCAGTTTCTAAAGCCTAGTAATTGGAATTTCCCAAGCTTCGAGCAGAATTGCTTTGCCCAGAGTCGAGTCAGATGACAAAATGGTAGCCTCCACCAGGATTCCCAAGAGAGAGAAACGAGTTGCACAGAAACACACAACCTAGCACACCTCGGAAGGATGAGAAAAATCAGGAAAGTCTGAGAAGGACTCTCCTGGGGCATCTTGAAATAACACCTTCCCTGTACAGCAGACAGAGCTCCCTCACCCCTTGTATTCGTGACACAAAAGTAGCAAAGGAAAGGACAAATAGTATTCTGATTGTCTATGAGGAAGGAAGAAGACATCCAGCAAAACCCCACCATGGGATAAGTGGAACCCAGGCAATGCTCAAAAGATTTCCACACACCGGGTTTTTAGGGTGCTTGATTTACCATTCAAAGGCACACAGCTGTGAGGATGGGACCTGGCTCTGAGCCAAGGAGGGGAGAGACCGGGAGAGCATGAACAAGGAAGAAGAGGATTGTTTGCAGACTAGACTATTAAATTGACGTGAAAATAGTTCCCCTCATTCCTCCCTGCATAAAATAGTTGTCTATTTCAGATGGATCACCACACACTCCCAGAGAGAGCCCTTAAGTGCTGTTTATGCAGCGTGCTAATTGCAGTAATGGAACCCACCCCTAGACTTGCTCAGCTTCAGTCCAGTTTCCCTCATAAGCTTTCTTCATCGCAGCCCTATTTGTGGATCTTCCTCTCAGCCCCCAACAATGAGCAGTAGTGGGAAATATGTAATTATTCATTTTATTGCTATTGACGCAGCCAGTGCTGAGTGGCCATTGCCGCCCCAGGCTTTTGGATAGTGGGGACGCCATCCAAGGGGACTGGTTCTGTCTGGAGTCAGAATGACCTCCTTGCTGGATAGGACAGAGGCTCACTGTCACCAGAGCTTCACCTCCAGAGCTTCTGGGAGCACCTAAAATAGCGCTTGGCACATAGTTGGCACTCGGTGTCTACTTGTTGACTGCCTGATTGAATGCATGAACCTCAGTCAGGGCCTTTACGTGCTGTATTATACCGTACTTTGGGGTCAAGTTCATATTGTCATGGGGAATTGTTGCATTTTGTCACTGATAGGTCTCATTTTTATCCTAAATGAGCATCAGGAATGATACCCCATGTTCTTCCCTTAAGTAGCTGTCCATAGCTTGGTGAACTGCACCCATCACTGCATAAAGGTCAAGAACAACCAGACACTCGGTGTGCCTGCTTTGTGACCACCAACCTCTTGAGGATACATAGTCAGAACTTGCTCACTGATGCTTGTTCAACATTCTTCACCCTCTCTTATGCCTTTTGCCTATCAAATCCCCATCTACCTTCTATTTTAATGTAAGGAGCAGTTTCTCTCTATCTGAGAACTTGGTTCCTGTTTCTCATGGCTGCTGTAACAATTTACCTCAAATTTACTGGCTCACAACAACATACATCCATTCTCTTAGAGTTCTGGAGGTCAGAATTCCAACATGGGTCCCATTGGGCTAAAATCAAGGTGTTGGCAGGGCTGCATTCCTTCTGGAGGTGCTGGGAGGGAATCCATTATCTTGCTTTTTCCAGCTTCCAGAAGCTGCCCGCATGCATTGGCTCCTGGCTCCTTCCTCCATCTTCAGAGCCAGAAATGGTGAGTCTAGAACCTTCCCACATCACATCAACCTGACTCTTCTTTTGCCTCCCCTTGCACTTTTAAGAACACATGTATTACATTGGACCCACACCTATAATCCAGGATAATCTCTCTATCTTAAAATCAGCAATTAGCAAACTTAATTCCATCTGCAACCTTAATTCCTCCTTGCTATGCAACCTAACATATTCACATCTTGGGACTATAATCTGTCTGCTGCAGTTCCTCTTCTGATGGTCTATACCTCTTCTCTTCCACTTGGCAGTTGCCCAACTAATCTTTCAGGTATCATCCTTCTGAGATAATCATGGATCCTGAGATTTTTCTGCTCATGGATAGAAGACACACACACACACACACACACACACACACACACACACACACACACACACTCCCTCCCAGCCTCCTGGAGTGGACCAGAACTGGAATTCAAGTTCTGTGAGAAATATAGCTACTGTGGGCTGTATTCTGAGTGCTTAGAATAGCACCTGGTATATTGCAAGCACTCAATAAATATTTCTTGAATCAATCAATCAATCCGAAGAAGAATAAGTTCCAATTTGGAATGGCGAAAAAATATAATGCCTGGGCCCTGGAGTCAGATACAGAGTTCACTTCCTGCCTAGCTACGTAAGAGGTCTATAACTCTTTCAGGGAGCCTCAGGGATTCCATCAGTAAAGTGAGGATACAGTTACCTATCTAATGGGGCTGCTGTGAGGATGAGTATGTTTAGTAGAAAAACTGGGATGTAATAATGCCGTGACCAGTGTTGTCTGCCTCCTAGCAGTTACCATCTTGGACAGTAGAACAGACACCGAGACAAACAGGTGCCTCAAATATTAAGTGCTTTGGTGGAAATGTGTTTGCATGCTTAGTTGGGAGACAAAGTAAGAAATGGCCAGTCCTATCAGCCATATCTGGAGGCTTCATAGATGTGTTAACACTTGAACTGAATCTGAAACTATGGGTAGGTGTCACAGAGATGGGAGATGGGAGAAAAGGGGAGGCATTCCAGGAGATGGAGCAGCATGAGCAAAGTTTCAGAGGCAAGGAACAACCTGGTCTATTCAGGGTGCTGGAGGCAGTTTTATAGGATTAGAGCAAAGGGAGCAGTGGGAGGCTGAGGGTATGACAGGCAGTGAAACTGGAATAAAGGAGAGGGAGTAGGGCTTCCGAATGGTCAGGCCCTGCGTGCTGTGCTAAAGAGCTCTGATAGCTTGAGATGGTCATTGAGAGGCTGGGTATGCGACACATGGTCAGCACAGACACATTCATTGTTTCCAATTCTATGCTTTTTCTCTCTCACTCATTCACACAAACTGTCTAATGTGTCTAACACACATTAAACACACAGTGGTTTTGCAAAAACTACATGCACTTGGGACATGCACACCCATTGGGTGCACATACAATATACCTACTGGGTTGACAGATGCATTTTGGACCTACAGGCTCATACAAGCCCATAGTCTACGCACACACAGAGAAAACATGTACCCAAAACCATTGCGTCATCGACCATGTAGCCAAACATGCACGTACACCTGAGGTCATACGTGGAAGCATGCAAATCTAC
Source organism: Rhinolophus hipposideros (assembly GCF_964194185.1). Taxonomy (NCBI): domain Eukaryota; kingdom Metazoa; phylum Chordata; class Mammalia; order Chiroptera; family Rhinolophidae; genus Rhinolophus; species Rhinolophus hipposideros. Next base: position 26,104,275 of record NC_138067.1, on the reverse strand, counting down.
ATGTACACATTGGCCATGCATATACAGGCATACTTGGTCAGGCAACACCCCCCCAAGGTGCTAAACACACAGACACATGAAGAAAACACACACTCATTGCCCATTTGTACATGCAGGACACTGATCATACACAGCTTCCACACAGTTATTACATATGTCCACACTCAAACACATATCCATACTGAACATATACTCACATAACACACACACACACACACACACACACACACACACACACTGACCACAGACACACAGACCCCTCATTTCTTTGCGGAATTTGTCTGGCTTCCAAGACAGGCAATTATTTGGCCCGAGGAAGACTGTGGTTATTCTCCCAGCCGCCACAGGCACAGAAGCTCAGAGACCTGTTTTGGATTCCACAGTTTATATCTACCTCTCTCCCCCTGAGTAAGAGTGGTGCAGAAAATAAGTGCTTTAATGTTCCCTGAGCACCCAGCTTCAGTCTCCCTACCAATGCAACCCCACTGAAGTCTCCACAGCCTGTGACAACTGGATGTCAGCCAAAAGCACTGCTGGGTCTTTTGCAAGAGTTCCCCATGTGCGACTCACTGCCTAGCCCTCCCTTCCAAACTGAGCTGGCAGGGGGCCAGGCCACCCCGGGTTAGGAGGGGGGCACAGAGCCAAGCGCTCAGTGGCTCCCAGCGCTGTGGGGCCCTCATCAGCTGCTCTCCCTGGGGCCCTGTTTGCGTGATGAGCCCAGCCAGCACTTGAGCTTTGCAGAGAGGACTCCCGCATAACATCTGCTTGGCCTATCTGGGGCTAGTCAAGCACGGCTTCTTCTTCTGCCTGCACTCATCTAGGAATTGGGTTCCAATGAGCTGGAACCTTGTGCTTTCGCCTGAAGTTTTGACAAGTTGTTGTTTCCTGGCAGCAGCCAAGATGGAGCTGTGACCTCCATTTGGGTTAATGAGTAGAAGACTTACCATGTGCCTACCACACTGTCCCAGTTCACTTGCCTTGCTCCAAGGAGCTTATAAACAAGGTCACGCCTCGTATTGGGTGCACGGCCTCTACCTTGGAGACCATTTCATTCCCTCAATCAGAGCAAGTCTCAACAGATGTAGCCCAAGCCCCTACCCTTTGTTGCAAAAGGATATAAATGGCGACATCAGTGCAGTGTAGCAGAGGGACATTAATAATGTAACTCAGATATTACCCATGGCCCCCACTCGTAGGAGATTTAGTTTAAATTACTCCAAACCCTAATTTCACAGATTTTCAAGAGTCCAGAGTTGTCCCCACAAATTGCTGTGAATTCTCCCAACAGTTATTTCTTCACATTTCTCCCAGGCTCTGAGCTCACAAGCACCTGAATGTGGCTTCAAATTCCACTCTCAGCAAGCTAATCAAGAAGCTCATGTTTAAAGGGATTTCCAAAATAAATCCACTTGTCTGTAACATTTTGAGAGTAGTAGCTTTAAGGAAAGGTTAATGACCACAGGGAGGGAGGGGTACATCACAGGGGCATATGGCCGACCAGCTTTAGTGCCATAATCACTTCTCCGTCTTCCTCTTCTTTCCCTCTCTGTTGTACCACACAAAGCCATCCCTGTCTCTATCGGCCTGCTCTCATGCAGGCCCAGGAAGATAGTTCCCACCATCCATCCCCAAAGAGACCTTTTTGAATATTCTTCTCTCCTAAGAGTGGATGTCTGCCCATAAGAAGTTCTCATGACAACTGCCAAGAAAGTAAAATGTTCTCCATAACATTACATAATAAAGCTGTGTGTTCAGCAGAAAAATTCCTTAAACAAAGGTGAATAAACATCACAAAAGTGCACTCCACTGATATATGGGATGTAAAACTAAAAGCAACAAAGGAACAAGACAAACAAATAAAGAAATAAACGCTCATAGACACAGACAATAGTTTAGTGGTTACCAGAGGGTAAGGGGGGAGGGGTGTGGTAGAAGGGAGTAAATGGTCAAATACATGGTGATGGAAGGAGAACTGACTGGGTAGTAAAAACACAATGTGCTGTATAGATGATGGATTACAGAATTATACACTTGAAACCTATGTAATTTTACTAACCATTGTCATCCCAATAAACTCTAATAAAAAAAAAAAAAATAGTGCACTCCCAAAGTGAGAATACATTCGATATTAGGGAGAAGCCTGAGAGCTATGCAGCAAAATACAGTGAGATTACAGGAATTGGGTGTCCAGTCTGACTCTTGTTTACCCAAGCAATGACGAGACAGCTAAAACTTGAGTCAGAAGCCTGCGCCCCTGATTGGGCCCCAGAAAATGTCTCTCCAGCCAGGGTCTGGGTTTTTGTTCTAGGCTGACAACAAAAGCCTGAACTCCAAATATCTACCCCACCCCCAAGTCATTGTGGTTTCTCCAGGCCAAGAGGGGGAAGAAGGGGCAGAAGCAGGTTACAGGCACCCTCTGAAAACTTGACTAGGGGCCATTCATACACAGGAGGGTTTCTTTTCAACAAAGTCTGCTTGTTTCCCCCAAGAGCCCTGGGGACTCTGTGCCAAGACAGAATGACTCACTGGCTCCCAGGCTTTGCCTCGCTCTGGGAGACACTCAATCAGGGTCCTTCTCCCGGCAGAGCAGGAGAGCAGCTGCTGTCTGGCTCCATGTCAATCCCGCTTCTTCAGAGTGAGCTTCGATGGGAACACAACCCAGGGAAGGTTCCATGTGCGAGCCTTCAGGCCTCAACCCTAGCTCAGGATTCCCCTCCCATGTTTGCTGACTTCCTCCAAGAGTTCAAGTATCATCACTTTACACATAAGTCTGATCTCTCTCCATGAGCCCACTCCACTGGGATTCTCTGCAAGTAATGGCCAACCTTGAATACAAAAGTATGGATCCTTGTGCTCAATGATTTGATAAACATTCTTTTCAATATTTTAGAAGCTTCCAGAAAAGCTCTGTTGATGGGAGAAATGTTTTTTGTTTGGACCAGTCGAGATCAATCATAAACATCGGTTAGATATCTTCATTGGTAAAAAAAAAAAAAAAAAAGCAGATAAAAATTCAACCAGTTGGCCTGTTTGAAAATTCAGAGTCATCATCTACGAGATTAAGATGACACAGGCCCCACACGATCCTGGTGAGAATTAAGTGAGGAAAAAGTAACTACCATGACAGAAGATGAATGCAGGCCAAGGAGTGCACTTAGTACCTTATAGACTCCATCCTCATCATTTTCATCACAGAGCTTCAGGAAGTGTCGGTACCTTTATGCCCATTTTGGGGAAACTGAGGCTTGAAGTCCACACAGTTAATAAATATCATATTACTTAATAAATTAGTAGGGCAATAATACAGCAAAAGGGGAGTGCTCAGTCAACTTAGAGACCCGAAGATGTTTTAGTAGTTTGTAAGTACTTTAGACACACATGTATTAAATAGCAATGGGTATGCTAATTATAAAGCCAGTTTGTCTATTCATTAAAAACAGTTTTCATATGTTCTCAGCTATATTATTTCCCAGGCAGGTTATTTCCTAAAACAGAAAGTTATAAACCTACAGGTCATCTTGATTGGTTTGTCTCAATTAAGGAGGTGGCACTTAATCATTCGATAAATATTTATTCAGAACTTCCTTTGGGCCATGCCTTCTGGTGGGGCTGGAAATAAAACTGGTGACCAAAAGGGACCTGGGCTTTAAATCTGGGGCAGTTTCATCACTCTCAGCATCGTTAGCATTTGAAGTCAGATCATTCTTTGTTGGAGGAGCCTGCCCTGTGCATTTGAAGGGTGGGTAGAAGAATCGTTGGCCTTGACCCATGGGATGCCAGTAGCAATCCCCAATGGTAGCAACAAAAAATGTGTTTAAACATTGTCACATGTCCCCTGTGGGCCCAGTCGAGAACAAGTGTTCCAGAAGCAAAGAGGGTCACTAATCAAACACTGATAGCTGTCAATATAGGGAGCTCAGATGACCAGCCCTGAACAAATTTTATCAGTAGAGGGGACATCTAAGTGGAGATGCAGGCCCTGGTGGAGCTAGCTAGGAAGAGCCGGGCTGAGGGTGAGGGAGATGGGCTTTGGAAACGTAACTCAGAGGCAGAGGGGACAGCATGACCCAAGATATGGAAGGAAGTTGTGATCCTGATTTGGGGTCTGTATTGTTTAACATCCATATCAAAGCTCTGGATAAAGATGGAAGGGAACGTTATTTGGTGTGCCATTGACACAGTGCAGGGAGAAGTGACAGAATCTGTACTCCAGAAGGTTTAGACAAACTAGAACCATGGGCCAAAATTACGCTGCACTAACAGGAACAAATGCAAACAAATGCATTATGGTTTAAAAACATCCAACCATTGAAACAGGGAAAACCTGTCTGGAAGGCAAAAGATTTTAGGAAGGCTTTGGATATAAGCTAGTGTTTCTCACACTCATTCTCACATAAGAATCCCCTGGAAGGCTTCTTAAGGTTCAGACCACTGGGTCCTACACCCAGAGTTTGTGATCCAGGAGGCCTTGGGTGGAGCCAGAGAATTTGCACTTCGAACCGGTTCTCTGGTGGTGTTGACGCTGCTGGTCTGCGGATTAACCTTTGAAAACCACTGGTAGAAGCCTCGGCTTCCAAAGCTGTTAAGAGCAATGGGGTCAAATGAAGAGAAATACAGTGTCTAGTACAAGGAGATGAGAACCTCAAGGGCTCAGACTACCGCTGGCGTGCCAGGTTGAAAGCTGAGCATTGTATTTTCAGAGGAGCCCTGGGAAACTGGAATGTGTCCAAAGAAAAGTGAAGAAACTAGATTATATGAAGTGGTTGAAGAACATGGGGTGTTTGGCTGAGAACATAGAAGTTATGGGAAGAATCTGGAGCTGCTTCCAAGAGCTGAGGGGCTGTAGTGTGAATAATAGATTTGATTCATTTTTTTTTGTCCCCCTAGGTCAACCACATTTGTCCAAGATAAGGAAAAACAGGGTGGCAGTGTCAGAGACAGAGGTCTGGGTTCAACAGAAAGTGGAATCTTATAGCACTAATGCAGCACAGTGCAGTAGAAATGTATTGTGAGTCATATATGTATTTTAAAATTATCTAGCAGCTATAATATAAAAAGTAGAAAATAAAAAAGAAACAGGTGACATTCATTTGAATGATACTTTTCATTTAACTGACTATTTCCAAGATATTTTCGTTTTCACATGTAATCGCTGTAAAATTACTAATGAGATAGCTTACATTCTTTTGTTTGCACTAAATGTTCTAAATCTAGGGTGTGCTTTACACTGACAGCTCATTTCCAGTTCATTCAGACCAGCCCGCTATCAAGGGCTCTGTTTCACATGAGACTCCTGGCTGCCATACTGGATAGCCAAGTTCTACTGAATTATGAATTGGTCACTGGGAAGTGAATGATTCCCAAGTTTAGTCAGTTAGTCTGACTCATAACTGTCTTTTGGATTTAATGGCATTCAGATCCCACTCATATAGTCTTATTGTAAATTAAAATGAACTTTCTATACCTTTTTTTTCATGTTTTTTGAGAATTTCATCACATGCTTTCAGCTATTTGGAGGCGGCCTAGGGCACCCTAGGTAGAGATGGTATCAGGACACTTGCTTATAAGTGACAGAGGATTCAGTTCAACCTAGCTTAAGAATAGACCAAAAGAATTTACTGGCTCACAGTTTGAAAAGTCCATCGGTGACACTGGCTTCTGGCCTGGTTAGATTCAGGTATGTCAATAGTGTCACTAGAAACTTGTTCCTCTGCCTCCCAAGTTCAATTATTTCTGTGTTACCTTCACTCTTTGCCTGGATCCCCCTGAGGTAGAAATATGGCTGCTGGAAATTACAGCCTTAAATCACCTTTACAGTGAGCATTCCCTGTAGAATAAGCTCTATTCAAATAGTTCTAAAAAGTCTTAAATGTGAGGCTGTTGTGGGCTTGGATTGGTAGTGTACTGCTTACCCAAGAATCCAGCATATGTGGAATTTCTACTTGGTCAGGGCTGTCACCTCCAGAGGCAGGACCCTGGGGGTCAGCCCCATGCAAACATCAGGAGTATGGGTGGAGGATGAGATTCCTTAGAGGAAAACAAGTTTGACAGACACAAATATCAGATGTCCACCATAGATGGGCATTTATGATAGAGGCCAATGGATCATTTTGATCCTGAATTATGAAAATTGCCTTTTCAGAAGGTCCAGTTTCTCTTTAGTTCTGATGGCTCTGCTTGGAATTTTGTAGATGAGGAGTTCAATTTAAGACACTGATCTTAAGTGTTAGGGCCACCATATGAGTCTTGCTTTGCTTTGACCAATCTACTTTAAGAGGCCTTGTCCCGTGTAGCTGAATTCAGCTAAAGATAAGAATGGGGCATGGAGAGTTTAAAGAATAAATCTAAATGTACACATTCCCAGGAGATTTAGGAAAGTGAAACTTGAATTAACTACGTTGTCATCTGTGCCCTCCTTCCCTCCCCCAAACAATGAGTTTTCAACCAAGATGGCGACAGATCTCACACCAAAGATCTCTGGGGTTAAAGATGTGAAAAATCTTACAAGACTCAAAGTCCAGCTTCTACATATCCCTGAACATCCAAAACACAAATTATGTGTCTCATCCATGTACCTGCAGCCCTTGCTCATGAGCATTCTTTGTACCAGTTACTCATTCCACTTTACCCACTAACTTCCTCCCAGTAGGGTTCAGTTTCCCCACAGTTATGTACTTGCTCTGCTGACCTATACCCAAGTGGTTCCCAAATTCAGTCAGAAATTTAGATAGGGTCATGGGTTGTTGTCTGAAATCTTTACTTATGTGAAGTTTGGGGGGATAAAAAACAAACAGGATTCCAAATATTTAATCAGTCAAAGGACCTTTAGAGACTCAGTATGTTTAGATAAAATATGGTTCTTTATCTCAAACTAAGGTTTATGTAGAAGTAACAATAACCAGAAAATATTATTAGGTTGATGCAAAAGTAATTGTGGTTTAAAGGTTAAAAACAATTGCAAAAACTGCAATTACTTTTGCATCAATCTAATAGTTACAATATGATAGGGTTTCTCCATGAGATATCAAAAGCTTTGCTTGCCTAATTTGTGGACAGCAATTATCATCCTTTAAGGCCCCCCAAAACTTCGTCAACTCTTCCCCAAAGAGTCTTCAGGCCTCTTCTATCTCTGTACCTCAGTCATTGCCCTGACCTGATACTCTGAGACAATATAGTTTAGTGGAGTCAGAATGTCCTGGATTCAAATCTCAGCTCGGTCATTTCTTAACCATGTATCCAGATTTTTTTTACATTTGTCTGGGTCTTAATTTCTTCATCTATAAAAAAAAAAAAAAAAACAATCCTGTCTTGCTGGATTGCTTCTTAAAATACGTGAACTAATGTATGTAAATTGCTCGGTGCATAGGCACTCAGTAAATCGTAACATTATAATTATTATCCTAGTGCACTGTGGTTACTTGTTCATACGTCAGTCTTTCCCATTCCCAGTGACCTTCTCTAGGGCAGGGACTGTGTCTTACTACACTTGATGTCTCAATCCAGAGTATAAAGACATATGTGTTCATCGAAATAATAACGTGAGTAAATAGATGCATGTACACAGATGAGGACAGAAAAGTCAGCTCACAGCCAATCTCTAGGGGACTGTGGCCCTAGAACAATAATATTACACAGTACCGAACCCTTCCATTTCCCGTTGAATACTTAACACCATATTGGACTGAAGTACAAAAAATGTTTCTGAACAAACATTGCCCGTGGTCTATGGGAACCATCTCATATGATTCGAATCGATGAAAAAGTAAGAGTCTTGAGATAATTGTCAGTGTCTTTCAAATATCACCATATAAATAGTTGTATTTAAAATCTGCCTCATCTACCTTTTTCCAACCACAGTGACTAATCAGAGACTTACAATCAAAATAACAGTGTTTGTAAACTGAACTTGCTTCATTGCAAATGAAGCTGTAAGCATCACAGGCCCTGAAATCTGGAAGTTTGATTTTTGAATTCAACCCCTCCCTGTGCTCTGTTTTGGAACTGGAGAAGCTGCCTATGCATTTTCAACTTGAGAATAGACACACGCTCATCCCATTGAAGTCTACCCTGCAACATCATTCCAGGTGCTTTTAACCTAAAATTTTGAGTAGGGGAGGGGCAAAAAGCAGTGGGCACCAGAATCATCTCGCAGACCAATTGGCTCAGAAGCAGTCAGGCTGGGAGAACTCCCTTATAAAAGTTGTCTCTTATTTGGATTCAAACACCCCTTCAGTCCATGCTATGAATCTCATCCTAACCATATTTTGGAAACACAAAGCCTGGTTCAATGGTTCCACTGAGACCACGTTTCCCAATAATGAGGGAAAGGGCATTTACAGGAAGGTCTGAAACTTTCCTTCAGTAGCCTGCATTTTTGTAAGTCCCGTATGAAACCTTCATGTGGGCATGACTAATGGATCCACCTAATTAAATTTTTACAGCATTCCAGGGCTGGAGTGTCAAATGTTTGCTTCCAGCTTGTCTCCTTGTAACCCTGTCAAATTAAGTCTCCCATCCCACCCCCCTCCCACACACACCTTTTTTAGGGGCTGTAGGCTGCATTCCAATGTCACGTGAAATCAGAATTTGGTTGATGAGGATGAAGAAATGGATTGCCAAATCATTGTTGCCAGTCAGCCTACCTTCACCTATTTAGAGAGGTTAAAAAGGAAAAACAAACAAACAAAAAAAACCCTCCTTCCAACCAGGGTAGGATTCTAAATGGGAAGTTGGAAAAGTCACTTCTCGTAGATAAGAAAACATCATTGTTGTTTATCAGTCCTTCCACCAGAATTCTACTGTGTGCATTTAGCAAGATGGAATTTTAGTTTTGAAAACATACCTAAGTTCAATACGTTCTATGGATTTCAGGGAAAAGGTATTCGCTGAGTATAATCGGCAACACAGTTTTGCTTGTTCTTTCTTGGGCAATTGGTTGAGAAGAAGAGTCATACAGTTTGACTACTTGATGGCCTCCTTACTAGAAGGTGAGGGTTCATCACAAAATGGGTAGATGATTTGAGAATGTGTCCAAAGCTGCTCCAAACAACAAAAAGAGGAACTGGAATCTAATTTTAGTGTTAACTAAACATCAGACTCAAGGAAGGACACTGCAGGGGTGCAGTGGGGTCCTCCAGTGACATCACAGAGCACGTAGAGGCACCTTCTTGGAGATAGGTGCTCAGGATGGACACATGTCAGCCAATCTCTGAATGCTCTCTAAGCCAGAGTCTCCAAGTGTGGTCCGTGTCACCTGCATCAGAATAACCTATAGAACTTGTTAAAGTGCAGGATCTCAGACCCCTACCCCAACCTTCTGAGTCAGAATCTGGAAGTGGAGACAGGGACTTTGCATGCTAAGTAGTTCCCAGGCAAGACCTACTGGCCAAAACTTGAAGATCCTCGCTCCAGGGCTGTCAGAAAGATCAGATCAGAATTCTACACAAATATGGGACTGGAAGTTGCAAGTGACAAGAAAAGCATGGAGTAACCATGGCCAGATGGAGACCCTTCCCAGGGAACCAAGTGATCACCACCAGCAAACTGTTGTTTTCATCCAGCCAGAAGATCCCTGTGGACACACAGAGAATCACCTCACCCCCAAAAAGCCCAAGATGATTTTTCTCATCCAAGGCCTTCAGGAATCAGTCATAGCGGGGAATCTTCTTCTGACGTCTTCCACTATGCCTTCCCCTAACAGCACCCCTATGCATGTATTCACAAAATCACTTGCACAAACACTCAAATGAGTCCACCTCCAGAAATGTCTACACATCTAACCTTGTAAACACAATTCTGTGCATGTGATTTGTGTGTGTGTGCATATGATTTATGTGCATATGGCTACACACACATGCTTGAGCATATACATACATACACGTCTCCATATGCGCTTGCCTGCATAGCCTAACACAGAGATGCTATACCTTAGCTCTTGCTGAGACAAACTAACCTCCCTTCAAAATATTTTTTCTTTCTAATTCATCTTAGGAAAATCACTAACCACAAGCAACTCTGAAAACCATTTCCTCCAAGAACTCCATCCTAATGTGGCAATCTGCGAACTCCAATGGCAAATGGTTGATTAAAGTCAGAGTAAGATGAGATTGTCAGAAATTTATGATGCAGCCAATCAGGATTCCTTGCCAATGGTTCCTCTTTGCCCCTGATGCTGGGATAAGCTCAGCACCATATTGAACAAAGAAATAGAGCAGTACGGAAGACTCTATGGGGCTTTGGAATTAGGTGGCCCTGCAATAAGTGTCTTCAGCTGGCATTGTCTCTATGAGCTTGGGCTATTATGTGGTGTTACTAAGTCTCAAATTCCTTTTTCTATAAACTAGAAGTTTCCTTAGATTAAATGAGACCCTGTGTGAAAGCACCTATCCCAGGGTGCTAGTACCCACAATAATAGAAATTGACTGATCAGTGATTGGCCTGGCAGAGTGCTTCATTCCATAGACTTTAGATTCAGAAAGCTCTCAGTTTAAATCTTGGCTCCTCCTCCTATTGGTTGGGAGATTTTGTGCAAGTTTCTTAACCTCTCTGAGTGTCAGGTTTCTCATAAGGGGGTAGAGGGTGTATCAAATATATGGCGATGGAAGGAGAACTGACTCTGGGTGGTGAACACACAATGGGATTTATAGATGATGTAATACAGAATTGTACACCTGAAATCTATGTAAATTTACTAACAATTGTCACCCCCATAAATTTAATTTAAAAAAATCATAAAAAAAAGAATAAAATGAACACCCCCATGGCTCAAGATCCAAGATAGCAGAGTCGATAAATGCTGTGCTTACCTCATCCATGAACACATCAAAATCACAACTAAATTATAGAACAGTCAACCTGGAGAACCATCTGAAGTCTAGCTGAACAGAAATTATAACTAAGGATATAAAGAAGAAGCCATGTCGCGATTGGTAGGCAGGGCAGAGACATGAAACAGATTGGCCCCAAACTTCCATGTGGCAGATAAAAATTGGGAGGGATATCTCAGCCAGAGGGATTTTCCACAGAGGAGCAAGGGACCCCAGCTCCACAGTAAACTCTCCAGCTCAGAGTACTGGTGCCAGGAAAAAAGGCCCCTACAACACCTGGCTGTGGAAAACAGTGAGGATTGCAACCACCTGGGTGGGACAGAAGGAAGACTGCAGGAAACCCAGGCATCCTCTTAAAGGGCCTACACACGGACTGTCTCACTCACAAGCACTCACCTTGGGCTCCAGCAGAGGGACGGTAACTCAGGGAGTGTCAGAGACATGTAAGGGCAGACTGAGGTGTGTTGCTTTGGGTTGAAGCCTGGAGAACAATTGTCGTTTCCCTGTGAGGAGGTCCTCCTCCCATGTAGTCCAGCAGGTGGGCACCATCTTTCCTGTATAGAGCCCGCCCCCACCACGGACTAATCTGAATTTGATTGGTCTGGTGAGCTTTGCTTGCTCTACCCTCGTGACTCATTGAGACCCTGCCACATCCAACTCTGTACCACAGAAGGCTTTTTCAGTAGCTTAACTTTAGGGGGAACTGGAAACCAGCAACAGGCCTCAGTGTGTCTTAGCTTTTTGTGGAGCCACCCCAGACCCGGTACTGGTGACGGCCATCCTCGGTTCACAGTGTGGTCTCTCTCATGTCCAGCGCAGTTAGTGACCAACCATGGATTGCTTTATAGCTCCTACCAGGTAGTCCCTGGCTGGTCACAGGCAGTAGCTGAACTGGGCCTGCACTGGAACCCCTTCCAAGAGACCCCAGAATTAACATACTTGGAAGTTGGCTTCAGACCACAGCAGAGCACCATTCAATTAGTCCCAAAGGGTGGTCTCAACAGGCATCAGAGACTGCCAGGGTGAATTTCCCCATGGGAAGCACCCTGCACAGCAGCACATAAGCTGTGGGCATGACCAAACTCCACAGCCATTTAGCCTGAGTGTCAATCCCACCCATTGAGGTGCCAAGAGCAATCAAGGCTCAAATATAATAGGAGGGCACATACAAACCACAGCACAGGTGACCAAGGAGATTGTACCATGGGGCCCCACAAGACACATACTACATAAGACTACCCAGCAAGACTGGGAAATATAGCAGATCTACATAATACATAGAAACAAACACAGAGAGACAGCCAAAATAGGAAACAAAGAAATGCATCCCAAATGAAAGAACATGAGAAAACTCCAGAAAAAGAACTAAATGAAATGGAGGCAAGCAACCTACCAGAGACAGAGTTCAAAACAGTGCTCAAGGAACTTAGTGAGAATGTCAACAAAGAGATAGCAACCATTAAAAAAAGAAAAGAAAAAGACATAGAAACCATTAAAAAAAAAAAGTCAGAAGTGAAAAATACAACAACTGAGATGAAGAATGCACTAGAAGTAATTGCCAATGGACTAGATGACTCAGAGGATAGAATCAGTGATTTGGAAGACAAGGTAGCAGAAAACACCCAATCAAAACAGCAAAAAGAAAAAAAGAATTCCCCAAAATGAGGATAGTTTAAGAGACCTCTGGGACAACATCAAGCATACAATATTCCCATCATGGGGTACCAGAAGGAGAAGAATGAAAGCAAGAGATTGAGAACGTATTTGAAGAAATAATGACTGAAAACTTTCCTAACCTGGAAAAGAAAATAGACAAGACAAACAGTCCCAAAAATGATGAACCAAACAGGCCCACAATTAAAATGGCAAAAGTTAAAGACAGAGAGAATCCTAAAAGCAGCAAGAGAAAGGCAACTAGTAACTTATAAAAGAGTTCCCATAAAATCGTCAACTGATTTTGCAGCAGAAATTTTGCAGGCCAAAAGGGATTGGCAGGAAATATTAAAAGTGATGAAAAGCAAGGATCTATAACCAAGACTACTCTACCCAGCATCTATCATTTAAAATTGAGGGACAAAAAAAGAGCTTCCCAGACAAGAAAAAGCTGAAGGAATTCATCACCACCAAATCAGTATTGCAAGGAATATTAGAGGGACTTTAAGGTGTAAAAAAAATCAAAACTATGAATAACAAATGACAACAACTACATATCTATTAAAATTACTTTCAATGTAAATGGATTAAATGCTCCAATCAAAAACAGGGTGACTGATTGAATAAGAAAACAAAACCCTTACATAGGCTGCCTACAAGATAATTATTTCTGATTGAAAGACACACAGACTGAAAGTGGAGGGATGGAAAATGCTGTGTCATGAAAATGGAAATGGAAAAAAAGGAAGAAAGAAAAACCTGGAGTTGCAATACCAGAAAAAAATAGACTGTAAAACAAAGGCTATAACAAGAGACAAAGAAGGACCCAGTAATGCCACTTCTGGGTATTTTTCTGAAGAAACACAAAACGCTACTTTGAGTGGACATGTGCATTCATGTGTTCATTGCAGCATTGTTTACAATGGCCAAGATATGGAGGCAGCCTGGGTGTCCACTGATGGAAGAATGGATAAAGAGGAGGTGGTATATACATACAGTGGAATATTGCTCAGCCAGGGAAGGGAATGGGTTTTTGCCATCTGGAGCAGCATGGATGGGACCTGGAATGCTGAGTGTAGTAAGTCAGACAGAGAAAGACAGATACAATGTGATTTTGTTTATATATGGAATCTAAAGACCAAAATAAACAAACAAAACAGAAAAAAACTCATAGATACAGAGAACATTTTGATGGTTGCCAGATGGAGGGGGTTTAAGGGGTGAGTGAAAAAGATGTAGGGATTAAGAAGTACAAATTGGTAGTTACAAAATAGTCATGGGGATGTAAAGTAAAGCATAGGGAATATAGTCAATAATGTGGTAATAACTATGTATAGTGCCAGGTGAGTACTAAACCAGTCAGGGGGATCACTTCTTTTTTTTTTTTTTCAGTATTTGTACTGCCGAAATGAGCATGAGGGAATCACTTATATCTCGGCACTATGCTGTACACCTTAAATTAATATACAATAATATTGAATGTTAACTGTAATTGAAAAATTAAAAAGGGGGGAATAAGAGGTCCAAATTTCCAGGTATAAACAAGTAAGTCACAGGGATATAATATACAGCATAGGGAATATAGTCAATAATATTGTGATAGCGTGGTACAGTGTCAGATGGTTGCTGGACTTATCGTGGTGATCACTTCTTTAGGTATACAAACGTTGAATAATTATTGTTTACCCCTGAAACTAATATAATATTGCATGTTAGCTATATTTTAATTAAAATCTTTTAAAAATTAAAAAAAAATTAACACCCCCATGAAATTCACAGAGCTATTGGAAGAATGGTTGTCTTAATATGTCCTAAGAACTTAGCACATGCGAGGAAAGATGAATGCTTAGAAAGAGATGCCTGCTTTTTTTTTCTGCTCTTTTTTCTTTTCCTCTATAAATGAAGGAAGGATAAAGGTAGCTGTTTTTCCCCTTAGGGGGAAACTTTAGACAGGAGACTGGACTGGGGCAAGGAATATGTAACTGTTAGAGAAGGATTCATTCCCAATAACACAGGTCACCAAATAATCTTTCAGAAAAAGCTAATCCCTACTTCCTGTGTCACCTGGGCTGAAGGAAATATCCCCCTGCCTGTGGTCTGTCTTTGGCTCAAACTCCTCTAAAAAGGGAGGGGATTTTTCTACTTGAGCTGGGGACAGTTCTTTCTGAAGGGTTTAGCTTTCTTAGGCAGAAAACTGAGAGAACCGACAGTCTTTTAAATGTGGTGAAATGGCTCCAATTGGTCTCTAGACCTAAGAAGACCCCGTACTTCTTAGCTGTGTAACCTTGGGCAAGTGGATTAATCTCTCTGAATCCTTTTTTTTTTTTTTTTCAGTTTAAAAATAGGGAGAATAATGCCTGCTCTACAGGGTTTTCATGGGGTTGGACACCTGGTGCCATATTGAGTGCATACTGATAGTTAACTCTTCTGATGAGGGAAGTGAGGGGTTCCATGAAAGTCGCTGCCTCTCGTCAGCTACTCATTCTTCGGCAGAGGGTCAGCCTTGTCTCAGGGGGTGACCCCAAGTCTAACTCTGGGCTCCTCTTGAGTGGAGGATGTATTAGCTGATTGGACACCAAGGATGGTTATGAAATGAGGATCTTAAAAACATCCTTGATTCCCCAAAACGTTAAACAGAGAATTACTGCACGAGACCAATTTCACTTCTAGCTGTATACACCAAAGAATTGAAAACAGGTCTTCAAATAAATACTTGTACACGAATATCCATACAGCACTATTTGCAATAGCCAAGAGGTAAAAACAACCCCAATGTCCATTTGTGGATGAATAAACAAAATGTTGCATGGGTGTCTATCGATACAATGGAATATTACTCAGCCACACAAGGGAATGAAACACTGGCTGTTACAGCATGGATACACCTCAAAAACGTTGTGTAAGTGAATAGAGGCCAGAGACAGAAGGTCACAGACTGCATGATTCCATTTAGGCACAATATCCAGAATGGGTAAATCCATCGAGTCAGAATGCAGATTAGTGGTTGCCCGGGGCTTAAGGGAGGGTGAAATGAGGAATGACATGGGCAAGCGGTTTTCTTTCTTTTGGGGTGATGAAAATGTTTGGGAACTAGTTAGAGAGGATGGTTGCACAACATTCTAAGTGCTGCTGAATTGTATGTTTTAAAATGGTTACTGTTAGGTTATATCAATTTAGCTTCAATAAAACATTAAAAAAAAAAAAATCCCAAGTCAATGTGTAGATCTCTTGATGCCAGAACGAAGAAAATAGAAGCAAAAGGAGGGAGTGATTCTTAAAGCACTGATTTAAAATGTGCACTTTGAGGGCAGGGCAGTCTCCTAAATCTCTTTAATTAAGACAAAGAAGGCAAGAGTGATGGGAGGGAAATAGCAGTTCAGCAGATAAATAGCAACTGAAAGAGACTCGAGCCAATGGCTTCTCAGGAAGGTCAGCTGCACAGATTTTTTAAAAGTCGAGGTAACACGTGAAGTGTGCAAACACCACTGTTGATTCTTTTGTTCCCCCTCTCCCCAACCGTCTCCACCAGCTCTCTCGGCTTGGCATGCGTCCTATTTTCTGAACAGCAGCTGTGCACAGTTGAATAGTAAATCAAACACCCTAAAAAACAGTTGTTTTAAAACAATGTCTCAGATTTCCCAGATATTTCATTTCTATTTTCCTTCCCCAAAACCCTTGCCTCAGACAGCAGTGGTCGTAAAGTCCTTCAGGTATGAGCCTCTGTCCTGCTCGCCCCGGCGTGGGGGTAGGGAGCGGGGTTTCATGAGTGAATTCCCATTGAGAAGTGGTTTTGGGGGCAGAATTTACAGGCAAAGTACATTTCAGGCTGATCCTGTATGTCATTGGGTAACATGTTGTTAACAAACGCTCTTGAACAGGGAGGGATTGGGTGGCCACATTTTTCTGGGGACACATATCCCCAGAATGAGCCCTATGTTTCCAAGGAGGCTGGCATCCTGAGGGTTCTCCGTCCTCTTGGGTCACCACGCCATTCTACAGAAAACTTTTCCCAGCAGCCCCCAGCAAAGGCTGTGCAGGTTCCAAACTTACTGCCTGGGGAGGTGGTTTTCCTAGGGAAAGAGGCAAATGGTTGTGGCAAGGGCTTTTCCAGAAGGGGCAGTGCCAGGCTTCCTGGCAAATCCCACACCCATGCACACATAAGCACACATTCACAAGCCCTGGTGCTGTGGGTGCTTCGGCTACCAGCTTCAGTCAGGGTTTCTCCACGTCCACACTATTGACATCTGGGCCTAATCGTTCTTGGTTGGGGGAGTTGCTGAAGCTCAGAAAGGTTGGATGGTCCTCCAAAGTCACGCGCTATTGAGTCACAGAGTGTATCAGGTAATCACTCAGCAAACATTTTATACCACCGTCTGTGTATTTAGCATTATTATTGGTACTGCCAGCCAGCAAATATTTATTGAACATCTACAACATGCCAATATTACGGACACCAGAGACCACCAGACATACCTTCTCACTGCAGAGCAGACAGAACATAGCACGCAAACCAGAGTTTCTCAGCACTATTGACATTTGGGACTTGGTCCGACTTTTTGGGGGGAATGCTCTCTGCATTGTAGGATATTTATGTGCGTCTTTGGCCTCTGCTAGATTCTAGTAGCATGTTGCCATCGTGACAACCAACAATGCCTCCAAACAATGCCATTGTTCTTTGTGGGGTGAAATCACCCCCTTTTGAGAACCACTGGTATACAGGGAATTTAACAACCTTAAAATGGGATGAGTGATCTAAGTATAAGTAGAAGCCTGTCTGTCCAGAGAGAAACAGATGTACTCCAGAGATGTTCAGAGACAAAATACTGCTCCTGGAGTATGACAAAATCAGCCAGCTCCCCGAGAAGGAAGGCACTATTTTAATCCATAATTGGACTAGCCAATTTATCTGAAATTGCCTTCTGATATTGTCAGTGTCCCTCACTAGATGGTAAAGTCTATGAGATCAGGGACTTTGTTCCTCTAGGGTGCCTATAATAGTCACAGAACCTGGAACAGTGACGGATACAAAATCCTGGACCATGAGTAAAAGAATGACAAATCTGGACAATATCCTTCTTAGGAGGCCACCATGATCTTTTCACCCCTTTTCTTTACCCAGTCTTATTTCTACCTCATTGTCTCTCTGGCCTCTTGTCTCTTCCCATTGGTACCAAAATACACACACACACACACACACACACACACACTCAAGCACAAAAGCAAATACACTAACGCTCCCACAAACAGACACACATACCCTCCAATGCAACAGCAGGAAATTAGAAGTAAAAACCAAAAACATGTCTTTGACTCAACGTTCTGAGAAAATAAACCATACCAAACCCAACAGCAGATTGCAGGGACGCAGATTGTACCAGAAATATCAACCAGCCTTTGAACCTCTTGGCATCTCTTGATTTGTCACAACTTGAAGGCTTGATGCCCTCCCCACGAGGTCACCAGAAGTTTTGTGTTCAGGCCAGGAAACTGTGTGATCCTTTGCATTCAGAGTAATTCACTTTACCGTCACATCTGTAGTGAAAAATAACATTAAAAGGTCACTCCTTCCTCCCCCACCAAAAAAAAAAAAAATCAAAAAAACAAAACAAAACAAAAACCAACTACTCTGACTACTCTGTGGTTATGAAGCCCATATAAAACAGTTCCAGTCTCTTGGCAAAGATTATTAAAGGCTGGCAGAGCAGGCAGAGATGCAGTTCAGAAAACATAATCTTTTATTTACCCAGATAAATATACCCAGATAAATATAATACTTGCTACATAAATTTGAGGGCACTTTGTTAAACACTTTATATGCTGCACTACACCCAAAAGACCGTAAGTGCCTTTCGATTGAGGACAACTCTTGGGAAATGGCAAACCAGGCAAATAAATAAATTATATGTATTTATTTATTTTTAACAGGCTTTCCTAGACATGCCACAAGGCCTTTGTCTGGTAATGCATACTTGACAATCTACAATAAAAAGTGACCTCTTGATCAGAAGGAACTGAACTCCGATGCATTTTCCTCCTGGGTTGCAGCTGAACATCTGTCCATCTGCCAGTCTTTGTGAAACAGGAGCAGTTCAGATCCAATGGCCACTGTCTAAATCAAAGCATGGCCCTCTTTCCCCAAGCACCACACAGAGGAGCTGTTACAAATTAGGAGGCGACGTTGAATCAGTGTGAAGATTCAATCCCCAAACCTTATTTGAGTTGAAAGAGGGACCAAAGTATCCATGTAAACCACAGGCCATCCCACATAGGAGACTGAGTCTAAGAAATAAGCGGAATTTAGAATTCTTCCCAAAGGCCAACTGGTCTGCTGTGATAAGGAGTACCATGATGTCCCATGGACTGTGTAGTCTCTGAGGAAACTTCTGAATCTTTACAGGTCCCTTTGCTCTTCTCATTACCCACAAATAAAATTTACGAAGCATTTTCTATGTGTCAGCTTGCTCGAAACACTTTACAAGATCATGATGTTATCTACAATGCTGTGAGGTACTATTGTGATCCATGTTTTACAAATAAGTAATTAGGACCTAGGGAGTTGAGATAAATCTCCAACATTAACCCAGCCAGTAAGTGGTGACAAGGGGATTTGAGTCCAGATCATTTTCCATCAAAGATGACACTCTTTCAGCTATTGCTGCGCATTTTATTATGTGCAGATGCTCAGTGCATTTCACTCCTCACTCTCCACACAGGGCACTCCCAACCCCTGCATGGCTTCAGTCATCACCTCCATGATAGCCATCAAGAATATTTCAGTTTCCTTGCCAGCCCCAATCTGTTGGTAATGGCTGCCTGAATCAAGGTGCTTCAGCAACCAGGCTCAATGGAACAAAATTCCATGATTGATTAGTGATGCCTGCTCTGGGTGTGGAAGTTAGGATGGGTGGCGCGCATGCTACCTTTTTGCCACCCTCTTTCTGTATGCTGATAATTGTCCAATTTCCATTGCTAACTAATATTTTATCTTCTGGACAAAAGAGCAGATTTTCAACTGCCTACTAGACATCTCCACTGGGATATTCTGGCATCTCTTAATCCTCAAGGCTGGCCTTTTCTCTCATGGTCCTTAATCAGGTTTGAAAAATAAGTATCCACCAAGATTTCAAGCTGGAAACCTGAAAGTTGAGCCTAGCTCTTGTATTTCTTTCATTCAATATTCCAATCAACCACACATTTTTTCCATTCTACTTTTCAAAAATTTTGAGAACCTGCTATGATCTATCACATTCCCTTAAGTCTAAGATAGGCCCTCACTTAAACTATTGAAATAATCCATTAACTAGTGCTCCTGGCTGTATTCACCCACTGCCAAGTATCCTTTCTGAAGTACATCTAGATATATATTTCCCTTGTCCAAATACCTCTGTGGCTCCCCTAAGGTTCAAACTTTCCAGCCGGCACATGACAGCCTTCACCATGAAGCCTTATTCTAACTATTCAGATATCTCCCATGCCCCTCCGTTGGCCACCCCATCATATGTTACCTGTGCTTTAACAGCATACCCACCTTGCTCTGTTATTCCATCAGCATTCGCACCTATGTGTCTTTGTACAAACTGTTTCTTCCACTAAGAATTGCCTCCTCAATATAATGATTCTTTATACAAACACCCATGCTCTTGATTGGCAGGAACCAACAGGCACAGAATCCATCCTCAGCTTTAAGAAGCATTGTCTGAAAAGCCCACTGTAGCTATCTACAGAGGCCTGAGGCTTACCCTAGACTGCTCTTTCTTGAGTCCCCTTCAAAGCAGCAACTATCGGGATGATATTTATAGCCTGTACGGCCATAAATCAAAGGTTCCTTTCAGATAGTGTCCCCAAGGAGGCTGGATGGTGAGACTTACGACACTCAGTCATCCCCTGACTACCTCAGCTGGTAGATTTTTGTAAAGACTTACAAGTACTATTGCATTTGAGCCACACCTTTTCAGGCCACACAACTCACAGCCAACCTCATGAAATTTGGCTCTGATTCAAGAATGTGAGCTCCTTGAAGGTAGAGGCCAGTCAGAGATATCGCCACCCTCCTGTTATACCTGGGCTTGATACCCGGTACAAGACAGACATTTAAGAAATGTTTGTTCATGGATTGAATGGAGTGCACCAGAGACCAGATAAATCAGTCTCAGCACCATCCCTTATTAGCTGGGTGATCCTGGTCCAATTTTTACCCTCTCTATGCCTCAGTTCCTCCAACGACAGAACTGGGATAATACTAGTGCCATGATCTCGGGTTCTTTAGACCTTTTTATCAATGGGTAGAGGATGGATGGATGGATGGATGGATGGATGGATGGATGGATGAATGGATGAGTGGGTAGAGTAGATGAACGAGTAGATTAACAGATAAGATATTTGATGGATTCACTTTGTTACATAATTAAGAGAAATGTTCTTCTACCATTACCAAAAGCCACCACCCATTCACAGACTAAAGTGACCCAAACACAGATGGTCTCTCAGAAAATAATCAAATAATAATAAATTTTGCAGCCCTGGGGATAGCATAAAAGCTCCCTCTGTGCACTCCTTTTACCAGATACCATTCCCAAAAAGAAAAGGAAAGGGAAGGGGAAGAAAGGAGAGAAGGGAAGAGAAAAGAGCACTCATGCTCACGTGATCAGAGAAATAGCTTAAAGCCACACCCTCTTGTTAGATATTTGAAAATACTGTCACTTCACCTAAGCCTCTCCCTTCACCCCTAGCCTCTCCGTGAACGTCTACAGGTCTGAGGTTTTGCCTTGTGGAAGGTGGTGAAGACAGGATCTTCAGCTCCCTGTCACTCTGCTTTTAACTTAATCCGTCATCTCGGTAGCACTGGTGTGTGAAGGCTAGCTGATGGAGAGAGGCACAGAAGAAGCTGCCCCTGAAGGCTTCTTCTCTAAACACTTAGAGGTCACTCCTTACCTGCCTTGGATCTCTCACCTGTGGCTAAAAGGCTAGCCTGCCCTGAAAACCCAGACCCTCCTATTGGGGTGCTCTGTGGACCCCTGAGACATCTTCGGCCCCTCCCTGGCTCTGCTCTATCAGCTGAGTAATCTCCCCCAGCATTCTGACACACAGCTGCAAGAGATGAAAACTGTACTGTTGATAGATGAAACTTTGGATAAGATTACATGGTTTTGAATATCTTGATGACATATTTGTCTGAAAAGTCTTTTAGAGGACGGCCTAATATAAATGCACGGAAATGTTTCTAATGACTAGCATTTGTCTACAGACTTCGTTGGAGAAATTAGCATTCATGTGTCTCGG
The DNA here is from genome assembly GCF_964194185.1 of Rhinolophus hipposideros. NCBI lineage: Eukaryota > Metazoa > Chordata > Mammalia > Chiroptera > Rhinolophidae > Rhinolophus > Rhinolophus hipposideros. Next base: position 26,082,517 of record NC_138067.1, on the reverse strand, counting down.
GATGTCATTTGCATTTGTATGTGGGGACCAAGTTTTGAATAATCATTTCTTCCAGCCCAGAAGAGTTAACTATTTACACTGAACACAGGCTGGTTTCCTTCTCAAGCTCTGTGGCTGGGTCTGTGGTGTCCAGAAATAGATTCTAGGCATATACTCCACTGCTCCAGTACCACTGGAAACTTCTAAGTTGTCCTGAGATATTATTTGCCCCAGCTAATATTTACTTGGCTTTGCTCTGCCCTGCCCTCACACACCTAGCTGTTGTAATCAACCCTGCCCCAACCAACCTCAGCTCTTTCTACGAACTCTAGGACAATTGGGTTGAAGTCTGAGACTTATCTGGTCACAGAGACACTTGGAATTCTCCTCATAGTAACACAGATTCCATTGAAAACCCGTGGAAAGCAGGTAGTACATGCAGACAGCATGGGTCCCATTCCCTTAGGCAGTTTCTTAGAGGTCATTGGCTGAAGTCCAGGGTCATTTTCTCAGTCCAATTTTGCATTAAGTAGGAGAAAAAAAGGTCTGGATAAACTCAAGCAGAGCTAAGTTCTAACAGACTCTTATATGCTCTGTGATATCCAAGAAGAAAATTCCCTTCTTTAGGCATCTTTTTTTTTTTTCTTTCATCTATAATTTAAGGAGGGAATCCCACCAATTGCCCAGCATTAAGGAGACAAGAGTTAGTTTTGCATGTAAAATCTCAGGACTTGGCACCTAGCAGACACTCAATAAATATAGCTTTCTTGTCCTGACTCCGTAAGATTTCCTAGTGTACCATCTACAACAGCACTGAGACTCTTGATGGCACCTTTTGCAAATAGCAAAAAAAAAAAAAGATGTGCTGGCTTCAGGGTGAGGTTCATTTGGGAGAGTTTTGTCGAGGGCACTTTTATTTGGGGTTAGTTGGACAGCTATGGGACTCATTTACTATGTGGGCTTTGGGTCTCCAGTAAAATTCCTCTGTATCTTCATTCTCTGAGGTCTTACTCATTGTTTCAGAAGGAACCCCCAGATTATTCTGCCTGAATGGCTGACTCTGGAGACAGAAGGTCCAAGGTCAGGCTTCGCCCACAGCCTGGCTTTGCTCTGGAACCCAGAGCCATGCATGCAGTAGGCGTTTTATAAATGCCCACTAAATTAATTGGTGCAAGTTCAGGAATCCTGCCAGCACCACGCTGCCTCGTCCTAGAATGTGGAGCAGGAATAATGATGGTCTACCTTCCAAGAGATATAAGCATCTTTAATAATAAGGAGAGGACAAACATCAGCAGCAACGAATCATAACATTTCTGGAGCCCTCGTTCCAGGCCAGACTTGGTATTTCATGCTTTATGGTGCCATTTAACTTCGGCACCCAGCTAGGCCCCCAGTCCTGGGTTGTCACCTCCTATCTCAACAGGAAATTGAACATGGGATGGGAAGAGGTGGCTTGGAAGCCCTAAGACTGTTCATCAAGGATGTCAACATTTAGTCGTCTCCGTTTGCTATTCCTTTCACGCAGCATGCCCCTTCTCTGTTTTGTTTTGAAGCATGGGTAGCTCATTTCTCCCCTAAACTACCAGATTTGGGGGTCTGTGCTCCCAAACTGACTGGATTCAAACTTTCAGAGGCTTCAATAACTGGAAGATGGAAGACAATGGTAACCCTACATGTATTTAAAAATGGAAACAATATTAAACTGGGAGAGAAGTAAAATAAGTCTAAAAAAAGTTCAGCCTTTCCCCTAATGACATTGATTTGCGTTTTAAATTGCTGTCCATAGACATCAATTGTGGGGTGGAGGACCAGCTGCTTTGCTGACATCTTGAGCCCGTGCCCTGGGTGATACAACTCGGCATAGGTTCTGGAGCTCCCTGGGCTTCCATCTATATCACAGGACATGTTATCCCCCAGTGTAATCACAGGTTTGCTTGTCTGTCTGTCTGTCCACCCACTGGAGGGCAGACACTGGTGCAGAGCACAGGGTTGACACAAAAAAAGTGCTCAATGAATGTCATCAGGATAATACAATATTCTTTCAATTGGCTGGTGTGTGCCAACCTGAAAACGACCGTTCTCGTATATTGGGATCTCTCTCTCTGTCTATCTCTCTCAGGATGGTGCTAGTAAGGAGCAAGGGAAGATTGAAACCTGATTTGTCGAAATTATTTGACTTGTTTCCATCTTTCAATTGGGTCGCGTGTGCACACCCCGTCAAGCTCTCTGCCGCCATGTTAATATCTCAAATGATGCTATCTGGTGGCCCACATCTCCTGCCAGAGACAACGCCTGCTCCCAAAGATTCCTCGGCCACGTCCCGCCCTTTTTATATCTGTGAAGGCAGGTTGGGAGAGGCAATGCTGATCATCCTTGCAGCCTGGATTTTTTTTTTTTTTTTAATCACTGCACCTTGAGAACAGTTTTATGTGCCTCTTGCCACACCTGAAACTAGATGTTGGAATCCTTGGTGATTCTCTGAAAAAAAAAGAGCCTCAAGAGGCATCAGAGCATGCCTGTCCACTCCGACAAATATTTCCCGAGCACCAGAAAACTACACCTTGTCATCAGGGTAGGAGCCACTCGGGAGAATGGCGCAGAATCTTACAGCATCACTTTGCATTGTTTTTTTGAAAGAAACAAATGAACCTATGGATGTGTCTTCTGTAGCCTCTATTTCGAATGAGTTGATTGGTTAAAGGGGCAAACACAGCATTAAGGGAATATACACGTATACATTCATAAATAATTGATAAGTATATAGGCTTTCCCCTCCCATTGTCGCTGCACATTTGTTTTCACTATTTACTGACTGTTGGCCAATCATGTGGTCCTAATTGCACTACCACTTGAGATTTGGACTAATTTAAAGAAAAATGTATAAATGCCTCCCCCCACCCCACCCCGCCACATACACACACACCATTCATTCCAACCAAGCCCTTAAGGAAATATATGTTCTTAGAATTTGGATCATACACTTTATTGATGAAAAAAAATACAACACCAGCAGCAACAAATCATAACATTTCTGGAGCTCTCACCAAAGCGTTCATCACCAAAGTATAACTCTCTGGAGGAAACACAGCTGAGGGTATTTCTAATCTTCTGTTACAGAGTCGAGAGCATAGGCTGGATTGTGAAAATAGGCTGACAGTGAGGCGCTGTGTATAAAGGCAGAGCTCACCATGACAAAAGGACTTTATCCTATGTGTGAGAACCATCTTTAAATGCTCCATGGAAGCTTCTGGAACATTCACCAGTGGGGATAATTGAAAGAGCATAAAGAACTGGGGGTCGTATTATTCGCCTCTTTTCTCTCATTCAATTTCGTGCTGGGTGTCTTTTTGTTCCTCCGCCCTCCCACCCCCAAATCCATTCTCCCCCTCTCCCCCTGTCTTCACTCAGGTCTGTGCCCCAGGGGCAGATCTACGCAGATGCATGAATGGGCTCCCCAAGCCTTCTGCCTTCCACTTGGGTCAGCCCAATGAATAACATGGGGGGGGGAGTTCTCCCTTGCCCCCCTCCCTCTGAGATCTCTGTGGGCTGGTTGCAGCCCTTGACTGAAAGTCACAGCTAGAGTCAGGCTGTACTATCCACTCAACCAGCTGTCTCCCTCTCTCGCTCTCTCCTTATTTTCTCTCTCCTCACTTTCTCTCTGGGTGAACCAAACAAATCACTATGACTTTGCTTCTCCTAGAGTATCCAGAGGTCACAGGGAGTCTTTCCTTGTTATTCTCCATGTCTCCCCTGGATACCATCAGGGTTCAAAGAGGCCCTGTGGAAAGACCTGGCTCTACCCTTTTCCTGTGACCTTGGATCATACACATGCTTCCTCCTCAAGGTCATCAGTCAAGTCAAGGTGACAGCCTGAGTCTACTTCTCATCAGGCTCTGGAAGGATAGGAAGGATATATGAGGACAATTTGAAACTCGTCGTGCAATAAACCAATGCCTGGTTAGTGTAATTGTAGCTTCCTCCCCAGTTAGGCTAGGAGATCTTTGCATCGAGAACTGTGGCTTGTGTGTAGTTTTCTATTCCTCTGAAGAGTCTACTGGTGCTATGCACCTGAGAGCTTATGAAATCATGGCTGATCAGCGGCAACTATGTGCCTTGTGGTTTTTGAAGGAAAGCAGAAGACAGTCTTCTGGGGCTTCAAAAAGGCAGGCAAAGGATGCCGACAGACATTCGCACTCTTAAACATAGAGGCAGAGTTACTTGGCCTAATTCTGGTATTATATCACAATTCTGCAAAGCCAAATCATATTTAAATGGATTGTTCTAAAATAAATGAATTTAAGGGGGACGTGTCAGTTACTATAAACTGATTGCCTTAACTCCTTTGCTCTTATCTGCATCTACTACAGAAGGTGGTAAAGCGGGCAAAAAATGTTTTTAATTTATTAAAAAAATCACTTTTCTAAATACTCTTGTAGCTAGGAAAGGCCATGGAACTCGATTTTCATCAATATGATATAAGTATTCCAACAGTACCATCAATTTTCCATTTTTTTTTTCATGCTTGAAGTGTAAATGCAAACATGATGGCTAAAACTTCAGCAGCTACTTTAGGAAGACAAAGTGACAAGAAGAAAAAGACATGAGATTTGTAGAGATGGTGAATGTGAACAACCAACTACCTCCACAATTGTGTGTGTGTGTGTGTGTGTGTATGTGTGTGTGTGTGTGTGTGAGAGAGAGAGAGAGAGAGAGAGAGAGAGAGAGAGAGAGAGAGAGAGAGAGAGAGAGAACATTCACCCTTCTTGTTTAATTGTTTATTTCTTTGTTAATTGGCTATTCTGTTGCTTATAGCCAAAGGCATTCGTGTCTGATATAGCGAACAACGTATCAGTAAAATCACTTCCTTTTCTCCAATACTCCATTCTCTTTGCAAATTGAAATCTATGTACCACAAACCTTTTTTCTTCTTCCTTAAGTGAGAGGGCTCCATCAGGATTAATTTGAACCTGATTGACCACAACTCTGACTAATACCCATCACCCATTTTCCCCCTCTTCTCAGCAACTCCTGCAGCTCCCTGAGAGCAGACACCATGTTGACATTTACATCCTTAAATAGCAACACCACACTTACCATGTAACTGGCATTCCATTCAAGACTGAGGCTAGAAGAAAGACAAGAGGCGTCAGAAGGTCCAAAGAGGACCTAGGCAGTAACCGTCATTCACTGAGAGACTAATATATGCAAGACCTTTTCTAATCACTACAGCAGACACACCATGACTCTAGTAAGCTAGCATTTTACCCCCTTTTTACAGATGAAAATCCTGAAACTCAGAGAGTTTTCATAATTTGGCCAAGATACTGGGGCTTATGAATGCCGGGGAGAAAATGTGAACCCCAGTCTCCCAGCTCCACTGTAGGTGGGTGTCCTCTCTGTCAGATAAAACATTCAGAGTGTAGAAACCAGCCCATAGGACTTTGTTTTTCTCATTTTATCATCTGAAGATACCAGCAGACCCAGCCAGCTGCCAATGTGCATTTAAGCAGACTCTGCATTCTACCTTCAAAGTATCTGGTATTCAATCCATGGAGGTTCAAAGGATGATGGTTTGGGGCTATTGAGAAAGTGGCCCTTTCCACTCTCTAATTTGCATGCTGGATGTCTACTGAAAGTTGCTATGGTGATCCGTTTGACCAGAAGTTTCCGCTGAATCACCCCAACACATACATAAAAACATAAATGTGGTTTTGGGACCCAGAACTTGGCAGCTGGGGGAGATGTCTCCCGTTTTCAGTTGTGACTCATTCGTGGTCATGCATGGGCCCAGCTGTGAGGAAGGCGAAAGCCGAAAGCCCTGTGGGTAGCTGTCGCTCCCTGGAGGGGTTTTTCACTGCAGGATACACTGAAATTGCCCCTGGGGATCTAAAAACTGAAGAGGGGAACATGGAAGCCCACACCTGGGCAATAACCTGTTCCACTGGGTCATTCCAGAGCTGACGGGGTCTTTTCAGTAAATGTTCCCATTTGGAGATCCCTAAAAGCAGAGCCCTGCATGATAGGTACTGGAAAACAGAAGGAGGAGGAAGGAGGGAGGGAGGATTCTGAGACAGCAAGGAGGGAAAGCCAATATCAGGGCGTGCTGTCCAGTGGCTGCTATGGCAAGGGTCTGCTTTGGGGTCTGTTAGAGAGGAATTGGTGGTAGGGCTGTGGCAACGGACCATGAGACTTGGGGCAGACAGGCTTGGGTTCAGATGTTCTCTGTACTCATTGCAGTACTGGCTGGAGACCATGGCAGGTTTCTGAACATTGCCCTTCATTTTTCTATGCACAGAAATGAAGAATGCCTTGTGCAGCTTAAAAGAAATCATATACACAACGGAGCCTAATACAGATGCATGTGGTATGTCCTCAGTCAGTTTTGTTTTCTTTCTTTCCTCTCTTTACCAAAGAGATTCACCTAAACGATACTGCTATTCTTGGCCGTGAACAAGCCACATATGCAAACCTGTTCATTTAAAACTCATATAGATGTGCATGTGTGTGTGTGTATACACAAAGATTCAAAGCGCTCTCTAACACTGCCCTTCATGTCTTATTCTGAAGTAAGCATTATTTGTGTTCGATCTTCATTTGATATATGTACTGTGTAACTACATGGACAGGCATAGGGATGTCTTTATAGATGTAGATATGGAGAGAAAGAGTTGTCTAATTAGACTTGTTTTTTTCCTGCTTGGAGACATTTGAGTAAGGCCAGCGAATGGGAGGAGGGAATTTTTAGAAGAAGAATGTGGAAGGATTGTCAAAGGAAAACACCCAGGGCAGACTGTGAGGGTGCTGTTGAAAGGGAGATGTTGTAGCTCAAATGGACATAGATTTTTTTTTTTGAAACTGTGTAACACGTTACATTAGCAAGAGTATCTGGAAAGACAGATACAACTTTTCTAGAAAATACTTTGGGGCGGCTGGATGGCTCAGTTGGTTAGAACGCGAGCTCTCAACAACAAGGTTGCGGGTTCAATTCCCGCATGGGATGGTGGGCTGCGCCCCCTGCAACTAAAGATTAAAAACGGCGACTGGATTTAGAGCTGGGCTGAGCCCTCCACAACTAGATTGAAGGACAGTGACTTGGAGCTGATGGGCCCTGGAGAAACACACTGTTCCCCAATATTCCCCAATTAAAATTTAAAAAATTGAAAAGAAAAAGAAGAACATACTTTGTCATATCAGAGCCCTGAAATATTTATACCTTTTAGCCTATGTATGAGTCAGAGTTCTCCAGACAAACAGAACCAGTATATATATACACACATATATATATATGTATATATATATGTATATCTTATTGGATAATCTTGTTTATATCTATATGTATATGAAACGAAATTTATTGTGAGGAAATAATTCACATGATGATGGAGGCTGAGAAGTCTCTCAATCTGCTGTCTGCAACCTGGAGACCCAGGAAAGCCGGTGGTGTGGTTCAGTTCCAGTCCAAAATCCTGAGGATCCAGGGAGCCAATTATGTAAATCCCTGTCTGAGGATAAAAGATGAGATGAGATAGTCTAGGTTGCGCAATGAGACCAAAAAAAAAAAAAAAAAGTGGAAAGAGCCAAATTCCTCCTTCTTCTGCTTTTCATTCTATTCTTCAGGTCCTCAGTAAATTTGATGACACCCATGGCATTGGGGAAGACCATCTACTTTACTGAACCCACTAATTTGAATGCTATCTTCATGCAGAATCACCCTCACAGACACACCCAGAAATAATGTTTAATCTGGGCACCCATGGCCCGCTCAAGTTGACACATAAAATTAACCAGCACAGCCCCATTTTGTAAATATTTATCTTAGGGGGATTATCAGACATTCAGCAATTATGCACAAGGACCTAGATCAAAGCAAATAGATATTACTAAAAATTGGGAAGGATTTCAATGTCGCAAAATATGCAAAATAATTACATAATCTATTTTATAATCATGATTAAAATTTATGTGGTCAGTAAAGACGTGCTTTCAAAGAGTACTTGATGACCTAGGAAAGTATTCATGGTATATTATAAAGTGAAAAGTTGACTATAAGTGCTCGATTCAATCTGCTCCCTATTCCGTTCAAAATAGTTTTAGTTGTTATCCATTTGCATATTTGTGTGTGTGTGTGTGTGTATATATATATATATCGTATATTCATTACAAAAAGTAACTTAGAGAAAAACACTATTAACAACCACTGTTTCTAAGTAACTTCACTTTATTCTTTCTCCCTTTTGCATTCTCCAAAATTTCTGTAATGAGCAAAAAAGACTGTCATAATTAGAAAAAGAAGCGAGAGATATGATTTACAAAAAATACTGAAGAAGTTAAACTTTAGAATTCTGGTCGTTTTCTTTGGCATGATCTTTCTTTACAATGGATTTTCCCCATAAAGGTAAAGGTAGCAGCAATGTGTTGGTGGGTCAGGAAAAAGCACTTTGATGGGTGGCCTGTGACCCCAAGGACAGAACAGTAAAGAAGACAGCCAGGTGGATGTGGAGGGGGGGATAGTGACCACATTGAATGACAGCTGTCAGAGGACAGCATAGAGGGTGGCTTTGTCTCTCCCTCCATGAGAAGGCTCAGGGGGTGTGGCAGGTCTGTAATCATGAACAGAGGTTAAAAGCTAGAAGCTCCCAACATCAGGACCTTAAATCTCCCCTATTTTCTCTCCTTTGATGGTACCTCTATTTCCACACTACTTCCCTCTTCTCTGTGGCCCCTATGTCTATGAGGCTGACCTCTGGGAGGCTTGCATTTCTACTATTTGATGAAAAGGAAGAATTTATTAGAATAGGTCTGTCCCTGGACACATAACGCGTATGTTACTAGCAGATCATCTTGCTCTTGGGCCAAGAGCTGCTTCTACTCACACTGGGGTTCTACATGGGACAGCCACTGTGCCGTCTTTGTTCTTAATACCACAGGCTCCTCAGTCACAATGCCAGAGGGTGACAGGGAGTGAATGAACCCAGTTACACTCGCCCCAGAGATTTCTGAGGCCCACTAGACTGATCTACAGACATCAGAGTTGTAATCAGAAGACCTGAGTGAGAATGTATCTCTGCCTCCCTTACAAACTGTGTGGGCTTGAATAGGTATCTTAACTTCTCTGAATTTCAGTTTCTCGACGTATAACCCAAAGCGAATAATATACAGCTTACTGGCTTATTGTGAGAATGAAATGAGTCTATCGGCAGCAGTAATAATGAGAGCTGTAACTGTTTTCTGCTTCTGCATAACAAATACCACAAACTTAGCTTAAAATAATACCCACTTATTATATCACGGTCTGTAGGGCTAAAGTCCAAGTGGGCTCAGTTGGGTTCTGTGCTTATACAAGGTCAAAATCAAGTGATCTGGATTGAGCTCCTAACTGGAGGCCCTGGGAGAGAATCTGCTTTCAAGCTCATTCCACTTGTTGGCAGAATTAATTTCACTGTAGCTGTGGGATTGAGGTCCCCATTTCCTTGCTGGCTGTTAGGTAGGGGCCACTCTCAGCTCCTGGAGAACACCTGCGTTGTGTGTCACATGCCCTGCTACATTTTTAAGCCAGCAACAGCAGGTCAAGTCCTTTTTGTGCTTTGAATCTCTCTGACTGCCCCTTGTGGTTCCAGCTGGAGAAAACCCTCTGCTTTCAAAGGACTCACAGAGATTAGAGAAGATGGTGCTTGTAAATCACCCACAGCAGTGGCTGGCATTAAGTAGGTGATCAATCAAGATCAACTTTGGCGACAAATACATAGAAGGTTCTAAATAGACTTCTGCGGAATACATGAGTGAGTGCATGAATGCATGAATAACTGTGCAAATGGGGAAAATCAGCAACGAAGGTAAGAGTTCTTTTGGAGGAGAGAGGCAATCAACGAGGGACATCTCCAACAGAGAGGGGACATTCTTATATGAATTCCATCAATCCACACGAAGTGAGGATTCAATTAATACAGCTAGTAAATAAGGTTTCATTCCACAGTGTGAGAGCACCTGGGGTGCATCTTCTGAGCCTGGCTTCTCTGCTCAGAATGCCTCCAGCCCGGAGGCCCCAGGAAGTCTTACTGGCAATTAGAGTCAAAGGAGAAAAATTCTGTCTCTAAGCACTTTCCCCTTAAGCTTTCAATTGCTCTTGGGATCTTTATGTTTCTCCAACTCAGCCTGTGCTGGGTGCCTAGAGACCTTCCCAGTGGAGGGGGTGGGGGGAGGCGAGAAAGTCAGCATGGATATGGGTTCTGGCTGGAAGAAATTTGCTGGCTGTGCCCTGAATGGCTCATAGGTTTGTAATCTTAAAAGTTGTCTGAGGATCATCGAATCATTATCAGCAGCTCTAATACCTGCAAAACAACCCAGGTACCAAAGATAAACAGAACAAAGGTGGAACCTGGTGTTTGATGGACAGAGGTATGCCTGATAAACTTACAAGAACCCCTGGCTTCCAGACCTCCTCCAAAGGCTTTTTATAAATTCCTGGAAATGCTTTAGCTTTGGGTTTTAATTAAACATTTAATATGCATCATGCAAATTGATTAATTCTGCCCAGGGGGAAAGAAAGATGAATCTTATATTTGGACATCTTCAGCTACGATAAGTCATGTTTGCACGGGGGTTACTAACACTCCACCAAGTCTGAACAGCTCTGCAGGAGCTAGGGAGCCTCCTACATTGGAAAGTCACGGGCTCAGAGCAATTCTGTTAATTTCTGCTTCTTGGACTCAGTCCTAAGATTAAGGATAGAGGAGGTACGAGCTGCTGAAGTTAACATGAAGCCCTTAAAAATGGACCCCATGCATCATGAGGTCTCTGTTTATCTGGTCCCTGTTCCTGTTACCATAACTACTCTAAAGTTCTGATCTTTTGGAAAGGATGAGCCGAGCATCCCAGAAAAATACTTCATAGAAATGGCTCCCTAAGGGGCAAGGTCACACTACCTGCCTGACCCAGGATGGTTGGGAATCCCATTAAATTGATATTGACCAAAAATGAGGAAGAGTGAGGAATTTGGTAAACCAAATATTCTCATTAACTGCAGGATCCATCAAAAATCTTTTGGGTTTCAACTTTATTGTCAAAATGTCCTCTAAATTTATACAGGTCTCATTTCCTGCCTTCTTAAAAGGGAATTAGGTCAAACTCCTTCTCAGATTAATAGGGATCAGAAATGCCCTTGGTTATTCTCACACCAATATTCATTGAACAAAATAATAGCGATACAGCACTGCTTCTCAACTAGATGGTCCCCTACCCCTACCCCAAGGGACTCTGGCAATGTCTGGGGTACTTTTGCGTGTCAAAATTGAGGAAGTGGGAGCATTTCTGCTGTATCCAGTGGGTGGAGACCAGGGGTGCATAGATGTCCGACCACTCACAGGATAGCCTCAACTACAGAGCATTCTATAACCCCAAATGTCAATAGTCCTAAGGTTTAGAAACCCTGATATCGAGGTAGATGAAGGTCTGCGATACAGGTTAATATATTAGGTGATGATCTAGAAGGAGATAGTCAAAACAAACAAAAGCAAGTCTTTGTTATGAGAATCTGGTGGGGACTGTGCCATCAATAAGCTGTGTGGTCTTGAACATATTGACTATATGGAATTCGATGTACTTGCTCATTCATTTGGCCAACTTTGTGAAAAATATCATGTTCCTAATCTAGGCAGAGGAAACAAAATAAAGACTATGTGCAAGAAAGAGCCGGTGTCCCAGGAAGGCCAGAGGGAGTGGAAAATAATCAATCAAAAGAGGGGGGAGGCAGAGAAGACCCTTCCAGACCTCCGAGGCCTTATTAAGGAGCTGTGCTTTTGTTCCGACTATAACAAACTATTTAAGCAGAGCGTTACATGTAATATGACCCAGCTTATGCTTTAATTCCAGTTTACTAGACAGTACTTTGTTGTTCTCTATACAGGCTCTAAAGATGTCTGTTGGATGAGAGACTATGCTCCCTGGTGCCGTGGTGAGGAGACATGACAGGAAGGAGGGAAAACACTGGAGGCCACTAGAATACTCAAGAGGCTATTGTGTGGTTTCCAGGTGAGAAAGATGGAAAGCAGGCAGTTCCTCAAACAATTAAAAACTTTTATTCATCAGATGACCCAGCAATTCTTCTCATAGGTATATCCCCAAGAGAAATAAAAATGTAGGTCCATAGCAATATTGTTCATGATGGCCAAAAGGTGGAGGGAACTCAGAATGCCCATCAACAGGTGACTGGATAAACACAATGTGGTGTAGCCATACAATGGAATATTACTTAGCCGTAAAAAGGAATGAAGGAGTTCCATGTGTCACGACATGGATGGACTTCGAAAACATTATACTAAGTGAAAGAAGTCAGACACAAAGGACCACATTTTCTGTGATTCCATTTCTATGAACTGTCCAGAATTGGCAAATCTATAGACACAGAAAGTAGATTGGTGGTTAGTGGGGGCTGGGGTGAAGAAGAAATGGAGAGTAATCATTCATGGGTACAGTTTGCGCAAGGGTAATGAAAATGTTGCATACCCTTGCGAATATATTTTAAAACACTGAATTGTAGACTTTAAGTGGTTGAATTGGATGGTATCTGAGTTATGTCTCAATAAAGCTATTTTTTAAAAGGTGATGAATGCCCACAGATGGGTGAGGATGGACTCAAGATGGGATCCCCAGACTTTGGAGACTGATGGCATGTGAGGGGAGGGAAAGAGAGAAACAGAGTCTGGCTGCCTGGTATCTCAATCAGTATTGCTTTTCTTGGTGATCCTTTCACTCTTAATCACAAAAATACTTTGACCTCTGATTTCATGGATGCTGGGGGTACAAGCTCAGGTCAACAACACACTAAAAATGGAGTGGATTTTTCACAGAAAGGATGTGGTACGTTTTAATGAGGATTGACTACTTCCCCAGGTTGTAGTCAATGTACAGAGAGAATCGTGGCATTTCCTTCACTTAAAAACTTATCTTAGCTTTGCGTACACATATAAGTGTGACTTCTGGTAAAGTCAAAAACACAAAGAACATTCTCTGTGCTGATGAGAAATGAAGATAGAAAGCAAACAAACAGAAAAGACCCAGGAACACATAATTCATTAACATTAGCTATCAAGGTCTTGTAAGTTCATTTTGAGAGGAGAGTACATTTTAATCTGGTTTTAATTATAGTGACAAATAATGAAAATGCTCTTGTCTTCAAAGGAGTATTCATGGCTGGAGCAGAAGTCAATTTTCCTCATGGGATCTTCAGATGAGGAAATTCCCTCTGGCCCCAGGGGCCACCCAAAAAACACACTCTCTTATATTCAAAACAATATCTGATTTCCAAAGTTATTGACTTTTCATTCATTCATCCCTTTATTTATGTAATAAACCATTTGCTACTATACTCATTTGGAGCTATGAAGATAAGATTCCATCCTGGCTCTCAAAGAGTTCACAGATATATGGAGAAAATGGCAAAAACAAAAAAAATAGTTAAAGATAAACCCTGTAGAAGAACTATTCAAGGGCAACATGGAGGAAGGTGGGCACAGTAAGATGCGAGTGGTCTCTTCTCAGGTACCCCTATAAACCATGCTCTGGGGGCATTAGAAAGTGAAATAAGTAACTTGGAGCATTATTTTCTTTTCTTCTTTTCAAACGCCATCTAAAGTCTGTACTAGAATAACCTGGGGTTATGATCTTGGGATTTCTCAAGGCTTAGGTTAGACCTCAAGTCCAATCAACCAAAAGCCAAGTGGTTTTGGTGGTTCCATGCCCTCCACCAGCCCCCTCCGCTGGCCCTGGCTTCCCATCAGGGGAGACAGAGAGGAGGCGGGTTTTGTTTCCCAAGCCTGCACCTCCTCCCCACGCTCTGCACCCCCGCCCTCACGCTGTGTAGTCATCTTGGCTCCTTGGTGTGGGAGGATGTTCACCACAGGCTGGTCTGAGCCCAGGCTCCTCACCCCTCAACACTCCCCCGCAGCCCTCGCGGTGCCCGGGGGAGGCTGCACTGCCCAGGTCACTGTCTGACACAGGTCCTCTGTTCCCAGGACCTGCGGCCCCCACCTCTTTGGCAAGTGGCCCATCATGGTTGACCGACAGTGAGTCTGTGATTGTTTTTCTCTTACTGCTCAGGCAAAGCCAGGGTGGATGCGTTGAGGGAGAACCCAAGCTGTGGTCTTCCTCACCATCCCAGGGCCCCACCCCACTTCCTGGCTGCTGGCGTAGAGGCCAGGAAGGAGCTGCCAAGCCATCCCCTCTGAAAAACCAGCTTGTGACCAGCAAACTGAACAAATTTAATATAGAAGTCACCGAGAGAATAAACGGAACCCTGCGGACTGTGTCATCTTCACAGAGTGACTTCTCCCAGTGCTCTCAGTTCCCAACCCAATTAGAACCTGGCTAATTAGTTTTGTGCTCTGCACAACAGTTGGGGGAAAAGGTCACTTTGGTATATACAATTTTCTTTCTCTTTCTTTCTCAGCCTCAGAACTTCCTCCAAGGAACAAACATTAACCTCTGGTTCTCAGAAGCAAAACAAGCCGAGTCACACACTTCTATGAATTCTCTCCATCAGCCGATGAGTAGCAATAATAGCACTAGCCCTAGCTATTGCCTCAGTTCAGGTGCCAGACTCTTCACAGAGCTCGGCTATAATGGAGCCTCCCAGAGACCTGGGGAGCCCAGTGCATATCTAAGTAAGTGACATCTCAGCAAGGATAAAGAAGAGAAGGGATGCTGTCTTGTGGCTAGAAGTCAGGAGAGCCAGGATTTCGTCCAGGCCCTGCCAACCCCATTGTGACTTGGGCAAGACTTTATTTCCCAGTGGAAATTCCAAATGAGTTATTAGCTATAATGATAAAATACATGTCAGGGAATGATTTGATTGAAACTGAGTGTTTCTACAACAGAGATGATGCTCTAGCAGGTATATTGACACCTCCCAGAGTCTCCCAAGATGGAAATAAGAAAGAAACCAAATGTCACTTTCGGCTCCCAAGTGCCAGGCACTGTATTGGAGCAGTGCCATGTGTTTTCAAATAGAAATAGCTTTGAAACTACGCACATGCATACAATTGTAGACGTCGAGGACGGCAGTTCTCTGGTCCTTTGACATAGCTCCCCCATTTTATAGAGGAGAGACAGAAGCCTGGACAGCCAAAACAGCATTCCCAAACTCCCCTGAACATCTTATCCATCAGAATTAATTAAGAGGATGTGTAAGTACAGGCTCCCTTAGAACAGTGAGAAAAGTCCTGTCTCTGAAGATGTTGTCAAGAGTAATTCCTTAATCCAATAAGTTATGTAAGAGTACATGGCCATAACTACTTCATACCAGTGAACATCAAAACACAGCACGGGGCCAGACCCAGCTCTGTCACTCTTTCTCACCCCGTCATCATGTCTCTGCTCTCTGTTCCTGTAAGACACCAACAATGGGCAGACTTTAAAGTCCTGGCTTTATTTTTTCCCTGTATCTTTAGTCCTGCCTTTTTATTGGTTTAGGATGCTGTTTCTCTTCCCAACTTCTGGTTGCATAACACAAGAAGGTGTGCCAATTCTGTATAGACAAGAATTTTGCAATAAGGAAACTTGCAGTGAGACTTAGATCACTGGATTTGAAGGAATTAGATGATCAGCCAGTTAGATTTTATTTTTAATAGCTGGAAAAGATCAGCACAAGTGCAGAATGATGACAGCATTCGTCATGTGGCACCTTTCTCTGTTGTTTTAGGGGAGCACTTCTGTCCTTAAACTGGCTTCAACAGACACACCTTTAAACCTTCAAGAGAATATTCCATTCCATCCAAATCAGTTGGTTCTCACAATAGGGAGACCAGTGAGGATGAGACTACTGAAGAGAGACGTCCTCCATCATGGTGAAGTCTAGTGAAGTCTCGGTGAAGTTGTTTGGAGAAATTTTATTCTTTCTCAGGTGCAGCTGAATAATTATAGTGCATTCCACATGTAGTAGATTCCCCTGGAGACATGAATAGATACCAGTGAGGAAAAAAATAATACTCCATGAGAGTATCACTTCTGGGAAGCAAAAACATAAACTATATTAAGTGCTGGGGGTGGGAAGGGCATATCAACAGCAACAATTTACTTTTCTGCTCAGATTCTCAATGTATTTCTAACTTAAGCAGGAGGAAAATAATGCTGGTTCTTTTTGTCACCAAGAAGCTGTTCCGCATACATTTTAAGGAGTTGGTGTTCTTGTTGTATCTAAGAGGCAGAGATAGGTTTGTGCCTGGAATATATTGCAAAGAAATTCAAGAATCTAATGTTGTCTTAATGGCCTTTTACATGTCCCCTGAGGCTACTGAAAGGTTTGCACTCTGTACATAAAAATGGATGGATGGATGGATGGATAGTGGATGGATGGATGGATGGACACACAGATGGAATGACATATGGATGAGCGACAGGAGTTTTTATCCTTTTATCCACCCAACGAACACAAAGCCAGACATACAACAAGTTATCTATAAGTGAAGACCTGACACTCAGTGACGCCAATAATGGGTCAACTGGTCACTGCCTTTTCAAGTGTTGGGCATGAATGGAACTCAGAGTCATCTGACATACTTTGACATTTGTTCATTCATCAGAACCAAAGAGTTCAGGAGTCTCGTGGGTGTCTTCATGCATCAGAGAAGCACATGACTAGGTACTTGGGCGTAGTTTGAGGGTCACTATTACACCAAGATATTTTCTGAAAATTCTGCCATTAGTAGGATGAAATCTGAGAGTGGGGTTAGGGGCCGATAAAAAAAAAAAATGCCTTTTTCCTTGTCTGTCATGAGATAGTCTAGGGAAGACAAATCCTAAGACTCTTGCTGGGTACATCTGCTTCCTTGCTGAAGGCACTGCCCCCATCAGACCTGATATGTCCCCATGGCCTGAATCACCATGAGTCCATAATTTTCAAGTGCATTAACCTCAGAGTCCCCCTATTCATGAAGAGATGATATCAAAAGAACCAAATTAGGACCGAAAAATAAAAGTCTGGTGTTCATGATTCATTTCACAGAGATATTTATCCCTCCCTTGGTGCAACTTTCTGTTTGAATCACCTGAGCACGTCATTTTTTTTTAAGGCAATATGAAGCCCCAGTTACCACTGAGATGTTCACAATCCTCTATAGAGGAGAAGGTCTAAAAATATTGTACATCTTAGTGCTTTGTGCCTCAGGATGTGTTCTCTCCTTCTTGGCCAAAACCTTTCTAGAAAGTATTCTGAATCCCCTCCTCTCTTAACTGTGATAGAAATGGAATCTGTTCCACAATCATTCATGTGGGAACTAGAAGCCACGTGCTGGTATGAGTTAGCATGAATCAGGACGTAGAAAATAAGCGTAAGACCCCTGGCTCAAGATGCTCACAGAATCGTGAGGGAAATAGGTCAATAAAAAGGCGATTACAAAGGCCAACAGGAGGAATCCTTGTGATGGAACTCTTCTATATCTTGACTGTGGTGGGGGTGGTCCCACGAATCTACACATGTGATAAAATTGCATGTTATTTCTTTCAACTGCATGCGGGTCTACAATTACCTCACATTAAAAAAAATAAAAATATGTAATTACAGTGTACGGTCACAAATGACATGCCAGGGGACTCTTCGGGTAGAGTGGAAATACACCACCCTTGTTGGATTAGGGGGAAGCATTCAAAGAAGGCCTCCCAAGGAGGGGGTTCTCTCAGGTATGAGTCAGCCAGGAGGAAAAGTGGGGCGTGGGAAAGGAAATGCAGTGCATCATTTGACCCCGTCTCTCTCCTTCAAGCCACCTCTCTTACTAGCCTACTGCTACCTCACTGTTTTAAGACACCTTAGAGAGGAATGTCTGTTTTCATCTGTAATAGTCACACTTTCTCCCCCTGTCTTTTCCACGTCATTTAATTGTTGAAGACACTGGAAAATTTGTCTCATAGCGTTTTCCATATTCTGGAGTTTAATTACTGCTTCTTCATGGGGTCTGCATTATTTGCCTCCATGCTGTGTTGCCTGGGAACTAGTAGTTTTATTATTGGTGTTATTGCCATCATCGTCATAATCATCATCAGCACTACATTACTACCAGATAGTCCCAATGTTGTTGAAAAGATAAGAATGTGAGCAATAGAGAGCTAGCTTCTAAAAGTCTACTTCTGCTAGCATATAACTTTAGACCAAGCCTTTCCTCCCTGTGACATAGAATCTCGTGTTGGTACACCCATGTGGAAAGCGATTCCAATACAAAGGCAATGCTTGGACTTGTGCAATAGCTAAGAAGGACCGGCACGACAGCTGTGTTCAGCACAGGGAGTTTCTGGAAACAGACCTTTCTGACAGTAAATCCCAATAAAGTTAAGGTTATCCACCCATATATCCAATCACATATCAATGGCTAAACTCTTAACCGTCTCAAGGGAACTGAAATCAGATGACACCAGGATGGCGGAAGGAGGCAAGATATTAGCAATTCTGATTGCAGATGTGAATGTAATTTCAGGGACATTATTCTAATTGTTTTTATGCTTTGATTATAAGGCCTCACATAATAGTGGGCTATAAGGTGGGAGGCAGAAGTGAAGTGAGAAAATCTAAGGTCATTTATTGGCCTTAGTATCTGTGCTGCAAGAAGGTCAGGAGAGGGAATATTCTCATCACTAAATTAAACACAAAATCTTCACTTCTCTGTGCACTTCAACACTCACGACCAACCTGCACACAGATCAGTCAGTGCACATTTGTGTGTAGCAAACACCAATTTAGGGATAGTTACAGAAATTTCAAAAGTGTCAAAGGCATCTTTTAAATAGAAGGGGAAAAGATTGAGTTACCAAAGCTCTATATCATTCCCATTTGCCACCCAACTCCTTATCCACCTGTCTGTGAAACAGATTTCCTCGGATTTTTTCCACCTAGAGTGTCCACTAAGATAGTGTTAGGGGCACAGATTCAGCCTAGCATCTGTAAATACCCACCATGCCTGGAAGCCAGAGAGCTGTAGGTCTAGAAATTTCAGCTCACCTGATCTTTCCTCCAGCTGTCTCCTTTTAACCATGTGCTCTTCTTGTGTGACGGAAACAAACATAAGGGTGTAATGATAACAACGTTGCCATGCCAGAAACAAGGTTCTTAGATCAAAGGCTTCACACTGTACACATAAAAGGATTCATTTGGTCAGTTGGTCAACATTTATTCAACCTCTTAAATGCTTCATGCTGGAGAAAGATGTTCTTGGGATGGATAGAAAGATGGGCCACTGCTTACCAAGGCCTACCATATATGTGATGTGATATAATATGATATGATTTATATGATATACAATGCTATATCATGTCATATTATATTATGCTATACTATACTAGTCATACTACAGTATAGAATGGTATATCTTCATTTGTCTATTAGTTTCTTATCTGTCTCCCTCTTACAATAAGCCTGCCTGGATTCAGACCTTCTACCACTCATCAGCTGAGTGACCTTGCAAAGCCCCACTCATCACTGTACCTTAGCTTCCTCTTCAGTCAAATGGAAATAACAGCACCCCATATCTCAGAGGTCTGTTGAGATCAATGAGTTAAAACGGAGAGCAAGACCTGGATGAATAGGACGTACATATTGGATGCTAGTAAATGTTATCGTTTGAGGGTGGGCTCCATGCTGTCACGGTGGGGTATGGCTCCTCCATCACACTCAGAGGCTCAGAGAATTCCTCTAGTCCCTGCCCACCCCAGTTCTGAGTCAATCAGCATATTTCATCCTTAGCCACAGAGATTGGTTTAGGGGTGGGAGGATAACCAAATGACCCAGACCAATGTAACCCAAACCATGACTTTGATTTGCCCTGTTGGGGACGCAGATGGACTACCATTGGACCAAGCCAGGGGCGGGAGGGGGGATTTAGATCTAGAGCTTCTGCGACAACCATCGTCCTCCCATAGGGAGCCCTGGTCTGAGCCCTGGTCTGAGGCCAATCAGCAGGATGCAGGAATGACGGATGGAAGGAAGCCAGTTCCAATGACATCATATGACTCCTGCCCATAGTCAGGCCTGAAACCAGCTCTGTCCCTGCACCTTTTGGTCATGTGGACCTTTTTGTATATTCCCTTTTTGCTTCGGCCAGTTTAGGTCAAAGTTTTTTCACCTACAGCTCAGAGGGCTGATTGGCACTTCATTATTCGCTGCCGACAGAGACTCAAAGAGCTTCTAAAGAACTCCTCAGAGATCACACAGCAAGTGAGTTGCAGAACCCCACCTTGAACCCTGCTCTGTCTGCTCGCCACAACATGCTGCTCCCCAAAGCTCCAGAAGGCTCCGGAAGCCAGGTCAGGCTACCACTGCAGGGATCCAAAATGAAAGGCAGGCACCTGGGAGGGCTTCTGGAGGCAGCGGCACTGTAGTCACAACTAACCTGTATTAAATGCTTATTAGATGCCAGTCGCTGTGCTGTACTTCATGCGCAACCTTGCCTATGTGCTGTGCTTTAAAGAATGAGCAAGTTTTGGGCATGTGGAAATGGGGGCGGGCTGGCATTTTTATTTGATGATTACCAAATCATATCCATGTGCCTTGAAGCCTCGGGGAGGGAGCTGTGACTCAAAGCTGAACAGGGCTAGAAAAAGGACAGCACTCCTTGCGTACACCCTTCATTCATCCTCAATTTCATCCCAGCAAGATGCATTGATTTCCACCTTCGTGCCTGGGCCCACACGTCCTCAACCATGTTTTCCAACCAATTCCATCTTGGGGAGATTTAGGCTAATGAGTGAACAAGATAAGCATCCTCGTAACTGAGGGATGGGCCATTGGATTAGTGAGAGGTGAACGTAAGAATTGTCTTATTGCAACATAGCAACCAGCCACCCAGCCCCTATCCAAATTGTGTTTTCTGGGACACCTGGCAGCACATATTGTGTGGGTTAGTACTTCAGAAACGAGGTGGGGAATCCGAGTGTTTGTTTAGTCACTTTCGTTTCATGGCATGTGTTGAGTACTTACTGTATGCCAAGCACTGTAGTAGGTGAAGGAGATGGGAGATGAGAGGGGCTGGCCCTCACGTTGGGACAGGGTAGGTGAAGCACTGACGTGGCACCATGACGATTCTGAGAAAGTGCGCACAGAAGAGGACCGCCGAGCCTGCCTTGGCACTAATGGACACGAGGACTCAGATAAGGCTTCTAAGAGGAAATCCAAGACCTGAAGAAGAGCCCACATTAACCAGGGGACAGGACAGAGGGCAGGGAAGATGGACAGCGATGGAGTCCCAGGTGAGCGAAATCATGCAAAGACTCAGGAGCAAGGAAAAGAAAGAAGATCTACTCACGGTTCAGGGGGTCCCTACAACTACAAGGCAGGAGCATAAAAGACAGGAGAAGGGAAAACATCTCCTGAGTCCCTAGCACGCACCAAGTTCATTAATGGAAACTGTATGCATAGAATATCGGCACAGACCTTGGCACATGGTATTAGGTGTCATCCTTTTGAGCACTTACCAGGGGGCAGGATGCCCATGGGCGAAGCGCTCAGGACACATACTCATCATGGTCACAAAAACCCTCTCCACCTTTGACTGAGGAGGAGACTGAGGCCCAGTTTGGTCAACCGACTCACCCAGGTCTCCTACCTGGGATGCCGCAGGAGTCACACCCTTGTTGGTCTGGTGTCAAAATATAGCATCGCCTGAGTACGTGTTCATGCCCAGGGCCCCTCAGAAATCCACACTTTACCCCCTCGCTGCTCTGCCACCAGAGGCTCTCAACATCACTAACCGAAAACCACAGCATCCTCTGGCCTGGAGATACTAGAGGGTTTGGCCCTGTCATTCTGATCCCAAAGATATTCTGACTTCACCATTATGACCCCTCGGTGTTCTGCAACAACCCAGCGTATCAGCTTTGTCAGTGTGTATGGGTGTCTGGTCCATGTTTCCCTACCTATATTCGACCTCAAAGGGCTGAGAACATTCTCTCCATGCAATCCAGAATGTTTTTTAATCTCTTTGTGCAGTCCAGTTCTTTCGAGTTGGAGGAAGACAGTGAAGCACTTTACTGAAGCCAGAGGGTGAATCTACAGGCCCGTCACCCTCCCCCCACCTCAGTCTGCCAGCACCCACATCCCTTGTCCCCGGTCAGCAACTCTTCGTGGAGCCTGGAGTCCACAGGCAGTGACACTTGCCTAAGGAGTCCCATCATTCCTCCTGAGCCCGGACGATCCTGGGCTGGGTCTGCCGAACCAGCCGGCACCAAGCCGTTAGGCAGACCCAGGCCACAGCTGGCAGGTCATAAACAACACACAGGTTCCTTCCTGTTCTCATTCCCAGGTTTCTCTAAAGAGGGGCGAGATGGGAGCCATGAAGGGCAGATTCTGCAAAAGCCTGCACAGTTTAGGGCCTGTCAAGAGAGACCAGCAGGAACCAGCTGCAGCTCAAAGGTGGACACTGGATACTCTGAACTCTTTCTGTTCCAGAAAATGCCGCAGAGCCTCCCGGCCTCAAAACCGGCATCAGGGAATGGCAGAGAATTTGATGATCTAAACAAGAGAAAAACCAGGGAAGAAAGAACAGTTTTCAGAAAAATTTTTATACGTACGCAGAGCTCTTCTGCTTAGTTTTTCTAGGTTACATCTACTTTTATTGGTCTCTGAGGTCTCAGCTTTGAACAACTACAATACATTTTGATAGGTCGAAGGTTTACAAAGATCAGGGAAGGTGACACATCAAACAATGAAGTAATCTGCCCTCTTGGACAGAGAGCTTTGCCTATACCATAACAAAGTAAAGGGTTTTTTTTAGAAATGATTAGAAGGATGTATACAAGACATCCAGATGGGGTAATTTAGTTTCAAATTACCCCAATTACCAAATAGGCCAATTCACTTTTTTTTTTCAGCTTTATTGAGGTATAATTGACAAACATAAATTGTATATACGTAAGGTGCATACTGTAATGTTTTGGTATATGTACACATTGTGAAATGATTATCACAATCAAACTATTTAAAATATCCATTACCTCACATAGTTACTATTCTCTCTCTCTCTCTCTCTCTCTCTCTCTCTCTCTCTCTCTCTCTCCCTCTCTCTCTCTCTCTCTCTCTCTGGTAAGAACACTTAAAATCCTCCCTTGTAGCAAATTACAAGTATACAGCACAGTATTGGTAACTATAGTTACCATGCTGTACAGTAGCTCTCCAGAACTTACTCATCCTGCATAACTGAAACTTTGTACACTTTGACCCATATCTCCCCGTTTCCCCCATCTCCTATCCCTTGTAACCATCATTCTACTCTCTGCTTCTGTGAGTGTGACTTTTTTAGATTCCACACCAAAGTGACTTCAGATGAGTACAATATTTGCCTTTCTGTGTCTGGCTCCTTTCACTTAACATCGTGTCCTCCTTCTTCATCCATGTTGTCCCAAATGGCAGGATTTCCCTCTTGTTTAAGGCTGAGTCATATTCCATCGTGTGTATCATCCCATATTTTCTTTATCCATTGACTCGTGGGTGGACACTTCGGTTGTTTTCACACTCTGGCTATTGTGAAAAATGCTGCAATGCATATGGGAGTGCAAATATCGCTATGAGATACTCATTTCATTTCTTTTGAGTATATACCCAGAGGTGGGATTTCTGGATCATATGGTAGTGCTATTTTTAATTTTGTGAGGAAACTTCATACTGTTTTCCATAGTGGCTGCACCCAATTATATCCTCACCAACAGTGCACGAGGGCTCCCTTTTGGCTACATCCTCAACCAGTGCTTACCTTTTGTCTTTTTGAGAATAGCCATCTTAACAGGTGGAAGGTGATAGCTCATTGTGGTTTTGATTTGCGTTTCCCTGACTATAGGCCCATTTCATTTAAAATGTATACATTTAATTGGACTTGAATAATCCAGCGGGTCATTTTGTATAATGATTGGGGTTGGGAGGGACAGTCTCTCCTGGGGTGCTACGGGGCTTAGTCCCTTCCAATGCTGTTAACAACTCAGGGAGATGGTAGGAAGTGCACAAAAGAACCCGCCGTTTACAGAGCTCCTCTTGGGCCTCACTCCACAGGCACAATTGCTAATCCTGACGATATCCCATTTTGCAGGTGAAGGGACCTGCTTCAGAGTGGTTAAGTCGTAGAAAAAGTGCATCAATGTCATTTGCAGCTGGCACCGCACTAGGAAGCAAATTAAAACTAGTCGATGGCACATTCTAGATCCACAGAGATTCAGACAAGCAGGGAACAGGCTGAACCTAACGAGATGAAGCCTACTGGGCATAGTTATATGTTTCTGTGCTTAGGTTTAAAAACATAACCGCACAAATACAGGATGGGGGGAAATGTGAGAAGCAAAGGCCTGGGGCCGCACACGATGAGTCACCGTGTTACATGTCTGCTGGAGAGACTCATGCAATTATGGTCTGCGTGAGGAACAGACTTGGCTCCAGGTGGTGGAGGGCGGTGTTTGCTGTGAGGAGAGGTTCACACCTGGGAATCTGGGTTTAGTTCTAGAACCTGAACCCTCAGAAGGGGGGCAGTATTCAGGGGAGCACATCTGGGAGTCAGCAACCAGGAGGCAAGGGCACTTAAATGTTTTTCAGGCATATGTGGAAATGCTAAAGGCACTGACCACGTTTAGAATGGAAAAACGAAAGGCAGGGAGAGGGTGTCATATTGTTTGATTTCTACTCCCCAGAGAATGGCCTTATGAATGTATGAAATCAGGACTCATGTATAGAAGAAAGGAAAATGACTTCATATTAGAAAGACGAAAGCTTTCCTGACAGCCTCAAGAACTGGGGGAAGATAGATGGATAAAGTGTAAGATAAAATTGATAGGTAGTGAGCACCCTGTCACTGGAGGTGATCAAATACATGCTGTTGGGATCACGCGTGGATTTTTGTAGGTGCCAGGCACTTTGGTTTCCATGGACCCCTTCTTCCATAAAAATTAATTCTATTTTATGACTGTGTTGGTGTAATGACATATATAATCCATGCTAGATTATATTCATTGATTTCCCTCTGATTTTAAAAGAAACTTAAATGTTTTCCCGGGACCCTAATGGTCTCATGGGTCCTAGGCACGGTGTCTGCTGTGCCTACTAAAATCAATCTTGCATGCCGTGACTCATGTGCCAGAACGTTGCAAAGAAGATTCTGACCATTGGTTGGAAGGAAGGTGTTATGGCCAGGTCTCTAAACTCCCCTCTGTCTGAGATCCTATTAAGTGAATTCTGCCAAAGAATAAAGGAGTGCCCCAAACGTTTTTGGAGGTTGTTAAGGTGGATGTTTTGCAGGGGACACAACTTAAAGAACTTGTGCACACTATGGTTCCATTCTGTGAAAAACATACGCACGTGCCCCAATTGTTATAGATGATAACCCCTGAGACCAGGATTAGAGGATTGGGGTGGCAAGGAGGAACAGTGGTTCTTTTGTTTGATATCCTCCTGTGGGTGTCTTTTTCAAATGTTTAACCAACAGCATACTCATGTATCCCCATTATAAAGTAGCTACATAAAAACACTAGCAAAAGGTCTATGAAAGTGACTTTAATTTTTATAGTGGCGAGGGTTGTTTAGCCCGAATTCTCTGTTCTTTCTCTGACCGGGAACACTATCGGGAGGAATGATGCTAGGAGGGTGTCACCGGGCATGTCTGGCGTGTTAACAAACAGAACGACACGTGAGAACGCTCAGCAAAACCCATTATGCAACCAAGAACTAAGATATAAAACAGGGCCACAAGGGGTCCCTTTCCTCAGGCTCCAGCCAAAAAACAAATTCAGAAACACACCAATTCAGCAATCATCAGCACCAACACACTTCTCCCGGTCATCATACAAGTATTTAAGTTGGGTCTGTGTTTTCTAGAACTCCAGGTTCCATTTTCCAGGTCGAATGGCTGCTAAATGCCTCTGGAACAGGCCCCGTGAATCACTCCATCTCCCTGGGGTAATAGAGACCCAAACTTTACAGAGCTAGTACCTCCGACAGCCAGTCCTCTGAATTATCATGCATAAAAGACACAGCCTGAATAAACGCTGTCCTGATATCAGGTCCCCTTTTTTATTCCTGCCTTTTTTTTTTTTTTTAATCAGTTCTGATTTCAACACAATAAAAATCTTTGAAGGGTTGAATGCTTTCGAGACAAATTCCCTCATGGGTGTAAGCTGTGAATAGGATCAAAAGGGATGACAATAGAGGAGTGAATCATAAGCAGTTCCTAATTGAAGGAAAAGAGAACTTGAAGAAGATGGCTACACCCTGAAAAAGGGAAAGAGGGAAAAAAGACAACTATGGAAATCTGTTGATTTAGAATGGCAAGAGTGGGGAAAGGGGCCTTGTCGTTTTGTATCTCTGTTTATTGCCCTCAAACCAAAAGAAGGCTTTTCATTCAAAGGTTCATGTATGCACAAAACTGTCTATTAATTGCCTCCCGTCTTCCAGGCCAGATTGGGTGTCTTTCTCAGGGGAAGAAAGGGAAGGGAGCTGGAGCAAATTTTGGGAGACCTGCCCAGGAATTCTCACTTGAGAAAACATCTGGGTTTTTCACATTTCTTATGCAAAACAAAGAAGTATTTTATGAAATGATATGTATAGTGTTTTATGGTAGAAGTCTAGGGAGACCAAAACAAACAAACAAACAAACAAACAAACAAAACAAACAAAATCAACATAAAATAAACAAACCTCTAACACAGTCAGCGTCATTCACTTGCTATTATGGTCCTTCACAAAGGTATAGAGGATGAATCACAGGTTTTGTCAGGATCCACAGTCCTTGCTGAGATCTTTCAGAAAGCAATCTAAACAGTATACGAAGAGCCCAGACCGTTCTTCAGCACTTTCCCCTCTCCCCCACCCCAGGCATAGACCCCCATCTAAATGACACCCCCTGAAAGAAACCTACCAATCTCACTTGTCTATATTTTCTCCTCCTCCTCTTGCAGCCTAGCTTCCCCCAAATCAAATATGACTTGTTCTCTAACTGCACCGGAAAATCAGAATTTATTATACATATGTTTGTGTTCCACTTAATAAAAAAACCTATATTTTAAGATAAACTTTGTTAGTAATTCATGAAGTAAGTGACTGTTTATGCTAATCAGGCAGAAATATAGTCTCAAGCATAATGCATTACATAAATTTGAATGCAAAATGTTCAATTATGAAGTAAATACAGGTAATGCAAATAATAAATTACCTCTAATAAAAATTATAAAAGATGTGTCTTCAAAGAGAGAGCGGCTTTAACTTACAACTGTGAATTGCGTAAAGAGAAAAGAATTAATAAATGCTGAATTACTGTGATGATTATTTAGCACATAATTCACCTATTCATAACAACTCCTAGTAATCAGACTGTTGTTTCACATTCTCCAATATGAGACAAGGCTGTTTCCTCAGCAATTTTACCCTTATCAGATTATCTCGTCTGATTCTATTAATTTTCTTCCATGAATCTGCTAACAGTGATTTGTGATTTACTTACCCTGTTAAGTAAAGACTGTTGAAAAGGATTTATCTAACACTAGACCTAAGAACAGTACATGCCCTATCATTCAGTTACTCTGAACAACTCTTGTCTCAAATCACTCCAGTTGGTTTCACAGTGAAATTTAGTGGACTCTGGTTAGTTCTGCATCATAAAATCAGCTCCTGGAGAAACAAAGAGGACAGACACTACACTTGACACATTTTACTCTTTTCAGATTATATATGTCTGATTTCAGCCTGATATACCTGAGTTGTTATAACTCACTATCAGGAAAAGTATATTATTGTTGACTTTTAATCATTGTAATTTGGACATGAACAGAATTTTTCTTCTTTCTGCATGAAGGTGTTGTATATATACTGACGTGAAGCTACAATTGTGTTTTGGATACTATGGTTTTGCCGTCTTCTACATGATTCGACTCATGCCCTCCTCCCTCCCAAAATTCTTCTATAAATATTCACGGCTTTCAGAAACTTTAATGCTACTGGTTTGAATCGGTCAATAATGACAAATGCATGGTTTCAAAATTACTCTATATTGTTCTACAGAGATTACTAGCGTGTATATATAGCAAAGGGATATTAAGCAGTAAAACACAGTTCATATTGTATTTGGATTAGATGGGCTTGGATGGAAGTGAAACAAACAATGCTAGCAAAGAAATCTAAAGAAATGTGGCCTGCTGTAATTGTACAGAATCAAAAACCTGAATAGTACTAATTAAAATGAGAGAGCTCAATTGTTATCAAAGAAATGCCACTAACAGAAAACCGTAAATGTTTAGACACCCCTGTGAATCACAAAATAATGAAGTAAAAAGGATAAAAATGAGAATTAAGTTATAAACCCGACAGTACTATTGCTATACATCTAAAAAAGAATTCCGATCCTCTCTTTTTTCCAAGAGAAAATGGAAGACTATCAAAAACTCTGCAATAAGAGAAAGAAAAACACCATAGCTTGACATCAGTGTACAAAAATAAACCATAAAAATTGTGCAGATAATAATACATTTAGCTGCCCAAACATAGGCATTTAATTTCTAGAAGTGATATCTAATTGCAACAATTAAGTGCACAACCATGAATCTATATCGTATGGTCTTTGTCATTAGCAAACTTTGTTTATAAATGTTGTTTATAAATGTAGCAGTTTCACTGTTCCTGGCCAAAAATACTTTCATGAAAGGCAGGGATCATATCTTACAACTTTTTTAAGAAATGTGGTCCAAAAGGATTTTTAAAAATTATCATAAACAAACAAAAAAAATCATTTCTTCCTAAATACACTTAAATTCATGTTTTACATGAAAAATATAAACTTCTGAATGTGTGGCTAATGGTAAAATAGGCCTAAAAACCTACTGCTATGAACAATGCTAAATGACACAATATGTTCATATAATTTAAGCAGTGGATTTTCTTCTGAATAAATGAACTATAATCCCTTAACTTTGTTACTAGGTAAAATACTATTTAAGAGGTGGAAAGTAAAGGAATTCTGTTAGTTTGCATAAATATTGACATAATCTTCGCTCTTTCTTTCCCAAACTGGTACTAGACATACTTCATTTCATCCCTACAAAGTACTCCCATAAAACCAAAACTACCCTTATAAACAGCTTCTCTGCAGTAATGATGAAAAGAAAAGGTGCTTTTCTGGAAAATACCAACAGCGCTGGCCTTTTAGGATTGTGATGTGCCTACAAACCTTTTTTGGGGGTGGGGGGTCTCTCATTAGGGACTCTGGGGTCTGCTGAAACTGAAGGCTGCTAGCATCAGAGAAATGAACACAAGTCAAGTCTGGTGTCTGAAGCCAGTAACTGACACCTAAGGTCTCCTTATAAATAGTAAAGTATGCTGTGGGGTGGGGGAGAGCATTCTGAAGTGCAATGTTCAAGAAGCTGGCTTAATATATGACTAAGTGTCAGAAGTCAGGTTTTCTGAGAATTACTTTTCAGATAAACAACTTTATAGCACTGCACTTAATCTTACTAGAGACATCTCATTTATCACTGAATTACAAGTAACTTTAATTCTATTGATATTGCCATAAAGCCCGTTGGAAATCCATCCTGGCACTTTTAAAGGTTTTGGGGCCCTGTTACTTGGGATCCACTTGCTAAAGTGTCTCAGCCAGAATTATACTCCCAAGGCTTTTGTGTCCCCTGGTTCTGTTGTTGACAATCAATGGGGACAGTGTGGAAAACGTGATGCCCTCATCTGCCGGCACTGTCTTCAGCCCCTTTCCTCCAAGGTCGGGTTCTCCTACAGCACTCAAACTAACTTTGGGTGCCTCTTTCCTCCTCCCACCTTGGGAAACCAGCTTCTTTTCCCTTCTTCAACAAAACTGGACACGGATCAATTACAACTGACCTTTGACGAAAGGTGGCGCTGTTGAGGTAAAAACCAACTCGGTCCAACAATAGTTTTCACTCTTCGATCCTTTTGCAGTCTTTTCATGATTTTTTTAATGCACCCTTCTAGCTTCCCCCCTCCCATAAAGTAAATATATATACATATATATACAGATATATATATATATATGATTAACACCAAATGCATTTCATTAATTGGAGGACTCGGCAGTCCCAACATCCAAGCAAGGAGGCTGGTCTTCCAAACGCAGGGTCCGCTCCGCACACGCGAGCTTTCCCCCAAATAAATCTCAGCTTCTCCGACTTGCCTATCGCTTTAAAATCTTAGAAACAGAGTAGTTGGTTTTTTTCTTTTTTTCTTTTCCTTTCTTTTTTTTTCTTTTTTGCAAAAGCTTTAAAAGAACCCATCTAGAAAATTAAACAGTTATTAGCATCTGCAACGGGGAGGGGAAGAAGCAGCCCCCCACCCCCCACCCCCACTCTGGGCTTCCGGGCTTGTCCGAGAAACAAGCGGTTTAGAACTTAACCCTTCCAGGGGAGCTGGCAAAGGCTGAGGTATTGTTTTTTTCCCCCCTTGTTGCTCGCTACGATCCAGTCCGAAATAATTAAGTGAAACGTAAAAGTGCAAAGGGCGCTCAGGACCCTGATACACAGGAGAGAGAGAGAGAGAGGGAGAGAGGGCGAGATGAATATGAATCCCAAAGGCCAAACTCGAGCCAGAGTCGGAAGCCGGCGGGCTGAGCGGGGCTGACCTGACTCTGGAGCTTTCCCGGAGTTAACTCGCGGAGGCGTTCGCTCCCCCACCCAGAAGGGCACCGGACGCCAGCCGGCAGCGGGGCCCCGCGCTTCATTGGCTCTAAACAACTTATTTCACCTCCTTTAAAAAGAGGGGGATGAAACAGTCCTTCTCTTTCCGCGGACCTCGCACAACCCCGGCGCGGCCGGGAGGCGTCCTGCGCGCGGTCAGGACCGCTGCACCCCCGCGTGCGAGCCCCGGGAGAGGGACGCAGAGTTGGGGCCAAGTGTGAGCTCCGGGCACAGCCGAGCTGGGGGGGGGAGGAAGGACCCCCGCTCAGACACCTGGGTGCCGAAGGTGGAGAGAGGCGGCCAGGCTGCCAGCAGAATTCAAAATCCTGAGCACGGGGGGCAGGCAGAGGAGGGCAGTCAGGCCAGTCCCCGCAGAGCGAGTGGCGGGCCAGCTGGGGCCCCGGAAGGCAGGCCTCTCTCGCGCTCCGAAGTCAAGCAAAGCGTCCTCCCGGTCCTCCCGCGTTCCTGCAGCCCCTCCGGAAAACTCCTTCCCCTCTCGCACCGAACTTTACGCCGGGCTTTGCTCTCCGGGGGAAGTGGCGGCGCGGGAAGGGTTAAGCCTGCCCGTCCCAGCTGACAGTCAGCTGATTGGGCCCTGATTGACAGCTCCGAAAAGTTTCCTGTTTCTATACTATTATATGCCAATCGCGGCCGCTCTCGCCGCCTCCCATTGGCCGGGAGTACCAGTCAATTTCCCATTTGGGCCTGACGTCACAAGTGCTATAAAACTCAGCAATTGCTTTAAACTCTTCTTGCTGGATCAGAGGCTTTAAAATCTTTTTTCATCTTCGAGCTGTAGCTCGGGCTGCTCCTCGGCTCGGTCTCCCCCCTTTTGCTCTCTTTGCCTCGCCTTTCCCTAGGACTTCGTTATTTTGCTTTAAAAAAAAAAAAAAGAAAAAGAAAGAAACGCCAGAAAGAACTAAGCTCCCCCTCCCTTTCCTCCAGCCGGCTGCACCTCTGTCTTGCACTTTGCACGGAGAGAGCGCGCAAGGGAGAGAGAGAGAGAGAGAGAGAGGAGAGGGGAACATTCTTTCCCAAAGAGCCAGGCAGAAGAGGAGGCACGCAGCATGAAGTGTTAACTCTCCCGCGCCAAGGCCCGCGCCGCCCGGACAGCCGCCCGCCGCGCCTCCAGCCCCGAGCGGCCGCCGAGCGCGCCCCGCTTGCAGCCCAGCGGGCGAGGCGAGCCCTCCCTATGCAAAGGGGGCAGCGGAGCGGCGAGCGGGGGACGCCGCGCACCCGGCCGGGCTCCTCCGGCTTCGCCGCCGCCGACACCGCCGCCCGCGGAGGACCTCTCCGAGCCTGAAGCCGCCGGCTCGGCGCGCACGAAGGCGAGCAGGCGAGGAGGGGCCGGGGCGAGCGAGCACCTCGGCGTGAACAGGCGGGCGGGAGGGCGGGCGGGCGCGGGGGGCGCGGGCAGGGCGGGGGGTGTGTGCGCGCTCGGAGATTTCGGGCCAGCCACCGCCGCGCGAGCTAGACGCGCCCCAGCCCGGCAAGCTGGCGCACCCGCTGGCCACCCAGCACAGCCCGCTGGCCCCTCTCCTGCAGCCCATCTGGCGGAGCGGCGGCGCCGGCGGCGGCGGCCGGAGAATGGCCTCCGAACTGGCGATGAGCAACTCCGACCTGCCCACCAGTCCCCTGGCCATGGAATATGTTAATGACTTCGATCTGATGAAGTTTGAAGTGAAAAAGGAACCGGTGGAGACCGACCGCATCATCAGCCAGTGCGGCCGCCTCATCGCGGGGGGCTCGCTGTCGTCCACCCCCATGAGCACGCCGTGCAGCTCGGTGCCCCCTTCCCCCAGCTTCTCGGCGCCCAGCCCGGGCTCGGGCAGCGAGCAGAAGGCGCACTTGGAAGACTACTACTGGATGACCGGCTACCCGCAGCAGCTGAACCCCGAGGCGCTGGGCTTCAGCCCCGAGGACGCGGTCGAGGCGCTCATCAGCAACAGCCACCCGCTCCAGGGCGGCTTCGATGGCTACGCGCGCGGGGCGCAGCCGCTGGCCTCGGCGGCGGGGGCCGGCGCCGGCGCGTCCCTGGGCGGCAGCGGCGACGACATGGGCCCCGCCGCCGCCGTGGTGTCCGCCGTGATCGCCGCGGCCGCCGCGCAGAGCGGCGCGGGGCCGCACTACCACCACCACCACCACCACCACGCCGCCGGCCACCACCACCACCCGGCAGCCGGCGCGCCGGGGGCCGCGGGCGGCGCCTCCGCTTCGGCGGGCGGCGCGGGCGGCGCGGGCGGCGGGGGCCCGGCCAGCAACGGCGGCGGCGGCGGGGGCGGCGGCGGCGGGGGCGGCGGCGGCGGGGGCGCGGCGGGGGCCGGGGGCGCCCTGCACCCGCACCACGCCGCCGGCGGCCTGCACTTCGACGACCGCTTCTCCGACGAGCAGCTGGTGACCATGTCGGTGCGCGAGCTGAACCGGCAGCTGCGCGGGGTCAGCAAGGAGGAGGTGATTCGGCTGAAGCAGAAGAGGCGGACCCTGAAAAACCGCGGCTATGCCCAGTCCTGCCGCTTCAAGAGGGTGCAGCAGAGACACGTCCTGGAGTCCGAGAAGAACCAGCTGCTGCAGCAGGTCGACCACCTCAAGCAGGAGATCTCCAGGCTGGTGCGCGAGCGGGACGCGTACAAGGAGAAGTACGAGAAGCTGGTGAGCAGCGGCTTCCGAGAAAACGGCTCGAGCAGCGACAACCCGTCCTCTCCCGAGTTTTTCATGTGAGTCTGACACGCCATCCCAGCTAGCCACCTTGATAAGTGCTCCGTGGGGGTCCGCCTCGGGTGTGGGCTTGCTAGTGCCAGAGCCCTGCTCCCCACCACCTGGCCCCCTCCCCTACCGAGTTTGCCCCCCCTCGGTTGCCCCCCACCCCCCTCACACACACACCCTGCTCCGCGTTGCTGGTGGTGGTGGTGGTGGCTGTTTTTTAATTGGGGAGGGAATGGAGGTCTGGCTCGTGGATTGCCAATCTGAAATTCTCCATAACTTGTTAGCCTGTTTTTTTTTGTTTGTTGGTTTGTTTTTTTTTTCACACACACCGCCCCCCTCCCCACTTGCACAATGTTCAAAGATCTCAGCAGAGTTCTTCATGCTCACCTTTGAAGCCTGCATCATTTACATATTTTTTTTTTTTCTGTTTCTTCTTCAGTTCATGAGCTGGTGTTCCATTTTCTGTGTGTGTGTGTTTGTTTGGATTTTTTTTTTTTTAATTTTACTTTTTGGAGCTTGCTGTGTTGCCCTTTTTTCCCCCAACTTCCACCCTCACTCCCTCTCCACCCATCTCTTCTGAGATAAAAGGAAAAAAGAGCTAAGTTTTTGGTTTTTTTCTCCTCCTGAGTTCTTCATGTGAGATTGAGCTTGCAAAGGAAAAAAAAAAATGTGAAATGTTATAGACTTGCAGCGTGCTGAGTTCCATCGGGTTTTTTAGCATTGGTATGCTAAAATAGAAAAAAAAAAAATCCTCATGAACCTGCCACAATCAAGCCTGCATCAACCTTCTGGGTGTGACTTGTGAGTTTTGGCCTTATGATGCCAAATCTGAGAGTTTAGTCTGCCATTAAAAACTCATTCTCATCTCATGCATTATTATGCTTGCTACTTTGTCTTAGCAACCATGAACTATAACTGTTTCAAAGACTTTATGGAAAAGAGACATTATATTAATAAAAAAAAAAACCTGCATGCTGGACATGTATGGTATAATTATTTTTTCTTTTTTTTTCTTGTTTTTTTTTTCCTTTTGGCTTGGAAATGGACATTCGAAGACTTATGGCATGGCATTCATACTTTTGTTTTATTGCTTCATGACTTTTTTGAGTTCAGAACGAAAACGTGCAACCCTAGAGCCTTCTTCCCATGAAAGTTTGCATCTGCTCCAAAACTGCTTTGAGTTACTCAGAACTTCAGCCTCCCATTGTAAATGCACTGAAGGCATTCCTTGTCAAAGATGCCAGAAAGGGTTAAAAATTTAACATGGCAAACATTAAAGAACTCTTCATGTTTTCTTTTTGATAAGAATGACACCCCACTTTGGGGACTCCGATTGTGCTGTTGCCCGAAAGCAGTCTAAAATTTATTTTTTAAAAAAAGAAATCTGCCCCGTTATTTTTGGTTTGGTTTATTTTTATTATTACTTTTTTTTTTTTTTTGGCTTTTGGTCACTGTCAAATGTGGAATGCTATGGGTTTCTAGTATATAATTTAATTCTAGTTTTTATAATCTGTTAGCCCAGTTAAAATGTATGCTACAGATAAAGGAATGTTATAGATAAATTTGAAAGTTAGGTCTGTTTAGCTGTAGATTTTTTAAAAGATTGATGCACTAAATTGTTTACTGTTGTGATGTTAAGGGGGGTAGAGTTTGCAAGGGGACTGTTTAAAAAGTAGCTTATACAGCATGTGCTTGCAACTTAAATATAAGTTGGGTATGTGTAGTCTTTGCTATACCACTGACTGTATTGAAAACCAAAGTATTAAAAGGGGAAACACCCCTGTTTATATCTGTAGGGGTATTTTACATTCAAAATGTATGTTTCTTTTTTCAAAATTAAAGTATTTGGGACTGAATTGCACTAAGATATAACCTGCAAGCATATAATACAAAAAAAAATTTGCAAAACTGTTTAGAACGCTAATAAAATTTATGCAGTTATAAAAATGGCATTACTGCACAGTTTTAAGATGATGCAGATTTTTTTACAGTTGTATTGTGGTGCAGAACTGGATTTTCTGTAACTTAAAAAAAAAAATCCACAGTTTTAAAGGCAATAATCAGTAAATGTTATTTTCAGGGACTGACATCCTGTCTTTAAAAAAAAAAAATGAAAAGTAAATCTTACCACAATAAATATAAAAAAATCTTGTCAGTTACTTTTCTTTTACATATTTTGCTGTGCAAAATTGTTTTATATCTTGAGTTACTAACTAACCACGCGTGATGTTCCTATGTGCTTTTCTTTCATTTTCAATTCTGGTTATATCAAGAGAAAGAATAATCTACAATAATAAACTGCATTTTTTTTTTGATTCTGTACTCAGTTTCTTAGTGTACAGTTTAACTGGGCCCAACACCGCATTAGAAGTATAAAATGCATCCTTTTCTCTAGAGGAAGAATTAATGGAAGAGTAGGGAGGCAATAATTCAGGGTGAAACATAGGCTATTTTGTCAGGCGGGAGGCTAGTCCCTTTTAATAATTAGGAATATTTAATATAAGTGTAAATTATGACCTCTCAAATTTAACACCCCCCCCCCACACACACACACACAAAGTTTTCAGTTTTCAAGTGAGTTGAGCTATCATTGCCCTCTGGTGAAAACAAACAAAATTCCCAGCCATAGAGCAGGGCCTTCTAGGCACTGCCCTGAGGTCTGATCCAGCAAGGTACCCATCTAAAGGCAAATAAGCCAGGAAAGTAAGGAATGGCAGAGGTGACTTGGGCGCATATGCATTTTATGGTAAAGATCAACAATTCTTGCTTTTTGGCTAAAATCGATTACTTCTCCTTCTTCCCTTATACCCCATGATTTTCTTGTTAGCAAGGCCCAACAAGATTTAACGTCAGCACTTTGGACAAATCAAAGTTGTTTGGTTTTTAACTTTGAAGGTCATTTATTTGTCTTCAATAGGAAAAAGAAAAATCCATCCCTCACTTACAGAACTCCAGGTACATATCTGGGTTTAAAAGGTGTTATTAAATGGTATTTCCCTGTGAATATTTAGCGAAGGGCTTCTCCTCTGAGACAAGCTGGTAATGATTTCAGATCACCTTCACTCCTGAAATACACGCCAAAAAAAATAATGCCTTGGTGGAATAAAGGCTGTGCTTTGATTTATTGGTATCTACCCCCAAAACAGGCTGTGTATCTTTGGAAAGTCTTGAGCTACCTTAACTAACAGCGCTGACCTATTTTAAAATGACACAAATTCGTGCAACTCTTGGTCAACTTCCCCTAGAACGCTAGTAGAATGTTAGACAAAGCCAACCCTGTTTTGCAGATAGAGCTAACACGATGACCGATGACTTTTGTTTTGTTTTGTTTCCTTTTTTTTTTTTTTTTGTTTTTTGTTTTTTAAGATAATATTGCAACTCTTGAAGAAGGCCTCATTTTGAAGAAAACAGGTTGTGCTTGGTGCTGATGAGTTCTGGCCAGTTTATCACTGTGTCTTCCTTCTCTTTTTCACAGACAGCGCCTACTCTGTACATTTTGACCGTCCCTTCTGTGCTGGTTTAGATAGGGCTCCCGAATCCACACTTAATTTTGCTTAACAAACGTCTTAGTAGTAAACCTACTTCCATGTGCTGGATGTTAGCTGTTCTTCTCTGCTACTGAGATCCTTTTTTCCCCCCTTCTGATCCGGACGAGGACTTAGGCAGAAATGGAGATGTTACCTATGCAAAAAGCTTAGCATCAGATGACAAATTTCAGGCAAACACATTGTCAAAAGAACAGTGACATTCAGGATGGAGTTACTGCAATTATCTCATGCGGACTGCGACAGGGGGGATCATAAGGTTGTGCAACAATTAAGCATTCTGATAGGACCTTACAAGGCAGTTCAATACAATAAGTATGCTTTGGCCCCAAATACGAGAAAGCAAAGTAGAGAGGTGCTGACAAAAGTGGGGTTTTGGTGGCCTGGCTTTAAGAGGAAAGCATAATGCCTAGTGAAAGGCATTTTTAGAAATAACCATTACTAAAAACTTTGAAGTGTAGTGTGAGTGGGAAGACAAATACATGCTTTTTGAAACAGATAAATCCTAAATCCTGCCTAAGTGCCCTTATTACAAATAAGTCTCTAAATTAAAAAAAAAAAAAAAAACACGTATGAGGAAATCAAGCTTTCCCTTTACACTACATTTGAGTCTTTGTTTAAATAGTGTTAAAATTCCTTTCATTCCAATTACAGAACTGAGCCCACTAGCAACTTGGAGCCATCAGTGGGATACGCCACATTTTGGAAGCCCCAGCAACGTGTACTTACCAGTGTATTCACAAAATGAAATTTATGTGAGAACTGTACATTAAATATATATTGGTAGTCGTAGTAGTATCTGCTGTCGTAGAATACAACCTGCCCCTGACTTCTGTTTAGTCTCCTTTTTAAAGAAAAATGTTGCATTAGAAAAGAAGGCTATTAAATATATGTATAACCTCCATACTAATGAACTATGCCTCTTGTCTGAGTGTTGTCTGTACAGACCCACAGGAACGAACACTGGTGCTTCTCGCTTTATGGTGGGCAAAACTGCATAGGTGCGGTTACTTTCAACCTCTAATATTGGTTTTAAAAATCCACTGAAATTTAACAGATAGATGATAGATAGACAGACAGACAGATATTTATACGGACAAAAATTTCCCAGAAGATAACAGCAGTTTTGAAGCATATGTAGACACACATATACATTCTAAATAGTAGTTTTTCACGCTTCCTTGTTTCTCTGGCAGATAATTTTACTTAGAAGAAAAAATATTTGACTCCCGATCCCCAAGCAGATGCTACAGGCAGAAGCTTTCTCGGAGCCCAGCACCCTGACTTTCTCTTAGGGCCTAGATACTATTGTATTTATCAGTGATGTCAGACACGGCCAGCCAAAAATGAAAACAATGCGTGGCAAAATACTAAGCTAGTTAAATATATACCCTCCATGTGTGCTTTTTATTTCTCCCCCTTCTCTGTTCCCAAGCACTCCCAAAATCACTTCCCTTTAATTTCCCCGCTCCTTGCATGCTTCCTTTTTTGAAACCATGTAATCATTTTTTTTACAATGTATCTGACACATTAATAGATTGACATCAAATAGGCAGAGATTCCACTTCCTGATCTTGGTGAGGAAATGATGTCTCAATGTCATAACCACCTGGGCCCCTTTCAACACAGGCTGCTGCAGTGGGAAATACTCTATTTCTTACTGAACCCATGATTCTAATGCTCTGATCATTTCATCCTTACGCGTTTAGCCAGGTAGTTTTTATTTAGTAATGTCCATTCTAGATCCTTCTGTTCTTAAATAGGACCTCCCTTTGCCAAACCACCAGCTTTACTGTTAAACGCAGTGAACAGAAGGGCAAATGGTAGCCACCCTGGTAAACATGGGGCACAGCTGTCTCCGTAGTTACATTCCTAGCATTTCCCCATCTAAATAACTGAAGTTGCTTCTGACATACGCAGAGGTTCCCAAGTACAGTATCTCGTGGAGGTTTTTGTTGTTGCTGTTGTTGTTTTTAAGTCCAACTTACTTCCGTATTCACACATTCTTGGCTTTATAAAATGTACTCCTCTGGTCTTCTAGACCAATCAATAAATTTAAAAGTCTGCTTGCCACACAAGTATCTCTATTTTTTGCCTGTCATTAGTTAAAAGACTAACTGACATAGGTCGGAAGACTAAAACACATGAGTGACAACCTTCAGCCATCTGATTTCCGTGCCAAGCTCTGGGGCCTTACTTCTCATAGAAACATGTGATAAGAGGGGATAGGAAGCCAGATTCACCAGCTTGAGATTGCTGATTTGCAAGGCGATTTTTATTTCATTTTATTTTTTTGAAACAATAATTTTGTCCCTTTCTTTAAAGAAAAGTCTTCATTTTTTTGTGTTTTTTGTTTGTTTGTTTGTTTGTTTTTTGTTTTTTAGGGAAGCTATAATTTTTACTATTTCTGATTATTCCTCAGGATACTGAATGAATAATTTAGAGTTGGTGTCTTGTTGTTTTGAGGAAAATAAAAGAAACCTTGAAGTTTGTTTTTACACTCTTGGCCCATCTTAAATTAAGAAGAAATCCCAATTCCAAGGCAGGGCATACAGTAATCATCAGGAAGGTAGTCCCTGATCCAGCTATCAGAATAAGCATTTGTTTGTTTGTTTGTTTGTTTGTTTTACATTTGTTTAAAAATAGAGCACGGGGCTTTAACCCACCTTCAGATAACACTGCTTTGGTCACTTTTGATATACATCTTCAAAATCTAGACATCCAACAGCCCCGGAAAAGGGGAATTCTCTCCAAGCCTTGCTCCCCCCCAGCTCCTGAACAAACCCAGCTCTGTCTAACATTTTTTTTTCTCTAGAGGGGGTAGGGGACAGGGTGAGAGAATTTCAGTCTCCCAGCCTGTCTCATGATTGTCCAGGCATAAAGAAGTACAGTCCTGTAACAATGTGGGGACATCATTACCCTTTAGAGAGGGACAAAACAAAAAACAAAGCAAGTCAAATTGCTGTGCATGAGGGCGGTGTAAAACCCCAGGCTCCCAGTTCCCGCAGGAGGTGAGAAATGAGAGAAGCAAGAGAAAATGGTAAGGAGGACCTGGAAGGCAGGACTCCCAGGAATAGCCCCAGTTGCCAGTCCGAATTTTCATTTGCTCACTGACTATAAAGTCAGACCCAGCATGCTCCCAGGCCAGGTGCAAACAAGGTTTGGTTGCCATGTCTTTCAAATATGCTCACAATGTGTTTCCTTTTTGAAAACAATTTTAGAGATCAAAGCCAAATTGAGCGATCTGGGAAAATTGGCTTCAACTTTGGGGTACTTACAAATATATCAATCTGGGATTGCAGGGCAGTGACATTTCAGACCAGTCCGATATATTATGCCAATATTTACCAGTATGGGGTCACTATAGTAGGGTTAATGGCATCATGACACTTTCTATTGTTTAAATTTGAAAGCCCCTTTTCTCTGTGTTTTCCATCAGTTTGACCCCTATAACAAGGCTGAGATAGAAGGAACACATCAACTACACACAGAAGTCAGATCTTCATGTGAATTTGCATTAGAGTTGGATAGTTTTAAGAAACTCACAAGACCATTTTCCACCAAGAGGCTAGGCTTGGAACGCGCAGTTCCTTCTCCAAATCATAATCATCTACTGAGCACCTTCTGCCCTTGTTCAACAGAATTCATTTTCCTTTCTTTTTGTTACATAGCATTTTTTTCTCTATAATTAGGATTTTGGATTGCAAAATCACATCCCTCCCTTCACAGAGTCTTGGATCTTTAGTTACGATTAGAAAGGGGCCTTAATTCAAGAGGGGAGGATGAGGGAAGGTTGTCTGTGGAGGTTTGGGAAGAGAAGGGGGAGGAGAGGAAATAGTTCTATGTTCAGCCCCCACACCCCTGGCCCTGCCTCAGTCCAGGCCTGGGTGTGAGCTGCACACTGGGGATTTGGGTTGAGTTACTCTGTTGTAAATATTCTGATCACCAACCTTGAGTATTTCCAAGCGAAGATTCCAAAGAGCAGCTTTTCCTTGCGTTTGGTTTTTTCGGTTAGAGAATACGAGAGGTCAGGAAACTTTACAGAGCTGGGCAGGGAGGAGTACAAACAGCTATCCTGAGAGAATCTCCAGCAAGGATTCTTGTGAAGGGGAATCCTGGGCTGAAAAATCTGGTCAGTGGTGCAGATTCCCATTTTACAACACGAATTTGCCCTGGTTCTATGTGGTCTCATCCACTTCCGGAGGCCTGTGGAAGTGGGTTTCTGGCCTCCATGGGGGTTCACCAGAAGGAAAGCCGGCCTGAGGATCCTGGGACAATAGGCAATCCCAAACTAAGCTCAGAGCAAACGGCAGGAAGAGGCTGGTGTACAAGGAACTGGGGGAGTATTATTAACAGAGGCCCACCTTGGCTTACGCCTCCAATTGCCAGGGGTCAACTGTAGGTGGTGCCCAGGGCCCTGCCTCCTGCCAGGAAGGATCTGTTTGCAGAGTGACTGACAAGCCCCTGGCAGACCCTCAGATCCCATGACTCCTAAAAACAATAGTGATATCCTTAAGCCCCCAAGCTTCTGCCCCTTGCCACCTGACCCCTACCCCATGCCAGTGTCCTCTCTATAATTGTTGGCACCTCTTCCTCCCATGCCTGGTCACACAGGTCCATCAGACAGACTTGGAAGGCAGTCACCTACGCTGACTCCTTGGACGCATTAAGTCAC
Source organism: Rhinolophus hipposideros (assembly GCF_964194185.1). Classification (NCBI taxonomy): domain Eukaryota; kingdom Metazoa; phylum Chordata; class Mammalia; order Chiroptera; family Rhinolophidae; genus Rhinolophus; species Rhinolophus hipposideros. The sequence continues at coordinate 26,040,979 of NC_138067.1, read as the reverse complement.
ATGTACCCCAGTTTCAGTGGAGACAAAGACAGGTTGGGGAGAAGGGCCTGGGAGCTGTGCTGGGAGAAGAGTTGGGGGGTGGCGGTGGAATGTTGAATGCTGGCTGGAGCTTCTGGTGCCAAGGGTCTTGAAGCCTGGAATGAAGGAGATGAAGGCAGGGAGGATGGTCCCAGTTTCCATGTACACCCCCCCACCCCGCGCTTGCCTCCCTCCCTCTCTCTCTCTCTCTCTCTCTTTCTCTCTCTCTGTCTCCCCCCCATTCCAAGCCCCACACGCACGCGCGCGCGCGCACACACACACACACACTCCATCCCTGTCCCTATACACACTTGCCCTAGGGGGCCCATTCGCCCTGGGCAGCCCTGCCCCAGGCCCGGGCGCTGGCCCTCCCCATCCTGGGGCCCTCGGGCGGGGCGCTCAGCAGGTGCGGAAGGACAGGAGGCGAGGATCGAGGGGGCGGGTCGCGGCAGCCGCCTGAGGCCAAGGGGATGTCCCTGCGTGCCCGGCCCAAAGCCCCAAGACCGTGGCTGCGCCAGGGGAGGCCGGAGCGCTCAGAGGCAAGCAGCGCGGCTCCCCTCCGAGCTGCCCAAACGCCGCCCAGCGCCCGGGGGCGCCAACAGCGGCCATACCCAGCGCTCCCGGGGCCCGGCGCCCACCCGGCGCCCGCGCCCCAGCAGGGGACTCGGATTTGTACTGGAATTTGGTTTAAGTTTTCCAAAAGGACTGCCCTGGCCATAGCGGAGCGCCCAGGGACATCAAAACGAGTTGCTCTGTTGCGCTCCCAGGTGGGCGCATAGAGGAAGGGAGCTGGATTCAACCCTGAAAGGCTCCGCCCTTCACCTTGGGACCCCCACCCTAGCGCGAGCCGCCCTAGGAACCTTTTGTAGATAAGACATCTTGGGCTCCAGACCACTGGGGTTTTATTTTATTAAATTTCCCGCCCATTTTCCAGATCTCTCTTTTTTCCTGCTCTGGTTAGAGATGGGGTAAGGAGGGAAAAAGAGAAGGAAAAGAAGGAAATCCAGATAGCCTGTTTAACAATCTTTATAGAAATCTCCATATGGTTGGGGTTTTCTGTGGTACAGTTTGATGCTCATTGTAAAGGAAAGGCAGTCAAGCAAACTTTACTAGGATTTTGCCAACAGCTCCAGCATGAGGGTTTTGCTTGCATTTTGGAATTTAACACAGTTGCATTCAGCTCTCAGGCACTCAGGGACTGTCCTAGGAGGACAAACTTTAAAAGGTCTAGTTTTAGAAAGGAGCCCTTCCATGTAGGGGCGTTTTCTTATAGGGACCCTCAGTTTTTCAGATCCTCGAGTATGGAGGAGTTAGGCAAGTATCCTCGTGTCTTCTTAAATAAACCTCCTTTTTCCTTTTCCTTCTCTTAGGGAAGGGTACATTGATGTGCAGATGTAAATATGTTGAAAGTAAAACTAAGTGATCTCAGCATCTGAGACACTTTGATTCTGTCAGATTACACTAAAATCCTTTTTGATAGAATGAGGGGGAAACCTGTGGTAGTCATTCTAGGATTAATTCTCTTAAAAGATGATATTTGACTCTTAGGCAATGCACCTAACTTATTTTTTTTCATCTGCTATCTATCTATCATCTATCTATCTATCTATCTATCTATCTATCTATCTATCTATCTATCTATCTATCATCTATCATGTATCTGTTGAACCCTTTAAATAACATTGTATTGGGGAAGCTATTAAAAGACAAATCTGCAGTTCCCACATTATGAAATAAAAATGATCACACCACAGAGTTCATCAGTCTACACTATATTCTAGCAGAACCTAGCCTGGAATGTCGGTCTTGGCATGATTTTCCCATAAAAGCTTCACCCCACTCGGCATGACTCTGGGCAGCTGCGGGAACCCACACTGACCCTCTGTAGCATGTTTTCAGGGTGCACTGTCCACGTCAATTCCCTGCACGGCAACGAGACCTTGTCAAATCTTCCCTTGGAGTATCTCTGCACATTCTTATGCTATTTAAAAAAAAATACTATTTAATCATTAGGTAAGTAGGTCTAACTGTTAGAGGCTCTGGGCTGGCAGATGTCTGTCTTGGACTACCCCATCATGGTCCATCTCTAAAATTTCTCTCACTCCCATGTGAGACCGCCTTGGGGGCAACTCTTCCCCAGTGACCAGCCTGGGTGTAGGCTGTGAGAACAGAGAAAACACAGTGGCTCCTGGACTCTATTCAGGTGTACAAACAGTATCTCTCCCCTCCTTTTTGAAAGTAAATGCCTTGATAATAGGATGGGTTCCCCAGGTAGCCAGAGAGTAGAGGTCATCTTGAGGAAAATGACACCAATGATCTAAAAAGGACATCTACTTTATGAGATTTCAGGCAAGATGCCAAAGATCACATTTAATGAGGCCTGATCCTTTTTCTCCAGAAATAACAGAGGCGATCAGTGAGATGGTCAGGAAGGCAAAGGGGCATTTTGCAAAGCCTATGTCCAATTATTGCTTTGTAATATTTTTCTAAAATTGAAAAATGCCTCACAAGTATATGATCTCATGTAAATAGTTCTTGCAGAAGCTTAACATATGTTTGCAGTGCCCCAAAGGAATTACAAAAATATTCTCTCCACAATCTCATCAGCTTTTAAACGCTATTCACTTACATTTCTAAAATAATCTGTTGTTTGCAAAGATTTTTTTTTAAAGTAACCTTATATAGACCTTAGAGGAAGTTTTTTTTTTCTTTTTTTGAGATTAGCCATTTGAACTTAAAATAGAAAATAACTGATATTACTGATAACCCTTCCAGATTTTCTAACTTCGGTACGTTTCTTGTTTTTCTTTCTTTCTTTCTTTTTTTTGGCATAGAAATAATATATTTGGTGAAAGATTAATGTATCCTATTATATGAAGAAGGGTAGTTTGTACTGTAAGATTTTTAAAGTATTTCTAATGTGAAATGTGAATGAAAGCGTGTAACGTATTTGTGGCAGCCCTGACAGATACAGGAGTACAGATGTGTTTATCTGAATGTTTTAATGCATACTCAGACCATTTAGATAAAGGGCATTTGAAATTATTACAGAGGTATGCTAAATGAAAATTTAAGTACAGAACAATTCTATGTTCAGTTATACAGCCTACAGATTTTGGCAGGTAAATGAGTACAGTGTATTTTTTCGCACCAATTGTAAGGTAATCCAAATAAAAGTGTGAGGGAATTAAAGAAAAATAACTGAATATCCAAGTTGGAAAAAATTATATCAACTTACTAGTTTATCACAATTATTGTATACAGATTTGCTGTAACCGTGTTGAATTTTTAAAATTAGATTTTAAATCTATTTTGACAGTCTGAATTTATACAGTGTGACTAACTACAGGGAGAAATGACAGGCCTGCTTTGTTATTAAACTGCTGTCTGGAAAATATTGGACTCCATACAGTAAATGATAATTATTTTGCCACTTACATTAGTACAGCTAATAGCAATAAGGGTTTTTTGAACCATAGAAAGCTAACTACTTTGAATTACTATGCTTTGTTATTCACAGTGAAGCAAAAAGCCTTTTTTTTTTTTTTAAAGCAACCTCATTTTCATATCACCATTCTAAGCATTCCGGGCTACTAATTTAAACAGAGAGGAAGTTAATAAATAAAAAGGTGGTATCTAAATGGCTCTATTTGTTAAGAGAACATTTGCAATTATGGTCAGCAGTACCAGCAGAACAAACCAGAGCGATGGAGGAAGAGGGGGGAAGATGGAAGAGGATGTGTCCTAGTGAAGTGCCAGAGAAAGCTGGACCGGTTTGGTTCTCTGAGGGATGAGCAGTCTGGGAGCATTTAAGAGACACTCATCAGAGACCATTCAAATCCTCTCCCAGGTGAACCTGGTTAGTTCTCTGAACTGAGGACAGTTTCAAAGCTGATCCAGGCTGCCAAGCCAGTGGCCAGTGGGTATCACCATCTCAGCCTCCCTCGGGTGGGAGCAATCCTCAGAGATAATGACCTTACATTCCATGCCATCCCCTTCCAAGAAAACCTCTCCTCGGGCGGGGCTGAGGCCAGGATGCCAAAGCAAGTGGAACGGAATCGTTCTTCTTTTGGTCAAATTCTGCCCTTTTCATAGATAATTAGATTGCCTTGAACATACTAATCCTTCAAACCCTCTTCGTGGTTATTAATTACCCTTTGTTTATTTTAATATATTTACTAAATCAGGTACCCAAGGGAGTCCTCTTCGTCAGTGATGTGAAAAATCCTGTTGCCTGAAGTCAAAGAGGTACATCTTGATTTCTGATTTGCATGCGCTTGTTTTCCTGTTTTCCGTGAGGGTGAAAAGCAAGCGAGCAAGGAATGCTGACCATTCTTTCAGGTGTGAAAGCTCCTGGTTTAGTAGTTTCAGTAGTTGGGTTTCACAAGTAACATAAATGGTAACACGAGGGGAAGAGGCGTGAGGAAAGAGATGTGACCAGCATGCACGTATTTCTGTATTTATTTCATTTCGTAGTTGTGGTGTGCAGAGTACTTAATCCCGTTGGAGTGAATCTCAGATCGTTAGCCTTAACCAGCATGAGTCTATTGACGCTCAAAGAGCTAGTTCTCCTACTTGACCGTCAGACAATTGGGTGAATCTGTACAACTATGCACGCACAGCCCTGGGCCAGCTTGCCCTGGGCCTCGTGAATGTGCCAAATTTCCAGTCACTAATAACTCACTCCATACTCACATTTGGAAAATGTACTGTCCTTTCAAAGCATGGTATGGCCCTTCCCGCTGCGGTGTTCAAGTGTGACTTTGGAGCCACTCTCTATTTCAATTGTAGGCAGAAGGAGAGGGAAGGAGATGGGGAGGAGGCGGGAATCTGATTTTCATCTATTAAAGAAAAATGAACTGAAGCTTTTTAAATGGGTTTTCAATTACAAGTATCCCAGTGTGAATTTAATTGTGACTCCTTTTCGTTCAGAGAGCTAGACCAGCACTCGCACACCAATAATTTTTGAGTGCCATCCTGTTATGTATTCTTGTTACTACTTATTGGCTCATGGAAAGAAGTTTGACTTTTTTGATTAAAAATTTTGCTTGCTCAGAAATTTGCATGAAATATCGTTTTTGTTTCCTAGAGAAACTGAGGAGGGAGGCAAATGTCACACTGTTAAATTGCAACTCTTTACAAAGGAGACACTTGAAAGATTCAGTGAACCGAGGGTCAGAAAACAAAACCCTATTTTTTCTCATCATTCAAAATAGTATCTGATTACTTATTTCTACATGCTGCTAGGACGAGAGACTTTGAATAACTGGATTGTGAATGTTTAACATGATTTCTTTTCTAGCCTTATACAAAATTAACATTTTCTTTAACAGTTCTTATATATAAGATGGTAACTCTTTGTATACCTTTGGGATTAATTTGTGTGTCCACGTGTGTTCATGCCGTACTAATATTTTATTCTATTCCTTTTTGTTTCTTTTATCTCTGTCTTTATAATGGCAAGTTGAAAGCCATCTATTAAATATAATGATATATGTCCACCAGCAGGCTTTGTTACATTGAAACCATCCATTTTGAGCAAAGAGTTAATGAACTTTTAAGGCAGGGTTCACACTGGTCCTGACCCCCCTGGTAATATTTCATATCATGTTACTGGTGGGAGAGAAATCAAATTTCAGCTGTGAACATGATTGACAGGTGAGAGCAAGCAAGAGAAAGGCATTTGGCCAAATGGGGAATTTGGGGAAGGAGGAGGACAATTCCTCAAAGTTACTCTGTGATATTAGATATTATAAGCTGATATATGAAAGGTTCAATACTTGATACTCTTGGGAGAGTTACTTAGTTTACTTTTCAGAAAGTCTCTTTGGTTAAAAGATTTCAATAGTGGAAGCCAAAAAAAATGGGGAATCTGCTAGCTTTTTGCTCTCTTGCTGATTTCAACTCTCTACCGCTTTGTGGCTTATTTCTGGCAATTTTCTAGTCTAGAGTTTGACAATTAAATCACAAGCCATTGAGGGAGCCATCTAACTACCTTTCACTTATTCTCAGAAACACGGTCTAGATTATATTATGGTTCTCGGGCGTATCACAAACTATTTATCCTAAATGATATCACAAAAAGATTGAATTCTCCATTCTGTACCATCCCTTGATCCTAACATTTTCCCTCAGTGCGCGTTACAGCTTAACATACACAAATCTATCAAAATGCGTGATTTGTCAAGGTTGTGCCTCCTGAAGAAAGATCTTCTAACATGAAGATCGATAGAGACAACGACACACTGATATTTGATGTAAATTTGTCCATGGTAGCTCCTCTGGGTAAGGTGTGATATTAGCATCGTTGCCATGGGAAGAAGTCACGGTGTTGCTTGGCGCTAATACCAAGGGTGCTTTGGGAATTCACCTTACAGGCTGTCTCTTAGCCTGAATTGTCAAAAGGAGATAACAACTTGCACCCAAGTTGAAAGTAGGCCTTCGAAACATATCCTTTCCTCTTGTGTGCTGAAACACTAATTCGGAAGATGGTTATCAGAACCTTAGCCTGCTGATGTCTCTGCTCTGCCCATTTCAGATGTTCCTGACATTGGCTAAGACCCATCTGGATGCAACCAAGCCTTGCAGAGTGGCCTCGGGCAGGGCAGGTGGGACACAGACATAGGGGAGAGGCCTGTTTGTAGCTTTCCTGTCATCCATGGGAGAAGCTGATGGAACTTGTACAAACAGCACTTCCTGGGTTCTGAATACCCATTAACTTTTCTTTTTTCTAGTCTTATCACTAGCAGAGTGGACATGTTTTATCCTGATTGTACCTATGCCGACATGAATTCAAACAAATGTAAGGAAGGCTTTATTGTTTTATGAACTGGGTTAAAAAACAAACAAGAAAAAACCCCAACCCCTAAACAGTGAAAGTACTCAGAAATTGTGTTTCTATTTTGTAGAACTTATCTTCCCATGTTGCCCATAATCCTCCAGAAATAACATGCAAGCATGGTTTCCCGATGTGGATGCCTTAGCCCAGCTACTTAATTCAAGCATAAAATTAAAGATGTCGTAACCTTGTTTCCCTTGCAGAATCCATCAAAATCTTTTAACAGAAATGGTGAATCAGGTGTTCTCATGCAAAGGACATGTGAAAACACAGACTGTAAGTTTTGATTTCTGGTCCCTCCGTTTGAAAAGTTCAAGTGCACCCAGTGGTTGGTCTTGATTCTGTCTTCACTACAGACTCTCAGGGCTTCTAAATGCTAAATACTCAGTCTTTAGAGTGAACCCTCTTTACCCCCTCCCACTTCCCTACTCCTCCAAGACAGCGAAGAGTAGAATGGTGTATGTAGTGCATGCAGGTTTGGAGAGAGTACCAATCCATCACAACTTCCACAAATCTGTCTTACGCAAATGAAATTGATGGATTTGTTGGCACCGAGAAAATAAAGGGAAATGATTCCATTTAAAATGTTTTATTATTGGGACTTAGCTAATTGTTTGCTGTTGTTGTTTCTTTATTAAGATTATGTTCCCCCTACTGTGTCCCCTTTTCATACAAGGCTGCTTTTCTTTCTATGGGCACTGGCCCACTACTAAGCTGACTTAATCAATTTACAGCAGAACAGGTACAGGGTAACAAGCTGAATGATGCCATATGAACTCATATTATTTTTAGTCAACTCTAGGACACTATTGAAGGGGACAACTTAAAGAAAGAAACATTGTGCATTTAGGGGGGGGAAAGGAAGAAGGGATTTTTGCCAAAGTACAGCACTCATTACTTAAAAACTAAATGATGCTTCTGTAAAGAGCTTTTGTTTTAAAAGCACACATTCAGTCACCTGCCAAAATCTCAGATTTACTGCTGCTGTCCACAGATGCCAATGTTGAAATTCTCTTCACCTGCCGCTTGCTGAGTCTATCATTTCCTCAATCCAAAAGTGACTGTAAAGTTGTTGTTTAGTGTCTGCATTTTTTGCTTTTCCTGGCACCTAATGAAATTATCAGCAATAAATGAGCTAAGCATAAGGGTTGGTTTTGCTCTTCTTTTTTTTCCCCACAATATTTGGAAAATGTTGGGACAAGGGTAAGCCAGTAGGAAAATTCAGTCTGCCTCTCGTTCCAGCATCTACAGGAAATATAATAAAGTTGTTAATGCTTATATAATTTCAGATGGGAACTAATACCGATTGGGGGGCAAAGGGGTAGTAGTTTCAGGTGTTGAGTGGAAAAATCAAACTAGCGGTGGGAATTACAGGTATTGTTACTGGAGACAACAGAGCCATAGAGCAGCGACCTTGGGTAGAAGCTACTGGAAGATATTAACACCTAATTAACAGTCTGGGGGCACATCCTACTAAATCACTGGGGAGGTGAGAATGACAGAAGAGACAGGAAGGAAGAACACTGGTTGGGTTTTTGTTTTCCCCTTTCCCTTAAAAAGCATCATCTAATAACATTATTTACATGCAGCTAGTGAAGCTTTCTTTCGGGAGATTTCGGTCTATTCAAAAGCACAGTGAGTTCATTTGCTAGCAGGTAGACAGTGGAGGTGAGAATTAAATTGCTCTGAAATTGACCTGGAGGTCAGCTTCCTTTAAATTGGGTTCTACAGACAAAGTTGCTTTTCTTCTTCCCTGGCTCCTGCCAACAGCAGTTTTGCGTTGGGGTTTATAATTATTTAAAGGGATTCTGACTCCAGGGTTGATTCCCCTGCCCCAACCCCCCACCAAAGTTAATCAGAATAGTTCTTTTGTTACCCGATGGTAATTAATTAAAGGGCTTGAATCTATAGTGCTGTGGTGTGCTTCCGGCATGTTTATGTTTTAAAATGAGGTTCATTTCTGATGTACAGGAAATGGGGAGAAAGGCTGACATGGCTGGGGGGGGGGCGGGGGGGGGCGTCTCTTACTGGGCTGAAACATTTGAACAAGACAATAGAATTTTCTGTTTTTACTTGTCTTCCTTATTTTCCTCTTCTCTGTCTCTCTTTTTAGTGGAGCAGTTAGAATCCTTTCAAAAAACCTTAAGGTGCACATGGTGTGTTTAGTCGTGTTTGGAATCATGCACTGCATTTTAGAAGGCCATGCAGGTCTGCCGGAAAGGATACATGGCATCTCTCCCCTCTTAGTAGTGAGGGTAGACAGGAGAGATCAGAAATCCTTTCACTCACGTCGACCTTTTTGGCCCAAGCTAAGAATACTGCTTTCTCATCCTTCACTCCAGTGGGTAGCACATACTTGAAGTTCCATCCTGATGTTCAAAGGCTGTTTTGTTTATTTGTCATTGGGGTTTCTCAGACTTTTTATGTTTTCTTTTTCTTCTTCCCTTTTTCTATTCTTAATGCCCAGTAGCACGTTCTTACCACTACATAGAACGAAAGTGTAAAGGGCACGGGTTCGCTTCAGCTTTAACAGGCGTTTGCAGCGGTTGGAACCTGGGTTCCCCAAAACACAGTGAAGAAGACAGAATTTATGCTGAGGACAGACTTGTTGTAAGTCTGCTGTTCAGGGCTGAGGGCTCCCAGCTGCCCTCCTCCCCAGCAGCCTCTGGGGATTCACTGTGCGCGCGAGGACTCATGTCATCTTGTTCTTTTCCTGGACTTACCGCTTCCCCACATGCTCTGTTCTAAACAAGCTAGTCTCCACGTGCAGTTTGGGGAACCTGACCTCTGTTTGCTCTGATCTGTTAACACCCTGACCAGACCCTAACCTAAAGGCAAAAATATTAGTGGTCACGAAATGATACGTGAAGGTGCTATTAACCCTCCCTGTAGAATTGCAAACAGATAATACACCCAGCTGTCAAATTGAGCTGGTGGGATTTGAATTGGAGAGTTTGGCCCTTGTCCCAGAAGTACAGAATCTCATTTAGTGTCTATCTGAGAACCAGAAGTTTCCTTTATCCAGCCAGAGCACCAAGCTTTTATAGCTGCATGGTGAAAGTCGTCCCATTTCAGAGAGGAAAAGAAAAAGTAGGGAAAGATTTATTTTTATTTCCCCCCCCCTCCTATTTTATTGGAGCTGGCTGATATTACTAATGAAAAACTTTCCATCTCTGTTACTGGGAAATTTTTGATTTTTAAGGCATTGGTAGGGGTATGGGGTGTGGGGCGAGTATACTTCCTGAAAGATGTGTCTGTCTGTCTTTACTCAACATTTTACAGTGTCATTCAAATTCCCTATCCTCTCCAGCATCATTGCCTTCTCCTCCCCCCATCCGACCTCCCACCCCAAAAAGCACCTACCCATGTTTGCGGCGGTTAACTGATCAGATTTTCACTTTAGGGCAGATGAGGACCGAGTGTGTGATTTTATTGTAAATTTGTCAGTAGTTATTTTCAGAGTTCTTGAGGATGCAGTTATTCTGAGGATACATCTTTTTTACTATTTCTCTAAAATTTAATTGGGATCAGGCCACTGTGTGGTTTCAACTCAGTTACCCGCCCTCCTTCCTCCCTTCCTCCCTTCCTCTTTACCTCCCTTCCTCCCTTCCTCCCTTCCTCCCTTCCTTCCTTCCTTTCTTCCTTTCTTCCTCCCTTCCTTCCTTCCTCCTCCTCCTTCTTTTTCTTATTTTGTTATTGCAAGCTGCAATAAGATGACTTGTAATTTATAATCAAAGTTTGGTGTTGTTAAACTGAACTGTAAAAACTGGCTTTGGGGTTTTGCTCATAAAATAAATATTTGAAAAAATATAGCAATGAGGCTTGTATAGTAGAGGCAATGTCAGTACACACACACACACATCTGTTTATGTGAATGTATAGGTCTGTATTGTTTTCCCGAGACTCTTAATGCTAACCTTGAAAAAGCATCGCACAAAACTGACTTTCTGTAAGCATTCACGTATGAGGATGCCCTCATAAGAATGTAAGCACATTTTCTTTAATACACTTCTACTTTGATGTTTAAACTCCATTCGCAATTTACATTAACTTACTTTTCCAGTTATATTATTTTCACACTAAAGAGTCAGCGGATATGTGCTAGAATTCTCTGTAAGCTATCGTGCTCCTTAGCTAGGAAGAGTTTTTTTCTTTCCTTCTAACAAGGAAGCTCATTTAGAAAGAAATGTTTATGTGAAGTGCTTGTCAGTTGGCATTTTTACTGGTTTGCTAACCCAAAGGTAAAATATAAAGCCATGTCTTTTCCTCACTGGCTTGTTGCTACTAGAAGAGTCCCTTCCTTGTTAGCTTGATAAATAATTTTACTAGGGGGACTCTGCTGTATTTTTATGCTTGCTGTCTATTTTCTGCTTGCTGCAAATAAATTTCTGTACTCAGAGGGCACTAAAACTCCAAACACATGGTATTTTCCCATTTTGCTTCTGGTCGCCTGAAATATTTATTTCGTCTCATGTTTTTAATTTTTTGAAGGAAAAAATAATCTGTGATTAATAGCAAACAAAAATGAGTTATATAGTTCTCAGGACCATTGGGTTTCAACTTGGAAGTATCGTTTTGAAAGGCTGCACATGTCAAATCCTGTTTCGTATTTGTCAAATTGATGACAAAAGTTGTTTTTTGGAAGAGTCCTGAAGTTTTCCATTATAGATTTCTTGTCTGTCTTTCCAACCTTAAATATTAAGCCGTTAATTTGAGAAATGAAGAGAGCTATGGAATTCTATCTAGAAACAAGGCACTACACAATAAAATCTTTACATTTAAAAAATGACACATGGTGTGAAAGTGGAGATGGAATTGACCATAGGTATCAATATAAATATTGGCATCTACCTGAGTCGTGGGCGTTTAGATTTGGAATTCCTTACTAATGGGGACAGCTTGGTGTGGACCAGTGGGGCAAAACGTGTGGTTCCCTAGTACCAACCTAAAGAAACACACCCGAAAACATTCCAATAAAATAAAATAAAAATTGATGTGTTCTATAAATTATAAACACAATGAACATAACACATAATAAGCCTACAATAAAATGTTTAATGAAGGAATGATCTTTTTGCATGTTGTTAAAGTAAGTGATCATTTTAAATTAATGCAGATTATCACATTGACTGAAGTATGATTGTTTTTTCGAAGCAGATATTCTGCTCGTTACTTGCTACTTGTTTTTGGCACGTTAGTGGAGTTTTGTGTTCTGAAATTGGAAAATATTTTTACAAAGGTACCAGAGACATCAATTTGAAACCAGAATGACATTATACGTAACCAATGTCAAAGGTATTGGGGAGACTGAGTCAGCAGTTATCTGGAACCCAGTTTCTGCAAAGATTACAAAAATGAAGAGGAAATTGTAGAAAAAAAAGGGGCCCACATGTGAGTTCTCAAATGCACATGGAGCGCCAAAGGTCACGATTTAGAACATTCGTTTTCTTGGGCTTTGAACATAATACTTCATCACCAAAAAATTTCACCATAGATACAAATATTGGTTACTCACACATGTATGCATCTTAGTCAACATATGTATTTTGTTTTCATATTCGATCTCCCAGGTATTTCAGACATGAGCTAGACTTCAAACTGACGACTTTTTTCTCCTCCAACTCTGCAGTTATAGAGACTATTGAGAATCAGATTTTTAATATTTAACGGGGTTAACATTCAGCATTTCTTCTAGTCTCTTGGGAGCCATACCAGTTTGTCAGGAGTTAGAAGAAACTTTCATGAACCTGAAGACCATGATGTTCTACCCAGCCCTGCCCTTGGGAGGTCATCCAAAGATAGGCTGTGATGACGGCAGCTACCATTGATCGAGTGTCTCCTGGGAGCCAGGACCTACTCCATCTTTGATCCTTACAACAAGTAGAGGGGTAGATATTTTAACCCCCTTTAAGCAGATAAGGAAGCTCAGGCACAATGCATTTAAGATATATTTGACCCAGTATCATAGTAATGCAGTTGTTTCTAGATAGACTCCACGACACCCTTGCCCTGGTCAGTTTATTCCCTCCTTCCTAATTAAAAAAAGCCCAGTGTTGAACCTTAGCACATGGAGTATGAGCTCAATTGCCCTCTCTCTTTGGTCATTTTTTTTTTTTTTTTCTGAGTGGGGTTGAATGAGGCCTGGAAGAAAATACATTATAATCTGACTAGTATCTAAAGACAGGAGCTAGTACCTCCCATGGTCTAGACCCCAAGGACTCCTCCAGCTCTTAAAAACAAATGATTCTGTGGTTTGATTTTGGTAGGTAACAGGCAGCCTTTCCCCACTTAAAGATAAAGATTGTCATTTCAAGAGCATTTAAAAAATAATAGATGGTACATTTCCTTAATACCCTGTCACGTGTAAAGCGCCAGGTGCACAATTGACACTCAGGAAATTGCTGGATAGTGAAGATAAATCAGTGTTAAATCACTCCATTGAAAGCCCCGTTTAATAAAAAGTTGTCAGCAAAATCTGTACGGATACGAAAAAGAATACACAGTTTCTGCATCTGTAAAATAGGGCTAGTCCCTCAAAGGCCTGTGCAAAGGATTAAATACAATAATGTATGTAAAGCACTCAGCACAGAGTAAACACCCTCCATGCTTGGCCTGGATCAGTATTACATAGAATAAAACTTTGACCTTGGCACCCTGTGAGCCTTGGTTTGTTTTAGGATAACTCTGAAATTATGACATTGGACTTCTCCCCTTCTGCTTTTAAATTAGTGCTCTCAGAAGAACCTAGAACAGGAGTTTACAACTAGTATCTGCTCTCCCTTGAAAAAAATACCACCACCCCTGAAAAAATATTTTTGAAGGTGGGCTTGGGGCATTCTGTGGTCAAATAATTTATGAAAATTATGTGTTAGACAAAGTTAAATATGTAATTTTGCTATTGTCCATCTCAGAAGCTTTTAATGCTAACAATATGTATTGTGACCCTCCGTGGGGAAGGACCAACAGGAATGACACACAATATCTTCCAAACTCATTTGAACATGGAACCTGTTTTCTTATTAACCATCTCACAGAACTAACATTACACAGGACAGTTGGAGAAATGGTTGTCGAAATATGGAAATCTGACTGAATCATTTTGTTTAGCACCAAAGGACCCCTTTACCAATTTCCCCCTATGAAACTCATGTTCTGAGAGATTCATTTTAATATTATGTAATATTATGTGTTTTTTTAATATTTTTTATATTTTTTATATTTGTGGTTTTTAATATTATGTAATATTATGTGGGTTTTTTTAATTAATCTGAGCCCTCTAAAATTAGGGCTTCTGATCAGCAAGAGAAGTCGTATAACTCCACTGAAGTACATTCAATCAAAGAAAACTTCGTCCTCATGGTTCTCCCAGAGGTTTTTGCAATAATAGGAATAGGTCATGGACGCTATAACTGCCTTCATGGGCTCCCATGGGGTTTCAGGACCCCAGTTTGGGATTCTGTGCTCCAACAAAAAACCCAAAATGACTGTCAGATTCAGCGTGGCCATTTGTGATTAGATGAGCCTGCCAAGGAAATCAGAAGTCCTGTAAGGAATATGTTCATTTTCTAACATCTTGGACATAAAAAGTCTTCCTTCAGGTTTCTGTTACTTTATTATAAGGATACAGGTATATACTGTATTTCCCTGAAAATAAGACCTAGCTGGACAATCAGCTCTAATGCGTCTTTTGGAGCAAAAATTAATATAAGACCAGGTCTTATAGTAAAGTAAGACCGAGTATTATATTATATTATATTATATTATATTATATTATATTATATTATATTATGTTATACTCAGTCTTGTAGTAAAATAAGACCCAGTATTATATTATATTATTATATTATACCCAGTCTTATAGTAAAATAAGACCGGGTATTATATTATATTATACCCGGTCTTATATTACAGTAAAATAAGACCAGGTCTTATATTAATTTTTGCTGCAAAAGATGCATTAGAACTGATTGTCCAGCTAGGTCTTATTTTTGGGGAAACACGGTATTCAGAGCATGAAATACAAGCTGGGGGGTGGGGAGAGTTGAGAATGGAGGTTCATTCCTCTGTCCTTCCTTCCCTTCTTTCTTTTCGCATATCTGCTTCATTATCCCTATAGTAGACAAGCAGGTCTTCTCTGCTTTGGAGTACATGTGATTCCCCTTCTCACTTCTTGGTCCCACCCTAAACATTCCCAGCAGAGGTTGGTTAGAGATTCTGTGTTCCAGTTCTCAGAAGAGATAGCTGATTGGCCCACCTCAGTCAGGTGTCTATCTCTCATCTAATCAATAGTGGCTAGCCGTGAGTCCTTGCGGCCAGCTGCTCACCTAATCCAGTTTTCTGAGAGCGGGGCTGTATAGAGCTTGGGAGGTGGGCACTTCCCAACATGGTGGAGGGAAACTAGTACCCCAGACTCCTGTACTCCCCTTTAGGAGATAAGCATGAGCAGAATTAGGGCATGAACAAGTCTTTGAAGCTAGAGGAAGGGTTGTCAACCTTGGATAGACCTGGGGAACTTTTAAAAAATTGATGCCCTGCCCCAGACCAATTAACTCAGAACTTCTAGGGGCTGGTAGGGCTCAGGCCAGAACTTTTAGGAGTTGGTGGGGCTCAGGCATCAATTTTTTTTAAACAATTCTCAGCGATTATAATGCACAACCAGGTTGAGAAGTCCTAGTAGGAGAACCCAGGGTCACAGTTATCTATGGAAACCCAGAAAGTGAAAAATCCACTGGTGAATTTCCCATATTTTATTGTTATAACTCACAACTCAGCGTTTTTCAGCTCCAGTTTAAAATAAAAAAGGATGAACAATTGCTTTGTGTTTTCCCTGCTTCATCTGGCCTTCCCAGTCCTCTATTAACACCAACTCTGTTCTTTAGAAGGAAGGCGAAGGCAGTCAGATGAGTCACGCAGGGAAGGTGAATCCGAGTTTGTGTCCAGAAGCCTCCATTTTAGACCTGCCTTGGCTACTAAGCAGCCGTGTGACCTGAGCAAGACACATCCCCTGATTACCCCACTGGGTCTCATTTTTCTCTTTTGGGAAACGGGTCAACTCTGATAGAATCAGAGGACTTCTGTGAGTCTACACAATGAACGGAGCCACCCATTCATCACAGATCCTTCACATAAACCACGGGAGATATGGAGGATTTGAGTTAGCAGAATGGCTAATTTTAATGGTGTGTGTGTGTGTGTGTGTGTGTGTTTATTTCCGCATCGAAAAGAGAATAATATATTTAGTTATCGAGTTACAAGAAAAATGTATTTCAAATTATTTGCCCACACTTTTGTGGTTACTGATGAGACATTTATATTATTCGTCGTCATTACCAGCAGGCTTATTTAGTGTGTGATTAGGGTTACAGGAGAAACAGAACCGAGGAAAATGGCTCTGGCAGGAATTAACCAAGATGTTTGATCACGGACTGTCAGACACATTGATCCAGCATTAAAGCATAGCATTGAACCACACAAAAATGGGCTGCTCCGAAGGCCCTCTTCACTCTACCTTGTAAGACAATTACCTTTTAAATTGCTCATCTCCTCTTAGGCCCTAAACTCTGTGAGTGTGGAGTTTGTGCCTCATTTATTTTTGTGTCCAGTGCAGGTCTGTATTGGGGAGCAGCACACAGCATCTGTGCCTCAGATCCTTTCTGGAAAGTGGCAGGGGACACCTGAATATGCACTTAGGTGCTCAAACAAACAAACAAACAGGTAATAAGAGCCTACTGACAGTTTCTTAAAGGATGAAGATGACATCTTTGCAATCTGACAAAATTAGAGATTGTTCTCTCAATCCTCTCCCAGCTTTTCAAAAGACCCTTATCCTGACATTTCCTTGATACTTTCACAAGCGAAGTTTCCTTTCCTGGACAGCTTGTTAAATATAGTCCGCACCAGACCTATTTCTTAATGCCCTTTTTTGGAGAGCGATTGGAAAATAGACCCTTTTTCTCCGGCTGGTTTGGCATCAAAGTTATTATGCTTTATTTTAAGCTTTAATTCGATGAATGCTTATTGTGCATCTCCTATGTACTAGAATATGGATTCGGTGCTGGGCGATTCAGAAACAAGTAGGCCACAGTCCTTGCTCTCAAGATGCATTACTGATGCAGACAGTTAAAAAAGAATCAACACTGGTACTCTTTGATGAAAGCTTTCCAGAAGATATGGGGTTTGTGGGGTGACTAGGAGGGTAGTCATTTTGGTCGTGTTCTGAGCACCATATGTGAAAGCAAAAGCTAGGAAAGTAGCCAAAGGAAACTTGTTTTTCATTTTCTGTTTTTGTTTTTTTGTTTGTTTGTTTTGTTTTTAACTTGGGGTTAAAACAAATCCCAAGTTTGTTTCACCACCCAGATGCTATACAGAAACGACTGATAAATTTGGCTACACGAGCAAACTACGCAGAGGAAAAATGCCATAAACAAAATCAAAAGACAAACAATACAGTGGGAAAACTTACAACCCACAAAATAGTCAAAAGACCCAATTCCCTTCATAGGAAACGCTCTTCTAAATCCATCAGAAAGATAATAAACAACCTGATAGGAAAATGGGCAGAAAAATGGATAGTTTCTAGAAAAAACAAAGACAAATGACCAATAATCTTATGAAGTCATGGTCACCCTCACTCATAACCAAATAATAATAATAATAATAATAATAATAATAAATATTCCCTTTTGGCTGAAATGCAGGGCAATGGGCAGTCTCATACACTATTGGAAGCCTGTAAATTGGGCAACCTCTTAGGCGGCAAATTTTTATAACATAGTACAAAATATTCAGACCAAACACCCTTTTATACTGGTTTCGTGCTTGGGGATTTTAATTCAATGCAGCTGTCTGGGTATAGATGGAATAAACAGTGTGTGTCCGGGTGTGAGTTAGAGATGGAAGGATTGCCGGGACGTGGACTGAGATGGGGAAACAGTGGTCAGATGGAGAAGAAACTGGAAGGCCAGACCACTGACAGCATGGACGTAGAAGACAAAAACAAAAGAGACGGATGAAATAGTGTAGTTGGTGCCCTACAGTTTGCATGTTTCTTTTCCCTTAAGCCACTTTTGCCTTGCGTTCGTTTTTTTCACAAATATGAAACCATCCAGGTGTTCGTCTAGCACTTGATCAATCTGAATGAGCTCCATCCTCCCCACCCGATAAAAGACTTGTGTGTTAATTGAATTAGGGCCGTTATTGTTCATTGAGCTGTGGCAGTGGCTTCTCTATCCCAGCCCTTCCCTGTACCATCTGCATTGTCACAGCCACAGTGTTGGGGGGGAGTGAGGGAGGGGCATTATTCAAAGAACTGCCGGGGGACGTGGTCACGTGTCTTCCATTAACATCAATCGCAGAGGCAGGGCAGAGATGTCTGGTATGGCCCTCCACACACCTCTTTGAAAAACTTCCCCTCTGGTGGTGCTACCAGGCTCCCTTCCACTGATACAGGATTTGGGGCCTTTGAAGTCCGTTGTGGAAATTTCACTGCTTTCTTTGACTCCAGCAAATTGCTCCAAAATGCTACAAATGTAAAAAAGACTAAGGGAGCTTTAGCAGTAGCTTAGAGGTGGAATCCCCTTAAGCCATTGACAGAAAAGTGTGTTTCTTCTTTCAGTTTTTAATTTGTGAGTTATATTTTAAAATACAGCAAGGCAGTTCCAGGCTTCTCTTAGGAAGAGAAAAATGAGAGTAAGTCGGGGGCTGGGTAGTGAGGAAAGGGGTAGATTCTGCAGCTCTAATTCTTTGTACTTGTTGCATTTTGGGAGGTGGGGGGCAGATCCTGACTCAGGGGAAAAGCTGCCTGCAGAGATGTTGTGAAACAGATTTGGTCCAAAGTGGTTGAAAAGCATTTCCAACATGGAGTTGAGGATTTCCAAGGTGAACCTGGACTTGACTGGGTATTGAGGCAAGCCATCAATGCCAAGTCCAGAAATCCTGCAGTCTTCTGGAGAGGGAGAAAATTTTGTCTTAGGAGTTCTCTGTTTTAGGGGAGGTAATTGGGCTTGGGTGCATATTTTGAAAATTTCCCCAGTCATTTTATTCTCCTCCTCTGCTACCACTGTAGCAAGTGAGAAAGAAATATGGGTTGGTGGAACGATTGCTAGAAGCTCCCCAGACTTCAGTTACCACCTCCATAAATTTAAGGATTTGGCACAAATCAGAGGTTTTCAAACTCATTTTATTTTGTTTTGTTTCAGCAGAGGAGCCATTTGTAAAATGAAAGTTTATGTGAGATCACTGTATAAACGAGGAATGAGAAGCTGCTGAGGGTGGAGCTGGCCTTCCCAGTTCTCTACCCTTCTCCCTTCTACCTCTACCCCTTAGGATCTCCTGATCTCTACAGCCAATTTTGAATCTCTTGTGGGAATCATTCTCTAAGGAAATGCCAGATCAGACAGTCTTCGATATAACAGAGGACCCCTTTCCCTCACTGGAAACACTTCGAGCTTCTTCGGGGTGGAGCAGACTGCACAGACATCAATGTCAGACCTTTGTGACTTTGGGAAAGTCACCTCCCTTCTATAGGTGGGGATGATGGAACCAGACTCATAGGATTCTTATACGAGTTAAATGAGCAAGCCAAGGCAGCATCTATTAAGTGCAATGGCAGTGGGCTGTTCTCACTACTCAGGTGGCATCAGAAGGGACCAGTCATAACCGTGTCTCCTTTGCTCAAAAACATTGATGGTCCCTTTTCTCAGAATTCAAGGGAATCCCGCAGTCTAGTTGGGTAAAGTGGATCACCGCCTCCTTTTCATCTCCCTTTTACCTTTTTCTCTGCCTCTCACATGTCTGTGTTTCCCTTTCTACCACACTAGACTGTGATCCAGGGTTGGTATCTTTTACTCCATATGCTCAGCATTTAGCGCAGGGACTCACACAGGGCACACTCCCCATGTATGTTTGCTGGATTGACTCTCAGTGATGGGCTAGACCGACTCTAATAGGTGCTCAAGAGCGCGGTGTGTGTGTGCGTCTCTTCTTAAGTCCACATTCAGGTACTTCACACTGATAGCATGAAATTAGCCATGGTGGGGGTATTTGCAGCACAGAATGCAAACACTATAAAATCAGAGCCCTTTTCCTCCCACCCCTACTCACCAGAGAGCTGGCTGTTAAACATTTAGCAGCACACCATGGCTTGAGATGCCCAGATGAAAACATGGAAATTGAACAGAGCAGTACCAAGTGTATCGAACGCATTGGTAATATTGCTGCTCTGATGAGAAGCACAAAAGAAGCAGAGAAGGGGAGAATGATGGGGGTAGGCATCATAGAAGGATCTGAGAGGACAGGGAGGTTAGGGGCCTGTAGGAAGAAGTGAAAGGCTGTTCCAGGCCCTGAGGATCAGGATGGGAAAGGACCCTGCCGAGTCAGTAAGGGAATGGCTTTGGAATTTGCAAAGGAGGGTGAGATGGGCTTCCCTAGGGCCGAGGAGGGGAAGGTGAATAGCAAGGACAGTGTGGAAGGGGATGGCTTGTGGGAGGGATTAGATTAGGCAGGACTTTGGAGCATGCTTAGGTGTTGTTGAAAGAAAGAGTGGGTCCATTTCCACCTGCAGCTTTGACTTCTTTACCTTGCTGATGTGTCCAACTTATGCAAAGCATTAACCTGCCAATTTTAGTGGCCTCCTTAACCTCTTGAGTTGGTGCGGAGTCCAGCTAAATAGCTTCCAAAAAGTTTAAAAATTTAGGTAAATTGATGGAAGAGGGATCCAAAAAAAAAGGAACAATGAGAGCAGTGGGGCTGTCTGGGGCTGTGGTTTGAGGATGAGAGCAAAGGGAACCACTATAAGATGATTGCTGCTTTAGTCCAAGATTCCGGCTGAGAGGTCATGGGATGAACTTCAATGGTTTTTAATTTTAACACCTGGACTTTGACCGGTGCCTCCCTGAGAACCACGGTCAGCTCCCTCATGGTCCCGTGGTTCTCAACCTCAGCTACCCACGAGAATTGTCCGGAAGGCTTTCAAAATCCCAGTGCCTAAGCTCCAACCCTGATCAATCAAATCAGAATCCCGAGGTGGTACTTCACCATCAATACTGGTTTTGAAGGTTCACAGGTGATTGTAGCACTCAGCCACACTACTATACCGACACTGGGTCTCACGTGTTAGGAAGCATCACGCCACCTGAAGGATTTGTAAAACTGATTTGTAGCCCCCATCCCTAGAATTTCCAGGCAGTCTGGGGATGGGGCCTGAGAGTTTAGATTTCTTTCTTTATTTTTCCCCCTTTCTTCTGCCTCCCCCACCCCCGGACTCCAGTTCAAGCCATTGTTTCTCAGTCTAGTTGTGTAGGACACAGCTCCCTGGCCCAATCTGGTATTAGGAGCCTGTGCTCCCCCCGGCTGAGGCAGTCGGTCAGCAGCTCACAGCCGCTCACCGGCTGCTAGCCGTTCACGATGGTTGCCAGCCACTCACTCTGGCTGCTGTCATAGTAACCCGTGGCAGCCCACGCTGACCTCCGGCTTCTCACTGCAGCCCAGCTCTAGGGAGAGCTGGGCTCTCTGGGCTCTCTCTGTTTTTCACAATCTTAGCTGTAGAGGGTGCAGCTCACTGGCCCACGTGGGAATCGAACCGGTGACCTGGGCATTAGGAACACAGCAGTCTAACCACCTGAGCCACTGGGCCATGGAGAATTTAGATTTCTAATGAGTTCCCAGGTGATACTGGACCATATCTAAGAACTATAGCCCCAAGGTAACTGAAGCAGCATTTGAAAAACAATCCAATGGAGGAGTCAGGTAGACTGGGTCCCATTCCCAGCTCTGAAGTTCTCACCTGCATGACCTTACCATTTGTTTAAAGCAGGGGATCTTAACTGGGGGTGATATCGCTCCCGAGGGGACATTTGACAACATCTGGAGACAATTATGGTTGTCATGACTTTGAGACTGGGTCCTACTGGTGTCTACCCTGTTTCCCCGAAAATAAGACCTAGCTGGACAATCAACTCACGCATCTTTTGGAGCAAAAATTAATATAAGACCTGGTCTTATTTTACTATGTATAGTATAAGACCAGGTATAATATAATATAATATAATATAATATAATATAATATAATATAATATAATATAATATAATACCTGATCTTATATAAGAACATTTTATATTAATTTTTGTATTATATAAGGGCATTTTATTCTAATCTTACATTAATTTTTGCTCCAAAACACGCATTAGAGCTGATTGTCTGGCTAGGTCTCATTTTCGGGGAAGCAGCGTCGTGAGTGGAGGGGAGGGATGGGGCTAAGCATCGGCAGTGCATAGGCTGGACCCCACAATAAAGCATTATTAGGTCAGAACGTCAATTGTGATGAGATTGAGAAACACAGGTTGAAGTCTCTGAGCTTCTTTTGACTTGATAGATGAAGTGGGAATAGTTACACTTGTTTTTCTAGATTGTTACTAAGAATAAATGAGGTCCCATAGATAAAGCACTGTAGTCAGGAAGTGCTCAATAAGTTACAATGGGTAAACTGAGTTACAATGGGTAAACTTGGCTGAGGGACTTGACCTCCATGGACCTGATTTCTCATCTGTGAAATGGGCACAATAGGACCTAATCCCCAAAGGGTAGTTGTGAAGATTAAAGGAGATAATCTATGTAAAATTCCTACAAGTGCTCAATAATCATTATCTGTTATCATGGTTTGCCATTATATCCTTACACAGACCTGATTCTCTCCCTTACAGTGTCCAAGATGTTGACTTACTACTTCTCACTTTGCAGCTCTATTACATAGGTGGGAAGTTGGCTAATTTCTGGTTTCGAGGTTTCAAGGACTCAAGAACACCAGGAATAGGGTGACCTTTTAGCATTTCAGGGAGGATCCAAGACTCCCAGGCCAGAGCTGCTCCAGAATACCCAGCTGCGTGTGGCTGGTCAGAAAACCTGATGTTTAATTTTTGTTTACACATTTCCAGCCTCAGTACAGGTCTGTTTTAATGAGAATTTGGTGACATGAAAAGTTTAGAAGACAAAACACTTCTGGGTCCCACATGCCATAGGCAGAGAAGTCAAGTCTCAAGGCAATAAGCGACTTAGGGTGGCTCCCCCAGCCTCTCAGCCCTCCCCATTTTCCAGATGGAGCAGGAATTTGAACCCAGGTCTATCTGACTCCAAAGCCTGGTGGCTTCCCATGTGAGTTACAACAGGAAACCCACAGAGGACCCCAGGGATGACCTGGGGCCATCCACAGACACACTGGTCCTGCCAAACCTGCTCTACAGAGAGCCTCTTGCTCCCATTCTAACTACAGTCTCAGAGGTAAAATGTCCTTTTTGTAATCTGCACACAAAATGGATTTTAGCAACTGGATTTTATTGAGAAACCGACTCCCTCTTCCCCACCCCCAGCATTAGAAAACATATTGTCTTCTTTACTGTAGTTCATTTCGCTTTCCGAGGTGATTAATGAATTAAAGATGCAGTGTATTTATTCTTTTGCCTGATTACCATTCTGTAATAAATCTAAGCGGTGGAGTCTGTCGATACAGGAAGGCCAACCTGCCTCTTTGGAAAATAAAGGTTTGTACATTAAGCTTAACTTCCAGCTCTCCGATGGAGAAAATTCACCTTTAGAGCCTTATAAAAATAAGTGGGAAGCTCAAAGAGACACTGGCAGTCAGCTAAAAGATTCCATTTCTGTGAACGAGAAGGTGCTTTGCACACACCTCCCTGGATGCGGAAGGCCTACTGACCTATAGAGGGGATTTATTTATTGGGCACACTGAATATCAAGCTACTCGGGGAGGTGATGCTGGGGAAAAGGTGACATTCGTGGAGACCTTATCCCAGCCCTGTGAGGTCTGATCGGCAATTTACAAAGGTGCTGTCCGTGAGTCACACTAGTCTCTGGCTGAAGGGCCATCTTCTTCACTTCATTTGACGAAGCAGGTTAGAGTGGAGTTGCTGTTCTCAGGGGGAGCTGGAAGGCAGGAGCTGTGGCCTGCTTAGGAGAGTCAGAGAGTGCAGGGCTAAGGGTACCACTGTTGGGGGTCAGGTAGGCCGTTGGCCAGCCCTGCCTCGTCACTTACTAGCTGTGCAAATTCTGTTTCCTCATCAGTCCAATGGGGGCTCACTTCTCTGCCCCCCATGGCTGTTAGGAGAGTGACTTGCCCCAGAACAGGTGCGGGCGTTGGGGAGATCTCTGCCTTCTGAAGATCTCATTTTGTATAACCCTCATCCGGTACCTTTACCTGGACAGGAAGCACACAAAAAGAAATGAATTTAGGTTGTAATATCATTGGCAATTTCCTTTTTTTTGTTGTTTATATTTTTTAAAAAGCAAAAGCAAAAGACAAGCATAAAAAATAGTCTGTTGCTTATATGGGTCCATTTCTCAGCTACCACTGATAGGACTTTTTATATATATATATATATATATATATATATATATATTTCATATATATGTATATATAATTTATATATAATTATACATAATTATGTATAATTTATATATATATATATAATTCATATTAAGGTAGTGATCACAAATCAGACTGAGTTCCCCTTCTAGCTAATATTTGCATATTAATGGTGGGTAACCTCTCTTTATATGCAGTTTATCCATTCCCAGACCGTGCAAGGATTACCTTCAAAGACTCTCTAAAATCCTTTTAAAATGTGTTCAAGATTCTGTCCACATCCATTTTTCTGGGAAGAGGGTCCCTATGTTCATCAGAGCCTTAAACAATCCAATAGCCAAAGAGAGTTTGTAAATGAAGCCACAGGTTCCAAGGACCTCTCTCTCCTTGCGAGATTCCCAGGCCTGGACTGGTGGGGACGAGTCAGGAATGGGAGGTTTCTCATTGCCCTTAAAAATCTCACCAGGACTAAGGATGCTGGCAAACTAGACTCTAGTTCAGGGCCGCCACTAACCAGGAAGGCACTACACATCACTCTTGGACCTCGATCCCTCCTCTGGAAAATGGGGATAGTGCTGTGGCGTGGTCAGAGGTTTAGGTGGCTCGGACGCAGTGTGAATGGGCTGCAAGTCCAGGATCAAGCCTTGCACGTGTTTCGTTGGCAAGAGGCTTCCATAGTTCTTCCCCCAGCTGCATTTAGCTCCTTCTCAGCTGACCAATTTGCAAGGCTGGGCAGCAGAGAGGATTAGAGTCCTTGCAGTGTGTCCCCGCACCCCTGAACTGCACTTTCTCTCCTGACCAACCCACAGCCCTTCAACCCCTCTCCCAGGTCTTTCAGAAGGCTGACAGGTTCAAGCCTCACTCCAGCAGGGATGTTATTAGACTCACAGATCTATTATTTCTAAATGCACCAGTGTGACTGGTTGATAGCGTCTTCCCCTCACCTGTCTCGTGGTTCCACTATCACACCATTGTCCTTATTCAGCTCTGGACCAATTCCTCACTCTTCCTCCCCCAGGTGTCTCTATCTTCCTCCCTTTTCCTCCCCTGCAACCCGAATATGAACTTTTGAGGTAGCAGATACAAGAAGGAAGTGTTCTGGCAGGGCAGGCGTGCTTCCTAAGACAAAGAAACACTCCTTCCACCTTCTCAGCAACAAAACAAAATACTGCAAAGGTGGAGAGGAGAGAGGCAGCCCTGTCGGACTTCACATTTAATTACGCAGTGAAAGTCTCTTAGTGGGAAATCCTCGGAGGCCTGAGGGGGTGGCAGCCGGCGATGGGGGACAGAATCTGTTGAAAGCAGAGTTTGCTGCACTGGACATGCACCCACCTGGATGGTTCTCCTGTTCTGTCTTTGAAATCCACAGAATCGTGAACTAGATTAGGAAGCTTCTAACCCCAGCTAATACCTCAGGGTGGCCTTTCCTAGCATCCCCAAATGGTCACAAGGGATTCTTCTCTGAGGAGTCTGGATGACACTTTTTGAAAGAGAAAAACTATAGGGAGCAAAAGGCGTCTCCATCCTAACCAGAATTGCCAGATACGACACCCCCTGAATCAGAATCAAATATGAAATCAGACAGGATACTCCGGAGATCATCTATTTTATGTGTGTGTTTCTTTTTGCTAGCTATTTATTTATTAAAACATCTAGAACATTGCTGTCCAGTAGAAATATAACGTGAGCCACATGTAAAATGTTCTATTTTCTAGCAGCCACATTTAAAAATGTAAAAAGAAACAGGTGAAATGAATTTTAATATTTAAAACCTAATATATTAAAATATTATGGCAACTGTGATCAATATGAAAATGTATTCATGAGATATTTCACAATCTTTTTTTTTCTTTCGTGCCACGTCTTAAATTTGATGCGTATCTCAATTTGGATGCTAAATGAATGTTCAGTGGTTAATGTGAAATAGAATGTGGAGGTTTCCTGGCCAGAGACATACTTCCTGGGTGGCTCGATGTTTCCTCTTCCTCTTCCATTTGTTCTTCTAGGAAGTAAGTCCTGGGTTAGAACCCTAGCTCACAGCTTCCTGGTGAGTGTGGGGCCTTCTCCAAAGCAGGGAGGCTTAAGAATGAAAGGTGGAGAGAGCTTGAAACTCTCCCAGGTCTGCAAATGTAGGGAAGTTGCCTTCTTAGGTCTCTGTTTTCAGACAAGGCCTAGAACATTCTATAGTGTCAGTGGGCATCCAGGGTGTAGATAATGTTGGAAAATGTTGTGTGCACTGGTTAGACAGTGAAACTTCAAGCTTTTAAAATGGATTTTTCCATTTTTAAAGGCGGTATCTCTGACTCCTGTGTCCTGGGGCATGGTGAGAAGTCCACACAGTCATTCATTCATTCATCCTTCCATTTTTCATTCACCTGATACATCACCTATTAAGAAAGTATTCTGCGAGGCAGTGGGATGCTGAAAAAATTGATGAGAACCAAAGAAACCTGCCCATCTACAGCTTCCCAATTCATCGGCATAGCTGGGCTTTAAACAAACAATTCATTACAATTGTACTAAGGGCCATACAGCCTGACAACAGAGCGCTATGTCCAGACCTGGTCTGGATATTAGGAGATGTGAGATTTACGTTGAGTATTTAAGGAAGAGAAGGATGATGTCTTGAGAAGTTAGGGGAATGAGGATGAAAAGTGGAAATGTTTTCCAGGTAAAAGAAAGAATGCTCAGATGGCTGCAGACAGCAAGCAGCTAAAAGCTGGTCAGTGAGTGGTTGTGAGCCTGGGGTCAAATGGCTCTGTGCTGTGCCTTCCTGGCCCCTTTGTACGTAGTTTGGTGCCCAGCCCACTATAGGCACTCAACAAATATTTTCTGAATTAATGAAAGCAAATAGTTATCCTGGGGAGCCCTAACCTTGGTGGCAACACCTGGTGGCAACACCTGTCAAGCACCCAGGCACACCACCTCCTCTTTTCACTCTGAATTGTGGGGCTCATTGTTCTAACTGTCTTTGGCTTTGGAAAACATTTTCTCTTTTTCTCTCCAAGATATTGCCTCGGATTGCACATGTGTTTGGAGAATAAACACACATCATCATTCAGATTATTTTTTATTCTTAGCTATGCAGCCTATGTTTTTTGTTTATTTGTTTTTAAGTTTTCGACACTATATTGGTTCACCTTAATTTGAAACGCCCAGGTGGAGGATTGCATAGGCTTCCCTCCTCTACTTTCTTATCTCAAATCCTTTGATAGTGTCTGACTTAACCAACCGGGTCTCCAAAGCAATATATGACTTAACAGAATTTCTTTAAAGAACAACGTTAGTGACATAGAAATAAGGGAGAAACGTAAAACCAAACCAACCAAACCAACCAAAACCATGATATGTGGTGGGAGAACTTCCAAGGACCCGGGACCTTTACCACATCTGCCCATCAGATACCCAAACCATAAACTATTGTGATGGAGAGGAAGGAAAAAAAGGGAGTGAAATAATAGCACCATCAGCATGTTTCATTTCCGTTGGCTCCTCCAATTTAAAAACGGAATCATGTTTAACGTCTTAATTAGGAACAGTCATGTACAGCAGTTTTTTGTTTTTCGTTTTTTTTTTTGTTTTTATTTTAATGAACATCTAGTAATTTACTCTGGAAGTAAATTACAGTCAATTTATCTGCAGTGACAAGTCAATAAAACAGTGGAAGGCTCAAGCTTTTCAATCACCTGATATTTGCTTCCTGTTTTTACTACCGAATGGAAGGCAGGGCAACAGGTAAAGGAGTGTGCACAGCTCAGGGTAGGTGCTATGACTTTTGAAATCTGCCACTTGCAGGCTTCCCCTTTGAAAGACCCAGTCTAATTTTTGCCAGCTGTCATGAGTTTAGAATTTGCATAGAGATGCACATTGTTGAAGAGAAAGAATGACTGGAGCCTTTTGGTTCTTGCAATGTGGATGGTCAGGGTGATTCAAGTGGTAAACCGAACCACTGTCTGCTTTTAGCAGCGGTTTATTCTAATGAGAGTGTGATGCGTGTGTACAAACCATCAGTAGCCAGAATCAAGGGGCCTCCACAGGCTTTCTTCTTGGTGATGCCAGCTTGGTTAATAGCTAAGCCCACTCAAACCACGGCCAGTGTATTGAGGCGCGACACTTGTGTTTGACAAGTTGTACTGTGGTTTCAGAAACGGCAATTAGATCAAAGTAAACAGGCCCCAAGCAAACACACCGCGACCAGGAGAGATTCAAAGACACACCCTGGGTCGGGGTTTTGATGGTGTTTCTGTTGGTTCAGGAGGGAAGTGTATGTGTCCAGCAAAGAATAAACAAATTCTGTGAATAATTTGCTTGACTTCAGTTAAAGGAAGCATGGAGATTACCCTGTGATCATCTCTGAGAGTTTAAAAGCTTCCTAAGGATGGGGAGGGAACCCAGAATACAAACATGAGAACCAGGTTACAAATCCTAGAGCCAAAGGGAAGATTGTGGTTTGGTTTGGGTTCTCCCCGCAGGAAAGCCACTGGACTTATGAACAGAAGCCCTGCTGGATGTAAGATTTAGGGGGACAGGGACTATCTGTTTGGCTCACTGGTGCATCCTCAGGACTTAGGACTGTATCCAACTTTTACTGAGAATCCCCCATTCTGTGCTGCCTCAGGGGGCTCAGCTAACCCCGTGATTCTCTTTGTTTGTATAATGGGGCTGATTCCCAAAACTTTGACCCCAGCCTTTTCTTTCCTGTTAAGTGAGAAAATAAATGATAATCTAAAATCAGTTCCAATAATGCTTTGTAATTATAACCCAAAGAAGTAAAGAGCTGGACTATGGTCATTTGAAATGACAAATCTGAGCAATGAGGTTAGCCAGGAAGAAAGACAACGTGACTTTAAATCATAGCCTTTCTTTGAGATGGGTTGCTCGAACCAACCTCCCTTCCCACCCTTCCACCTTTTTTTTCCTTCCTTCCTTCCTTCCTTCCTTCCTTCCTTCCTTCCTTCCTTCCTTCCTTCCTTCCTTCCTTCCTTCCTTCCTTCTTCATCTTTCTCTTTTTAGTTTAAAACATCCAATGTACTTATTCAGTATGGTCGAACTCAAGCATAAATGGACACATTTCCTTTTAGCAATTTGATTTCCAACTTTTTACGACCATCATTATGCTAATAAAATGGCTCCCACAGACCAAATCGATCCAGTCGTTAGGGATGTGAGCTCGGATGGGCTCTGGCTGGCTTGCTCCATGCCTTCGTCGGGTTCCAGGACAGTTTCACATTGTGATAGGTGGAGTGGGTGATAGAGTCCCATATGCTTCCCCTGAGCTTCCCCCATCATGACATGGAGCATTTACGGCCCCCTTTCCTGATGCACCCATCAGCCTTGGCTTAAAGATCACTTCCATCACAAGTCTTCTCTTACTGCCTAAGTCAGGTTTTGAGTTGCAGAGTTGTGGCCCCATACGACCTACATATCTCTTCCTATGTGCAGTTCAGCTTGCTGGGATGAATCTGTTTCTCCTGTATCCTCACCCCTCACAGAGTACTCAGCATATACCGGGCATTTAATATATATTAGTTGCAGATGAGAAATTACACATGACCCCTGTCTTTGTAATAATAACTAGCATTACTGAAGCATGACTGTCTTCAGGCATAACATAGATCATCCCACTTAACCTTTGCAACCCTCTGAACTTTGGCCACTGTTAGGATTCCTATTTTGCAGATGAGGAAAATGAGTCACAGAGACTCTGACATGCCCAAGGCCACATAACCAGTAAACAGAGGGGCCGCGGTACAAATTGTAGGTGGCACTCGGTGCCCAGAACCCAAACAGTCTCAGTTCCTGGGTGCTCTGCCTTTGGCTGACCCTACTGGTGTATCTCTTTCTCCTTGCTCACAGCCAGGCCATTCCCACTCCCCCTCTGCACCTGGGGGCCTGAAAAATGCTGTGACAAGATCATTGGCAAAAAGAAGCCCCAGTTTTCCTCCACCCTCAAACTGCTGATCTTGGCCATTGTCTAATTTTCTCCTCCAAATACAGAAACTTCGGGAAATTACCTTGGCAGACAAGCCTTTCCTAACTCTTCCCCAGCAGCTCAGGCATTGCTATAGCTGGCACTAGCAATGGAATTGAATTAAATAATAAAAAAAAAAAAATCTCACTAGCTGAAGTCAGTCAAATGGAGTGTTGGCTGAAGAGAACTTGTATGTGTACCAAGATGGCAGAGAATCCATAATGCAAAATCACCAACCTTGCTGACACTTTTTGAGCACTTTCCTTGTGTTAAGCACTGTTCTAAGCCCTTCACACATATTAAGTTGTTACGACAACCCTATAGTGTGGTTATGATTAATTATCCCCATGGTTCAGATGAGTAAATTGAGGCATAGAGAAATGATCTAACATGGCCTTGATCCCACTGCTAACATGTGAGAGGGCCAGCTGTACTTGGGATGAATAAGAGACATGTTCAAAGGCTGCTCAAGTATCGACTCTTCCCGCTCAACCCTTACTCCATAATTTCTGTCATGTTAGTGTTGAGTTGGTCATAATGCATCACCAAAGCATTCCCAGGCTTCAACCTCCGGAAGGCTGAAATCCTCTCAGTTTTATTATAAATCTTCTTCTGACGGACTTTTCTCATGGCTTCAGGTGGTAATGGCCAGGGACCATGGAAAGCAGCAACTCAACATAACTCTCTACCTAAAATCAATACGCTGTACCAAATCATGGCAAAGCTTGTGGGCACTCAGGGCTTTCTCTGAGCAAGGGCTTGAGCTACGTGGTAAAAGCTATGTAAGAATTTCCTGGCTACCCAAAGGGAGAGGAGGACATCCCAGAAAGATGGAAGCCTCAGGCAGTAAAATGCATTTGATATTACTGACCCTATGACATGACAAGCTCAGACACAGAGATGTGCTGAAGCACGAGCTGATTGTCAAATTTTCAGGATTTTGGGAGCTGATTATTAAACAGCCATTACTTAAAATTACAACAAAATGTATTATTACAATAAGGAAACTATATTGTAATAAGGTAATAAGTAAATAAAGTCATCAATTCCTAGTTATTTTACCACATTTTACTATCTATGCCCTTGAGGTTATGTATATCTATTGTACCGATTGGGTGGAGATACTATATATTGGTGTGGTCATGTACATCTCTTCCCAACTGTAGTTAGTAATGTCGCAGTGATGGCTTCATATCAGCTGCAGTGAGAGTATTTACACCACAGAAATCAGCAAACACTTATAAGTCAGGGCTTTTCCCCACCTGGAGAGCTGGTTGTTAAACATTGACCAACACACCACTTCTCAGAGATAAGAAGGGGCCAGGTATTGAAAGGCATTGAATGTATCTCAGAGGCCTCAGACTATAATCCCAAGCACTGGTTCTTGTCTTAGCTCAGGTTCCTGAAAAACCAGGGCCTGAGGCAAGCATTCAGCACCGATCTTTTACTGGGAAGTGCAATCCCAGGACAGCATGGATGATGGAACTGGAAAATAAGAGATGAGGGATGGAAGCAAATGCAAGGTGATGGACTGGGGGATCAGCGAGGCCCCGAGAAACTGAGGGAGCACACGAGAGGTATCCATTATGGTTTTCAAGCTTCAGGATACAAACGGCTCACGTGTGGGAGCTGGTCCCAAAGTCAGTTTTCTGGGACCCATCTGGAGAATTCTGGGTCTTGACAGTTGGGCTCAGGTATGACCCTTTCTAATGAGAGCCCAATGGACCCCACCCAGAAGAGCACTGGGAGAGTGGAAGGGCACCTCACCTTTTGTAAGCGTCCTCCTCCACTCTTGTTGTCTTCCTGTCCTCCATCTTGCCACATATTCTTTCTGAAATGTTACCAGCCCTCTAGAATTGTGGTCCAATTCTGACCCTTTTCAGCTTTTCCCACTCACTGGCAAATTCCTCTGAGTTGGTCTTTGTCTCTGCCTATTGGATGTGGCACACGTTCTCCTACCTTCCTAATGAGTGAGGAGCAGATTGACCAAGGAGATGGGCTCCACAGATGAGCAGACACAGTTATGGGGCACTTTACTCAGTCACTTCACCGTTTTAGGTCCTCAGTTTCCTCGTCTGTAAATAGGAGATCCTGGTCCCTACTTCATGGGGTTGTTGAGAGGGTCACATTAGGGTAGCCTTCTGTTAGAGTTTGCACAGTTCCCAGCACGTTAGGTAACCAAACAACACTTTGGCTGTTATGGTTGTTGTGGTTATTATCAAACAGTGATGAGAGCTGAGGAGTGAAAACCTATTCACTGAGTGAAATAACCATAGAACAATGGTGTTTTCCTGTGCGCCACGCTAGACACCCCTTCTGGAAGGCAGAGGAAAGAACACTGAGGACTCGCAGCCTTCCCTTGGGCTTCCTCTGAGGCACCGATGCTGCTGGAAGCATGGCTGGCACGGCTGGCACCCGGCAGCTTTCTGACCAGGCCGACTCCAGCCGTGCCCGTCCACAGGCTCATGGAAAACAGCAGACTGTGTAACGGAGACAATGTGCTGAGGCATCTTTTTGAAAAAGGTGCTTTCTGAGCACAAACTGACTCCAAACTGTCTGCTGGATCTTCCCTCCAAAGGAGGCTCTGTCACCAGGGTGGCCTAAGGTTTCGGGAGCCTTAGGATGGACTCACACCAGCCTCTCCTCTGTCTTTTGCTCTGGGCCAGTGTCCCAAAGGGACCAGGGTTCTTTGCGGGCTCTCCAGTTCCCTGCTGAGCAAAGCCGGCTTCTCTATGTTATGGAGCGTCGGAGTAAAGCAACACAATGCCTGGGGACGCTGTTCCTTGAAGGATGGGGGCCTCTCTCAAAAGAGACCCACTTCTGTTTGCAAGGCAGAGGTTCAGTGTGACAGCTGGCATTTTTTGAGCACCTACTATGTGCGAGGCACTTGGTTCTTTTCACTTCGTGTAATCCTCCCAAATCTGCCAGGTTGGGGACGTTCATACCCCATTTCACAAATGGGGAAATTGAGGCTCAAAGATCACATAGGCTGGAAATTCCGACCTCTAGTTGCCCATATCCGAACTTCCGTGCTTCTTCAAAGTTGCCTCATGCAAGCGTGGGGCCCTGTCACATCTTCCTGTTATTGCTCCCAAATCTAACTGGTGTGGCAGAGTGCCGTCTGGTAGATTGGGGTTGGAGGGACATTGGAACCACAGTTCTGCTCTCTTATTAGGCAACATTACCCAACACAGACTGTGCCCGCCCTGGAGCTAAGTACACACTGGGAACATAACCATGAGGGGGAAAATGTGCTCCTGGAAATCAAGGCCCACTGGTAGCAGCTCCAGGTAGGGGGCCTGTGGGCTGGCAGCTCAGCAGGGCAGTCTGTGGTTTACTAAAAGCCAGATGATAAGCAAGGGCTGAA
Source organism: Rhinolophus hipposideros (assembly GCF_964194185.1). NCBI lineage: Eukaryota > Metazoa > Chordata > Mammalia > Chiroptera > Rhinolophidae > Rhinolophus > Rhinolophus hipposideros. Next base: position 26,007,413 of record NC_138067.1, on the reverse strand, counting down.
ATCCTGTCTGGAACAGGGAGAGGCCAGAGAGAAGGACAGAGGGTCGAATTATTGGGGAGTGGAGACAGTGTCAGAAAAGAGATGAAACTTGAAATAATTTTATGGAGGATGAGGCATTTTCCAAACAGCCAGAGGAGACAGAGCTGAAGAGGGGAGAACACAGGTGTGGAGGCTCTGAGCCCCATAGGACATTCTCCAGGGGACAGCCCATTGTTCCCTTTGTCCAGCTGCAGCCGAATGGTTGTCTGGACAGGACAGGTACATTTTAGGGCAGGAAGGTCTCAGGTCTTTATACCAAGCTAAGGAGTCTGCACTTCATCCTGCAAAACATTTTGAAGGCAGATTTTCCCTAGAACCCCAAAGTATAAAAAAGATTACAACAAAGCTGTGTTGAAAGACGAGGCAGAATTAGTAGGGCAAGGCCCGATCCTCCAGACATTTTCTGCAAAAGGCCAGATAGCGAGTATTTTCAGCTGGCTCTGTCACAACTCTTCAGCTCTGCTGCTGGAGTGAGAAAGCATCCAGAGATGCTATGGAAATGATTGGGTGTGGCATAAATCAATTGTCTTTACGGACATTGAAATTTGACCTTCATATAATTGTTATGTCATAAAATATTATTCTTTTGATTAGAAAAAAAAACTGTCTAAAATGTGAAAACCATTCCTGGCTGCTGGCTGTACAGAAATAGGCAGTGGGGATTCGGACCATTGCGTACCCATCCCTGCTCTAGGACATGGGTGGCCCATGCCAGAGGGTTGTGGTGCTCAGGGCTGCAACACAGGCATGCAGTTTCAAGCAGGGAAGGGAGACATGTGACCTCTGTTTGAAAAGATCTTAGAGAAAGCAAGGCCCACATTCCTCTCCCTTGTAATTGTCAGGGTCACTTTGGGAATCTCATAAAAATGGGAGCAGGCCTGACCCAACCTGGATTGTGCCCTTACTGCTTCCCCAAGTTAGCACAGGGTGTGCACTTCTGCCATAAAAACAATGCAAGAAGGATGATGAGAGACGATGAGTAAGAGAATGGCCACTGTGAACCTGTTTCACAACCTGAAATCATGCATCGGGTACTCTTTATCGCCTGGCATTCTGATGGCGAGAAAGAGAAACCTACTCAAGGACTCTGCCTGTAGTCAGAGTGCAATCCTGGGGGGAGCAAATCCTTGCTAGAGATCCGGCATGTACAAGGCCGTCTCTTCCTTGGGTGACCCCTCTGATTAGTGAGGTCCTTTACGAGAGGGGACTGGGTTGAGGCCCTTGGCAGCACTCTGTGGCACCCCAGTGTGTGGGTTCTGGAGAGGACCTGTGCACCGTAGGCATTTGTGCGCTCAGCCGTGCTGTCTGTGGGGCCATGGCTCCCGCCATAGTGAAAACCACTCATGGTGGCCCCATATTGCCATGGTTCCAGAGGTGACCTTCAGGCAGAGAGGTTATTTCTTGAGCCATCTCTGCCACTCCCTCCGGGGCCACTGGGTTCTTCTTCCCTTCATGATAATTTGATTGGGAATCTACATACAGAAATAATCTTATATGTGCCTGAAACTTCAGTAGACTAACAGCAAGAGACTTCCTCTGGCCACATCTTAGAGGGTACAAAATCCTACCATGCCCAAGCTGCGGGAATTACACCCCGTGATCACAGCCAGTGAGAGGCACAAGAGCTGTGAGGAGAAGGCATGAGTGGGGTTTGTAGAGGCTACCCTCATTCTAAGGAGGAGGGTGGTCTTGTCTGCCAGCTGTGGCCCCTAACTTAACCTGTCTACTCTGGATCCGGATAACGCTCTGGTCGCTGCCATTGTAGCCCAGACGGGGTCCATCCTCAGGGGGCCGTTGGTGAGCCATCTCAGAGTGAGATCTCACACGGTTTACTGACTGGAGGAGTCCGAGGGTGATGCTAATTCAGCTGGAGTGTTGAAAAGGGAGCAGGAGCCCAGCTGCCAAGCATGGTGAGTGGAGAACTGACGTCTGTCTGTCTGTCTCTCCCAACCTCTCACTCTCCTTTCCCTTACTCTTTATGCAGGACGCATTGTCACCACCTTCTGCCCCCTTTCCTATCTCCCTGGAAAATCTTCATGATCACTTCTCTTTCCTCCCTTTTCTCCCCACCCACCATGTCTGCGGTCAGAACATTGAAGTTGACTTCGATGCATGGCCCCACGTCCATTGAGCCAGCATGGTTATCAAACACCAGGGAGAGTCCTGGGCTCTGCAGATACAGTGGTGGGCAGCAGAGCTCCCAGCCCCTCTTCTCGTGGAGTTTCAGCGTTTGGGGGAGCGGCACGTGCGTGAGCAAAAGTTAGTGTGGCCAGAACGGAGAGATGGAGGTAAGCATCAGCAATGAAGAAGCTTCTCCAGGCTTGGTTTATGCTGCACCAATGCTGGATACACTGCCTGTGTGTAGGAACTCAGCTAACGGCAGGTTACGCTCGTGGAAGGGAACCACGTATGAGCTTTCTCTCCTTCCAGCTGTTTTTGGGGTGCTCCTTGATTTTTTGAATCATTCCTTTGTAAGGTCATGGAAATGGCATTTTACCCATAGATTCAGTGTATAGAGGGCACTGGTCTTTAACCTTCTGGGTGACTGGAAATCAGGGCTGCTCAGAGGAGGTGTCTGTCTTGCCTTTCCTGCCAAGGCTTTCTCATGGCACTGTTTCAGATGCTGCAAGATGACCCAAGTGGGTGTCAGGCTTCGGACAGACAAAATGGAACCAAAGGGGATCATTTTCAGAGGAGTGGCAACCTGAAAGGGCCTTTTCCACACAGGGGAGGTGGCCGGTGTAATCAAGCTGGGCTTCGCTGGCCAGCCCAAGGGTCAGGCAAAGAATCAGTTAAGTTCAGTCTTTGGCTATAAACACACGAGTACCTCACCTTGAATTCGACATGGTGACTTGAAGTTGTACAGTAACTCAGAGCTCACCATGCTTTCCCAGACAATATCTCAGGCTTTTTTACAGTGGAGAAGGCCGTTCTGAGGAGTGGTCCAGCCCTAGCCTAGAGTAGAGCCTGGCTCTGCCAATGCTAACAACTGACCTTGTCTCAGTTTCCCCAGCTGTAAGTAGGGGATTCTCTATAGTGCCGTCCTCACAGAATTGTTCTGCTCCACGAGCTGAGGCATCATCAGGCAAGCTCACGAGCCCCGGCACACCCTGACTGCTCCGTACATGCCACCAGGCGCTCTCTGTGTTCTCGTTGTTCATCATCATCATCCTTTGAAATCGATCACAGCAGCTACTGTGTCCCAGCACTGGGCTCAGCACTTTGCAAACATTAGCTCATCCCATCCTTACAACCACTTTTCAAAGGAGGTATCGCGATTATTTTATAGATGAGGAAACTAGGTTAAAAGACGGTGTGTGTGTTGAGGGGAGGATGTTAATTTTCTGAACAGTACTTCTTGGGAAGGTAGATGATGAAGCACATTCACGCGAATGCCACCATCCCAGCGGCACACACTAGTAATTAGTTAGCGAGCATCCTTTTTATCTAAAGATGCTTAAGGGGCATGGGCAAGAAGACAGGTGTGAGGTTTTGGGTTCTCAGACTGTCAGCTCTAGACTTTCGCACTCTGCCATAAGGCGGCCTAACTTCTGGGATGTGGGTTACCCTCCCTGTGGTACTCAGTATCCCAGGGTCCTGCTGGGCTATCTTGTCATGAGTTTGAGTCTGGTGGGCAGGGCACCATGGCATTGGCTCCTCTGGGAATCTGTAGAGAAATGCCAAAGAGAAGACAAGGAACAGACCACCGCAAGTCCATTAAAGTGTCCAGAATGATACAAGACTCTCCATCTTTGAGGCCATCCATGTAGTCACACACTAGTTAATAGCCACTGGAGATGTCATGCTAGAAGGCTTTCTGGTGGAAGGGTTTTATAATGCATCTATAAATTCAGAGACTGAAGACCAACCAACCAACATGCTCCACCCCCCACCCCCACAAGCTGTTTTTACCTTGTTACATCATATGCGTCTTTTCTCTCTGAATCTCAGATACGAGTAATTCATTACACAATTGGACTTTATGGCTTGTTTATGCTGATTCTGATTCTGATTACAAAATAAATGACTACCTGGAGTTAAAAAAAAAAAAGAAAGAAAACGAACAAAAAAAAACCAGACATCCATCAAGAACATTTATGAATAAAGACTCTAAACATCCATACTTAGAAATATATGTGATATTTAGAAATAGATCTGAAAAGACTTATGTAATGTGTTTTAATCAAATCTTGAAGAGAAATTGGCCAATAAATCAAACCTTGAAAAGAAATTGACCAATAAATCAAATTAGGAAAGAAAGTGACAGATAAATCAAGTCTAAAAAAAGAAAACAACCACTATATCAAATCCATGAGATGTTTATTAAAGCAACTGATCTCAGCTTTTTGTGAACATGTGTCTTTCCTGAGCCCAGGTGTTAGGAATGTATTTAGGAAACAAATTACTTATACTATATACGCTATCGTGTGTGTGTGTTTGTGTGTGTGTGTGTCTGTGTGTAACGCACACGAATATAATGTGTAAACCAAGACAGTGAGTCTGGACTGGGACAGAGGAGATGGAGGAGAGAAGGGATCAATTGTAGACCAACACCCAATAGCAGGCTGACTTTTATATGGTTTCCAGGATTTATGCTATACGGTGCCTTATATATAAAGCAGCCATATAACACTGGCTTTTAGGACATCAGCAGCTGAACTGCTTGGGATCCAAGGCAGATCTGATGGATCTGAAATATTCTTTCACAGAGAATCGGGTTATATCAATTCCAGAGGGAGCTATTTTTTGCATCTGTGCAGCAATATATAGGATGTGGTGTTTCATTTACTTTAAAATTGATTTAATTTTTAGGCATTTTCCACAAAGGTGTTTTAAAGTATATTTCCAAGATCATGCCGTGTGTGTGTGTGTGTGTGTGTGTGTGTGTGTGTGTGTGTGTGTGTGTGTATTTGGGAGCGAAGGATGCTTCTGAGTCCCCAGGTCTCTCTCCACTGTTTATCTCATTCTTTCTCCTATCCTACTAAATACATCTTATTTCAGAAAGGAAGGAGCTTTTCAGAGAAAAAAGCTTTAGACTGGTCCTCGTGTCCTACCAGCCACACGTCCTGTATTTCCCATCACGGACACGAATTAAACGTGTCTGCATCATTGTGCCTACAAGCATACTTGCAACTCTCAGATCATATATCCCAATATATGGGCTTAGAAAATTATGTTCTTTGTATATAGAGTCCAATCTTTAGTTTCCAGTTCATGAATATGTTATGTAATCCCAGCCTCCCCACTATAACTCCCAATAATAATAATGATGGTTGGTCACTTGTCAGGTTAAGGTCTTTATGTGCCTTTTCTCTGTAGTCCACACATGTGCACATGAGGCAGGTACTTTTATTCCCCTCCCCACCCTTTACAGAGGAGGAAACTGAGGCAGAAAGAACACTTGCCCAAGGTCCCACAAGTGGCAAGCAGTAAAGGCAGGATTTGAATCAGAGTGTGTTGTTAACAAGACCTTTCCCTCCTCCCCACATTCAATAAAATTTATTCCATTTTGAAAGCATATGACCATGTTGGTATTACCTGTAGGGCCAGCTCCCAATTCCCCATCTTTCTCTTGACCACATAATGTTGCGGCCTGAAGCAATAAACAATAAAACAATAAAATACAACGATAGAGTTCACGGCCAACTTCTTCCAGTGCTTGTGAAAAGTAGTTAATGGGTCCTCAGGTAAAACAAACTACTTAAGACCATCATGGTCTTACATGAAATGGAATAGTTTTAACTTTTAGAAGCTTCCATAAAGGTAGATTCCCTGCAGGGAACCTTAAAAACAATTTGATCACTTCCTGCATTTCTCAAACATACCAAAATTTTCTAGCTCTTCTCCTATCTCAAGTCACCCTACTTCATACAGAAACGATATAAATTATGGTATGTGATTGGAAAGCTTATTCTCTAAGTGTAGTTTAGGATTACATCCATAATATCTTGCTCTGTGACAAAAAAAAATAATAATAATTCGCTGGTTGATTTTGATTTTCAACTGTGTTACTGAGCAATAATATTAAACTAAAATGTTGCAAATTATCTGACAATAAGGCGGTCATAGCCCTATGCTAGGATTTTTGCCCTTGTTCCCATGGAGATCAAGTTACAGGGCTCATCTAGTCTCTTTAATCCTTTGATGATATTGGTTGGTGTGTATATATATATATATATATATATATATATACACACACACATTACTGGTAGATTTTGGAATATCCACTATATATTCTACTGGAATCACTTTTTCCCTCAATGGTTGATGAAAAATTTAAATTTTGCATTTGCGTGGGAGTGTGATGGGTGCAGTCATCCAGGGCCCTGTACTCGGAGGGACCCCTCACTTGGTTAAAGGCTCTGCTGTCCCCTTTCTTGAACGGACTGATCATTTTTGGATAAGGGGTCCCGAATTGTCAGTTTGTAGTGGGCCTTGTAAATTCTGCAGCTGGTCTAATTCTGCATTTGTCATCTTGAACCAAATACATAGCTTCTCCAAGTTTAATGTGCTAGCATTCAAGGTTGACCATTACGCTGAATTTTCTGGTATACTCTGTAATCTTTTCTCCTACTGGCCTTAACTTTTCTCGCCCTCCCCCCGCAGCATATTTTAAAGATGGTATTTAGAACCATGGAAAAAAAGACTCAAAAGACCATGTCTTTAATATTCCAGGAGTTAAGAAGGACGACAAAAAACCAGCAGAAATGTATGCCAAGTGACCTCTTGGGAAGTGCTAAAAGGTACTGCTCTGCTCTAAGGGAACTGAGGCCCTGAGCTTGGTTGGAGGGTTGTTGGGAGGGTTGTTGGAGCCCTTGAACTCCTACAGCGTAACCTTGTCCCTTATGGGACTCAGCTCAGCAGTAGCAGACAGGAAACGCCTTTGAGCAGATCAGCCTCACCCTATTTGGTATTAATCAGGTTAGTCCTGCCTCTTTCTGTAATTTCAGGTTTGCCATTTTTCCGTAATGGTGATATATAATATGGATCAATTTTTTTTCAAATACGAATATCATTAGTGTATAGTATGGATTAATACATAAACTATAACAGTGTTTTCGCATTTTTCTTTGCCCACTGATATTTAAGTTTTTTTTTTTTTTAAAGAAAAAATAATAATGGAATGTCATTTAGGAAAATGGTGTTTTGAAATCACTCGGAATTTCTTAATCTGGAAATCAGCACTGTCTGATAGAATTTTCTTCTAGTGATGAAATCATTGTCTATTTGTGCTGTCCAGAGCGGTAGCCACCAGACATGTACGATGTTTGCGCACTTGAAATAAGGCTTGTGTGATAGAGAAACTGAATTTTTCATTTTAGTTGATTTAAATAACCATAGTAGCTAGTGCCTACTGTATTGAATAACACTAGACTTATTCGTCCTTTTTCTGTATATGCTCTTCTATTCCATATCCAAAGTTATTTTGTTCTGTAGTTGGCCACATCTTATTGCCTGCTGTGTGGCTTTTAAAAACTTGTCTTTACAGACTTTTCCCCATCTTTTCCCCATCTTTTAGTCCAAGATGCTACGATGGAAGATCTTGGCATATTGCTTCATATGTTGGTACAAGAGAGAGCCTAGAAATTGCTCATTGAAACAGTTGGCATAGAAACTTGGCCAAACTTAAGGAGTACCATACTGTGATGTACCAGAGGTAGAACATTTAGACTGCTTACTGGTTATGTTTTCCTCTCCTGCCCATAGGAAGTTACGAAAAGATGGGAGAAGGAAGTTATGGCAAAATAGAAAGGGCTGCCATCTTGAGCACATCCAGACATTGATGGAGTATCCACTATGGGTCAGACATAAACACTTTGTATACACAGCCCTTTCATCTTCATGTCAAGCCTTCAGTGTAGATACCATTCCCATTCGATACATGAAGAAACCAAGAATTGAGAAGGCAACTTGACCAGGGTGGTGCCGCTTGCACGTTGCAGGGCCAGAATTGGACCCCAATTCTCTATGGCTCCCAAATACATTCTATGTCTACTCTTGCTTGTCTACAAGACACTGAGCAATAATATTGACAGACACAGGTAGTACGGGTGGGACCTACCTTTTTGTCTCTTGTACTTTTAAAGCCTGGGAAGAATCTGATTTTATTACTGTTGTCACGGTTGAGGATGTTATCCCCTGAATAACTTTATCCTGTGAAATGCCAAATTCATAGTGACATGATTCTGCTGTTTTAAAAATTTTAACATTGTACAGATTTTTACAGTTTATGTAATAAAAATGTTGTAAATGTGGTGGGAGAGGGAGGGAGAGAGAAGAAACACACCTGTGTGTGCACACACACACACTCTCCTATGTCGCAGGATGGGATAATTTCCATTATAGGAAAGGGTCTGCCCCCTTATGATATGCAGGCTGCTCGGAGCCTACATTATGTAAAAACCAACCGCCTGATACCCCTCCCTTGAAGTCTATCATGATCTGCTCGTCATAGTCCGTGGGGATTCACCAAGGCCAGGGGCAGTGCTGTGAATTGCTACAGGGTCGAGGTGTGAGGCCCAAAGGGGAAGGAAGCGAATCCCTCCCAACCCAGGAAACCCAGCTGACCCATCAGAGCACAGGCCCCAGAAAGTCCAAGCTTGCAAGATCACCCAGGCCCAGGGCAGCTTTGCCGCCGTCATCAGATCCGGCCCCTGTGTGCACAGCACGGGGAGTTTGGGTTGTAGGAGGAGGAAGAACAGTTCCCTCTTTTGCTCACTGCTTCCCTTTGTTATCCAGGGGCCTTGGAAAGCTCCGAGGGTGGGGGGAGTGTGATTTGGAACCTCGCCATAGGCCTCATCCCTGGAGCCCCTGACCTGAGTTGCTTGGGAGACACCAGTCTGGAAGCTGGCCTTGACTCTATCTAATCCAACAGGCACTTACTCATCACGTGTCCCAGTCCAAAAATAACACACACCAGGGGGGCCTCGGGGACACCAGGCCCAGCTAAGCGAGGAGGCCCCCGCAGGCCCAGGAACCCGCTTTCCTGTTTGCGCTCCTGGCCACCGGCATCAGCGTTGTGGTACTGGCCTGGCCTTTCCACTTCCTCAGTGCACGGAGGCCCCTTTTGCTGTCCTCTTCTGCTGTGTGTCTGCACAGGCTTTCCCAGACACTGGGCTCATCGTGCATGAATGCACATGAGTAGGTGGAGGAAACTGTCACCGAAAGACTACAGGGGAGTCAGGAGAACTGGGATAAAGCAGCTCAGCTTCTTACTCCAAAACCTATCTCATGCCACAGGCCACAGGCTAATGGCCTCACCTGCACTTCTTTTATAATCATATAAATCCCTGGTAGCTTAGCTGATGGCAGGTCCCTGGTGGCACTACGTCCACGTTTGGGCCCTGCCATGCACCTGCTGTTCGAACATGAGCCTATCACCTCATCACTCTAAGCCTCCGTGTTTCCTCACCCGTAAAAGGGTAATGATTCCTGCGTGGCAGCGTTTTCAGAGTGGGGTGGGTAATGATGCACCCAGAGCCCCTCCCGGGACCTGACAAGACTTTCTTTCTCAGCCCTCAGCATTACTGTTTCACTCAGCAAGGATTTGGATCCTGGGCACGAGTATTTCCTGTACCAATAGGTACGTCACCTGGCATTTGTGAAAGAACTGTTGAAGATGAGACAATAATTCAAATCCAGATTTTCCTTAATTCTGGAATGTGTGGTTGCTGTAAAGGCATAGGACCTTCTTGCAGGAACTATAGTAGCAGTAGAAACCGTAGTAGTTGTGTGGGTAACAGCAACAGCAGTAATAGTAATAGTGCGATGGTAGTTATTTTAGTAGCAGCCAACAGGAGTAACAGTATTAGTGGTTTCATCACTTAAAGCAGTAGTAGTAGCTGTATCATTAGTAGTTAATGGGAGGAGTGATAGTAATGGTGGTACTACTACTCCCAGTAGTAATCGGAATAGTAGTAGTACTAGTAGTTAACCTTGGTAATGCACTGTGGCAGACACTGCTGAACTCCTATGGACCGACTCTTTTACTTCTCCCAACAACCCTATGATAGCCACCCTTCCCTACATGCGACAGATAAGTTCTACTGCCCAGAGTTAAATGCTGAATTGTTTGTTTCCAGCCTGGGCTGTGAAAAAGTACATGTATATCATCTACCTTGTTGGACCTTGGTCAGGTCATGTTATCATGTCCCTGGTACATGCAGGGAAGCAGACACCCAGCGAGGTGGCATGGCTGCCCACGGCAGCCCGCAGTGAGTTCACCACGGGCAGCAGGCCTCGGCTGACCATGAGCCAGGTGGTGATGGGGCCCCTAGGGACTCTGTGCATCAAAGGAGAACGAACGTCGCAAGGGGCTGCCCAGTCCTCCAGCCAGTTGTCTCTTCAGGAGGCCAGCCTGTCCTTTGTTGTATGGATGCACTTGTTTGTTCTCAATGCAGCCTATTGCTTGGGGAGGCTGAGTGGTTCATGGACTGGTATCAGGGTCATTGGCTTCTCGTGACTCTGTTGGTACCAGTGAAGCTAGAGCTCAGGGTCTCTAGGGAATCAGACCTCCTGAGTGTTCATCTAGACCAGCCTAGTGATGGCCTCTCTGGAGATTACAAGGAGATGTGTACCATCTGGTGGCCCGCTTTTCCTCTTTGTCTCCATCACTTCAACCCCATCTCGTTTCTGAGCGACCTCTGATGCTCCACTGCCCGGTAGCAGCAAGTGACCTCTTGGGGACCTTTTATAGTGACTCTAGAACTTCAGTCTCAATTCCTACCTTTAGCAGGAAAAGCCTCACAATTGGAGCATCTCCCAGCAGTCGGATACAGAAGAGACAAATCTGGCCGTGTTTGCTTAAAAAATTTTTTGTCATAGAAATAAAATGGCCTAATACTTAGAAAAAAAGCATATATGAGGGACCAAAACCCACGTAATCCCATCATAGAAAAATCTCTGTTATTACTGTGGAGGATGTTGCAGTCAATTTTTCTATGCATATGTATTTTAGAGTGTTTATATAATTGTGATCATGTGGTATTTATGCAGGTATGCATTCTGCATTTTTCCACTTAGAGCTAGGCTACGTGTAATTAGCTTTGTCCAAAAATTATTTTTAAAAGCCTGCTGAATATTACACTTTCTAAATAAAATAATCAAACTGTTATTGGATATTTAGGTTGCTTCTATTTTTTCCTACTAGAAATAACACTGTACAAAATCTTTATACATGAATCTTGGTTGGGATCTCTGATTCTTATAAATGCTAACAAGTGGAATTATTTGTTAAACTCTGATTTTAAAATTCAATATAGAAAATACAGTTGCTTTCCAGAATTATTGAACTGGTTTATACTACCACAAACACAATAAGAGACAGCCAGTCTCACTGTAACTTCCCTATTAGCTCATTTTATTTGATAGTGAAACAAAATAGTATCTTATTGTTTTAATATCATTACATATACATTATATTGCATTTATGTATAATTTACCACATCTTGTATTTATAGCCTTGTTTACTCTTGAATATTTTCCTTATTTTCATTCATAGCCATTTTTTATTCTATCAGTTTTCTGTTCTTTTCCTTCCCTCCTCATCTTTTTTTCTATTTGATATGATTGTTGGTGTTTTCCTTGTTTAAATCTCACAGCTGTTTATATATTGTGTATTACTCCTTTGTCATATTTGTGGCAAAATTTTTGTCCATGTTTATCTTTTTCCTTTTAATTGTATTTTCACATGTACGATATTTGCATTGCATTCAAGCTTAACATACTCTTTATTTTTATGTTTAGAAAGGTGTTCCCCATCTACATTAGTTAACTCTTTACCCACACTTTCTTCATTCTTATGATTTTGATAACTGACTTTTAAATCTTCAATCCATCAGAAATTTGTTTTGGCATTTGATATGAGATGCTGACTTGACTTTTTTCATAAATAACCAATTTTTAACAGCTTTTGTCAAAAGAGCCTATATTTCTCCATTGGTTTTGATTCATCTTTTATTGTGCTTTAACTTTAAATGCACACACACACACACACACACACACACACACGGAGAGAAATCTGTTTCAAGGGTGTTTCACTTCATTGATTTATTTGTTGGACAATAGGACAGAACTCTTATTATATTTATGATAAATTTTAATATTTGCCAGAGTGATCATTCTTTGTGCTCTTGTTTTTGAAATTCCCTTTGAAATTAAAAAAGGAAAAGTAATGCCTTGAATTTTTTCCTCTGAGTAAGAATACAAAATAAAATTCACACTTTGTAGCAGAACTGATAAGTACTCAAATTCTGACTTTTCAGATTATTAATTGTAGGCCAAAGTTGTTTTATCTCTCTGGGATTCAGTTTACTCATCTGTGAAATGGGGTAATCCCTCAGATCGATACCTTGAGAAACTACATCAAGCCTAGAGTTGAGGGCCGAGACTATAGGAGGTGCTCAATCAATGGTGACTGTTATTCTCAGGTTCAGAGGTTTCACATTCCATCTCTGACCTCACCAAGTGGGATGAAAAAGGTGTCAGCTGTCTCCCTGGCACCCAGAGCCCCTGGGTTTGAATTTTGCTGCTTTGATATTTCGAGGTGGCAGATCTCATGGCATCTGAAGAATTTCTAGGGGCTATCTGTTCCCAAGTCCAGGTGCCACAAACAACAACCTTTTTTCTAGTTGGAAAAAAAAAAAACTACGCCAGAGTGACATCCTTCTATGGTCAGGTTCGGTCAGGAACATAAGGATGATGAGTTTGGTATTGGAGTCAGACTGGTGGAGTGTATAACTCCACCGACTTACGGCCATGCGATCTTGGGCATGCTCCTCAACCTTTCTAAGTGCCAATGTCCCAGCTATAAAATGGGCATTGCAGTAGTATCTCCCTCTAGAAATCTTGTGAGCAGTAAATATGAGTTTGATTATAAAACACTCAACATGCCTGACGTCGTATTAAGTTGGTGCAAAAGTAATTGCGCTTTTTGCAATGATTACCTTTTAAACCTCAATTACTTTTGCACCAACCGAATAACTACTCAATATTAGGGACTGTTGGCTGCTGCTGCTGCAGTTATCCGGTGTCCGCGTGCATTTGGTTGTAGCTGTTAGTGGTTAGTGCGACCTCACAAAGGAAAACCGGGCAACTCCAAAGTTGAAACAGCACGTCTGAGTATGACTCTGCGCTTTGTGAAAGCAGATGTGAGCTGAGAATAGATTCACCAAATGACCCACTTTATTATTCAGTAAAATGTGCTGATTTGGCAAGTTGAGAGCATGGTCTTCCCAGGATCTTATGGCTATGCAGATGTGGTGAGCCTCGGTGTGCACACATGCGTGCGCGCACACACACACACACACACACACACACACACTTACACACTCACCGTGCAGATAGATGTCTGCCGCATGTATCTAAGTCAAGAGTACACACAGAAGGTCTCCCTACCACCACCATCATAAAACATGTGCCTTTGTTACCGTGGTTCTTGAGTGCCAGAAACAGGCAGTGAATTCCATGCTCCAACATTTCCTCGACTGCCTGGGCCAAAGGTTTATAAAAGCATGTTGCCTGCTCAAGGCAGTGTTGATAAGAGCTGGCCTACAGAGCTAGAATTGTGATATTTCATGGTTTAGAAGGAGATTCTGTTTACTTCTCTTATCTACCTATCTATCTAGTCTTCGTTGAGCATCTATTGTTTACCTAGCATGTCAAACCAAGGGTGAATTGGACACGATCCTGATTCTGGAAATACTATCAGCTGTGGGAGAGAGGCATATAAGCAGATAATGAACACATAATGCTATTTTTGCTTCCATTTTTTTATCTTCATGATCCCCAATAAGATCTCACATAGGGCTGTACGGTAGCTGAATTGAAGAAGCAGGGCTTGATGCCGTCTCCAATCTGTTATGAATAGCATATGTAAATGTGGGAGAAATATTACTAATACACATTCACGTTTGCAGCTCTTCTTCCCTTCCCTGACCTAAGGATATTTCCAAATACCTCTCGATGTTAGGCATGGTCACATAACTTGGTATGACCAATAAAATACAAGCAGAAGTGACCAGTGCCATTTCCGGGCAGACGCATTTAAGACTTAGGGCAGGATTGTCTAGTCTCCTGTCTAATGCTGTGGCAAAGCAGGAAGCCACATGTGGAGAAGGTGATGTCAAAAATAGTGACACTGCCAACAGCCAGAGTGTCAGAGTAACCGTGTGATATGAAAAGCAAAGGTTACACCTGCCCCTGCAGATTTGTATTAGAAACTGTGTGTGCATGAGAATCTTCTGATGGTTAAAGCCACTGAGGTTTGAGAATTGTTTCTTAGAGTTGTGGAGCCTCTCTTTGAAGCAAGAGTGGAAGTTCCCGAAGGATAATTCATCGACTCCTCACAGCACGCTTGTGAAGCAGGTGGTATTTTTGTCAATGTCATTGTCATCATTGCCAATGAATGAGAAGATTAAAATTGAGGCTTGGAGAGCTGAAGAGGCAAGCCCACTGTCCATGGAAGAACCTGGGCTCACATGTTGGATGTTCCTTTTCAAATCTCCATTGCTTTTCTTCTAGGTCTATGCCCCTCATAGACAATACCCTGAAAAGGGGGTGACAACTGGTCACTACACTAATCTTTCGGATGGATGCTATTTGCAGTGTTGTGTGAATCACAAGTCTTGGGGATAAAGGATATTGCGTGTAATTTATCAAAGTCCTCATGGGTGTTTGGTTAGTTCTGTGGCATTGCATTCCAGGGCCGCTCTCTGGCACTTTTGCAGAGTGACCCACAGTCTCTTAAATCCAGGTGCCCAACTGGCCGGGTGTCTTTGTTCAAGAGAGCAAATCCACATGACCATGTGGTGAGATAAAGGGAGACACAGAAAAAAGTGGAATCAGAAGTGTGCCCAGTACCTAACTTTTTTTTTTTTTTTTTTTTTTTTTTTACTAAAAGGAAAAAGGATTACATTGGGATTCTGTTTTCATTAGGAGAAGTAAAACAGACTGACATGCAGCTTCCAAGGTTAGGAATAAAATCTTATTGTCTGTCCCCAAGCGGTACTTCTGAATAGTCAACTTTGGGCCAGTCACCTACCCGAGTAGATTCTGGTCTCTTTCTTCAGGAGATTGTAATTTAAAACATAACTCCAATGCAGAGAGATCTCCAAAGATTAGCTTGCAAGGATGATGGCAGTGAGGATGCCAGGTGAGCGGAGAGGGAGTGCTGGAAGCCGAGGGCATGGGTTTCCCATGCTCCATCTCACCCTGTCTTATCTCCTGGCTCTCATTCCCTTCCTGCTGTGCTTTCATCCAGGGAGGGTGCAGGGGGATCTCAGCGAGCTTGTTTAGTGCACTGACTTTAGCAGTTATTGTTTTGATGGCAAGGGAGGAGGGAGAATGCTATTTCCGAAGGGAGGACACCGCTGGATAAGAAACTTCATTTCTCCACCTCCTCATGAGTGGAGTTCATCACAGGGAGGTTGTGCAGAGGTCACTGGAGCTGCATGCCTGTTGAAATGAAGGTGACAGGAAGTGAGGAATGGATCCCTGCTTCTCCCCCTCTTCACTCCCCCCCCTGCAGATCTTCTGGAATCCTCACCTCTGGACAAAAGATCAGGTTAGGTGCTAGATGAGTACTGGGGGGATCTGAACAGATGTCCAACTCTTTTCCCATTTCTCTCTCTCTCTCTCTCTCTCTCTCTCTCTCTCTCTCTCTCTCTCTCTCTCTCTCTTTCTCTCTCTCTCTCTTTCTCTCTTCCTCTCTTCCCCTCCCCCCCCAGGACAGTAAAATTCAGACTAAGATTTCAGTGCTTGTGAATGACCGTAGTATCCTTATGATCAGGGTTTAGAGCAGCCAGTTTTCACATAAGGTATTTTTTAAGAGTCCATAAATTTGCCGTTCACTTTTGATTCGGTTGCATATGAAACAGAGAAGCAGCGGGATAGCTGGAAACCCTCGCTGACCGGTCCTTCCTATGGAAAAGTGATATTTCGCGACAGAGAACAAAATACAAGTCTAAGGCCATCACTCTATCCCCTTTCAAAAGTATAAGCTTCTCTTCTGTTAATAAAAATGATAGCCCTTTGAGGAATAGATACATAATTTCTTGGCTAATGTTCTCAGTTCGTGGCTACAGTCTAACTTTTATACAAAGGGACCAGTGAAGAGAAGATAAATATAGAGAGAAAAGAAAGAAACTAAGACACTAAGTTATCCCAAAGGGCATTCCTGCATTAGTCATCTTATAAAAATTATATGTACCACAGAATATCTATTTTTAGAGGCCAGGAGGTTATGTGAAGCAGTTCAGATGTCGGCAAAGACCCAGAGGCCAGCTCCCAGCGATGATATTGGATATTTGGATATTTGTTTTCTTTATTTTAACTGTGCAAAGCTGGTACTGACCACATGGATATGTTAGCCACTTGGGGACAGTGAGACAAGATCCATGTGCTTCTTCAAAGACATCTGAGGCCCTAAGTGATTCTTTTGTGTTATTTTTGTCCATCTTCTAGGCCTGGGCACACACACACACACACACACACACACACACACACACACACGAGCAGTTCATTATACACTTTCTATTATCATGCCCAACAGAGGCCTAATTCAGGAGAGGAAAGGATGTCCCCAACTTTCACACAATTACAATTCAACTTTTTTTTTTTTTTTTAATTGGGGAAGGGGAACAGGACTTTATTGCGGAACAGTGTGTACCAGGACTTTTTTCCAAGTCAAGTTGTTGTCCTTTCAATCTTAGTTGTGGAGGGTGCAGCTCAGCTCCAGGTCCAGTTGCCGTTGCTAGTTGTAGGGGGCACAGCCCACCATCCCTTGCGGGACTCGAGGAATTGAACTGGCAACCTTGTGGTTGAGAGGATGCGCTCCAACCAACTGAGCCATCCGGGGGGCAACTCAGCTCAAGGTGCTGTGTTCAATCTTAGTTGTAGGGGGCACAGCCCACCATCCCTTGTGGGACTCGAGGAGTTGAACTGGCAACCTTGTGGTTGAGAGCCCACTGGCCCATGTGGGAATCGAACTGGTAGCCCTTGGAGTTAGGAGCACGGAGCTCCAACCGCCTGAGCCGCCGGGCCGGCCCCAAAATTCAACTTTTATTAAAGGCCTCAAAGAGCATGAGGGAGAGACCTCCTCATTTCTCCTAATAATCTGATTAGGAACCTTGTTTCAGCCGCTTCACACCAGTTAGATCTTGTCTGAGTTTATAGAGGCCAGAAAATGTGCAGCTTCTCTCCAGAGTAGAGTACACTCGATTTGGCTACTAAGCAGTTGAAAATCTATCGGATTTAGTGATTCAAGCTGAAATAAACTGCACCTGAAATGCACCGGATTCTCTCCCACTGCACATTGGTTTCGCTTTTCTTTCCTTTACTCAGTGAAACTCTAATCCCAGCTGCTTCTCAAGGCTCCAGTCTCTTCTTTGATCATAAGACTCATCTCACGGTGGTGCAGGGTGATGGCTGCTATGGAGGTGACCCTGCAGAACATGGCAGTTGGGCTTCCACTTATTTACAACTGTCCTCCCTCTGCTGCAACCAGAGTCAGGCCTGTTTCTACTCCACACTCCATTCTCATCGTCAGAGAAATCCAGGCCTGGAGAAAGAGACTAGGGAGCCAAGACGCTTCTCTTTATGCCATTGGGGTAGGTGGAATAGATTGAACAAATAAAATCTCAAGACATCCAGTTCAATTTGGATTGCAGATGAATGACCAATATATTTTCAGTATAACTAAATTCCATGCAATAGTGGGACCTACTTATACTAATCACTTTTCATCGTTGATCTGAAAGTCAAATTGAACTGGCCGTCCTGTACTTTGCTTGGAACTCTACGCGTGGGCTGCAGCTCATCTGAGTCCCTGATTTTCAGGGCACACAGCACTAAGAAAATCAGACAGGACACCACACCTCCTCGATCCCACTGGTGCTTATTGTCTTATTCTTACGAAGACCTAAAGATTCCTTGGCTTAGGAAATGACTTTCAGGACCCTTTTAGAGGAAAGGGAAGTAGCAGATGGGGGTCATTTCTTCCCAACTTCACTATCTTTCTTTTGCTTAATTATTATTATTATTATTATTTTGCAATTGGGGAATCCTGGACATTACCCCAAATGCTTAGGCCTGGGTATGATTGTAATACCTCTATAGCAACCGAATTAAAAGGTCTTATGTAGGTACCTGCTTTTCATCTAGAGTGTTTAAAGGCCATTCTTTAAACCCGCTGACCCTCCACACATTAGGTGAGGCAGGAATTTCAGGAAAATAGATCTTGGGGAGTTGTGACTTACCCAAAGTCTACAGCTAAATACTGGTGAGGCAAGTCAGGAGCAAGCACCCAGGTTTCTCTTTCGAGGGTGCTGTCCACACCTAGTGCTGTCTCCTTAACAGACCTAGCATTTACCTGGTTCTTGTGTCCTTTCTAGCTACAGGGATATGGCTCAAGGTAATCAATTGCCATTTCTTCCTTCCCCAGGTCTGCTATTTTATTGTCTCCAGGATCCTAATTATGCAAAGAGGTAGCCATGTTCATCATTAATTTCTTTTAAAATTTAGTATTCTTATTATAAATTATTTAATTTATGTTATCTGGAAAAGCAGTATGTTAGAGAAAGTTTACGAAACTTAGAAACATAAAGAGGAAAATAACAATCACTCAGGCACACTCTCAACAACTAGAAAAAAACCCTTATTTACAGTTTGGTTTTTTTGTTTACATGTATTTTTTGAGACGTACATACATACATGTGTCCGTTCATATTTGTGTACATGCCCAGAAGCACACATTATAAAATTTTAAAATGCCCTTAAATATTGTATGCTAATTTTTCATTTAGCGTACTCCATAAACATGTTCCAAGGGCATTTTAATGTCCTTTGAGAAGATAAGGTTTTAAGTGCTCCCCAATATTCACATCTGTTTCCTGTGATGCCCCCAGGGGACTCTGAGTTGTAAATAGGCCCTTTTGGGCCCTGATGTGATGGGACAGAAAAATGGAAAAGACTCTGGATGGCTAGAGACAAGTGTCCACCCCTTGGACCATTTGAATTGCTCATGAGACCTCAGAAACCCAACCAACCATTTGTGTCACCGTTTCCCCATGTGCAAAATGGGAATGTGCTCTGTGTCCTTCTCCAGTTAGGTGATATGTAGAGATACACAGGACGTTCAAAGAAAATGTTTTGGGGTGTCTTCAAGACTGAGTACTCTATAAATACATAGTGTAATTAACCTGCTTGTTTGGGCCCCACTTGGGAGCCCAAACATTGTTGTAGCTCTTTGAGAGGAAAATTCTCTCCTGATACCCTGTGAACATAATATGCATCATCCCTTGTTTGAAATTAAGTTAAAATAACATTTATTGAGTACTTCATATCCATACAGCCATTTGTGCATGGAGTCAACAATTTTGAAACGTAACTATTTGCCAGGAACTATGCTAGGTACTTATACATGTGAGGCTTGACAATTAAGTCCGTGAACTCACCCTAGAGAAAGTGCTACATACCTCATTGCTGAATATCACTATGATCACCTTCGAAGTCCTCCCCTTGGGAAGCTATGCACTGACGCCAGCATCTAGTCCACCCTTCAAAGCAATTTTGGAACTCTTTTTTCTGGAGTGGTTATCAGAGCTGTCGTCGTATTACCCTTGATGTCCTGAATGTCATCAAAATGTCTTCCTTTCAATATTTCCTTTATCTTTGGGTAAAGAAAGAAGTCCTTGGGGGCCAGATCAGGTGAGTAGGGAGGATGTTCCAATATAGTTACTTGTTTACTGGCTAAAAACTCTCCCACAGACAGTGCCGTGTGAGCTGGTGCATTACCGTGATGTAAGAGAAATGAATTGTTGGCGAAAAGTTTAGGTCGTCTAACTTTTTCACGCAGCCTTTTCAGGACTTCCAAATAGTAAACTTGGCTCACTGTTTGTCCAGTTGGGACAAATTCATAATGAATAATCCCTCTGATATCAAAAAAGTTAGCACCATCATTGCAACAACTTCACGAACTTAATTGTCAGACCTCATATAATTCCATTTAACCCTTTCAAAAACACCCTCTGAGATGCTGTTGTTATTATTATTATTATTATTATCATCATTTATGCTCTTTTAAGAATTTTATTTTTAAATAATTACAGTATCACAGACAGTTGCTAAAATAGTACATAGAATTTTGAATACTCTTCATCCAACTTTCCTCTGTAGTGAATTCCTCCATCCTTCCCTCTCTTCCTCTTTTCCTTCTCTTTCTCCGCTTTTCTTACACAGGAGACTGAAGCTCAGGATAGCTACGTAGTTTTCCTAAATGAAAAAGCAAAATAAACTATTTAAGGACTTTATTAATTTTATAAAGTCTGCCTTTAGGCATTTACACAAATATGAATGAACACATGTATTTATGTATGCCTCAAAAAAAAAAATAGATACAAACAAAAAGACCAAAATGTTCATGAGAGTTTTTTTTAGTTGCTGAGAGTATGCCTGAGAGGTTGCCATTTTTGTCTTTCTGTTTTTCTTTGTGTCTTTCTGTTTTTATCTTTGTGCTTGCACCTAGCTAGAGAAGGGTGGAAAGTAGGGTCAAATGTGGATCCATTTGAATCTAAAGCAAAACCCCTTCCTGCTTTTTGCCCAGGGGAAGGTGTGACTGATTCAGCAGAGCCCAGATGGAGTTTGGAATCTCTTATTTTGAAACCAGGGTTTCCAGTCAACTATCTGCCACAGGATGACTGCAACGTAGCAGTTGAGTCCTAGGGTGGTTTTCTTCGCAGTTGGGGAAGCCCTTGGGTTGCCTTACTAAGGCTATAGGTAGGTACAAAAATAGAAACTCCTGACAGCTTGATTCCCTTTTGTTGGCACCAAGCTCTGCTCAGTGGAGCTGGAGGAGACCTTTTAACATGCAAAGGCAGGGAAATCCTGCACCCACTAGGTCATCAACCACCTTGATGAGACTGAAGGATAGGCACATTATTGCCAGCATCCAGCTCTGAGAAACCTCTGCATTTCTGGGAATGCCTGTGTAGCCAGGGATCATAAATAAAGAAGCCAAAGACAGCCAATTTCATTTTCAGAGTTTTGGATTATTCTGTCAGAAATGCATAGAAGCATACGTATTCAATAATAGCACTAATTTGGTAGGAAGTTCTCCACTGGCTCCTCTCTTGCTCTTTTCTCCCTTCCAATTGATATCTCAGAGCCTTAAGCCAAACTGTGTTTTATTAAGAGAATGGGTTATTTGAGATATGGTTGTGACATTAACCAGGGCCGAGCCCAGCTGCAGTTCTGCCAAGATCCTTCATGCTGAATCTGGATTTCAGCACAGAGAGAGCCCAGTTTTGCTTGGCTTGGATGATTTTGCTCAGTTCCTACCCAACTGGCAGTGTTTTTGCCAAGAGCAGGATGATTTCCCGGCCACTGGGATGGTGTCTGTTGATAATGTGGGTGGTTTACAGAAGCTAGGTGCGTCCAACCGCATGAGCATGGCTTTCTTCTCCATGAACGGGATTCCAGAAAATCACACCGTTGCTACTGGAACCGCCACAAGAAGGAGCAAAGAGCTGCTGGCACCTTTGGCATTGGACGTGGCCAAGGAACGGAAGGGGGCAGAGAAAAATGACTGGAACACGAGACCTCTGACAACTTGTACTGAATCCTCAAATTCACTTTTTGAAATGGTTGCCTTCTTTCCTGTCGGTCTTGAACCAACATGGTCCTGGCGCCATCTTACGAACAGACCTTGCTCAGGAGGCTGTCCTAAACCTCCTGGTAAAAACTGTCTTCTTCAAACTGCTGTGAGAGTTCTGACAGATGCCCTCACGCAATCGACTCTGAGAAGTGCCCTTGATGGTTATGAGATAAAACGTTGGGACCCCCAGCAGGGTGGAAACACTCAAATCTCCTGGGACCCCCATCGGGGTCAAAGTACCCCAGCTCTCCTGTTCCATGAGGTCACCAAATATTGGCATTAGAAAGGGGATTTGGTGGACATTTCGTCTCCTTACTTTTCCCTAGAGGAACTTTATCCTCTGGGCCTGTAGGAAGGGAAATATTTTTAAAATCCTCCAGTATGAGATGCCATAAAGCTGAATGACTTCTTTTGTTTGAGGAGTTGATTCCTCTCTTCTTGAGGTTATTTAGATTCCACTTAAGCAAGGTAAGAAGGCCAGCTTAGAGCTATATTTGGAGACAATGAAGCAGATGAAACCCTATATCAGAGGAACCAGGCAGCTCTGATAGTTTGTGGGTAATTGTATTTTGGGGGGAGCTTGGGGGAACCAAGACCAAACTGAATCTTTCTCGTACAGATCCAAAAATATGGTCTATACCTAGAAACACACGAGTTTACTAAAACCACAAATGACACACAGCCATTTCCAACTGAATGGAGCCGGGTTCTCTGCCAGCTCTGGTGTGTTGGGGTTGGTTTGTACTGGCTCACAAGGCCCTATTGTTAAATTTTCAGAAATTTTGGGAGTCAGTTGTTATACATGGCCATTATTAAAAAGTATGCCGTATACACTTACAGCCAAATTCTATTTTTTTAAATGTACCGAGCAGTAAAAAGTTCTCGCTTCCTAATTATCTTACTATGTTATACTATGAGCTATGCTCTTGTTACGATTTACGTCAATTGTCCTATGCAGTGGGGTGTTATTACACACCCTTCCCCAACTCCACATTTAGTAGTGGCATGGTAGCTTAAAATTAGTCATGGTGGGAGTATTTCCATCATAGAAATGGGCAAATGCAACAAATCAAGCCCGTCGTCCTCTTTTTTTTTTCTCCCCCACCGCTAATCTATAGGACCCATCTCCCAATATTTAAAACCAGGAGCTGGACCTCAGGAGTCAAGGAGATGTGTGCCTGAGCAAATTGTGTAGGGCCGTTTGTCAGAACCCACCGTTAGTATGAATCTATTCACATCTGAGACAAAAGACACAAGAAGAAGAGAACTACCTGTGCGTGGGGTTGAGCGATGTTAACTCTCACATCATTTCATTTTATTTTTACTAAGGAATTTAGGGCATTTCATGCAGAAGTTGACATTTTTAAGACAAGGAAAGTGTTATCCTCACATCTCCAAGAATCCTCTTTCCAGACTTCTAGGGACTTTGACTTCTAGGGACAACAGGTTAGTAACTATCTCCTTTCTCTAGCGTTCTAACCTCTTTCTTGGTACTCAACACTGACCAAGAAATGTGAATTTATTGCTAGGAAAGGCATCCACACCTGCATGTAATGGTTTTGTGACAAATACATTAAACTCTTCTACAGTGTCGTTTCTATATTATTATTATATGAAAATGAATAGAAACCAGAATCTTAGCTGGTTTCAAAACCGAGGCATCTTTTTGTTTAAACGAAGGGAACTCAGATATATGTCATCAAAAACCATCAACAATGAAAAGGAGCAACCTAAATTGAATGATTAACTTTTCAACTTTAAAGGGATTTAGAAAGTTTACTACGGTTTATTCATTTTTTTTTTAATCTCTCCTGGAATAACTTAGTTATGCTTTCTTTTGCTTGCTTTTCTACATTGATCAATTGCTGTCAATATTTGGAAGGAGAATTAAAAAAAAAATTCAACATACTAAGTCTTTGTTTGATCCTCCCAAACTGCTCTGTCCCCTCTGAGTGCATGGTGTGGACAGACCCATGGTTTAATTTCTGTTGTCTTGCCAAGTCAGAATGGGATTCACTGTTCTCAAGGTCTCTGGACTATCACTTTACCCAAAACATCCATCCCGGGTATTGCGGGAGGCAGAGAAGCTCTGCATAGCTATTTATTTTAAGTGCCTGATTAAAATTTCATGAAAACAGGAAGTCAGGGGAAAAGAATAGATTGCAAGAGCGATGAAATCCGGGGCTTTGTAATTTTTAGCTCACAGAGAAAAAAAAAAGCGTTAAATCGTAAGGAAGGTATATTTTCAGAATCGTGCTGTGGCCACTAATGGCATATTTTGTCACTGGCTGGGGAGCTGGTGAAGTAAGAATGGGTCCAATTTTTTAAATCTTATTACACAGTTTTGCTCTCATTTAGAAATTGTCACCTTAAAGTAACCTAATGCTGCTCTACTTAAAGCAAACCTCATGCAGCTATCTCTGTGTGCATGTTGGCCACTTTGTCTTCTATCTGAGCAGATATAAATGTTATCCTGACACAGTGGAACAGCAGAATCTGTCCGCTCCATAAGTTGCTGTTTCCTAAGAACTTAATCTTATCTAATTCCCACATCCAATGGGATAGAGAATTTGGGGGAAAGAAAGTAATAACATATTTTTTTGCCAGGTGATAGCCGAGTAATTTCTATATTTGATCAATGGAAAATAATGTTTTTCCAAAGAAGTATCTGTTGACATTTAGCTGTCGAGGAAATCAGCATTAAAAAAAAAAAAAAAAACCCAAACCCATAATCAGATTAAAAATTTGCAGTGTAACCAAGTGCAATTACACAGGAACAAATGACAAATAAAATGTTTCTGTTCTACTGTCATTCCTGGAAATTCCCAAATCCTGGATGCCTGTTGGGATGGCCAGATGTAGTCTTTGGGATCTCAAGCTGAACGCTCATCTGGCTGACCACACCAGAATAATTGCAACAGGCTAATAGCTGGGTAAGTTGCATTTGCTCGTCTGAAATCCTCATCTGAAAAAGTGTCCTCAAAGTCCAGTGACAGAGGAAGGTGTAATCCTTATGAGAGATGAGTCAGAGTGGAGTGGGGAGATCCACCAAGGAGGTATTGCATGGCCCCCAGCAAATGCAGCAAATTAACTCCCCGTGCAGAGGGCTAAGTCCTTTCGATTGCTTTCCAGGCTTCCCATGGGTCCATTGAGACTGACCAGCACAAGGAGGAGAGGGTTTATCAAGGAGGGAAAGAGACTGGGGAGGCTGACGGGCACAGGGGGAGGCCAGGGCATCAGTCCCTTTGAAAGCTCCCCAAATCCCCCAGAGCAGGAGCAGGCTTGATTATGTCTTGGGAATTCAAGTGTCTCTGGGATAGGTGTGTGTGTCTGTTTATACGACACCGCTTGGGGTCGTTTCATGCTTGGGGTCGATCACAGATCAGCATGACTATGTTATTCTGGGATAGAGACAAAAAATAAAAGCCGCAGTAAACTTTTTAAGTCCCCTCAAAGTTGCAAAAGCAGTCATTTAATTTAGGCTGGTATTGGCCTTACGGATTCATTTCCACGGGACTGAGTCAGTCCATAGGCCTTGCTGGATGAGGATATGCACCGTTCACGTGAAGAATGGGTAACATCAGATGAGTGATCTACTTTGTCTGTACTGTACCTCAGTTTCCCCTTTGGTACAGTGGGGATTCTAACATTTCTTGAGCTCAGTGCTCCCCACCTCTGTCCCCACTGTCTCAAGAATGGGTTTCACTTATGTTGTGATTCTCCGTTTACCCTTCTGTAAGCTTCACAAAATTCTCTGGGCAGCCAGTATCTCTTGTTTACCAATCCAGTCTTATTACTCAGCGACGTGTCTGGCTACAGTGGTCATTAAGTAGTATATATGTGTAGAATGAATGAATGAGTGAATGAATGCTTAAAGACTGTTGTGAGAATAGAAATAAGCACGATATGTCAAAGTTCCTTGAAGACTTTCAGAGATTCAGCTCAGCCTCATTTTCAGTACTGGAGTATGACCTAGGTCCGAGAGGGTTCCTCTAGTCTCTTTGCTTCCAGTGGGAGAGGAATTTATCCTTTCTGCCCTCAGGGAGCAGCCACAGAAGGGTGTTCTCTCATTAGCTAGGGGGCAGAATTCCTGGCAGGACAACCATGGCTGGAAGATGAATGGTTAATTGAATGGAATAGATACTAGCTTGGTTTTGCCACACAGGAAGTCCTGTCCTCCAATTTCATGGCAATATCTACTATCAAACAATATTGACCAATAGATCAGGAAAAGCACAAGAAGAAGAGGAAAACAATGAGATGCCAGGAGAAAAATCTCTTAGGAGTGGCATTTTTATTATCACTCCAATACTATAATCCTTCAGGAAGCTCAGAATTCTTTTTTTTCATCATCCTGTCTTTCTCCCTGTGCTGGGTAAGATTTGAAGCAGAAGACATCGTGTCTTGTCTTTGGAATTTGGAAATCTAAACACGATGGTCCCAGGGAGATGTGCTACTCTCAGTTCTCTAAATGCATGGTATTTACGAAGCAACTTTCTCCAAGGAGCTCCAAGCATTTAGAGTCTTAATCAAATTCATCCTTACCACATTCGGCCATATGAAATAACTTTTGCCCAAAGCCCCAGCAAGCAAGCCATCCATTGGACTGATCCCAATGCGAGAGGCCTCTTTGATTTAATCATGAGCTTCACTAGACCCCCAGAGCACTTGGCGGAGACCTTGCTCTCAGCACCCACTCTGCTTTACCTTCAGACACATGCATCATGCTTGACTGTAAACTCCCAAAGGGCAGGAGCAAAGTCCAGATGGCTGTGATGGCCCCAGCCTGTGCCAGGCACAGAGATAATCCCTACAATCACCATGTGTCTATGGAGCTGCATATGTTCTTTATTTTTTGTAGCTATTCCTTTCACTTGCGCATGCCACAGGACATGAAACTAAACGTGCAGCTCCTTTAGCAGCTCTGTGCAGGGAAACGAGTCTCTGTTTATAAGCTTATTACTCCTCCAAGGACTGGAGTCACTAAGGTGCTGTCTCATCTACCTAGGGAAACTCATGCCAAAAGAGACATGTGACTTGTGCTCCAGAGGAGCCGAGAGTGGGATTGAGGAAATCAAATGACTCTGGAGCAGTGGAGTGAAGGGTCCATGGTTTTGAGGCTGAAACCACCTGGATTCTAATCTAGGCTCTCCCTCTCAGTAGCTGTGTGTTCTTCAGCAAGACACTCAACCTCTCTGAATCTTAGCCCCACGGTGCTCTCTCTGGTCCCCATACCCATCCCAGATTCTCTGTCTATGTGCTTGCCACACCCTGAACTAACATATATCTCCCTTCACTCAGATTCAGTTTCTTTGTATCATATTCTATGGCTTCAAAGTGCTATGGAGCACTTTGGAGGTGGTGACTATATTTTATTCACACTTCTTTCCCTGGAGTCCAGCATTGGTCTTGGAAAATGGGGACAATGATAGTAATACTTATGACATAGGTCTGTAAGATACAGCTATGTTTACTGAAGTGCTTGATCTGGTGTACCTTTCACATAGAAAGTACATGGAAACTATTGGCTCTTGTAATAATGTATTCAGTAACTAAAATGAGCAGTCCTACTGAAGTTGACGATATTATCCCCATTTTACAGAAGAGGTAAGCGAGCCTCAGACACCTGAGACGATTTGAAGTTCTTGTACAGGAAAAGACACAGCTGATGGTACACAGATGGGACTGGTGATGGTGAGCATTTGCAGAAGATGAGAGGGTTGCTTTTCTCCCCAAGAGCCTCAGACTAAGAAGAAGGAGGAGGCTCTTGCTCAGAGTGGTTGGGAAACAGTTCTGTTTGGAGGCCTTGAAGCCTAGCATTCCGGAGTCCACAACAGGAAGAGCCCGGAGATCCTGTAGGAAATGTGTCCTGAGGATTAATGGTGCATCTAAATGCTGAGCGAGGACGTTTCCCTTTCCTCATCTGCATTTGGGAGATCTTTACTTTTCCTTTTGCAAGATCAATGTGCTATATTTCTTTTTTCTGAAGGTACATCTATTAAACCAACAGTGGTTGAGCTTGCAGACAATTCCCCACCATGTAATTAACCCCCTCGGGGTCCCATTAAGAGCTAATGATATTTTGTGATTTTATTAACTACAAGTAAATAGGGACAGTATCTACTGTGGAGCTTGGGTTTAGAACTCCCCATCTCTGGAACACAGGGGCTTCACTTCCAGACCCGTGCTTCTTGTCTCCTTGAGCAATGCCTGCGTATTTTCTATGTGCTCTCGCCTTTAATTCACTCTTTTATTGAATCCTGTGGGACAGTATAACATATTGGTTAGGAGAGACTCTCTGGAGCCAGGCTCCAGCGTTACTAACAGAACCATACTGGATAAATTACTTAAACTCTCTGAGCCTAAGTTTAGTCATCTAAAATATGGCGACTCCGATACCACTTCCAAGAGGTCTGGAAAGATGAAATAAGATGAGGAGGTGAGGTGCTTAGCAGGGTCCAAGGAGCGTGATTAACACTCTCCAAATGCGAAGTATTGTTACTTAGTAGCAATGACAACTTTTAGTGGGTGCCGTAGGCTGTCCTGCTTGCGCTCTCAGGTACAGAAACGGGCTCCAGACAGCAGGTGAACATGGCCCGAAAACAGCCAAGTGACACAGTTAGGACTTCAACCAGATCTGATCGGGTCCAAAGCCAGGGCTGTTGTTTACTTGATTAGCACCAGGAACAATGTTTGTCTCTCAAATTGGCCGCTGTTTTGGGGGGCACCAATTAGACAGTAAATAAAAGAAGGATTTCCATGTACTTATCCAGGTTTTAGAATGCTGCAGGCAAGAGAGAGAGAGAGAGAGAGAGAGAGAGAGAGAGAGAGAGAGAGAGAGAGAGAAAGAAAGAGAGAGAGAGAAATAGTGTAGGGGAAGGAGGGAGGGGCTGCCACAGCCCTTTGTGTGTCCAGGCCAGCTCCTGGGGATAGAAAAGGGCACGGTGGCCTTGGTGGAGGTGAGAAAAGCACATGGCCAAGAAGTGGGAGCTGGATATCGAAGGGTCTTTTAGGCCACGGTGAGAACTCCAGTTTCCCTTTATGGAAGGATTGAAGCCCATTAAAAGACTCGGATCTAGGGTGTGACTCGATCAAATTATAGAATAAGATCACTCCAGCTGCTCGATAGAGACAGAATTGGAGAGATAGCAGAAGGGAAGTCAGGAAAAGAGTTAGCAGGCGATGGCTGAAGGTTTTACCAGTGTGTATTCAGTGTCCAGAAGAGCCCCACCTCTTTGCAATAAGTACATGATCCCTTTGGCTCAAAATATGAATGTCCACAGCTGAGGTATTTGTTCAGTGCAGGTTTGTCTCTCCATATGCTTCCAGTATCACTTCCTGCCCAGTTCAACTTGTGTGGATGGGGACCTCTTCCAGTAGGAGAAAATAGTGCGTTGGGAGAAGCACACTCTGCGAATGGGGGACATATGATCAGGTAGGGAAGGCCAAGTCAAAATGGGTGAATGGTCACAAAGGCCAAGCGCTCTAGTTTCTTTTCCCACCTGGTGACAGGTCATAGGACAGAACTGGCTACCTGCACTGTGAACCCAGAGCGTCTTGGAGGACACACCATCACCCCGGCCCATGGGTTAGGACAGGAAGTGCAAACCAGCACAGTTATAGCAGTGCAAACCACAGGCAGGAAACTTGGGTATGTGAGAGCAGCATTGCCTGGCTTGGCCTGCTGCCGGGTTACAGGCCCTCCTGGTCCCCAAGGGCCCAAGGATAGTTAGTGATGACAAGCGATAAGGAACTGGGTTTTGTATTGCAGCCGATAGGGAGGGAGAGAGAGGCAGGGGAGCCAAAGCATGTTTCTTCAGAGATGACAACTCTCCAAAGTGCCAGAGAAACCAACTGGCACATGTGGGTGTGTAGGTGAGAACTGAGGGCTCTTGGGGATAACTCTCCTTGGAAACTTTGGGGGTGAAGGACCCTCACAACATCCAGTTCAGGCAAAGTATGCCACAGACACCAGGTGCTCTTAACCATGGGCAGAGCTCACCCCCTCTGGGAGTTAAAATAACATGCCCTGCCTGTCTTCAGAGCCTGGAATATTTTGTACACCATTTTCTGGGAGTTCTTCTTCTTCTGTCCTTGGGTGTCCCTGAGGAGCTCACATTGTTGTTTCTAGGTTTCATGATTTCTGGGTAATGGCTCCAGTCTGTGCTGTGTGGTCTTGGGCTAGTCACTGAACCTATCTGATCCTCCCTTGTACAAAGGGGATGTTCTCGATGGCCCTGCCACAGGGAGGTTATGAGATCAACCAAAATAAAAAGCATGAATGTTGGAAAGTAGAATTTATGTCATTATTGGTAGTAATTGTAGTAGTAATAAATTAATGTCGGTAGAACCTTACTGAGCGTCTATTGTGTACTAGGCACTGAGGGTGCCCAGGTAGGTGACACATGGATCTTCTACCTCTGTGAGCTTATAGTCCTCTGTATATGTTAGAGTTAATAATACTAGCTAAGACTTATAAAGCACCTACTATGTGCCAGGCACTGTTTTCAGTATTTTATGTGTTACCTAATTTGATCATTACAATAACCTTACTATGTAAGGTACTATTATCACCATTTTATAGATGAAGAAACTGAGGCACAGAAAGACCAAGTAATGTCCCCAAGGTCAGGCAGCTGGTGAGAGTTGGTGCCAAGGTCAAATCCAACCCCACTGACTGTAGAACCCATATTCCCAACCACTATTCCACATGGTCTGTTAAGGAAGAAGCCCTGATGGTGGGTTTTCCGATTCCCCATTATAGTTATACATGAGATGTCTGTTTGAGTTCAAAGCTTGGGTGATTAACCACTTCCCCATACAGCCTTGGGAGCTCACCAATGAGAAGTCCAGAGAAGGATAACTAAACTCTTCAGAGAGGTGAAGTCATTGACACCATGTCACACAGGCCGCATGAGGCATCTGTCATGCTCACACAAGCAGAGTCATGGTGGCAAGTTAATGAAGGGTTCTGACCATCTACTCCGAACCCAGAGACAGTCCTGGGCAAAGACAGGGCTTACACCAAGGTAAATAGATATTGCAAACATGCAGTCCTCTGGGGAGGCAGCCTGGGGAATAAACACCCAAACACACTCTCATCCATCCTGTGCCAGCCCCCAACCATGGTCCCCATTGACCAAATCCAGCCAGCATTCAGAAGGCTATGGAGTCCCTGGTGAAGGTGGGCCACCCAGGACAGCTTCCCAGGACACAGAACTGGGTAGAGAAGGATGGAGATGGGGTCTGGAGGATTAGACAGCACAGTCCAGAGGAATGATAAATCTCAGTTTTAAAGGCAGAATTTCTGCCACGTGAGCCTGAATTATCAGTCATTCTGTTGGAAGAAACTGGTGGTACTGGTACCATCCAGACATGCTTGGGAAAGTCAAAGCTCTAGGTAGCAAGGTTATGGCACGGTTCAGCACTCAACTGACAAGAAATTCAGGTTACCCTCCTTTGAAATTATGTGTATCTGTTATATTGATGTCCATGCTGAGAATACTTTCATATTATTTTAAGGCAAACCAAGTGCACCTTTACAAAACTAGTATTCATGAAACCATACCTGTAAACCACATCCTGATGTCACATACAGAAAAAAAGTAGAATAGCAATCCATTTAAAAAAATTTTTGCTACGCATTTGAATGATAGGTAATGGGGAGTCTGGCAAGTGTTCCGGGTCCCTTCCCATGGACACTGCTGTGAACAGACAGTGAGGACACACATGCTTTTCTCCAATAAGCCGCAAGACCTGATTTCCTCGTGCAATGAAAAGCCCTATGAATTGGGCCAGAAAGCTCGACTGTGATTTATCTGAAAACAACTGTTAAACATTTCAGAAATTAAACTTACTAAAATGGAGGGGAAGGAAGGTTAGAATAGATATTGAGAACAAATATCAAATGCCCCACTTTTGTGGAGAACGGCAGGGGGGAGGGTGTTCCTTTTATTGATTCTATTCTTTCATTTGATGGGGATTTATTGTGCTTTTACTTGCCTGGGAGATATATAGTGCTGAAAAAGATTGGAATTTTAACATCCAGGACATTTTGCATGAGGCGTGGCCTATCCCATGGAGGGGAGAGGCTGTGCTATATTGGGAATGCGATTTTATTAACTAATATCTATTGAGTGTATTTTATGCCCCAGGTTCTAAACTAAGCGCTTTCCATAGTTTATTTCATTTAATCCTCACAGCAAGTTCATGAGACAGGTGCTTTTATTATTCCCATTTTACAGATGAGGAAAGTGAGGCACAGGGAGGTTAATTAACTTGCCAGGGATCCAACAGCTGGTAAAAGGCAGAACTGGGCATCCGATTCCAAGCTGCTTGATTTCAGAACCACTGCCCAGAACCACTTTACCTGATTGCCTCCTGTGTATCTGCAGAGTAACTTCTGCAAAGCTCAGTTTAATTGAACGTCTACTACACTCCAGGACTGACATAGGGAGCTGGTTCATTATCTCACATCCTCATGACAGCTTCAAGAGGTGACTATCTTTTACTATTCTTGGGCTCCAATTGGGGAACTTGATACTGAGAGAGGTTTTGTGACATTTCCTTGGCCACATAGCCTTTCCGTTACAGAACTAGGATTCAAAAATCATGTTTCCATGGCTGTAAAACCTGTGTTCCATCTTATTCATGCTACCTCTACGTGGCTGCTGATTTGAACAGCCGGTATCCCGGTGTGGATAAGTGGAAGAAGGGGCTATAGCTGAAACTGTAGGGACCTGGTCTGTTCTCTATCCTGGCATGGTCTGGTGTGAGTATGTGAGCTTGCACACATGTATGCACACATGCACACGTGTAGTGCTCTGGCTAGTCCTTACAGGGCCCTATATGCACATTAGGAAACGATGAAAGGCGCTCGTCCTGGGCCGTAGTCAGCACATTTATGCTGGATGTCACCCCCTGCCCCCAGCTACTTGAAGTCTGCATTCCCTTCCCGTCCCCCTCCCAGGTGGATGTGTGTGTAGAGGTGGATGGCGTGTCTGCAGAGCGCTCAGTACTGTGAAGCCGTGCGCGGGGCTTTCCATGACCCATCCTGGGAACACACAACCATTCATCCTCATCATTGGGGAAGAATGAAATCGATATCAGCAAGCCTACTTTTTTTTTCTGCCACAAAACCTGACTCGGGCACATCTGTTTCTTTATAATGTTTTTACCATTCTTTTCCTCCCATTCAAGTATGGATGATCTGGCTCGAGGCTGTGAAACAGTTTCTGTCTTAAACGGCACGTCCTTGCTTTCCCAGGGTCCTCAAAGGGTTTCCCCACTGCCAGGTGGAGAGAGGCTCCTCAGGAGAGAGGCAGCTTGGTTGGTGAATTGGGAACCCAGG
Source organism: Rhinolophus hipposideros (assembly GCF_964194185.1). Classification (NCBI taxonomy): domain Eukaryota; kingdom Metazoa; phylum Chordata; class Mammalia; order Chiroptera; family Rhinolophidae; genus Rhinolophus; species Rhinolophus hipposideros. The sequence continues at coordinate 25,974,375 of NC_138067.1, read as the reverse complement.
TACGCCTCTCATTGCTTCCTCAACAGGACCCCTTGAAGTGGCTCTGGGTTCAGAAGTCATGTCATCTTCCACCTACTTGATCAAATCCTCTCCATGAAATGTAGAGCCATTGCCCTGCTGGCCCAAGAACGTACGCCCTGAACCTGAAAGCTTGTGTGTGAATGTCCAGAGCAGAAAGGTTTTGGTTTCTTCAGCCTGAGATCAGTACCATGAACTGGTTTGAAAAATTGCCTGGAAACTGGCTTGTGGGAGAAACGACTGAGCTGGGAGGAAGCCAGGAAGCTGAGGGTACCTGTCCTGAGGATGAGACTTTGGTTGTTCTTGGTGCCTCCAGCTTGGATTCCAGATTGTAGGAGAAAAGATCTGTCTTTCAAGGTAAAGACAGACGTTTTTGTTTACAGAGCTATGGAATCATGGAAGACGTGGTGTCAGCCACCTCTATCACAGGGAATAATCCTCTATCACGGGGAATAATCAAAAAAAGAATCTCTAGGAGACATTGGAGAAGAAATTCATGCATTGGGTGACAGGGTAGAAAGATGACTTCTCACGTCTGTCTCTCCCCTGAGATGCCAAGTTTATAACTGATTAGCAGTCTTGTCAAGCATGGATCTGGGACTATTATTTTTGCCACAGCTAATCAAAGTGGCTCATGTTTACAAACGCGAGTCAAAGGGGAAGCTGCAAACTTAGGGACGTGAGCTCTCTGAGGCTAGATGGATCTGGGTTCCAGTGTTGACTCTGGCATGAACTGTGTGACCTTGGACAAGTTTATGGAACGTCTCTAAGCCTCAGCTTTATCCTCTATAAATTGGAGCACTCCTATCTTATAGGGAGTTTTGCAGACTCAGTGGCCCACGAAATGCCGAGTGCTTAGCACTCAGTAAGTGGTGATGGCAGGTATACACATTCATATAGCAATAAGTGCCAGGCCCAAGCTGCTGTGAAACCGATAACACTCTTATTTTATACTTCTGCACTTGCATAGCTCTCCTAACTCTAAATGCGTTCTGTGTATCCCTTTAGTTTTGAAATTAAATGCAGCAATGTTTTTATTATCAATAAAGATGGTAGAACTTTCCTGGGTAGTTTGGCTTATGTGAAATAAAGACCTGAATTTATGACTATTTATATTCAGATTTTATACTCTCATATAACTAACCCATTTTAACTCTCTCTCTCTCTCTCTCTCTCTCTCTCTCTCTCTCTCTCTCTCTCTCTGTTACACACACACACACACAAAACACTACTATTTTTAAAAATATGTTCCCTCTGCTATGTGAATGAGGTGAGGTATTAGGGGGGTATTTTCCTTTCTTTTTGCAAAGGAAACACCTTTTCAGGTTGGCATGACATTAATAAAAATAATAAAGGAGAAGGTTTGGAGGGAAAAGGTAAATAAGGCAATTCATACATCATCTGGGAGAGACACAGGAGTAAGGCAGAGAAAAATCACCATTCCGCGTTGTGAACGGGGAGATTTTCATGAGTCAGCTTGTTTGCTGCTTTCTGGGCTCCCAGCTGCTGCTGCTGTGGGCTTGGCTTTCTCCTCTGATGGGCCTGGGCCTGCTTTGGAGACCTCTCATAATTAGCTGTGCTTCTTTTCTGCCATAGGTGCTAATTGAGGTATTTCTTTGTGTGTAGCGACTTAAAATTCAGAAGCATCCCTCCCTGCCAACCACCCCCAGAACACACATACGTGCACACGCACATACGTGCACGTGGTGACCTTTAGGCATGTATGTACCTACATGCAGGAGTGACTGACTCACAACTTGCAGGGCCCAGTACAAGCTAAAAATGTGGGGCTCCTTGTTCAAAAAATACAATTCAAGACAGCAACAGCAGAGCACAGAGAACTTAGAAGTATGGGGTCCTGTAGGACGGGATACGTTACACACTCAAGAAACTGTCCCCAGCCCTTGCCTTTTTAGGTCACAAGCCTTGAGGGTGTGACAGTAAATAGATCCCAGTAGCTTTATAAAGAATGATCCCTTTGATCAGAAGCTACCTCAACCGTGGGTGAAAATGCGACAGAACCTTCCATTCTGGAGCCCAGTAAGTCAGATGAGCAATGTATGGCCATATCCCAGAAGTGGGGGCAGAAATAGAAGGCTGTTCTGAAAAGGTGGCCAGTGACAGTCAACAAACTATTGGGAGATGCCCGCCTCCAAGGATCAATTAGAAAATCTTATTAAAATCCCAGAATTATACAACTTAACAATTGGAGGGTCCCCTAAAATCATCTAACAGCCTCATTTTCCAAATGTGGACAAGGCGTTCTGGAGAGAATGGAAAGATATTTCTAGTAATAGTTAATCTTCATTTTATCCCTGAGCACTTTATGAGTATTTAACTCACAACCAACGCAGGAGATAAACACAGCTGTTAAACCCATTTTACAGAAAAAGAAACTGAGGTGCATTAGGGTTCAGTAGTTTTCCAACGATCACACAGCTGGCAAGTAGCAGAGCTGCCTTAGGAAGCTGATTCTGGAAACCTCTTTTGTAAGTGCTCTGCCACATCCAAAGCAATTGAGGGGCAGGGCCCCCAGTTCCTACTCCCAGCTCAGTGTACACTCCCCTTCCCTTTAGCTGCCCATCTCTTGCTTGGGGTCGTCCGATATCCCTTGTCCATCATGCCACTCTGTGAAAGCTGGAGATGGATCTCTCCACCAAGTGAATTCTCACTGGTAGACAAAGAAGAGGCATTGAAAAAAAAAAAATAAGAGAGAGAGAGAGACTCGTCAGAACCTAAGAAACAAAATAGGTTTGGTCCCTTCGTGGAAGAGAGTGCAGTGATCTCAAAACCAGGGCCTAAAAAAGCACTCAGCCCCAGGGAAATCAAGGGCTGGGCAACTGCCGTGCCAGGCCCCAGGCCCCCACTGCGAATGAATTACATGCCTGGGCCAAGGTAACAGAGGCTTTGGCCAATATCCCCAGGTCTTTCCTGCCCTGCGCTGGCCTAGACCCGGCTGCATCCAGCCAGGACTGGGAAGACTGGTGGGAAGACAGGAGAAGCCCTCATCAGAGCTGGTCCCAGAGCCCCAGCAGGGCCTTGTGTTCCACCCAGCGAGGACCTCCGCTGCCAACACGCTTGCCAGCCAAGCTGTGTAAACATTCGAGCTCTTCTGGCAGAGCTGGTGACAGAGACGGCAGAGACAAAGTCCTCTCGGCCCTGGATGTGGCCGAATATGCCCTGCTTCATGTGGACTTCCTTCCTCAGGGCTTCTGTTCCCTCCTCGTCCCTCAAACCACAGGCCTGGAGGGCTTTCTTAGAGACCCGTGCGGTTCACGGCTCCATTTCCCCTTCGCAAAGTCGTGTCCTATTTTTATTCTGCTTCTGCTTAGAACACCCAGGGTTTGCTCTCCTACGCTGAGCCTCAGAGACAGTGTCACCAAGGCAGCAAACAGCCAGATAACTTCAGTGATGTGACCCACGTGTGTATCCGGAGTGAAAGCCCTGAAGGGAACACATAAAGACATAAATCTGAAGGTTAAGGCAGCAGCGATCATGAATTTTTGTTTAGTTTAGGGACAGACCCTTTCCCCCATTTAAAAAGAAAAAAAATGAGATTTGATAAAACCCAACTCCAGTGTTTTTTAGAACATGATAATAAGGTACTGTGTATAAACTTAACAACGAAAACATACAAATCTTGTAAAGAGAAAATGGTTATGAATAATAAATCAAATGAGGGAGTTAGCAGTTCTTAGTGCACTGACAGATGTTTAGCCGTTGATTTTTAAATTTCCAAAATACACAGGGTGCCAAACAAATGTGTACACATTTTAAGAAAGAAAAGAACTGGGTTAAAATTGTAATATTCATTATATACTGATACCAAAAGATGAATACAGTCATATGTATACATTTTGTTGGTACTCCCGGTATATTGCTAAGTCGAAAGGCAAAATGCAAAGAAGGTGATAAAATATGCTGTTTATTTTTAAATAAAACAATAATGATACGTACAAACAGCATGGATGAATAGATAGCTAGCTAGATAATTTTATGCACTTTCTTCATTAGAGCAGTGTTAGGGTTAGAGAAAGACTGAGTACCAAGTTCAAGCTGTTCCCATATTCCCCTCTGAGTCCAATTTGGGCACTCCTTTGGCTCCCAACCCTCCAGTTGCTTCCTATCTCACTAAGAATAAAATCTAAATGACTTATGGCTGACAGGCCTACATCTTGGATCTTATCCACTTCTCTCAGTCATTCCCGCAGCTGCAGTCTGGTTGGCCACCTTGCTCTTCCTGACCCAGCAAACCCCCCAACGGCGACATCAGGCCTGGACTCCTCTGGGTGCATCTTGTACATACGACATGAGTGTTGCTTTGTCTAAGCTCCCCCCAGCTCTTATCTGAAGGGATGTGGTGAACTGCACCGATAAGCTTCCTTTGGGTCCCCATCTGGGTCTTCTTTTGCAGCCCCTCGTCTTGGTCCCATGCTGTGCCATCTTCCTCTTCTTCTCCAGGCTCTTGCCGGCTTCAGGCTTTCCCCACGTTCCCTCTGCTGTACCATCATGGAAGACACTCACCTCTTACGGGTGTTGGGCAGGGGGGGTCTTTAACTGTTGCTTTTCTTCTCAAAGGCGCTATGAAATGTTCGTCATGTGTGCAGGCTCGGAGGTTGGGCCACTCTTGGTTTGAACCTTAACTCCTTCCCCAGGAAATGAAAAGCCACGGGCTCAGCAACCCAAGCCCTGGTTTTCTCTGAGAGTACTTGTCTTCCTTAGCATTAAAACAAGGCTAAAGAAGGTTTCCATTTCAGGGGATGCCTGAAAATGAAATACGAAGAAAGGACTTAGGCCGGTGCCTCGTTACAGAGTAAATATTCATTCAGTTTTACCTCCTTTACTGTCAGGAGTTCAACTCCAAGCTCTCTTTTTCTCTTTGCATTTTTCACTTGGGGTAATGAAGTAGGGTCCTTCCTTGTAGCCTAGGAAAACATGGTGGCTCTTCCTACTTCCTTCTTTTCCCTCTTCTCTCATTTCTATTTCGCCTCTCTTCTCTTTTTTCTCCTTTCCCTTTCTCTTCTTTCTTCTTTTCCTTCTATCAGTTATCACTTGTGTTGGGTGTGCAGATTTTGTCTGCCCTGGCCCAAGTTTTCCCCTGTCCCAGTAACTGCCTTTGTCCCCTGGCTGGATGAATAGCTCTTGTTTGCATTTGTACTCTAGTTCCCTGTCCCCAAGGGCAAACCTGAGGCTTTTGAGCCCGCCAGGGAGAGCTTGGCCCTGGGTTGCAAGGCACATACCCCAGTGGTCTCACTGTATGGGTCTTGCTGACTACCTTGGCAACACATAACAGGACCTGGTGGATGGTTTGGGCCCCGCAGCCAGTGCTGGTTCCTTCAAATGGTGCAGCTCTTCAGGACTGTCTGTCTCCTTCATTTCAAATCCCAGAGCCCTGGGAGTGGCTGTTTGTCCTAGCACCATGGTTTTTGGACAGGAAGCAAGAGTTTCCGGACCAACTGGTGATCAGAAGACTCTTCCCCTAGGAACAACGGGTCCCTTTTTCTGTGGCCTTTTTATAAATTTTAATCTTCCTCCTTTGACAAACTTCCCCCCTCTCTCATGACTAAGGGACAAGGACAAACCAGCCCCACAAAAGAGATCCAACCCTCCAAATTATCACCTACCCTGTGGAAAAGCCCTACTTATCTCATCACTGCCTCCCTCTGTAGAGAAATATGGGGACAGAAAAAAAAAATCCATAATCTGAATTTCCAGATTACCTTTGGAATTGTGTTTTTGTTGTTGTTCAGAAAACAAAAATAATGCTATAAAATGAAATTTTGCTAAGCGTCAAGATCTTCCACCTGTTTTCCTCCTATGTGGAATTTTTAGTTTAAAAACTAGTTAATGAAATAACTTACCTTTTTGGCAAGATGTATGTTTGAGAGTGCATATGGAGACAATCCCATTTTCAGATACCCTTTGCGTTCTGTTTTTCTGAGGTACACATAATGCTGTATGCACTTGCAACTGATATTACCCCAGGAGGGCAAATATGGCAACCCTGAAACAGAAGTCGTCACCCCCCCAGGAGACAGAGCAGTAACCCCACACTCTGTGTGTGTGTGTGTGTGTGTGTGTGTGCACATACATAGTCATAGCCTTGCGCCCGGAGGAGGGAGGTGTAGAAGAGGGAGTGTTACCCCTTCCAAACTCTGGCAAGAGAACAAAGAGAATAGACTCCTCATCCCAATGTATGCTATGGGGCATATGCTATATACATCCATCAGCCATCTGTCCATCCTTCCATCCATGATTCCCTCCTTTCCTCTCTCCCTCCGCTCAACTAAGAATTATTGGGTAGTTGTTCTGTGTCAGACGTTATGCTCTGTGAGTTATGTGGATTCTCACTTAATCCTCACAATAGCCCCATAAGGAAAGGCACTTGTTATTTTCCCTAGGTAAGAAGGCAAAGGCTCAAAGAAGTTGGTAACTTGTCCAAGACATACAGCTGTTAGAGGCTGAACTGGAAGTCAGTCCCTCATTTTCTAACTCCACAGCCTGAGCTCCTTCTGTTATATCATGCTTTTCCCAAGAGAGTGGGGAATAACAGAGGAAGTCAAGTGAATGCCATCCGTGGAAGGGCTAAGAGGGGGAAGGGATGGGGATGCCTTACAATAGGCATATTGGTTCAGCCCTGCCTCCTTCTGAAAAGGGTTTCAAATGTATTGGCATAAGTATATTTAAATTCAAGTTAGAGCAAGATAGTCAAGTCAAGATGGCCCAAAAAGAAGGTAAAAAGTCACAACTGGATATCTAATCCTAGGAAACATTCTGATAGTACCTAAATTAATATCACTAGAAGAACTTAATTCTTTCATGAAACTTCGAGGACTGGAAAATTGGGGGAGATGTTGACTGAGCCCCTGCTATGTATGTTGCATACACAGCATGTATCTATAATATGCTCTGTATGTTAGAGATAGAAGCTGTAGATTTAATGATTTCATTTATTTATTAAGACTTGGCCTAATTCCCTAAATAGCTTATGGGATATATAAACAAAATCATGCTTAGGAAATAACCAAAAAACAAACAAACAAACCAACCCAAGAGAACGATGGAAATAACACATTTTAAAAGGAAATCAAGACTAGAGAGTAACCATAAGGCAGAAGTACAGAGCAAACAGTTCAACACAGTTGCTCTGATTGGCCCACACCATTGCCTGTGAGCTTCCTGGTGGACAAAGTGAAAAGGGAAACAGAATCAGTCATGTGATTTTTCCTTGTCCGAGAAGAGAAAATAAAGCAGTTTCTCCCTAAAAAAAAATGATGAAGAAAAGTTCACATTCTAGTGGATAGGTTTAGGTTCTCAGTCTTTCAGAATTTGATTTAATTTATCAGTAAACATTTAATTTTTATTGCCAAATTTCTAAAACAGCTCTTGGAAAATGTACACTGTTTTTAATAACATTTGTAACTTGTCTAAATTCTGGTAGCTTTGTGGTTTGTGCTGATATATTGAGGGATTTAAGGAGGAATGTTAGCTGCTTAGTATACTTTCTGGCACATGGTAGACATTCAATAAAAAAAAAATTTTGAGCAAAGGAATAGAATACAAACAAGGTGGCTATTGAGCAGAGAGAAACAGGATGAATTTAATAAAAATAGTGGAAATTCTACAAATTGAGGAATAAGTGATTTCTGAACTTGTTTGTGTTTTGTCATTGAACAAAGCCACCCTTCCCAGCAACTTTATGCCTCGAATTTGAACGTTCAGACATTTCTGCAATGCTAGAATTAGAAAACGTTACTGGTTTTCACGTATTTTAACTGAATTCCTCTAATAAAAGCAGATAGCTTTTAGTTCATATTCTTGAGGCATGATTTTATATAATAAGATGTGCACATTTTAAGTGAATGGCTTGAAGTTTGCCGAGTGGATTACCTCCATGTAACCACCACCTCACAGAAGATACAGGACGTTTCAAACACCCAAGAGAGTTACCTTGGGTCTCTTTACAACTAAGCCCCCCACCCCTCTTCTCAGACAACCGATTATTGAGTTGATGGGTCTTTAATCTGTTTTTCATGTTCTTAAGGTTAAGATTTAGCTGGAACAAAGGTTTAAAAGTTTTGACGCTACTCCTTAAGTGTAACCCTCTTATTTTAGCAATGGGGAAACTGAGGCCAGAAATCTTGTCCTAGATTAGTCAGCAGTAAAACTGATGGAGCCATCTTTCTACCGTATGCCCTACCTGAATAATTCTGCATTTACAGCTGAGGGGGTCTCTTGGGAGAGGAGCCGGCAGGGAAAGTAGATGACATATATTTCACTGAAGTTAAAAATTGCAGTGGCGGTGAAAATTATTCTGAATTATCCTTAGAATTATTAAGAAAATGACACCCTTAAATAAATGTTTGAAAGAAATGAGTTTGTTGGGAATAATACCTTACAGCCACTTCTCAGAAGTCCAAAGAGAGAAGCAAATTAAGAGATGCCCTTCAAGCAATTGGGGGGAAAAAACAACAACACAGAGTTCCTAATAAATACCTCACCAATCCAATTATAACATTCAAATCAAGGAGAGAAAAATAAAGTATCAAATATAATGAAAGCCTTCTTTTCCATCGAAAACACAGCCTGCTTCTCATTGTCCAGTGCTCAAGGGGATTTCAAAGTCAGCATTTATAGGAGAGGGGGGGAAATGCCATGTAAATCAAAGTGAAATAATCCAATTTTTCTGGTGGAAATGACTGCAGTTGTTTGATGTAATTTTGACATTCAGCATAATTTCAGCATCGGCATTGAAGTTACGGAGCTGGGGTATCTCCGTGAGAGTTATGTAGTAAGAATTGACCAATCAGGAAAATCTAAGTTAGACTTTGAATGCACTGTGGCCTTATGCAGTTTGGGGGAATATAAAGCCTTCAACTGGATTCACTGCCAATAGAAAGGCAGACAACACCTGTTTCCGTTTGTAGTGGGTTAACTAGCGTCCCCCCCAAATCCATGCCCATTCAGAACCTGAGAATGTAACATTATTAGGAAATAGGTCTTTGTGGATGCAATTAGTTAAAATGAAGCCACGCTGGATTCAGGTGGGCCCTAAAACCAATGATTGGGGTCTTTCTAAGAAGAGGAGAGGACACGTAGGCACACACGAGAGGGAGGAGGGAGGCAGAGGTTGAAGTAATGTAGATATATACTAAGGCTTGCAGCGGCCACCAGAAGCTGGAGGAGGCAAGGAGGAAGCTTTCCCCAGAGCTTTCAGAGGGAGGGAGGCCGTGTGACACCTTGATTTAGGACTCCTGGCCTTCAGAACTGTGATATAACACATTTCTATTGTTTTACGCCACCCACTAAGGGCACCCTTTATGGTGACCCTAGGAGATCAATGTCCTGGTGTTGTGTCAGAACCCTCCTGCTTCCAGAAACAAGAACCAGTCACGATCATGATGCAGAATTACAAGGGATCTGGGAGGTGGCCTTTCCCAACAGAGAAACTGGGTTCATGGTATTTTGAGTCAGCATTTGAGCTTCTTCCAGAAACCCTCTGAGAAGTTCTAGCGACTCCTCCCCTCCCGTGAATGAAAAGCAGAAGCCTCAGTGAATCCTAAAGCGTCCAGCAGGAAACCAATCTCCCTTCCTGCTGATGCTTGTTCCACTTTTATAGTGAAAAACCATAGTGATGCTGACACAGTACACCTCTACCAGAAGACAAGCCCCAAATGGTTTCCCAGAGAGCATGCTCTGAGCACAGGACAGCTTGAATGAACAGCCCCTTGGGCTTCTTTTTTTTTGTCCAGAACCACCCAGCCTCTCCAGAGACCAGTAGGGTTCATAATCTCCAATATGATGGGAAGAGACAGGGGCTTAGAGTGAAGTGGGAGGGGGATGTTGGGGGCAGGGGAGCTCACATAACAAGCAACCACTGGGGTATGACACATAGAATCTGCCCTTCTGCAGAGACAGGTCTTGTTGAGACTTACCTCTGGGTTACCATAGCCTGGAAGTCTGTTGTGCAGACAGAACTTGGTCTAATCCCAAGGGGCAGATAACACCGTTCCATGAAGGTTAATTGTGGTGGCAAATGGGATTATTGTTCAGCCAGTCTGCTTCAGCCACTCTACTCTCCTCTCATAGAATTAAGGTCCTGTATTAGTTTCCTGCGGTTGCTGCAACAAAGTACCAGAAATCAAGTAGCTTAAAGCAACAGCCATTTATTCTATTCTCTGACAGTTCTGGAGGCCAGAAATCTGAAGTTTAGGTGTTGGCAAGGCCACACTCCCTCTGGAGGCTCTAAGGGAGAACTTGTGCCTTGCCTCTTCCAACTTCTGGCTGTGTCGGCGTTCCTTGGCTTGTGGCTGCATGTCTTCCTGCCCTGTCTTCACATTGCTTTCTCCTCTGCGCCTGTCTTTAAACTCCCTCTGCCTCTGTCTTACAAGGATACGTGCAATTGCATTTAGGGCCAACCTAGATAAGCCAGGTTAAATTCCTCTTCTCAAGACATTGGTTTAGTCACGTCTTTCTCCATAGGAGGTAATATTCACGTATTCTGGGGATTGAGTCCTGGACATGTGTTTTTTGAGGAACCACTGTTTAGCTGACAATAGCCTCCATGCCATGTGGTTTTCCACTGTCTCTCACTAGAGGTGGAGTTGTCTTTGCGAGCTCATGCATTTCTGCTCTCTCCTCTTACACTCCTGCCACTTTGCCGTGAGATGAGTGCATGCTAGATAGTGCTTCTCTGTCATTCTAGGACCAGAATGAGACCCAGGATGAACAGACTTGACCTGACCCACAGTTTAGAGCAGAGCCAATGAAGCCACGCCACAGACTAGGGAGGCAATGATAAATGCTTGTTATTGTACACCACAGAGATCTGGGGGCTGTTTGTTACTGCAGCAAAAGCTGACTAATATAATGAAGATTGCATATTGGTTACAAGTAGGCTCTGTGATACTTCTGGGACTTTGAGCATGATGGTCTCCCTGAAATGTCTCTCACCTTATCCTTCTGGGGAATGCTTCTTCCTACTTTTCTTCCTCTATCAGGACTTAACAAAATTCAGATGGAAGTATATCCCCATAATGCTTTACTTTCACATATCTGTCTAGCCCACTACATGTCAGTGACAGGGACATTGCTGAAGTGTCTCTATATACCTGAGTGAATGCATAAAAATGCAAATGAGTGAATGACTGGAGCCTCCACAACTTCTAAGCGCTGTAAGAATCGCAGGCAGTTTTGTACTGGGCCAGGGTGTGTAATGGTTACGTGCAAGGGCCCTGGAGCCGAACTGCCTGGGTTTGAATCCAGACCTTGCACTAAATAGGAATGGAACTTGAGCTAGTTCTTTAACCTCTCTGGTTTTTCCCCCATGTGTAAAACTGGAACACTTGTAGCCCCCAACTCGTAGGACTGGTGTGAGTTGAAAACGAGTAAGCAATTGGAATAGTGGCTGGTCCCAGGTAAGCACTGTCTCAGCCAGGGCTCAGCAAACTATGGGCCATAGGCCAAATCTGACCCACAGCCTGTTGTTAAAATATGGCCTGCCAGCTAAGATTTTGCACTTTTAAATTGTTGAAAACAAATTCTTTAAAAGGGGGACATTTCACGACACATGAAAATTATGTGAAATTCAAATTTCAGAGTTTGTAAATAAAATATGATTAGAACACAGCCACGTCCACTTGTTGACATACTGTCTATGGCTGTCTTTTTGCCACAATGGGAGAGCTAAGTGGTTGCAACAGAGACCGCATGGCGCACAAACCCCAAAATATTTACCGTCTGGTCCCTTACTGATAAAGCTTTCTGGCTCTTGATCTAAGCTCTTACAACTTACAATTGTAGCAAATGTGCCCAAGTTGTGGAGCTCCAAGGCCAGCCAGCACTCCCTCTCTGCTTGACCTCACCTGAGTTGACCAGTCTAAGGATGATTTCTGCAAAAATCACCCCAGATTAGCAGTATTGTTGATTTTCATTCAGAAGCAGGGACCGCAGGAAATGGAAATTCACTTCTTCTTCATCTCTTCTCCCTTTATTTTTGTCATCTGTGTGCACCCTTCATTACTCTCAGAATGATGTCCCTTAGGTAATAAATGAGCAAATAGGAAACAAACATAACAAATAAATAGATGAGAAAAAAACAGGATTCCGGGGTTACTTATTCACGGCAGTCTGAGCTGTCTCTGATTTACTGTGAAAATGCAGAAGCCTCCTGTTTTCCGCTTCATCTATTCCGATTAATTAATCCATTCAGTAATTCATGAACATGTATTTATTGAGTACTCATATGCCAAGGATTGTGCCACGTGCTGGGGCTCAGACAGTGAACAGAATGAACACTCTGGCCCAGACCTCACCAAACTCCTCGTGTCAGGGCCAGTGCAGGCCCGTACGCAGTGCTGAGGTGAATTAGAGAAAGGCACTCCATTCCTTTGGGCAGAGTGCGTGGCTAAGCACATGGGACAAGGACCGGATGTCAACCCAACTCACTCCCCGAGCCAGTGACTTGCAAAGTGCACAACCGACACAACTGTACGTGGCTCTGAGTCTCCTGGGAGGTACTAGGGACAGCGGAGACGTAGGGGACGGGGGAGGTGGAGATTGAAGGGTATACCAGGCAGCATCTGACCCAGGCCTGGTTGAGCCGAAAGAGGCGTCTCAGACGGGGTGACCTAAAGAGGAGGCCAGAGCAGTGGAAACAGCCATACAATAAGGAAGCATTCTTTCCCCCTGATATTGTTTCTTTTAAATATGGGAATTCCGAGGCATAGAGAGTTCAATCATTCTTTGCCTGTTTCTGAAACATCCGTTGTAAAAGAAAGAGAGATAATTTATATGCTACCATTTAGGCCTTTTCAATACAGTCACTGGCTTGCATTTTGGCAATGGCACTAAATGACTTCAGCAAAAAAGATGTTGTTATTATTATTATTATTATTATTATTATTCAGAAGCTTTTATTTGGTCATATAAATCATTACACTCACTTAAGTTTCTGCCTCCACCAAGACCAAGAATTATATCTACCAGTATTCTCAGGCCCTCTGCTACAGTATAGAACCTTAAATTGCAACTTGCAAGAAAAAGAAATAACCGGAGGAATTTGTCACGATTGGAAAATCAGATCCTGGGAAATCAAAACACACTTTGCTATAGGGATGAATTTGCATGTGTGGCAGCTTACATATTAAAACAACACTGGATGTCATAGGCAAGATCTGCTTCTCTTTCCACTGGGGTGTTTATTTTCATAACCCCGTCATTTATCAAATATCCTTGCACTTAAGGCATCTCTAGACCCTGTCATGTGTATTTTAAAGAGAAGACCCTCCTTATGTGAACCCGCTCCTCTGAAAACTAAATCCATATGGAACTTTCAATCTATATAGATGAAGGCAGACATACAAGGTATGTTATAGAATACCAGTGTAAGAGACTGCTCTGTTAATAAAACTCAGGGAATTTCTAGTAGCAGCTGTGATAACAGAACCCACAGAGTATCATGCAGGGAGAGTAATAAAGTACAGTAAAATAATTCAGGTTGTATCTTTGAAACTCACCCTGTATCACAGTTCCAAGTCTGGTCACAGCACTAGTCAGTGCCAAAACACCCCACCCTCCCCAGAAATTATAGAAACCTGGGAGCCTTTCCTGAGTCTCCTTATTTGTTATGATATCATATGTAATTTTCCCAGATAACCCCTTTTCCATGTGAAGCCAAATGCTCATCTGGAATTCCTTATTCTTCTTCCTTGCTCTATTTTTTTTCCTAAGACTTTATCACCCTCTGACATGGCACACATATTAGTTAGCGAAGGCTGTGTAACAAATACCCCAACACTTAGTGACTTTAAAATGACATCATTATTACATAATGTTTGTGGATGAGAAACCTGGGGATGGCTTAGCTAGATCCTCTAGCTTGTGGTATCTTACCAGTCTGCAATCAAGGTGTTGGCTAGGACTGTGGTCATGTCAAGACTCAAATGGAAAAGGATCCAGCAGGTATCATTGGGAGCCATTTCGAAGTTGTATATTAAACCACGTAATTATTTATTTGTATATCATCCCTAGCCCACTAAAATAGAAACTATGTAAGAGCAAAGATTTCTCTTATTTGTTCCTCACTACATCCATGGTGCTAGATATTTGTTGAATGAACTCAAATGTTTGTTGAATGAATGAACCAATGTAGAGACTGCTTTAACGCCCCAGAGAAGTCTTGTGTGTGTGTTATTTGTTTTCTTTTTTCAGGGTAAATGAATCTGGAGATTTTTGAGTGTCAAAAGTTTGAGACTGTATAAAAGCTATTTAGAGAAAAGATTTATTTTAACAGTTGTGGTAGGCAGAATGATCCTCTCCAAAGATGTCCGTGCCCTAATCGCTGGAACCTGTGAATATGTTACCTGGGATGGTAAACAGGGAGTTTGCAGCTGTGATTGAAATTAGAGCCCTTGAGATAAAGAGACTATTTTGGATTATATGGGAGGGTCTAATCTCATCACCTGAGTTCTTAAAAAGGGAGAAGCTTTCCTAGGTGGGCTCAGAGAGCGATCTGATGACAGCAGAATGTCCCAAGATAGAAGCTTGAGAAGGATTTAAATCCATGGCTACCAGTACTTCTGAGGTGTAGTGGAATATGTGCAAGGACTGGAGAAAGTCCTCTAATTGCTGAGGGACTCCCCTGCTAACGGCCAGAAGGAAACAGAGGCCTCAGTACTGTAACCACATAAAACTTAAACTTAATTCTGCCACACGCTGAATGGGCAACACTGTCTCTCCCTTAGAAGAGCCCTCACAGAGAAACACAGCTTGCTAACACTCAGTTTTAGTTCGCTGAGATCCATACTGGGCTTCTGACATCCAGAACTGCATTATAATAAATCTGTGCTGTTTTCATTCACTAGACTTGTGGTCATTTGTTCTGGCAGCCATAGCAAACAAGGACAACTGTGCTAACAGCTCTGAGGCCTGGCGAAGTGAAGCATGACAGAAGCTTTGGGAATACGGTGTTTCCCTGAAAATAAGACCTAGCCGGACCGTCAGCTTTACTGCGTCTTTTGGAGCAACAATTAATATAGGACCCAGTCTTATTTTAATATAATATAAGACCAAGTCTTATATAATATAATATAACATTATACCTGGTCTTATATAATATAGCACCGGGTTTTATTTTACTATAAGACCAGGTATAATACAATACAATACAATACAATACAATACAATACAATACAATATATTATCGGGTCATATATAAATTTTTGCTCCAAAAGACTCATTAGAGCTGATGGTCCAGCTAGGTCTTATTTTTAGGGAAACGTGGTAGCAGTGGAGAGGTTTAGCATTTTCTGTCACCATTGAAATGACCCAAGGACTGTAAAGCCTAAGCCTTTTGAAAGACCCTGATTTTCAGGGAAATCCTGCTAGAACCAGGGATTGTGGACCTCAGGAAAGAACAATACATATTTATTAATACTCATCCACAAAGGATTAGAGATTTGAGATGAGCTCTTTGCTCCCAATGAGGCTTTGGGGAGGAGAACGTCTTTTCTTGGAACATGTTGTCTCAGGAAGTTCTGATATCCTCCTTCCAGGTTAACATAAAGAGAACGTTGCCATGAGAAATATAGGTTAGTTAGTACAAGAAGAGTAGGTTGCCCTTAACTTCCCAGTTTATCTCTTTAAGTAAGCTTATGGAAGTGTAGCCAGCATGCAGAAAAAGAATGCAAACCAGTGGATTTTCACAGAAGTGGAAACACCCGTGTGGGATTCATTGTGTGTTCATTGTGGCAATAGTCAGTTTATTCTCATTGCTGAATGCCAATTAAGTGGACAGACGACAGGCTGCTTAACCTTTTTACTGTTGATGGACATTTCAGTTCCTTCTGCTGTGGGGGCTCTTGTGACTTGCTGCTATGAAATTCTCATATACCAACACATTTCTGTGGGCTAGATATACCTGGGATGGGGCAATCCCTGGGTCAGAAGCACCATTTGGGGTTCTGCTAATTACAAGGAGTGCAGGCCTAGGGCTAGGTGATATGAAAGGTGTGAGTTGTGCCAAGACAGGATCGGATCCTGTCTTTATTTTACATTCTGATATTTGCTCATCGTGGAGGGTCGGGCATTAATTGCGATGTTTTGTATGAACGATAATTTTGATTTTTGGTGTCCCTTAAATTTTACTCCCAGCATGGAGGCCTCCCTCACTCACCCCAGTTCCAGTCTGAGCGGGTCTAAGAAACGTAATAGATGCCACCTGTGTACCCTCTTCCTGTTTGGTCCCAAAAGGTCCATTAAGGCTCTACCAGATTGAAAAGCATCCTCAGCGCTTATGCGGGTACCCACACTATCTCGTGGGGGCATTTTCTTTTCTTTTTTCTTTTTTTTTTTTTTTTGTTGCAAATAGGTTCTTTTTATTCACAAAGACCTTTGCAATGTGGTCTGAAATTTGTTGGCCTGCGGGAAAATACTTCAAGTTTGACAATTAATTAATTAGTTAACGAATTGTGTTGGGGTGACCAGGCTGGCTTCTCAGGCCCCCATTCTTTGTTCCAGACTATGTTAAAAAATAATAGTTAAAAAAAAGGGGGGTGGGAGTGGGGTGGAGGATGTTGTTTATAAAGATTTGGCTGTGTGAGGGGCTGCAGTCACAGCCAAATTAAGTCCAAATGCTCCTGAAATTCCCTTTTCCTCCATTTCTTTAACATGAAGACATTCTCAATCACCTGTTTCCTATCTCCTTAGCCGGCTCTATCCCAAGGCTTATACCAGGAGCAGGTATCAGCCTGATAGGATGACACTTTCCAGGGCTTGGTTTATTGGGTTTCAGTAAGCAAATCCTCTTAAGAAAAATTGTTTATCAGTCGGCCTAATTTACTCATCCTGAGCAGAACATTTTTTATTTTGTTACGTGCTAGTGTTCAGGTTTTCTGGGTAGAGCAACCCTGCATGCAAATCCAGGCTCATTTACAGTTGGAAGGCAGGGGAGAGCTGGGGTTGGAAACTGAGGTCCTAAGTGGAATGATGGTGAATGATTTCACTAGGGGGGGAACTGGGCCGTAGAATAATGAGTTCGGAATTGACTGGGACCCAGAGCTGTAAAGCTGGGCCTGTGCTGTGTCCCCTAATGAGGAATCTGCCCTAGGAATGAAGTCACTGGTAGGAAAAGCTCTTCGTCTGCTTGTTCCTTTGTCTGACCAGGGATTCTGTCCTTATGTCTATGTCTTGGTTAATTTCATGAGGCAGCGACTGCTTCCCAATCGCTAGGCTCCCCCAACTGTCTGGTCCGTTTGGTGTTTTTCTCATTTGTGATACAGGCTATGCCTTTGTGTCTGGTCCTCAGGGCTGATTGAAGCTACCAGGACTGCCCTCTAAGCCCATAGTCAGCTTGACACAATACCAGGCGGTGAGCTCCCAGATTGTCTAACTACTTGCTCTCCCCATTTCCGCCTCACATTCCATTCCTGTACTCCCTGGATTTGGACTATGTGTGGCACGTCCCCATTTATAGATTCTCATGACCATTCTCTCCGGTTCTTAACAGGATTTCTCCAACTTGCCCATGTGGGTCCCCTCATTCTCACAGTTTGGACTCTTCATCTACGAATAAGGTGATGAAACATCCTCAGTAAACCACAGTGCCTGCTCCCTCTCCCTCCTTCCCCTTGCCAGAGAGCCCTGAGTGCTGACCACTGCTGGGGAACATGAGAGCCCAGGAGTGGGGCCTGGACAGTTAGAAATATCAGAATCATGCTACCTTCACATCTTTATAGTCACCATTTTATTCTCATTACCAAAGAAATACATACCTGTCTCTTAATGCATGTAACTTAGAAAGTGAAAGTACCTTGTAATCCTTCCCAACCCCTCCAACAGTTTGACATGTGTTCCTCCAAATCTATATTATATATATGTACGTGTGCATATATTTCTATATTCACTTAACTAGACAGATGAGCTAGCTTTTCATGTCAGTACATAGAGATCTGTCTCATTCTTTTTAATGGCCGTGGTGAGTTGCATTGTAGCAGTGTACCATAATTTATTTATCCAATTAAAACCGGAGAATCTTAAAATGCAGCTAGTGCTTTCAAGCAGAGGAATTCCCTCTACAGCATCTCTGCGGGATGCTAGCCCAGCCCACACAGGTCTTGAGTTTCCTCGGGTACAGAAAGTTTTGATGGATCTAAGTCTCTGGGGTGGTGTCTTTATTACTGCCTCATTTGAATGACTGGCTATTACCTCAAGACTAAGGGAGATTTCCAGCTATGCTTGTGTCTAAGATATTTTAAAGCTATGCAGCAGTTCTGGTAGATAAGTCTGTAGAATCACTGCCATGTAGACATTAGGGTTCCCCAATGGTTCATCCTTGGCCCTTTCCTCTTTTCACTCTACCTAACCTCATCCACTTCCTTGACTTTCATATCTGCTTCAGACTTGAAATATAACTGCTTCTCTACCTTGCCACACGCTGGTGTAGACACATGGACTCACCATGTTCAAAACTGGTTTCATCTTTCCTGCAAGCCCCTCTTCCTCCTCCGGCATGCCTACCTAGTTGGACCCTCAGGGGATACTGGCTTTCATTCTTGTTGACTTTTCCGTCTACCTCATACCCTACCTCCCAAACATTTCTAGGATGGCCTATCTCCTCTCCAGGCCTATCGTCACTTCTCTGATTCTGGCCGCTGCATAGACCTCGACCACTCTTGTCTCTCTCCAGGTCACTCAAGGTCACTGTCAGGAAAAGCTCATTTGATGACATCCACACAGACCCCTCCCACCTGGCTCTCCACCTCCTACAGAGTAAAGCCCAAGCACAGAACACCTTCCATACTCTGACCCTCTGCCTTCCTTTCTACCCTCATCTTCTGCTCTGCACAGGTATACATTAGGTGGGTGCAAAAGAAATTGCGGCTTTTGCAATTATTTTTAACCTTTTAAACTGCAATTACTTTTGCACCGACCTAATAACACTTGACTTTTCACTGCCATTCCTTCGGCTATGACTCTTCTCTGGATCATTCCCTTTAAGTCTAAGAAGCTATTCCTTCCTCTAAGGAGCCTCCCCTGATCACCTAGATGGGATTAGGTATTTCTGTTCTGTTCTCCAATAGGACAGCCCCTCACTTGACTATTGACCTTACCTCATGCAGTGAAATCATCCATTCGCACTCTTTCTGTGGGTTCTCCGAGGGGAAGACTCTGCCTGACTCGTATTTGTATCCCTTGCTCTTAATACAGGAACTGATGCATAACACATAGTGGGCATGGGACAGATGGATGGATGTATGGATGGAGGGATGGAGGGATGGAGGGATGGAGGGATGGAGGGATGGAGGGATGGAGGGATGGGAGAGTCTGAAGAGCTGCCATGAATACTCTGGTTTCAAGCATCAGTGGAATGAAGCTGGACGGTTTGCGGTAACTCAACCCTCCCTTTGGTTCACGGCACAATGTCCTCTGTCCTGGAATGTCCACAGGGCAGTAATCAAGTCTGGAAGGAGAGGTGATCCTGTCTTCACCTTGCCTGAGGCACCCTTGCCTGAGGCAGCCTCTGCTGCAATGTCTGAGGGGAGATTGGTCCTCTCCAATGCTGCGGGAAGGTTGATAAATGAAAGGTGGGGGTCTGCTAGGAGCAGTGCACAGTGCAAAGACACCATAGACAGAAACAAAGGACACATTAACTAAGAAATGGCCCAGGTGAATTTCCTCCTTGAAGGGAGGCTCCTTCAGTCTCTCTAATAAGGGTGATACTATTAAGAAAATAATAATAGGAATGTACACTGTAAGGATCTTTGTTCCAGATGACACTGACGAACCTGTTCCCAGCACGGTCAGTGTCATCCTAGGAATTAGTATAATGTGACATACTGTCTCCCATTGATCGGAAGGCTTCTGGGGGCCCTGGAAGTGGCCCAGGGTCACCTAGGTATTAAGTGGCAGGATCAGGCTCTGATCCCAGGCAGTCTGACCCCAGAGCCTTCTCTGTCAGCAGCACCCAAAAGGGAAGAGGGTGAGGGAGGAGGATCTAGTATTTCTGGAAGCCAGTGCAAGGTGTTTTTCCCCAGGCTGGTCTCCCAAAGTCCTCATAGCAGATTTTATTTTTGACACTAACTGGAAAAGAAGCAGGGGTCCCCCGGTAGTTAGAAAGTGTCAGAGTCAAGTCAGAGCCCAGCTCTTTCTCTGCCTGCTTTTCCAAATGAGAACGGGCAGGATGAGTGATCCATGGTTGCAGAGCCAGGTGTACCAGCGTGCCACTCCGGGTCTCCAGGGACAGAGTTTTTAAGTCCTGAAACTTCTACTTTGTCGATTCTCAATGCAAATGCTTCTCCTACTGATTTGCCACCACATTCCTCTCAAATAAATGGATTGACAGGCTGTCTAATTTCCTTGTGTCTTCTCAATCCAAGCGTGCTGAGCACAGGGCCTTATCCTCTGCACTGGAAGGTTCTCATTTAAAATGCAGACTGATGAGTTTCATCCATATGCAAAGACAAAAGCAGAGCTATTTACTATGAGGAACAAGAAAGTGAGGCTCTTGGAACCGGTAGTAATTTCCAATGACTTGGGGGGTGCTCTAAAGTCTCCTAGAGTTCTCTCAATGATTAAGTCTTCTGAATCTAAGAAACACTAGATCAATGTAGACAGTGAGAGAGTTTTTCTTTTTCTTTCTTTTCTTTTCTTCTTTGTCTTTTTTTTTTTTTTGATCCCCTTTTGCATCTTGGGTAAGAAAAAAGAATTTTCCCCCCAAAGCTGCATTGAGAATTATTGTATGTTTGGAGTAGATTCGAATAGACAAAAGGGCTTCTGTTTCTTTTATTTCATTTTAAAATAACGTCAGAGTTGCCCCTATCAGGGAAAAGTCCTTCTTTCAATCATTTCAGTTCTTTTTCATTTTTTTTTTATTGAGGTGTGCAATGCAGTGAATGTATAATTCTTAAGTGTACAATTTTTTTACCTACACATACACCCATGTGTCCACCACCCTGATTAAAATACAGAATATTCTCAGCACCCAAAAAGGGTCCCTCGCATCCCTTTCCAGTTGATACGTCTTCTAAGTAACCACTGTGCTGACTTCTATCATCATAGGTGAGTTTTGTCTGATTTGAACTTCATGAACGGGGAGTCACAGGATGTATATTTTGGTGCTGGTTCGTTATCAAACTTAGCATTGAAAGCTAGGTGTTCTATAACCAAACATATAACCACATATAACCAAATGGTCCCTGGTTGAAAGGTCTTAATGTGTAATAAGTATATGAAACAATGTTTCTGGGAGAGTTTAATAGATGTTGTTTGCAAAAAAGGAGAAGGACTTTACAGGTTTTTACCACCACATTGCCCCGCCCCCACCACGTGAAAATCACCGGAATAATCTGGGCAGCATATTTAGGATGGACCGCTTAAGATATGTTAACTGGTCTACTCAAAAGTCTACTTTGTGGGAGGTGGAGGGGCCCCTCAAAGGCTTAGTCAGATAACCTGAGAGCAGCTGCAAGCATTGATTTGTGATAAAGCTTGTTTCTCACACAGGCAGCTCTAGCCCACCCACGGTGAGTAACAATAACGATTTATTTATTTCAGGATAGTTAATGATTCTTCTAAATGATGTAGAGGACAGCTGGTGGTCAAACGAATTTAGGAAGTATTTCATGCCTCTCTACCTCCCTCTTGGAGATTTATAATGCTCGTCAGTAATTAGCATATTAAAGGTACTGATAAGTCCTGCTGTAGGGATAACTATTTAATTTGGTTTAATCAGCATTAACTAAACATCTTTGTCCACAGAACCCTCTTACCATGGAGAATCTTGTTCTATTTCACAAAGCTCATGTGTCTTATAATCTAGGTACTGAAAGCCAGCAGAAAGGAAATCAGTCTTTGGGTGGGAGAATTTTATTTAGGTTTACGTTTTTGTTCTAATAAACATATGGCCTCCATCTGTATTTTCTCAGATTGTCCTGAGTTTTAAAAAAAATATCTAAATCCTCAAAGTGAATACAATATCACCTTCAAAACTTTTTTTCAAAACATGAGTTGGAAATACCCATTTTGGAAAATTTATTTTATTCATCTTATGTAAACTTCATTTTTCTTATTCTTGCAGCTAATTATTTTGAATCACGGGGGGGTGTGGGGGACCTGAAATGCTTCTCTTTCCCATAACTGCACTGCTGTCTCAAAAAAGCAAGAGAGATGAGCCCACAGTGGACCTAGAGGACCCTGAGCTGGCAAGGGAAGGTGATGGGTGAGCAGGGAAGTCACAGTTATCAGAGTTGTGCCAGACACTCTGTAATCAGGGTTTATTATCTCTCTTGACCTTTTCTTTTCTCTGTGCTGTGTGTTGGAGCAATCAATAAATGCTTCCAAAATTCCTACCCGTTCTCCACAGAGGTCCAGATTTTCTGTCTGCAGGAATCCATAGTTTCATCAGTTAAGAATCTATCCCATTATCAGATGGACATTTTATTAGCTTTTCAGCCAAAGTCGTTTCTGCTAATTTGCTAATTCATTCATATGCTCTCTGCCAGCCTCTGGGCATCATGGACCGTTTTCAGCTTACTTTTGTTTGGCCAGACACAAAGTGGGTGCTGCTTTTACTTGTATTAAGTCCTTTGGCGAGAGGGAAGGCTCAGGAGGGACCTGATAGATCTCACTGCTCAAAGAAGATAAATTGCAAGTATAATGATGCTTTGGAATCACCTGATCTCAAAAAATTTCACGAGTGACTTAAAAAAAAAAAAAAAAAGTCCTGGTTCATATGAGGTTTTGTTGTCTCAGATTGTCAGCTTGTGTGGTGGACTAAATTCAATGTACAATCAGCATACGTTTTTAGCACTTTTATCATGTGATAGGTTCTGAGAGGGAGTCTCAGAAGATAAATCTTGGCCCTGGATTTCAAGGAGTATGCAGCCCATCTATTTAAAAAAAAATAATTAGTCACAAAATAATGTGTGAGTGGTCTACACGGAAAGGGCAGTGCTTCCTGTGTACCTATCCCTGTCCTTAGAACACTAATTTATATGCAAGGCGACTGAGGCTCAGAGAAGTTAAGACACTGCCCAAGGTCACACAGCTAGTCAGTGGTAGAGGTGGGATTTATAGCCTTTGAAGAAGAGATCACTGTTTCCGGAGGAAACTGACTTTTACTGAGTGTTTACCAAATGCCAGGTCTCATACTAAATTCTTTCATGCATTATTTGGTTTAATTTTCATAAAAGCTTTTAAGGCAAAGAAGTATGATATCCATTTTTATAGACAATAAATTGAGGCCCAGGAAAGTTGAGTAGCTTGCCCAGAGTCCTGGAGCTCTTAAGTGGCTGATCCAAGGTTCCAATCCAGGTCTGCCTGATTCTAAATTCTGTGCAACAGCACTATGCCTGCTGCGTCTGTTAGGCCAAGACTATGGGTTCTTTCTCTAGCTAGGTAGGTTTTTTATAAAAACACATACGCGTGCGCGCACACTCACCCACCTTCACTCTTCCCTAGCCATCAGAGGCTTGATTTACTCCCGCTAAGGAATGAATGTTGTCACGAAGGCGCCTGTGATAATAGCCTCACCCTCTGTGAGAACAGCCCAGAGCTGCAGTGACCAGGGCTTGTTATCATTATCTTCACGGCAGACACCTGGCCCAGGCGACCCCCAAGGAATTGTCCATGGGAGTCTGTGTACAACACCCCTCCTTCAGTTTGAGGGCGGGCCCCTTCACTTCCCACCAGAGCAGGGTCCTACAGCAAAGAAAGCAAACCTGACGGACCCTTGGGGAGGCCTCAGCCCAGGACAACGCCCAGTGGATGTGTTTGTGGCCAAAAGGGCTGAGTCACCTCTGAGGTTATCCGCACATATCCTGCTCTCTCCATTGTCAGCCACCGTGGGCCTGGGTCACTTGAGTGCTCTGGTTCCGGCATAGGGAGAAGTGAGAGGTCATTTGGTGGAGAAAGTGGTTAACAAGTCCCAAGTTCAGAGCAATGGCAAACGTCTCCCCTGCTCTTGGGCCCATCTCCCCTGCCCTTGGGTCCAACATCGATGGCCAAATGAGGAGGGGATTCACCTGGCTCTCAGGGGACCTAGAATCCCACCCTGGTTCTATTCCTTGCTTGTTACATGAAAGTGGGCAGGACCCTGAACCCTCAGTGTCCCCAGGTGGAACAGTGGGGGTTAATAATAAAAGGATGCCAGATCGTTAAATGAGATAGTGAGTAGAAACTGCCCAGGGAATGTCTGGCATCTGGGGGACTGCTATGTCTTTCCTGAATCTTCTCATCGCGACTTGCCACCCCACCCCAGCCCCACCACCCAGTGCACCTTTTCCATCCCTAAGGTCACTGGTGCATGAGGGGTAACTCACATTCCTGCCTTGCCACCAGTGAGCCAGTCAAGAGAGGGCATAAAGGCGATGACAGTTACGTCACTCTGCTCGTCTAACAACTCGACTACAAGGAGGATGGAGAGCTGATCCTTCCTCAAGGGCTCTAAGATCTTCCCGCTTGTCTAGCCCCAAATAATGCCGGGCTCTGCCCCTCTCTCCCTACCCTGGCCCTACTGTCCTTTGAGTTAAGGGAACCCATAGCCTCCCTGTTCTGGCAGAAACTTTGCATCGCTGTTACCTCTGTTAGAACAGAGAAAATACTTAGGTTCATCGTCACTTGTCACTTCCTCTGAAAAGCCTGGTGACCTGGTCACTCCTGTCCGTTGTGTGCTCTCATAGCACTGTGTACCTCACCTCTCAGTACTGCTCATTAATTTAACACTGTTTCTGCACTCGTGTATATGCTCTTCTGTGAGAGCATGGACGACAGATTGTCCCACCCCTCTTCCCTCCCCTCTCCTTTCCTTTCCCTTTTCAGCCCCATTGTGTCTCTATTGCCTCCCACAGAGGTCCTGATGCACGTTTATTGATCAAAGGCAGGAAGAAGGAATGATGCGTGCCCCGTGGGGCCTGGCATGCACTATTAGAACTAGATAGCCCGGCCCTTTACCCCTCACTCCATCCTAGTGAGAGGCAGCTTGGCCCAGCGGTGTGCTGGCAACTTGGTGATGACCTCCTGCAGCCTCCCCAGGAGTGTGCTCGCTGCTGCACTAAGGGCTGCATGGAAAGCAGCTCATGAGGTTTGCTGCTTGTGTGGGAAGGAGCAGGTGGTGACCTAGGTGATGGACTGGAGACTTCCCCGGCAGACTGTGCTCCCTCTTATCAAGCAGAAAGCTGGCAGGCTGTGTTTTAATCAATTGATAGCATCACTCGGCATCCAGTAGCCAGCTCGGGTTTTGCAAAAGCCTAGGTCGCTGATTTTCAGTCTCTCTATCCTCACAGAGATTTCAGGTTGGGGGTGGGAGGCTGCTGCAAGGCTCCTCCTGGAACATTGGAGAGGGGCCAAAGTTTGGCATGCCGTACCTCCCCTGAAGAAGGAAATGAACCCCCAGATATTGGTGGGAAAGAGAAGGGGGGTGCCAAGAACGTCCTGAGGGAAATGAAACTGTCATAGGACTTTGGTCTTCCCCTATTAAGAGGAGGAGCTCTTAGCAACCAGGATCGGTCCAGCTCAAAACTGAAGTCAGTTGAGTCGCTTTAATAAGAATCTTGTCCGTTTGTCCATCCCTCTGCAGTTATAAATACTTTCCACATCTCCTTTTCTTTTCATGGCCCTTCACAGACCCAATCCCATGACCCAGCATTTTCCGCTTTCATTGTCCACCCTTTGTCTTCAGTGTGTCTCAGTTCCACGCTGACCTTCTGTCTTGTGTCAGAATAACTTTCCCAGTCTGAGCAGGTCATACGCTGTTTCAGTGGTGGCATCTTCCTGTGACTGTCCCTCCTGCTCAGATGGGTCCTTTCTAAGGTGTACTCATTCTAGTGCTCATCGTTCTAGTTTCAGGGCCGGGATGGGATCTGAGATGCAGAGTATATGTAAGAATAAATGGATGGATGGATGGATGGATGAATGGATGGATGGATAGATAGATGGATGGGATTTTTAGGGGCTGAAAGAGGTAAGGAGATCTGGTTGGTATGGGCTGAGATGGGGCAGTATTCACAGTGGGCCAGTACACAGTGGTCAAGAGCCAGACTCTAAAGTTAGACTGGCAGAGTCTGCGTCATGATGAAGTTAGGCAAATCACTTAGAGTGATCTAAGGCCAGCTTTTCTCAGCTACAAAACAGGGTTGGTAGCAGTGCCTTCTTCAGAGGGTAATTTTGAGGAATAAAGAGTTAAACCATGGAATGTTCTTGGTGCCAGACCTGGCATGTAGGAAATGCCTAGAAACTGGGTATAACATTCAGGGTGCTGATGAAGAGGGGAGAGGGGGAGGAAAAGGAGGAGGTGAAGTAGATCCCTTATGGAGAAGAGCATGTGTGTGGGTCTACATTGCTTTAGTGCCCTTACAGATCTTACCCTGCCTTAATGGCTATGCCCCGGCACCCTGAAGTTCACTCTTTCTTCTATGCCTGCCTTTGGAGTTCTTACTTGGCCTATCTCCACAACCCCACCACTTCATGTTACCTTATTAAACATGCTAAATCTCCCCGGGCCAGTTCTTGCTCTCAGGATGGTGTCTTGCACTTGACATTACTCATCTTGATATGTTTTGGTCAGGGTAGGTTAATCGCCGTAACACACACACACACACACACACACACACAGAGAGAGAGAGAGAGAGAGAGAGAGAGAGAGAGAGAGAGAGAGAGAGAGAGAGAGGATATAATTTTTATTTTTATGCAGGCAACATTCAACATTTTATGAGACAAATTCAACAAGGGTGTTCCTAGTTGGGTGGATCTCCGTCAAGTGGTGTTTCAGGGACTCAGGAGTGTGACTGTATAATTTTCCTAGCTCCCTACTGTCCTCTCTATTTAGCTAGCAGATGGAAAAAGAGAAGGAAATGTATGAAGTGGGACATGTTTATAGACCAGGCTGGAAATGGCATCATTTACCTCATCCACAATCAATTGGCCAGAACCAAGTCACATGACCCTATCTTAACTGCAAGAGATGCTGGGAAATGTAGTTTAGCTCTTTTCCCAGAAAGACAGGGAAATGGGGTTTGATGAACACCCAGTGTCCTGTTAAACCTGGCTTCCATGTCCACTCTTCACTGAGCCACAGCCTTTGGTTCATGGTCCACTGACCTCACCTGTCCAAGCCAGCCTTGCCTAATTCCAGTTTTGTGCCTGGCCCCTAAGATTCCATCCCATATAGAGCTGCTATCCCCGATCCTCGTATGCTCTCCTCACGGTGAAATCTGACAAAACATCTGGATGCCAGGTACATAATACAGTACATTGCCTGGCTTTGGACACCTTTTCTCCTGCATAATGATGTCCACACTCTTGACCATGGCCTGCATGACGAACCTTTTCCTCCTTCCTTTCTCTTTTCTCCTCTGCTTGTCCCAATCTGGGTCATACCAGTTTGTGCTTGGCGTTGGCTTTTTTTTTTTTTTTTAATTTTAAAATCCAAACCAATTAAAAATGTATTTTGTAAGGGAGTGAAAAAAAATATCTTTTACCTCAGTTGAGAATTCCGCCTGCCCAATTTCACCTGGAAAAGAATTGAAACCGACAACATGTTACTAATTGGGGAATCTGAGCAGTCCCTTCTGTGTGGCATGGGTTTTCAACATACTGGCTCCAGCATGTGGATATTCACAGGTTTACCCTATCTGAAATAGAGGTTCTGAGAGGTGGTGTCTCAGACAGATCACGTAATGCGGTCAAGGTGCATTTGGGGACAGGCCAAGGATTCTATTAACCTTACGCTCTAGGGTTTGACCCAAGGGAGAAAGTTAGTATGGGCTTCCATAACATCCTCCAATTGTGGGGATGTCAGTGTCTTTTCTCACCTGAACACTTTGCCCATCAAAAACCATGGGGCAGAGCGTAGAACTCTGGACACTTGGGCTAAAGGGAACTGGTTCAAATCCCAGCCCCATCACTACTTAGTCCTGTGATTTGAGCCAGTTGACAATTTCTCCGACCATCACTTTTCTCATCTTTAAAATTGGGTCAACAATGCCAGTAGACAATAAAATGAAATCATGGATAGAAAGTACCAGCACAGACCTTAGCGTGGTGTTTTTTCCTTCCTTTGCTGTGAAGGAAATAGGAAACCCTGCCTAGGGTGTAGGGTACTATGAGTTTTCAAACACTCAGTACCATGGTCTGCACAACTGGCTTGCCTCCCTCTCAAATTGGGCTCTACGGAGAGAGACTGGAAATGCCTGCTGTCAGCAGAGAGTTGATCCCTTGCAAGCGGAGCTATTGAAATCTGTAGCAAGGGCTCCTCCCTGGCAAACTCCATTCAAGTGGGAACCACAGAAAGGAACTGAAGAGCCAAGGTGAGTCTTAAAACTGGCGCTTATTTAAACATTTGAAATAAACCGTTCAATGTTCCCCACCATACAGGAGCCCTCTGAGGGACGGTAGCATGGCATGTTTGTATGCTGGGACAGAATACAGGTGTGCTGTGATGGTGTGCTAGGATGGTGCCGACATACTGGTATGGGACACACATGTACTAGGATGGAAAACTGAGACTATACACTAGTGTATAGTGTATAGTGTATCCAGATGGAACATACTGGGATTGTGCGGTCAGATGGTACATTGAAATGTGACCTTGGTGCCTGTGAATGGTACATGTATTCTTCTGTGGTACAAGAGATGGTACCCAGGTACACTAAGATGGACCACTGGGATGGTGTATGGAATGGAACACAGGTATGGTGGAATGGTACGCTGCAAGATTCTGTAAATAAAGGAGGCTAATGGACTCTGGAAAGGGCCCCACTACTGCTACTTCTGAAACTCACCCCATTGCTTGTTACTGTCGCTGATGATGTTGGTTTTGCATTTCCTTGATGGAGCCCCATAGCTGTGTACAGTGCAGGCTTTGGAAACAAACTGCCTGGTTTCAAGTTCCAGTCCCACCACTCTTGGCCATGTGACCTTGGGCAGGTTCCTAAACCTCATAGGCTTTGGCCCATTCTCTCATATGTAAAACAGAGAAATGAAAAACCTTCTTGTGGACTTTTTGTAAAGTACGAACTCAGTCATTTGTGAAAAGCGCATAGTAAGTCCTCACGCAGTGTTAGCTGCTTATTATTGGCTGGTAAGAAACTGTAGTGCAGGAATAAGGTGAACAAGGCTTGGAAATTTGGATGGTCAACGTTTGACATTTGTGCTTTACCACTCATTCATTCTGAGGCTTTGGGCAAATTATTCTCCAAGCTTTAGTCCTCTTATCTATAAAATGGGGGTGCATAATGCCTAGCTCTGAGTACTTGCTTATTTTTTTTTTAATATGAAGTTAGTGCAAAAGTAATTGCGGTTTTTACAATTATTTTTAACCTTTTAAGCCACAATTACTTTTGCACCAACCCAGTACATCACTTCATTCCACAATGAATTTCAGGCAGGATATAAAAACTCACACAACAAATGAGATGCAAATAAATAAAGAGGTCAAGGTGAAGGGAAAACCAGGGAAGAATAAGAAAATAAGTCCAGTCATAAGAATACTAAGGAGCACATAAAGCAACTGGCCATGCCTGGCGCAGAGTAGGAGCTCAGTAAAAGTTTGCTTCCCCTCCTTGTATGACCACAAGGTTTTTGAGGTAGTTTTCTTATGCTGGAAGAGAGTAGGTCGCAAATACCATTTTCTACCAAGAAAGTCAGGCTCACAAAAGCTGGGGGCTTTTCTGCTTTAAAAACCCACCCTGTCTGGCTGGGCCTGGCCTGCTTGGTGACAGTACAACCACTGGGAGTTCCAGGTCCAACAAATCACATCCAGACTTTCGTGTGTGCCCGTTCTAGAACCCACACTCCTGGGCTCTGTGTCTCTTGAAGTGGCATCTTTCAGCTACAATGCACCACAGAGACGCTCGCGGTCATTAAAATGATCCTGTGGCACGTTTTTTTCCTAAGATAGAGCAGTGTCATTGACAGTTCTGGCCACTGCCAAGTTCAAATTAAACTAATTACAGCAGCTCCATCTCTGAGTCCTTTCAGCCTTTGCTAGTGTCTTTGTTCCCTTCTTGCCTTGCAGTGCACCGGGAATTTTGGTTGGCCTTGTCAGAAATGCTTGATGTCATGGAGGCTGGGATGGTCACCTGTGACAGGTGTGAATTGCCCTTGACCTTTTGGAGAAAGAAGCCAGGAAAAGACCTTCACGGTGGCCATGGACAACCACGTGAATCTCTATGGCAGCTCTCCTCACACCTGCACATAGGAGTACTTCTAGGAAATCATATTTAAAAAAGTATTCAATGATGGAGACACCAAGGCACAGAGATGACAGACTTCATCGCCTAAGGTTAGACAGGAAATTGGTGACAGGAGCCCTCTGCCATGTGACTCCAAATCCTCTCACTCACTGTCATCTTGTCATTCTTCTCACCACAGTGGTGTCTGTCCCCTCACCTAACACTGTCATGCACTTTGAATACCCAGATCCTCCTAGTTTGTTTTACCCTCAAACTATTCTAGAAGTTTTGAAGATGAAAAAAAGAAAAAAAGAAACAAGTCAGAGAGGACAAATAAATTTGCCAAGATGACACTGCAAGAAAGGAGTAGAGTGGGGACAAAAATCCATGTCTGTACTCTTAAACACTACTCCTGGCTCTCTCAAATGTCCATGCATATGTTATTTAATTGTTTTCTGTTCACTTTTTATTGGGGACAATTCCAAACATATCCAAAGTAAGCAGAGTAGTATTGCATTAGTTGCCCTGTTGCTATGTAACAAGTCACCACCAACGGAGCAGCTTAAACCAACTCTCATTTATTACCTCCGTTTCCACTGGTCAGGAGTCGGGGCATGGCTTATCTAGGCCCCCTGCTCAGCGTCTCACAAGACTGTAGTCGAGGGTGTCCCATCTGAAGTTGGAGGTCTTTTTCTAAGCTGGTTGTTGATGGAATGTGTTTCCTTCCAGCTGTCAAACTCATGGAAACTTGTTGTTTTAAGGCCAGCAAGAGGGAGTCTTTGCAGCTTTGAGTCTCTGAGCTCAGAGAAGACCTAAATCCACTTCCAAGGGCTTACCTGATTAGGTCTGGCCCACCTAATCTCCCCCTTGATTAACTCCCGAGTCAGACTGATTAGGGACATTAATTACATCTGTGAAATCCCTTTGCCTTTTCCACATAGTGTAACATAATTACAAGAATGACATCTCATCATATTCACAGGTCCCATTTTCACTCACGGGGAGGGGATTATACAAAGACATGGGTCACTGAAAGTCCTGTTACAATTCTGCCTACAAGTATAACCCACATAGAATCATCACTCAGCTTAATAATGATTAACGTTCTGCCATGGTTTCATTCCCCCACCCTCATCAAATCATTTATTTATTTTTACAGTTTTTTAGGTAAAACTCATATACATTGAAATGCACAAATCTTAGCAATAAAATTTTAACAAATGGATTCATCCCACATCACCCACACTCTTATGACAACTTAAAATATGTCCAGGACCCTAGAATGTTCCTTCCTATTCAAATACACCTATGCATATCTTTTAATTTAAAAAGGGAAGTAGGTGTAAGAGTTTCCTAATCCCCCCAACAGAAAGGAGGCAATTGGTTAATGTGAGCTTCCTTCCAATTCTTCGAACTTCAAGTCCAAGTTCTTCGTGAGATGCCCCACAGGCAAAGACAAGGGACACAGCCGAGCTGCTCAGGGCTGTGGGGAGGAGACTCCTGGAAATGCACTAGTCAGGATACCTGGTAAAGCCAGGTATTGTGTGCACCACTTTATCTTGGGGGTAGACTGTGTGACCGTTACCAGCTCTGCTCTCAGCACGATGTCTAGAAAGCATGGTCGGTGCTTTGATCTCTGGGATTAGTCCGCACATTTCTCACTGCTAGAGCACATGTGAGATTGAGATCATAGCCAACCACACCCCTCTGATTTTAGATCTCCCCTGATATTTCGATGTGCTATGAACACATCTCAGGCTGGTGGTAGTGAGGAATCTTACCCTTGACCTCCTGATATTGGTGGGCGCTTCTTGCCTCCAGAAGGCAGGTGTGGGTCAGAGCCCTGCTCCAGGCTTTCCTGCCCTACCAGCAAAAATACATAAATAACAAGAGACAGCGTGGCATCTGGAGAGAAAAAGGGATGTGGAATCAGACAGACAGACTGCGACTTTGCGATTTGGGCCAATTTATTTTACCATCTGAGCTTCTCGCTCTGTCTCTTTGCACAACCTTGTTGGGGCTTTATGGGGATCGACTACAAATACAGTGGTCCTTGGTAGAAAGCACCGGAGAAGACTTCGTCCCTTCCCTTTGTTGGTGAATTTAGCTCTTCCCTTTGCTCTCTTGTCTGTCTGTCCAGACAGCCACCCTCTCAGCCGTCTCTCACCACCTACTATAGATGAGGCACAGAAGCATATAGATTAATCAGATATAATTTGTACCCTTATCAGGGGAAATAGGTAGTTTTATAAATGCCAATAGTATAAAACAGGCAAGACTAATTTCCCCCAAAGAAGTAAATAAGAAAAGGCATTAAGGTTTCCAGTGGGATTATTTTTTTCCTCGTCATCTGGAAAGATTTGGATGAGGGGTTAGCTACCGATCTCTAACTTAAAGACAAATATTTCTAGCCCATCCTGTCCCCATTTCATTCCTTCTCTTATTTCCTTCTCTCTCCTTCAAGGAGATACTCTATCGAGCTTCTTCTCCCCTGTTCCCTTCTTGCCCATTCTCCCCATCTTTATAGACATGGAAACGCTCATCTCTACTAAATACGCTATTTGTGTTGATTCCTCCCCACCCGACACTTTATAAACCATAAACCCCACTCCCCTGGGTCTGTAGATGTTATGAGCAGAACCCCACAAAGAGCAACCTTGGTGATTTCTCATTTAATTTTTTCAAAGATTTGATTTTTTTTTTTGTAATTTAAAACTCAAAAACGCCATTAAAACCCTTGCTCGGATCAGCTGTATCTTTAAGTGTAAAATCCATTTTAGTCGGCAGAGCTTGTGATACGGTTAAGTCCTTATTTTTATTGTCTGCCTGGGCATGGTTTTTAACTGCAGGTGGAGACTTGATCAATAATGTCATAAAGACACGCTCACCCCATGCCCTTTCCCCAAGCCCGAGCTCAGGGGAGTGGCTCCGGTCTGTATGCCCTGAATTGTCCAGGGTGTGTGAGGCCTGTGGATGCATTCTCTCTCCTTGTTATTCTGTCTGATGTGGTTTGGCAACTACGATGCATTCTTTTTATGGTTTCCCCAACTCTTTGCAAAGGGCAATATCTGCTGGGCATGTGCACCAGCGCGAGAGCCAGTGAGAGCTTATGATTGTGTCTTTTCTGTGGTGAGAGGCCTGAGGTGCCTCCATCTCTTAGCTCTTACCCTGGGGGGTGGGAGGAGTGAAGTTCACACAACAATAACTGTAATGGTGAACGTCCCTGGTGCCTGCCTTGGATTTTGGCATCCCGTGGACTGCTCCTGTACTCATTCATTTTCTCAGCATGCAGATATCCAGGGCTTGCAAAGAGAAATGAGCACTATTTCTTCCTCCTTAAAGGAAAGCTCCAGAAAGGAAATGATGGTCCCTGGATGTTGTCTCCCAAGATATGACAGTGGGGTGCACTCTCTGAGCCAGGGGTGTGGATGACATGAGAGTGAAGGAATGCATACTTGCTTTTATATTTAGGTTTTTACATGGGTTCAGTGGGGAAAAATAACAAATGCCCGGCAATCCAGAGTGAGGGTTAAACATGACAACCTAAGTAAAAGTGTCTGAAAGTCTTTTGTTTATTAAGTCTCAGCATTCTTAACCCCCTGCTCTTAACCCAGGAAATTTTGAAAACTTGGAGTTGAGCATTCTGCCAAGTTCTGTGTGATGTCTTGCATCTTTTAGGACCTATAAGAAAAGGGGGAAGAAAGACAAAGTTTGCAGATTGATGGGCAGAGAAGCTTGTTGTGAAACATGGAAAGATACCCTTCCACCTTACCACCATACGCTTGTCACCGCCTTTCCCCTCAGCAGAATGAGAATGATCAGAAGGAAGGCAGGCAAGTGAAAATGTCCAGAAAATATGGACCTGTAAAAATGGCACATAGCTAGCCATTTGTTCAACGAACATCTATAAGAATAATGGTGGTGATTAGGATGGAGATGGATGATATTAATGACGTGATCGTGACGGTAGCTTCCATTAACTGACTATATATTCCAGCATTAAGTAACATACCTTATCCATCCATCCATCCATCCATCCATCCATCCATCCATCCATCCATCCATCCATCCACTCACTCAGTTTCTTTTATCTCTCTCTCTCATCTCCATCCTCATGGAAACCCCATGAGTAGATAATCATTATCTCTATATAGTAGATGACCCATCTTGCCCAGCTGATCGCAGACCTCAGGGAAACGCAGGTCTTTGTGATTCCAATCTCTTGACCTTTCCCAGTAAACTCAACAATTTGAATGACTCTCTCTGTGTTGGGTTCTCAGGATACAAAGATGAATAAGAGACAGTGGTACCTAGTGGTAAAGAGCACACGTTCTAGAGTCAGACAGACCCATGTCACCCAATTATCCCTCTATCCAGCCACTCATCTTTCCACCCACTTAAACAATACATATTAAGCACATTTTATGCACCAAACGCCATATTGGACAATAGAATCCTGGCTCCCCTTCCCTGTAGTAACTAAACAAATCACCTAACGTCTTGAATCCTCTAACCTCATTTTTCTCAGTTGGAAAATGGGGAAAATAATAATACCTATACTATTGGGTTGCTGTGAGAATGAAATCAAATGTGCTTAACACAGTACCTGGCAAGAGTGAATGAACAAACGTTGGCTGTTGTTGTTATCAGTAATGGTATTTGTATTTTGTGGAAAGACATGGACCTTGCCCTCCGGGAACTCACAGGGCAGGCTGATGTCACCCTCCTGCTTCCCTCACACTGTCTGCAGCCCCCTGGAGTGAAGTGCCCTTATCGCCATGCCTCCAGCTGCCGTGCTGGTCTCTAGTCCCTCTGAGTTCCTGGAGGCCCAGCACCATCGTTTGCCCTACACCCACGGACCAGCTCTGCCAGGAAAGGGCGGATGGGCGTCCCTGTTGGCAAGGATCCAACCAGGCCAAGTGTTGGGGTTCAGAGGACAAAGGAAAGGGACATTTCAAGGAAGTACCTACTTCCTTAGAACCAGTGTTCCTATCTCCCTTGCTCACATGATCTATTGGGACATCCTTCACGTTCCAAATGTAAGCATGCTCCGGAAAATTGCCAGTGTTGGTCAGTCATGTGATGCCTTTCTTTACAAATGCACTGGGGTTGCCTGAGAGGATGGGTGATGGGGAAGTAAGGGGCCGACTCCACAGTTGTGAGCAGGGTAGAGATGGTATATTTGTAGTATTCCTTGTTTGAAATCTAAGATAACTGGTGTCTGTATAATGGGAACAATACGAATTCCAATTAGGATGGTATTTGTGAGTTTAAATGAAACCCTGTAGGTAAAAGCACTTGGCTCTGTAATGACCATTTTTCATGCTGTAACTTACTTCATCTTCATATCGTTCAGTAAAGTAGACAATTTTATTACCCCTTTTACAGGAAGTAAATTGAAGCTAAGTGTGGTAACTTGACTGACCCACGGCCACACAGATAATAGGTGGGAGAACCAGTATTCAAGCCTAGATCTGTCCGAATCCTGAGCTAAGTTCTATGTGCTCTGTTCTTAACCAATCACTAATTCTTTTTGTAAAGGAACAGATATTAAATGTTTTCAGCGTTGTAGTTCAAATGTTCTCCATTCCAACCGCTCGACTATGCCATTGTTGCATGAAAGCAGCCATAGACGATATGTAAACTAGCGAGCACGGCTGCGTTCCAGTAAAACTTTATTTGCAAAAACAGGTAGTGGGCTGCGATGGGTAGTTTGTTGACCTCTGCTTTAGAGTAAGGCACAGGCACCTGGGCTACACCATGAAGTGGGTTAAGGAATAAGTGCCTGTTAGCATGAGGACTGCCTGTAGCCTCTCCAGAACATCTCGTTGTCACTTCTGCGTCACTCTTTATATGGAAGGTGGCTATTAAAAAGGAAGTGCGAGCCTGTGATTGATTGAAGGCAATCAAAGAAAGTAGGAGGATTAAATACAAGAGATCTCCATTAGAAGGGTCTCCTCCATGTAGCCTTTCTGACCGAGGACAAGAATAGCCTGGGTGATTTATAATGCTCTCCAGAGCACTTGCTTCTCTGGTTTCTTTTCTGCCCCCTGGATTATCTTGTCCTTAGCCACCCCCTTCCCTATCCCAAAGAATTTGGACCTCTCCAGGCATGGGGGCCACGTTACCACTGTCTGCACTTCCCAGTATACTCTGCCTGCACCTCAGTGCCAACGCCCCTGGCCTGCCCGGGGTGATCTGGGGCTGTGCAACGTAAGGATACTTTTGCCTCCAGGCTGGAGTACCTTGGGCCTGCTCCAGACCTGTTTCTGGGACAGCAGGTGCAGCGATCACTGACACCAAAATACATTCTCAGGACGCAGGCAGACAGGCCAAAGCAGAGCAGTTCTCCTGCCCTCCGAGGACTCAGCTTCCTCCAGAGGACACATTTGCCGTGAGGACACCCCGAGTGTTAATCCTCTCACCCAGGAGATCTAAGTGTGGGTCAGCATTTTAGCGGAGGGCTGGACTCAGGCAGGGGCATCCCCCCCAGCTGTCTGGCCAGCCCAGGGCAGCAGTAAATCACACAGGAGAAGGCATTCCTTGGATGCCAGGGCTGCTGGGGACTCCGTGGGTGTCGTAAATCAGGAGCTCACCCCATTTTACCTGTACCTTCCATGCAGCCCAGGAAGGGAAAATGGCGAAGGGAGAATTTAGCCTGGCCTGGGCATCAATGGTGGCTGTCTCTTTGTCAACTTATTACCTGAGATTTATGCGTGACGCAGCCAGGTCTGCTCAGTGACACATTCTAATTTAATTAAATTTCTGTTGGATTGATGTCTGATAAATCAATAATGTTAATGTTTTTGCAATTTAGAGATTAAATCATGGTCAGTCCACGGCCACGCCCCAGCATCGTCCGCTTGCTTACTTTAGAATGTGTATTGGAGGTTTCCCTGCCTGTTTGATCCCCTGTCTTTCCCTTCCTCTAGTCTGTATTTAAATATTTATTAAGTGCCTCGGAGGTGGAGACTTATTAAGGTGGGAATATGGCTCCGAGCAGTAGTTTGCAAAGCTGACTATGTATCAGAATCCCCTGAAGTTCTTGTTAGGACACAAATCCCTGGGCTTCGATCTCAAAGATTTTGATCTAGATTGTCTGGGCCGGGGCCCGAGAATCTGCATTTCTAACAGAGCCCAGGTAAGGCTGATGCTGCTGGCCCAGGGACCCCACTCTTTGAACCACTGGCTTAGAAGTTAAGCAGCCAAGCTCTGGAAGCACCTGGGTTCAGGTCCCATTTACAAGCTGTATGGCTTCAGGCAATCACTTGATTTCTCTATGCCTCAGTTTTCTCACCCATAAAATGGGGATAACTGAGTCTAATTAAGAGGATTGTTGGAAGCAATAAGTGAGGTTCTGTAATGCCTATGAAAGACACCCCACAGTGCCTAGTATGCAATAAGCACACAATACTTGCCACTGCTTTCTGTAATAGAGAGGAAAGCAGCTATGTTCCTGCTGGCTGGAGCATCCAACCTGGAGGGACATACAAATGTAAAAATGGTGTTACAATCAAGGCAATGAGAGTCTCTCATAAGGGAGTCATGAAGGGCCTCCAAGGAAATGGAGCTAAAATTTGAAGGAGTGGGGGTTAGGAGGTATCAAGAGACCAATGAGTCTGGGAGGCTGGCATTCTTATAGGACATTTTAATGAGTCTGACCAGTATCCTAAACCCAATGGGATGACAATGGAGTATTGTAAACAGCAGAGGCAACTGGACAGTACATGAGCGTTGAAAAGATCTTTCCAGCTCCAGTTCAGAGGAATGGCATGCATTGCATTGAGAGTGAATGCACCAGTAGCATGGGCTGAATTAGCCAGGTCTGGAGGTCTGAGGTTCTGTTCTTCTCTGGAAACCTGACTCCCCGATAGTCCCCTCTCCCAAACTGGTAGATGTGAAATGGATTTTAAACACTTTGTCCCTGTCTAATGCTATAATTAGTCCCTATGTTAAGTGGCCATCTGAGATTCTGATGAATTAGAACCTGTATCATCTTCTCTTAAGGATTTTGCTGTCCAACATCACACATGTCGTTTATCTGTAGAAGAACTGCAAATCAGCAGAGGCATTCAAAAAATCTTTGCTGACCACCAGCTGTGTGAACCATATTTGAAGGTTGAAAGTGCCAACCTGAAGAAGACTGACCTTTGCCTCCAGAGTCTCCAGGTTAGTACAGGAGGTTAGCTCTAAGTCAGGACTTTAGTTTTTATTTTATCCCATAACCCCTGTCCAAGATGCTTGAATATTTCTCATTGTTCCTTTCCAAACAGAGCTCAGATCAGTCTTAAGTGATGAAGACTAAAAAGGATTGCTAGAATGAGATGGTTTCATGTTTGGGATGGCCTTATGGCGTCATTTAAACCTACGAATCATTTTTTATTCATACAGATTTCACAGCACATCTCCTTCTGCCCCTCAGTTACCTGTGCCAAAGCAGGTAGGAGATAGTGAGCTCAAAGAGAGTGAATGCCAAATCCCATTGCTCCAGGAATTATCATTTTGTATCTCATCAGGAGATTATACATATATACAATAGAATATTTCTCGGCCATAAAAAAAGAATGAAATCTTGCCATTTGTGACAACATGGATGGACTTGGAAGGTCTTATGCTAAGTGAAATAAGTCAAACAGAGAAGGACAAATACCACATATTCTCACTTATATGTGGAATCTAAAGAATAAAAAAGAACAGAAACAGACTCATAGAGAACATAGTATATGGGAAGGGTGTTGGGGGGCTGGGTGAGAAAGGCAAAGGGATTAAGAAGTACAAATTGGTAGTTACAAAATAGTCACAGGGAGGTAAAGTACAGCATAGGGAATATAGTCAATAATATTGTAATAAGTACATATGGGGCCAGGTGGATACTAGAGTTATTGGGGGGATCACCTCGTAAGCTGTATAAATGTCTAACCACTAGGCTATACACCTGAAATTGATATAAAATAATATTGAATGTTGGGGTACAAGTATGCCAAGTCCAGGTGATCTGCACAAAGATTACTATCTGCAAATTTATCAATCAGAATAATAATTATTAAAACTACCAACACATATTGAGTATTTTCCCCATGGGAGGTACCACATTGAGCCCTTTACTGTATCCCCTCATGTATTTCTCACAGCACCGATTGGAGATAGAACCTTTTCTAGTTCTGACTTTGTGAGAAAGGAAATTGAAGATGAGAGAGTAAGTAAGTTGCCCAAGGCCACACAGCTAGCGATAGTGGAATTGAAATGTAAACACAGATCAGTCTGATTAAACAAATAATGATAATAAATGTTTTCATGTTTTTAAGATCTATTCTGCCATTAGTTCTTCATCCAGATAGTTAATGGAAATACTTCAAATGTTAGGCCCCTGTGGAATGATTGCTAAAGACCTTTTCTCTGGTGGCTGTTGATCCATCGATAAGCATCTTTAGGATTTGAATGGCTGTCCAGCTACAAATTCACCTAAAATTACCATAAACTAGGCCATATGTCTCCAAGCTTAGATTTTTGTCCTTTACCTTTTAAGCCATTTCTGCACAATTTCCTTGAACTCCCGATGTAGACCCTCTTCATAAAAGTCCTTGACCTTTCTCGAGTCATAGTGGCAACTCCATCCCACTTCTACCTTTCTTGCAGTACTTACTATTTTGAGTGCCTGTCCTTGAATTTGCTGGAAATCAGGGTCAGGGGCTGGCCTGCTTTTGGGAATCCATCTTTACCCTTTCAGAAACATTGGACAACATTTTCCTATGACTCATGACGTAGCTTGTTTCCTACAGCCACTTGTTGGAGTATTCAGTGATGCTATGTACCAGGTTCCCTCAGAGAGAGCCAGCTTTATTCAGCACAAAATTTCCTGTGGGTCTGCACAGTGTTTTGAAAAAGTTCCGAATTCCTTGTTGGCATTTAAAAATCTGGGCAATTCAGGGTCTGTTTTGTCTTGAACGTTTTAAAGATGGGCTAGCCCCATTCTGCATCAGCCGTGGTCCCCAACTCACTGCTAAGTGTCCTCTCACTTAGCTCCACAGGCCATATCTCCACACCCTTCACTCTTGTAATGCACCTGTCTGGTTCCACTAGACAGGAACATTACCCCTGGTGTATGCAGCGACCCCGTGTTCTTATTTCAAAATTAATGCTTAATTCATTTGCAACAGTGTGTCCTCGATCCTTTCCAGCTTTAGGTCTTGTTCCTCAGGGGAGAAGGTGGCGGCAAAATAGGAGTGCAGACTTCCACTTTCTTGCTGTCATCTGTTCGAATTGCATCACCTGCTCCCGATCCCTTCCTTTTCCTTCTTGCTCCAAACTTAGCTCAAAAAGCCCTTTTTTTATATCGTCCTTAGAATTTTTTGCAAGCCTCAGCTTTTCCAGGGTTTTGTCTCCTAACACTCTTCTTACAGAAGCGATGTCAGTTTGTATTTGTTTTAGGGTGGAATGGTGCGTAATAGAACAACACACCTGCAAAAATGACTGAATTAGAGATATAGCCAAATTTCCAAGTTTGCAGTGGGATCTACTATGTTAAGAAAAAAAAAAAAGGTTAATGCAGTTTAGAAAAAAATCTTATTAGACAAATGTTAAGAAATGTTTTAAAAAGAGGCCTAAAGATTCTGAGAAATGCACATATTTACGCATCTAATACCAACCTGGGTGTCACATGTGCCCACCTATCCTGATGTAGAGAAGGTCCAGGAAGGGTCTGATTGCCCAACAGACCATGTGTCAAATTGAGTCCTAATCAAAACCTTACACATGCTCAGTTCCATTTTCTATAATGCACAGGGCCCGGTGAGTGTAGTTGGTGTGGTTCTTGGGTAATGTTGATGTTCTTGGCAACGCAAGTTTGCCATAATTCATCTAAGACATGGAGTTTTCAAATAAAATTGTCCTTGGATGTTAAAGATATCTGCTCCTGCAGGGCTAGAAGGAAGCTTTTCAGAGAGTCAATGTAAGTTGGCATTTAACAAGAGCAGCAAGAGTGATCTTATTAAAATGCAAATCAAATCATATCATTACCTTGCTTAAAACCATCCTGTGCCTTACACTGCCTCTAGATTAAAGCCCAACTCCTTCCCGGGACCCTTGGCTCTGTGCGAGCTGGCACGGTTTCTTCCCTGAGCCCATCTCTGGCCAATGCTGCCTTGCTCTTGTCTTTTCAGCCACAGAGACCTGCTCTCCATTCCTTAAACAAGACAAGCTATCCTCATCTCTGGTCTTTACATTTGCTTTTCCTCTACCTTGGATGTTCTTTTCCCCTCCAACTGTATGGGGCTGCCATTCTCATTGCACTGAAGATACCTGCCTATTGCCTACAATAGTCATCATTCCCTAGAGCCGGCCTTTTCGGAGCACTCTGATTAAAATGGCCCTCCCCTCCACCACTCTCCAATATACAGAGGGTGCCAAAAAATGTATACACTTTTTTAAGAAAGGAACTGTATTAAAATTGTCATACTCAATATATACCGATAACCAAAGACGAATACAAGTCCCGTTTGACTTCTGCAATTACAAGAGGTGCTCAAAGTGGTTACCATTAGCGTCCAGACACTTCTGATTACGGCAAACTACTGCTTGAGCAACATTGACCAAAGTGTCCACTTATATACATTATTTTGGCACCCCCTGGTATAATGTATAACACTTTCTTTATTCATTCACCCACTGATGAACACTTAGGACATTTAGGTCGTTACCATATCCCGGCTGTTGTGAATAATGCTGCAATGTTAGTGTAGATATCCCTCTAAGATACTCATTTTGTTTCATTTCCTTGGGATATATACCCAGAAATAAGATGTCTGGATCATGCTCTAGTTTTAATTTTTTGAGGAACATTCATACTGTTTCTATAATTGTTGTACCCATATTCATGCTCACCAACAGTGTAGAAGGGTTCCCTTTTCTTCACATCTTCACCAAAACTTGTTATCGTTTATATTTTTTTATAATAGCCACTTTTACAGTTGTGAGGTAATATCTCATTGTAGTTTTTATTTGCATTTCCCTGATGATTAGTGATATTGAGTACCTTTTCATATATCTGTTCTCAATTTGTATGCCCTTTTTGGAGATATGTCTATTCAGGTCATTAACCCATTTTTAAGTGGATTATTTGTTTATTTGTTTGTTTTTGCTTTTGAGTTGTTTAAGTTCCTTATGTATTTTAGATATTCACCACTTATAAGATAAATGGTTTGCAAATGTTTTCCCCCATCCCATAGGTTACTTTTTTTCCTCTGTTGATTGTTTCCTTTGCTGTGCCGAAACTTTTTGGTTTGATGCACTCCCACTTGTCTCTTTTTGCTTTTATTGCCTGCACTTTTGGTATCATATCAAAAAAAAAAAAAAAAAATCATTGTCCAGGCCAATGTCAAGAATCTTTTTCTCTCTGTTTTCTTCTGGTAGTTTTACCATTTCAGGTGTTATATTTATGTTTTTATTCCATTTTCAGTTGATTTGTGTGTGGTGTAAGATAAGGGTCCAATTTCATCCTTCTTCGTGTGGCTATAGCTTTACTAGCACCATTTATGGAAGAGGCTGTCCTTTCTCCATTATGTGTTCTTATTCTTGGCACTCCTGTCAGAGATGTGCCAACTATATTTGCGTGTGCATGCACTGCTGACAGGAGGCGAGTCTGGAGAAGAAATCAGGCTAGACCAGGAGGGAACTCTTAGCTGAGGTAAGAAGTTCAGACT
Organism: Rhinolophus hipposideros; assembly: GCF_964194185.1. Lineage (NCBI taxonomy): Eukaryota > Metazoa > Chordata > Mammalia > Chiroptera > Rhinolophidae > Rhinolophus > Rhinolophus hipposideros. The sequence continues at coordinate 25,931,492 of NC_138067.1, read as the reverse complement.
TGAAATTTCTGGGGAGTATTTCTAAACTCATAGCATAGTTGTTCATATGGAGGGTTCCGTAGTCCTATTACTGCTGGTATTCACATCTTTTCTATCAAAGCCACTTAGTAGCTTTGAGTAAGTTCTTTGCCCTGCTCGGTTGGATCTCAGTTTCCTCACCTAAAAATGGGAATGAAAAATAGCCTCCCTCATAGAATTGTTAAAGAAAATGAAATACGTTCAGAGGATCAATAAATGTTAGCCATTGTTGCTATTACTATTATTATTATTATTATTATTATTATTATTTTCCCTAAACTGAGATGAGCCAGAGAATTCGTGTGGGGTGGAGTTGCTGATAGGTCTGGATTGGCAGAGGAAAAATGGGGTAAGTGGAGGGAACCAGGTGTTATCTTGTTATGCAGAAAGCAGAGCCTCCATTCCAAGTGCAGCTCAGGAAGGCCTGAGGTCTCATGGAAGGGATGACATGTGCCTTCTCATGTACTAGAGCAACAAATTGGGCTCCAGTCCTCCAACCTCTCATTAGATAGCTAGAAAAACAACCTCCAAAAAACATGTTAGGGCTGGTTTTGCTAAAAGAAATCACAGGTCAATCATTCCATGGGGTGAAAGAAGGTAGAACTCAGGAGAAAGGAGAAAGGGATTTGCTTACTTAGGGATCATCTCCATTTTTCTGGACTATTTTCAGACTAACCACAGGGACACAAGTGTTCGCTCTCCTTTCCCCAAATAGTAACCACATGGACATAAGTGCCCTCTCCTCTTTCCTCAAATAGTACCTATGGCAGAGTCTGCTATACACTCAATAAATCCCAGTCTCATTCTTCTTGGGAACATAGTAGACTACATTTCCTAACATCTATTGCAATTAAATTTGTCGACCACGTCCAGGCCCATGGGAGAAATGGGGAGCTAATACAGAGACTTTCTCACCTGGCATATAATAAAAAACTTTCAATGTATTCCTCCATAACCTCTCTGTCCCATCTGCTGGCTAAAGTGAGATGGTTCCAACGACCTAGAGGAGTATGAAGCCACAAGATGGAAGGAGTGTAGGTCCCTAAGCCTTCTCTTGGAGAAGAGCTGCCCAAGAGACACAGATGACCCACCTTGAACTGTCATGTAAGGAAGAAGTCATTTTGTGTTAATCCACTGAAATTTGGGGGCTGTTTGTTATAGCAACTAACATATACTAACTAAATATACCACCCCAACAAAATATCATCTGAATTATCCATCACATATATTTGATAGCCATCTACAGTCTAAGAATGGATGGATGAATGACATTTAAATTAGATAAACGAGACATACATCCAATTGAAATTCTTATACGGGCTACTAAAGTCAGTAATATTATGCCTACATTATAGACAAAGAATTAGAGGTCTTTAATGTTTGCAAATATCTGCTGGAGCCAATGTTTTTGGCCCCGAATTCCACACTCTTTCTACCATGTGCCTCAAAGTGTGTTAAGTAATAGGAGTCTAGGGAGACTCAGACTAAAGCAAATTTGGAGAGCAGAAGAAAAAAGGAAGAAATGAAAAGGAAGAAAAAATGTTTTCATGTATTTTAAAATCAATTGCCTGAATATTAGAGATAAAGAAATGGAAAATGTAGGGGTGAGGCACTTATAATAAAAATGGAAACTTTGAAATGCCTTTGGATGAAGTTAATGAGAAATATAAAAGAAAATATATTGCAATTTTTTAAAGTTTAAAAATAAGCCTTGGAGAAATAGCTCAAGGGCCTGGATGAGGAGATTCAAAAGACATCAACATTACCCCAAATTAAAATGTATTTTCAGGGAACTTCAATCAAGATCCCAGATGACTTTTTTAGTGACAAGTTAAATCCAGAGATGATATGGGAGAAGTAACAGAAGAGCCAATAGATTTTTTAAAAAGCTAATTGACAGGGAGAGGGAAAGGATTTCTAGCCTACTCTGTTGGATATAGAATACATTCCTTAAGAAATTGCAGGAATGGACAAACACAGTGATTAAACTGAGTACAGAGTTCTGAATCTCGACATGTTATACAAGGTCTGATAAAAAAACTATGGTGTATGTTTAAATAATAAAAGTTATTACAGTACAAGATACATTGCCATTAACCCCCCTCAAAATACTCCTCCTTGCTTCAAACACACTTATCCCATCATTCTTACCACTTTCTGAAGCAGTTCTGGAAGTCCTCTTTCATGAGTGTATTTAGTTGTATTGTCGTGGCTGCCTCGGTGTCCTGAAACGATTCAAAGCGTTTACTTTTCAAGGTATTTTGACTTTGGGGGAAGAGCCAGAAGTCGCTTCGTGCCAGAGTCAGTGAATAAGGTGGATGAGGGCACATCATAATATTTTTATTTGACATAAATTGCTGTACCAGAAGCCATGTATGACACGGAGCCTTTCCATTGTGATCAAGAAATACAGTGAATGCTGCTGCCGAGTGCAACCCAATGGAAAGGCAGGGATTTTCAATATGGGAAGCGGAGCATCAAACCTTAGTAACAGTGTGTGACAAGTTTCAACTTGTTCGGTGCAGTCAGTCGGGTGTCAGCAACGGTTGAGAGAAAGTGTATTTTAAAGTGTGTCATAATTCATCCTTCATCACGACAATGCTCCGTGTCACATATCACTTCTGGTACGGCAATTTCTGTCAAATAAAAACATTACAGTGTGTCCTCATCCACATTTTTCACCAGATCTGGCACCATGTGATTTCTGGTTCGTCCCCAAAGTCAAAATGATTCAGGACATGAAGGCAGCCACAACAGCGCAACTAAAGATACTCACGAAAGAGGACTTCCAGAACTGCTTCAGAAACTGGCAAGAACGATGGGGTAAGTATATTCGAAATGAGGGGGAGTTTTTTGAGGGGGATTCATGGCACTGTGTCTTTTGCTAAAATACACTTGTTTTTTAATTTAAACATTCACTGTTTGATCATATCTCGTATATGAGTTAGTGTATTCTGAAGGTAGCATTTCAAATTAGAGATAAAATACATTATTTAATGTGTAACAGTAAGACAATTGGTTATACATTTTTCTTAGTTTGCTACATAGCTTTTGCGGAAAAAATATATGAGATATTTTAAATCTTTCTAAGCATAATGCCTGATGCCAGAAGGAGTAGATGGAGGAGATTGGTTACAAAACACTGTAAAACTTGTAAAAAGCACACAAAGTTTAAAATATTAATGATAAACTGAGAAAATATTTCAACACACTTGATAATCAAAGTGTTAATAGCCACCACGTAGAAAGAGCTATTATTAGGCAATATAATAAAAAGGTAAAAATCCATATTAAAATGGATGAAAAGCGTAAAGAGCCAGTTTGAAGGCTAACATGGCAAAACGTATAAACATTTTCAGTGCACACACTCTTTGACCTAGCCATATACTACTTCCTTGACTTTAAGGATATAATCCATCCAGTGAGGAAAAAGACATGTCTTAAGGATGTCCTTTTAATATCGGTTAAAAGAGTGAAAATAAGCAAGAATTCATTAAAATGAAGAGTGATGGTAAGTGTTTTTTCCTTTCAGGTATTAAAATATATAATGAAGTTTAAGATAGGACAAGAGTATGGCATTAAGGGAGGACTGGACAATTATACATGAGAAAATCCAGAAGTAGTATTTGATACATAATAAACCTGTCCCTGGGAATGGAAGCTCCATGAGAAAAGTGTTTTTAATGTTTTGTTTACCACAGTTTCCCTAGCCAGCACATTGTAGGTACAAAGGACTGGAAGAATATCTACGAAAATTATATTGGGATATCTTGCATTGTTTTTGTTTTCTTCTAATCAAATATGTATGCCATCTTGGTTCAGAGAATGAACTCTTATGTCAGATTGTATCTGATCCTGGTTCTGCCTCTGATCGACTGATCTGAGTCTCCTATCCTAAACATTTGAAAGAAGAATAGCCTCTACCTTATTGGGTAATGGAGAGAATTAAGATGACACTCATAAAGCCCTTAGCTCAATAAATGTTAACTGCTGTGTAACATGTTCCATAACTCAATTTCTTCCCTGTAACACTGGGAAAGGAAAACGAACTGACATATAAGTTTAAGTGAAAAAGAAAAAAATACATCTTTTCTTGCATTTTCCTGCATCTCCACAAAATCTCCAGAGCGTGAGATGTTCCCCCCAAGAAGAAACCCTTCTCAGGGACTCTACCCAAGACGATGCCCAAACAAGGAGAGGAGTAAACTCTCCCCTTTGACCCTTAGATAATGCACAGGGTCACACATTATCCTTCATGTTATTTTTTAACCAAGATGCTAAAGATAGAGTCATAACAACCTAAGAACATAAACATACCAATCATTTTTATCATTAATACCACAATGGCAATTCATGCGTATTGTTGAATTTGGGGAAAACAGAGAAAGGCCCAAAGAACAGGGTAGAATTTCTCTTCTTCCACCTCCTTAAGCTGGCCATGACTGGCATTTGGTTAATGTAGTTAAGTCAAATTGGCTTCTATTTTGTAAGCTTGTTTTTCACATTTTGTAAGCTGAAAATATTTTCCTTTGTTGCTAAATGATCTAGCACACATAAAAACTTGCTCCCTTATGAAATGAAGAAACTCAGTCCAGTCAGTGCCACTGAGGGCAAAGCGGTTTCTGTCGTTGGGAAAGCAGTCTTCTGTTGGTAATGGAGTGCGACAGAAGAATTCGCTGTAGTACTTTTTCTTCCCAAAGATGCCCAGAGAGACGTGCATTCTCATGACTGGAGGAGAAAGGAAAAGAGGGTGCTTGTGTATGTTTCTTGCCCTGTCTAACCTGAGAGCTAATTGAGTGGTTGTAGGGAGAGACAGGAGATGTGAGTCTTCAGCTCTTTCCCTCTGCTCTTTGGCTAAGTAGTCACACACCAAAGGCATGTTACAAACACACACACACACACACACACACACACACACAATTTTATATATACCAAAATCTTAGTGTTATTCTCTGGATGATGGGGTAGCGGGCAATTTTTATTTTCTTCTTTTTGATCATCCATATTTTAAAAAATTTCCTCTAATGAGCAGTCAGAGGAAATAAGAATGATGGTGGGCTTCTTTAACACTATAAGGACGTAGTGCAGCCAGCATTTTGGAATTAGAAAATAATATGGCCTCTCCGGTCTACTGGTACCACACCCTCTTTTCCCTACAGTAGGAGGTAGCCATGGATAATGGTAGTCCTGATTTCCAGTTGCAGTGGCATTTCAGGCCCTGATGAAAGATAGCATGACCTCCACAGATGCTTTGATCACTCTGGGGCACCTGTCTTGTCACTACACATTAAGTTTAATCCTCATAGGAGGAGGACAGAATGTCGAGTGTAAACTAACTGCTTCTGTAATGTGCCGTGCCATCCTGAAGTCCCCTCGTCCATGTCTCCCACTTCTGTGGAAAGTACGTACAAATGTATATGTACACATATATAATTTATTGGACGGCTGGCTCATCAAGTATATTGGTTTTCATAGCTCCACTATTGTCAGCATATTTCAGATTGGATTTGCTGCTGACATGGTTGAATGAAAAAATACTGACATGTTCCAATATTGCACTTGACATTTTTAGTATTATTATTAGTCGTTTCATTCCATGTAGTATCATTGTCCGAATGGGATCGTGCTCAAAAAAATTCAAGTGCTACTCAATTATGAAGAGGTGCCTGGCTTTTGGGTGCTGTCCTTTACACGGCCTGTGGAGCTGGGAGGGAAGGCACGTCAAACCATGGTGCAAATTGCAGGTGACACTTGTTGCACAGAGAATTCCCACGGAGCTAATTTGGAAATTATTTCAGGGAGAGATCTTTTCTTGGAGAGAAGGGCTTCTTTCAACCTCATCTTCATCAACAGAGTGGATTTGTGGTTCTAAGCAGGTTTTTTTTTTTTTTTTTTTTCCCAACAGCAATGACTACCATACTCATCGGTCCTTGATAACTCTCTGCAAAGCAACGTTTGACCCAAATTTCCTATAAACCCTCACAGATTCACCCAGGCCAATATATAAACTCCAAATACAGACACACACACACACACACACACACACACACACACACACACACACACACACGCGTATATTCCCTAAACAAGGCTTTGTAGAAAGAAATAAACAAAATGTATTTATCTTTCTATGCTGCAAAAGAGCAACATTCATTTACATAATAGTAAACTGATTCCTATTCAAAGTTTAATTTTTAGCAAAATGTCCCAGAAAGAAGAGGAGGCTCCAGGAATAGGCGACCTCATTGAGAGGTAGAACTTATTTCCTTGTGAAGAGCTGTTTCTGGCAATCTGGCTGCCAGGGTGTGAAGAACTGGGTAGGGATATTCTAAAGTGACGTTGCAGAAGGTCCTTGCTCCACAAAGGGGGCTCTTGTCATCTGTTACTTAGCTTAAGGTGGTAAAGAAGAGCTTTCTGTAGTTGAGCTGACTTACTAGCTGATCACCTTTTCCCAATCCCTGAGCACAGTTTAAAATTGAGAGGTCAGAAATCATCCATGTTTATTCATCAATCCAGTGGGGTCTTCCAGTGAGCATTTCTTGGATATAATGGGATTCCTCTGGAATGTATAGACCTCTCAGGTCCTAATTCCTTGGATCTGTTGCGAAGGAGAAATGTTTATCTCTTGCTGGGTTGCTGTCAAACAGAACAGGTATATTTCTATCAATAAAGCACTGCTCTGACAATTTGTCCCTGGAGATAAATGGCCATTTCCATAGAGGCTTTAAGTAGAAGCCATAATGGGAGTGAATGGAACTGAGTTGAATACTTAGATAGTTCTCCATAAATCCTGTGGTGCCGTTTTCCACACAAGACAATTTCCAGGGCTATATGTTAGCACACAGACTTTATGTGGTGTGGACACAGCTGTGTGTTCTGCAGGCATGATAGGTAAGTAAATTGAAGATGATAGGGACATGGAGAGAATTTAACTCCCTATTTTCCCTGTAGAATTGTCTCTTTCCCCAAAGGAACACCTATATTAATTTCTTATTGCGAAAACTATGGTACTTGCATGTCTAACAGGAGCCATCTTCACCCACTTGATTTGAATTCACTTTTTAAATGTAAATATGTTGGGTGCATCTTGTTTATGACAGGTGGGAATAAAAACCACCGCATGAATATGGAGGGGAAAGGTTAGTTTGGTCAATCTCAAGTTGTCTTCTTGAGATATGTTGGCTAGAGTACAAGAGGAATTTGAAGATATCTCATCTCTTCCATTTGTGCATTTTTCAATCTCTTAATCCAAGATAATGCAGAAGTTACTGTATGTGTATACTCCATACTGTATTGGAGTTCCCAAGGCAGGTTCCACGTTTTAGTCTATTTTCTATCCAGAGCACCTGATAGTTCATGGCAAATAATAAAGCAAAGGGCATAGATTTTTAAAGTCAGTACCTTTTTTTGTTCCACATCAAAAGAAAAGCTTCTGTGAGCCCTAAATGTATAGTAGACTTTCTTCTGCATTTATCGTGGAGCACACCGTGGTTCCACTTTGAGTCTGCCTCATACTGGTATGTTCATCTAAGAAACGTTGGTGAGTTGGCTTTTAAGAAAACTAGTAGACACGGGCAACTGACAAAGAATGGTGGATAGTTTGCCAGATCAGTGCTGTGGGGGAAAGGTGGAACCATGTTTTTCAGAGTTGTTTTTTTTATGGATGGGATTGACATAAAGATGGCCTGTTAGCAAATGTGCACTGCTGGTCTTCAGTGCCGGGTAGCCTTCTTTTACCAGGCCCTTCCTGTAACTCTTCAGGGGAATCCTGCTTGCTCATTCTTTCACTTTGATGGCCCACTGCTTCTATATCTCTGTTGGGACTCCATCCTATCCTAGAAAACAACAGCACTGAGGGCTTACAGGTATGGGCTCTGGGTCCAAATAGACATGAGCCTCTCCTTGACGGATGACTTACTGTCAGGACCTCCATGTCTTCATCTGTAAAATGGGCACAAATAATAGAAATTAAATCTCAGTGTTCTTAAGAAAATTAAACAAGACATTTCATACCATACTTTTCTCAGTCTGTTAGTTGTACAATCTCAATTCATTTTGGCTATCCTAATTATGATGAATTATGACTTAATGTTGTGATTAGTACTATCGATGATACTCAGAGAAATTAACCTTAGTAAACAACTAGCTGTTTAACTAGCTGTTTATTTCCAGTATGGATTCATTGTGTTTAACCCATATCTATATTTAGATACTTAAGAAGTCCAAGCTTTAAGAAGAGCATATCTGTTTCATTCTTAGGGCCTGCTAAAGCAGGTCTCTGGTAAATATGGGTTGAAATAAGGAATTAGGATAGCAGTGATCATTTTACTGGTGCTGTTCAATTCACGTGTGAGTGACCTGTCCAGAAAATTTTCCTTCAATAAGAAGGTTGGAGTAAGGGATATTGCAAATCAACTATTTCCCTCTCTCCCAGTTTCCTAATAAACCAGCCTCTCCCAGTTTCTTTTCTAGCTATTCTGTTTTCTATTACATAGAATACTTAGGTGATGTGCCAATAAGTAGTGTAGGAATACTTAATGAAGTTGGAATGAATTATAAATGGCATGGAATTTATCTACATTGCTTCCTTGCTGATGGCAGAATGGTACTTTATCTTCTATCAAGACACATAAAAGTCAGTAGGTGAGAAAGTATCCTGGTTGATAAATTCAAAAATTGTTACCGGATGCCATCTTAAGTTACATGGAACCCAATACCATGTGGCAGGAAGGAAAAGGCTTGACCAGGAAGCGTGGTGAATATGATGCTGGCAGGAGAGAGACTGAGGTGGTCCTTAAGGGCACAGTTACAGCTAGAGTACATAACTAGGAACAGAGGCAGACAGCAGCTTGGGTGGGAGTGTTAGTTACCACTTATAATGATTGAGTACCAGTTAGAGGTCGGAAAGAAGTTTCTAGTACTTTGATTTCAAGGGGAGGCTATTGAATGGCATTATGTAGAAAAGGGATTTCTATCTCATTCCTCCATCCCAAAGCCATTTGTCAACAGCTAGCTTCATAAATACAGTCAAGTCTCATTAGGAAAGATAACAGATAACCCCACATCCTCCATCTCAAAGGCTTTATGCAAAATTTATTTCTTGCTCACATAGCAGGTGCCTCTCCTGGGTGCTCTTCTCCAGTGTTGATGCAGAGGCCCAGGTTCTTTCCATCTTGTGGCTCTGCCATTGTCATGATGTGGTTCCCAAGTGCACCTATGAGGTTACTTTCATGTCAGCCAACAGGAGGAGGCTCTTGTAGGGAGGCTTTTCTGTACCAGGTCTAGAAGTAGCACGCTGCAAATCTGCCCACTTCCCTTGGTGCATTACTCAGTCACACAACCGTGCCCACTCCAAAGGAAGCTGCCCAGGAAGAAGCAGCAGATAAATTGATCAGCTTAGCAGTATCCCCATATTTCTCAAATCTCCAAAAAACACATGTTCTTAGAAAATAATAAGAGTAAATATTATTTCAGAAATGTCATCTTATAAAGTGTTTGCAAACTCTTTTTTTTTTTTTTAATGTAAAGAAATCCCTTTTAGGGTATTGTGTTTGTATGCAAACTGTGGAAATCCCAGTTATAAACTGTCTTCATTTATGGGAGGTTATTTGGTAATAGTTCATGAGTTTTGTTCATGTTCATATAGAATCCTCTTTAAGTTGAATACATGACTAAGCCACAGATGTAATATGGACAATACAACAATGATAAAGAAGTTTAGCTCCATTCATCATTTAACCTGTGTTAATAGCTGTTTTATATCCATCTCGTCCTTTTCCTTCACATAAAGTTATCTAGTGTTTCAGGGGTCAACAAACTTCCAGTAAAAGGCCAGATTGTGAAGATTTTAGGCTGTGCAGGGCATGCTCTGTGTATGGCAACTACTCAGTTCTGTGATGGGAGCATAGAAGCAGCCCTAGGCCACATGTAAACAGATGGATATGGCTGTGTTCCAATAAAACTTTATTTACAGGAACAGGAGGTTGACTGGGTTTGGCCTAAGGGCCAAAGTTCACCAACCCCTGCAGTACATGATGGATATGAAGTTATGTATGCAAAGCATTGAGAGGCCTGTACACATGTAGTTCTCAGTAAATATTGATATGCTCTACTTAGCTGGAAATACATACAGTGGTACAACGTCCAAGCATTTAAAACTGAATGGATACAAGTTTAGAGAGGCATAGCTGAAGTCTAGAAGCAAAGACCTTAAACATGCAAAGAAGGTTATACGCATAGAGGGCTTGGAGAAAGGGGATATTTTTACTTTTTCTTTTTTCCTCCTATGTTGTCTGGATTTTTTTTTTTTTAATGAGTGTATTTTACTATTGTAATAAAAGATCCTGTAAATGTATATATTTCCAATGTTTTGCTGACTCAGAAAAGAGTGTTGCATTTGAAACCTGGACGTGTGACTAATTTGCGTTTTTCAATGACCAGCTGCAGTTATGTTTCAGGATTGTAGCCTGAACCACAAAACAACATTGAGTTTTGCCACAGCCTGAAATCCTTCAAGGAAGGCAAGGTCCTAACTTCCTCTTTTGACGATTTAGCTGACAGACAGTGATAAAGAGGAAGAGGAGTGGTCTTTGAGGATCTTCCGGGGTCCCTGGGTGCCTCGGAACAGCCTTCTCACGTCTGGAGTGATCTCATTCGCTTTCTGTGGTCAGGCAGGGTCCATATGCTGGCACACAGTAGGCACTTACGGATGTGTTTCCACATGAGTAACCTAACCTTCATTCCCAGTAACTAGCACAGTTCCTGGCATATATTACACATCCATTGAATAAATACATTTAGATTTAATTGGATGGATGCAGCAAACTGACGGTAGCAGGTAGCATTTTATTTACCGGCAAGGCTGCTTAATTCCTTTCGGAGTTCTGAGGATGTGCTTGTCCTCCTAGAATTACAATAAAGAGACACACACGTTCCACGAGACTTCAGGACTACTACTGTGATAGGTGAGATTACCTTGTGTTGGGTGATATGATTAACCTAAATTAACCCGAGACAGCATCCCATGTACATTATCATGAAGAAAAGAGATATCAGTGTCTATTGTCTGCTCTGGTGATAAACAGAGTCTTTCGTCAAGCTTCCTTCTCATTTATTGTGTGCTGCTTGGTGCTTTTCCAAAATAGAGAAATGTAAAAACTTTAAATGCGGCTGCATTTCTTTTTCCGATTTCAGTTTTTATCAGCTTCTGGCTTCTCTCTTAATTTCTCCATGGACCACAGCTCTGATTACTATCCATCTACCCAGATGTCAGTCAACTATCACACGTTCTTTGTAAAATAGGACTACCACAGCCGGCAAAACGATAGCCTTACAAAAACCACATTTTAACACAACAGCTCCGTTTGGACTTCAGGACAATTGTAAAAATCATTAAATAGTATTTTCTTTTGGGATTCAGCATGTTCTGCGTTAGATTATTATCAGGCCAGGAAAAAAAAAAGTCTCATTATTTGAATCAGTTTACAGCAACTCATGAATTAGAAACTCTCACCCGAAGGGGTATTTTCAGCTTAATGGAAACAATTTATCTAACACTTCGAATTCTTTACGAGAGTCTACATTGATAGATGGACATTTCTCCAATGCAGGTACATTTTATAGTATAGCCTATTTCCTGCAAGTTGGCATCTGTTAAAAAGTAAAGCCAATAAAAGGCAATTTCCGCCTAATAAGGGAACACTGCAAGTAACATAACAAAAAAATCACAATTTTTAAAATTGTGCTAAAATCATGTTAATGAGAAGGCAAGTGGGCATACTTGTTTTTAGACAACACTTTACTAGTCTGCTCAAGGTTTAACCCAATGAGATGACGTGTTGATTTTAGGGGAGAGCTGATGTTAATGAAAAGTTACATTCTCAGCATTGATTGCTTAATAATAAGGGGATACTGTGGAAACAGGAACACGTGTTTCCCCCAAGGTTTTCAGAGTTAATATGTGGTTACGAATCCTAAACTACTCTGAAGAGATATCTGCCCATCTTAAGAGACAAGTCAAAAATCATAAAAAGTCGAAAGCCCCTAAGCTTGCATGGCCACTGCTGAAATTTTCTAGGGGAAGGAACAAGAAAAGGAGTTAAAATCTAATCTGGAATGTCTTCTAAAAAGTTATTTGGGGATCAGGTTCTATACTTTCTGGGTAAATTATAGCCATTAGTTCCAAAAGGGAGCTTAGACTACATCTGGTCCAAGTACCTCTATTTTATAGATGGAGAAACTGAGTCCCAGTAAAAGAAAATAACTTCTCAAAGGTCACTGAATGAATTGGTCACTCGGGATGGGTCAGAGCCCAGGTCTGCCTCTAGCTGCATCTGCTCTGGGCTAGCTTAGCCCTGGCTGTAGCATTTTGCCTTGCACACAGTAATTGTTTAATAAACGTTTGCTACACACATGCATGGAGGTGGTATTTTAACTTCTCTACAATGAGGGCAGATAGGAAGTAGAACTCAGGAAATTGAGTAGAACTACGTTCCAAGACAGAGCATTATTTTTGAGCAGGTGGAAGTCTAGCTGAGAGAATAACAAGGAGGGGTCATAGTATCTCACCAATGGCTGGCGGCAGACTGTTCTAGGGGATAATGTCTTTGGGAGGTTGGGTATTCAGCCAGGTGGGTTAGAGGTATGAGGTTCAGGCTGGGCATTCGAGGGGAACAGGCTGTCCATAGCATCTGCTTTAGTCAAGACCTGTAGCCGCTGAAGGTTTGGGGAGCAGGTAGGTGTGGGTTCAACTTCCCACTCTGCCACTTGCCATCTACATGTTTTGTGCAAAACCCAAATCGTCCCTGTTTCTGTGACTCTCAACAAGTTAGTAATCCTTCCAAAGCCTCACTGTCCCTCTCATAAAACTATGAAGATATTAGTCCCTACCTCAGAACATTCCTTTGAAGGTCATATGGCCACATAGGAGGTCAGCAAATATCTGTCTCAGTTGAATTTTAGGATGGTCCAATTTGTTTGTTTTGTTCAAAATAAAATTCTTGTAATGTCCTGAATGAACTATTCCTTTTTTTCAAATGAACAGAAAAGCTTAAAGTTTTAGGATATGATATTTAGATTGACTTCTTTGACTTTGCAGAATTTTCTGCTTGGATTATGCACAAAACTGTTGAATTTGAGACTAAAGTCCCATCCAGGTTATGGCAGGTCCTAGATGGCCAAGCAGGCGATTTGGTCCCTCTGCTCAGGAGACCCCTTGGTCCTGTTTGCAATCCAGCTAACGGCGGCTTGGACCCTGTGGTGACTTGAGCGTCTGTCATTCAATGAGAGAGAAATCCTTGCTATGGAAGTTCCGCTTCTCTCTGGCCACCATTGCTGCCTCCTTCTCACAATGGAGGTGCAGAGAGAACTGTGTATGCTCTGCTTCTCACAGCGTCCTCCTCTGGAGCAGATCACTAACTGTCATTTATTTCTTGAATATTTTTGAAGCTGCTTTTTTATTTCTGAAGATAAAAGCTAATGTGCTCATGAACAAAAATGTAGCATCATCTTTCTCACAGCTTCACCAAAGACAACCATTGTCATCATTTTGTGTTCCGTCCCATATTTTTGTGCCTATGTGTAGGGACCGCACAGCAAACATCATTTTGAGTGTACTCACTTTATAGTGTTGAGCAGTTTCCCACGTTGGTGGCTGTGAACTCTTCCTAAACAAATCTCCATTTTATTAAAGGTAGCATTTGAGCAAGCATTCGAGCAGTGCCTTCTTACCCTTGAATCTATAACAGGGCTGTAACTGTTGCAGAACATATACAAACCTCATCTCTTTAGCCATCAGAACACTATAAGTTAGGCATGGGGTGAATATGTAATTTATCACCCGAAGAGGATCACTTCTAGAGGTGCAAGGGTGCTATTAATAATCACACCAGGACAACAGCTGTAACCTGGGGCTGTCCTGGGCAAACGGAGACATGGCCACTCCAGTGAGGCAAGACAGGGGCAAATCAGGTTACTAATGAAGAAATGCAGAGGTAAGGAACTGTTCAAAGACACATCCTAGTAACTGGCAGTGCTGAGCTTAGAACCCAAGACTTCAGGCTCCTAATCTAATGTTCTATAAACCGTAGCCCAGAGCCTATCTCTGTGATTTGCAGCACTTTGTAAATATCCTAGAGAGACATACCCCTTGTATTTATGAAACTAACATAAAATTACATCTCTCCCTCCCTCTACCTTTCTCTATTTCTCTCTCTCCCTCTCTCTCTCCCTCTCCCTCTCTCTCTCCCTCTCCCTCTCCCTCTCCCTCTCCCTCTCCCTCTCCCTCTCCCTCTCCCTCTCCCTCTCCCTCTCCCTCTCCCTCTCCCTCTCCCTCTCCCTCTCCTTTTTCCTCTCCCTCTCCTTCTATCTCTCCCTCTCCCTCTCCCTCTCCCTCTCTCTCTCCCTCTCCCTCTATCTCTCCCTCTCCTTCTCCCTCTCCCTCTCCTTCTCTCTCTCCCTCTCCCTCTCCCTCTCCCTCTCCCTCTCCCTCTAACTCTCCCTCTCTCTCTTTTCTTTCAATTTCTCATTGACCTCTAAGTCAGGTTCCTGACATTTGTCAGAGGGCATTGTCTGAAGAGAGGCTTACTATCGGGGATTAAATGCCCCTTTCATAAGAGTCAGTGCCTGATATATTGTTTTGATTAAGGATGGTCTGCTCAGGAGAATGGTCTTGTGTGCTTACATTAGTGTCTTACAAAGCTAAAAGCTGATTTGAAATAACATCCATAATAACATCCACAATCAAAACATTTATGAGTAATTGTAATAATAATTTTTAAAAAAGTCTAAGGAAACTAGAATGTTTCAAAACAGCCTCTTGGATCAGACAGGGATGAGAGAAGCATCTGATAGAAAGTGGTCCTTCTCTGGCTCTCAGTCCACAAAGACCCTTCTGTACCTTTTTCCCCTCTGTGCTTGTCTGACTCTCTCAAGGATATTCTGCTTTGGGGTCTGTGGGTGGTCCTACGGAGTACACAGGGGCCAGGAGGGCACCTGTGCGTCATAGGTTAGAGTTCAGGCTCTGGATTTACCTTTCGAAGGGTGTTGAATTTTAGCTCAGTTAACAACCAGCTCTGTCTTTGGACATGCTCTATTTCCTAAGCTTTGGTGTCCTCATCCATAAAAACGAGTTGTAAAAAGTCAGTGGAAAAACAAACAATTACCGTGCACATAATTACCATTTCTTTTTTGTGGTTGAGAACATTTAAGATTTACTGTCTTAACAACGTCCAAGTATATACTACCGCACTGCTAACCATTATGTGAGGTGATGGAGGTTTTCGCTTACGCTCTGCGGGAATCACTTCACAATATCTAAGTGTATCCCATCAATACATCGTATGCCTTAAACTTGCCCAGTGTTTGTTATATGTCAATTATATCCCAATCAAGCTAGAAAAAAGAAACACAAATAGTGTTTATCACAGGAACTTCTCATAAAAAACAGATCCGTATGTGACTTTGGCATGTTGTTTTCAGTTTTTATCATTATTATTAATTTTGATTAAATAAAGAAACTGAACTACCCTCCCACATACAGATACCAGCCATCATGTTCCTATCTTTTGGTACTTTTTTTTGTTTGTTTTTAAGGTTACCCCCAATGTCAATTCTCTTGGCCTGTGCAATGCAAGACGCAGGTGTGCTTCATCAATGGAGTCCGTTTCCAGTGGACTCCGAAATGAGTTGCTAGGATAAACAAAGGTTACATGAGCAGGGCAATAATCTGCCAAAGTCCTTCAAAGCAGCATTCCATGACTTCTCCGTGGAGTCCTTCATCCAAGAAACAGTGTTCTGGCTTTGGTGTCCAAGACGCGAAGCTTTCTGTCTCAGAATTTCCAGTGATCCACTAAGCATGTTGGTATCCTCTCAAAACCAGCTAGAATCTTCCCACAAGGATCTTCTGACCTTGGGTAAAAAATACATGGACGCCTACTATCTGTCAGGCACTTTCACCCCAGTCCTGTCTTAGGTAATTCTCAGTAAAACACTTCAAAATGCATTCGATTAGCTCTCCTCTCAGCCTTTTTTTAAATATAAGGAAACTGAGGCTCAGTTAAAGAACTTGTCCAAGGGTAGACCATTTCAAAGCAGAAAGCCAGCCTTCAAAATTGTATCAATCTGACTGTCAAATCCATAGTATGTTGCCTTAATATTTTAATTTTCATTATGGAAGGACTCTATGTACATTGTAAAGAAATACTGATTAAGACTAGGTGCATATACATATATATATGCACCTAGTCTTAATCAGTATTTCCGTTGCTCTGTAAATCTTTCCTATTCTTTTTCCCACAAGGCTGAATTTTACTATAAAGCAGAATTGAATTTTGCTTTTCCTAGTTTAATATTCTATTTTGAATCTTTCCCATATCATTAACTGTTATTACATACCCTTCAAAGATATGATTTCCAGGCTATAGAACATTTATTCTGTCTCTCACACATACATGTGCGTATATATAGGTATATATCATAGTTAATTATTTTTCTCTATTTTAGACATTTTAGTTCTAGCTTTTTTTAAAAAAAATCTTAAGCAACATTTAGATAGATACCTTTGTTTAAAAAAAACAAACAACTCATAGCAACAGGTCTTCCTACCTTTCCTGGAGTGTCTTACATGTGTGTACAGTGTTACCTACATGGCTTGATTTCAGCCTCATTACAACCGTATGAGGTACATGTTATTATTAGTACCATTTTACTGATGAAAAAGCAGAGGCTTAACAGGGTGAAATACATCATCGAGACAGCACAGAAAACTTGCAACAGAGGAAGAGTCAAACGCAAGACTTGCAGAAGGTCAAGGCTGTATCCTGTGCCACTCACCCGTCCATCAAACGGTGTTTGTTTCTGATATTAGCCTGTTAGGATTCGTTCCTAGAAGGGGAGTGGCTGGGTACAAGAACAGGCGTTGCTCTCCAGTTTTTGATATTAATGACTAAATTGACCTCCATAAAACATATTCTCCCTCCAGCAATGTGAGAAGAGGCTTGCTCCTTAGCACAGGGTCATTGTCCCCTGGGAAGTCCAGGCTCCAGCCACCCAACCTGCTGCCCCCAGACTCAGAGAGACCCCTGGACATTGGGGCTGCCAGATACAGCCTGCCAGTGAACTGGGCTAACCCAGTGGTCAGTGATGGGGAGGGAAGTCCACATGGAGCACCTGTGTTTGGCAGGGGTTGGGGTGGGTGGGGACTGAGTCTCTCGAGCCTGATCCCCAAAGGAGTCCACCATCTGAAGTGGGAGCAAAGGTCTCAGTTTAAGGATTGTCCTAGCAGGGAGCAAACTGACTTCCTGCATATGATCTTAGACACCAGGGCGAGAGGCAGGAGACTGCCCATGAGTTTTGCTTCTTCCTCCTGATGGCCTTACATCCCAATCATCTTTACTCTGAAAGTGAGCTCAGCAAAGTGATCCTGCACTTGTCACCTCCCTCCTGTTTGACCCCTCACCAGCCCATTAGACTCTGCCCTTAATCCCTGATCTTCATTCTCCAAAGATAAGGGCTTTTATGAGGGACTCTCCCAGTCCACACACAAGCTGCAGGCTGGTGAGCCAATGCCTTATGCAAATTGATGTGGATTATGTCTCTGCTCCCTCACCATCTGATTTCCCTCTGAGGGCAGGACCAAATTCCCGCCAGGTTCATCAGGTGAGGGCTTTCCCTTTCGGGAAGCAGGCTGTTCCCTCTTTGCCCCATTAGCGTGTCCCAGTGCCCCATTAGTGTTTCCCAGTCCTATTTGTGTTTCCACAGCTGTAATTCAACCACGCTGGCTATTGGGAAATGGAATTTCTTATATAAAACAGTGTTTTCTGGACCCAGATCTTTATGAAGCTCTTTTGAAATCCTTGCTTGGATATTTTGGTTGCTTCCCAAAATTATTTCAAGGATTATGTAATTTGCTAATAACTTCATCCTCCTCTTTCTCATCAAAAGTCCTTCAACCCCTGTATTAGTTTCCTTGTGCTGCCGTGATAGGTCACCACAAACTTGGCGACTTAATACACCCAAAATTTATTCTCTCACAATTCTGGAGGCCAGAAGTTTGAAGTGAAAGTATGGACAAGGGTGCAGTCCCCCTGAGGTTCTCTGGGAGAATTTGGTCCATGCCTCTCTCCTAGATTCCGGTGGCATTCCTTGGCTTGTGGCTGCTCTCCAGGCCTGGCTTCTGTCTTCACACGACCCCTCCTCTGTGCTTCTCTGTTTCATACCACCTTCTCCTTTCTCTCATAGA
The DNA here is from genome assembly GCF_964194185.1 of Rhinolophus hipposideros. NCBI lineage: Eukaryota > Metazoa > Chordata > Mammalia > Chiroptera > Rhinolophidae > Rhinolophus > Rhinolophus hipposideros. The sequence continues at coordinate 25,913,236 of NC_138067.1, read as the reverse complement.
CACCAGTCATTGGATTTAGGGCTCCCCCTAAACCCAGGAAGATTTCATCTGGAAACCTTTACTTCCACATGCAATGACCCTCTTTCCAAGGAAGGTTACGTTCTGAGGCTCCTAGGAAGCAAAGATTTTGGGGACACTGTCCAACCCACTACCACCCCCGACATCTTCGTTCTTGATACAGTAGTGTGCAAACAATTGGCTTTCTTGTTCCATGCTATATTTTCCTGGATGAATAATCATAGATACAGGAACTCTTGGACCAAGAAGGGTCTCTTAAAGATTATTCTGGTCTAGATCTGTGTAGTAGAACTTTTTGCAATGATGGAAATGTTCCATATCTGTGCCGTTCAGTACAGGACCCACTAGCCACATGTGGCTATTTAGCACTTCAAATGTGGCCAGTGCGACTCAAGGACTAAATTGTTTATGTTAATTCATTTACATTTACATTTAGCTAGCTGCCAGTGGCAAGTGACTACCACTTTGGACAGTCAGGCCTGGTCTAAACCTCCATTTTAAAGATAACCAGAGGCCCAGAGGGAACACACGTTCTGCCCAGGGACACTCACAGTTCATGGTAGAACTCTGAAACTTCAGGGAGCAGCAAACTGGTGCATGGGACAATTCTGGCTTGCTGGCTGTGAGTTTAGAATATTTTTCCATTGTTACATGGCTGAAAATAATAACAAGAATGATCATTTTTTCATGACCTGTGAAATTTATATGATGGTCAAAATTTGGTGACCATAAATTAAGTTTTATTAGAACACATCCACACCCATTTAGCCACCTATTGTCTGTGGCTGCTTTTGCACTCCAATAGCGGAACTGAGTAGTTGTCACCGAAAGAGTATGAGCCACAGAAACAAAAACCCTGCTTTCTGATCCTTTCCAGAAAAAGTTTGCGACTCCTGTTTTAATGTGGGGAGTTTTAAACCTTTTATTCCCCATTTTTAAGAGAGAAAAGGTGGAAGTTTGGGAGAAAGAGGAAAACATTTTCCCTGCAAATTACCAGCAGAGGGGAAACATTTCATAATATTTAGAAATTAGATACAAATGACAGAAGTAAAACAAATTGGCTTAAAACAAATTAATAAAACAAATTAATTTGTGATGGATAAGTCAAAAGTCTTATGTGCAATGGTATGAGCATCTCATTTTTTTTTTCCAAGATGGAAAATAAAAAGCTACTAGGTACTAATAATCTATCGTCTACTTTGGCCACAGATGTTGTAAACGTGCTGTACTTATAACGAGGGAACATATTCTACATATCATATAGACAAGTGACCCTGCCAATCTTGGGACACAGATTTTAATTAAACTGTCCTCCAAATTGTGAAGGGTGGTGGTGGTAGCACATTGCAATTTAAAACCACCCCAGATTAAGAATATGTCAGTAACAAACATTTCTAATGGGCTAAGGGGGATATAGCCTGTCTGGGGAATATGCACACATTTTTCCTTTTCTCTGCATATTCCTTTCTTTCTCACTCAAAACGGACTCCAAGATGTCAGTGACTAGAAGTCCTAGGGATAGCATCAGATCTGCTATGCTGTTAATTAATATGTTAAAAATAAAACAGCAGCCTATCCTAAAGCTTCCACGTTTTAATTGCTATAATTAGAAATGACTTGAGATTGTGTGGCATGGTAGGGACACATCTTGGTTGGGCATCCCTCGTGTGCCTACTGTGCGTTTGGCTTTGGGAATTTGAAGGCACTTCTCACGGCCCTCACACTCAAGCTGCTCGCCTTCCAGCTCTATGGATGAGGTCTGTGCTTCTATCACCCTGCAGCACGTGTGGGATCCCAGGGGGCTGCAGACCTGAGCAGGGAGGGCCTCCTTTGCTGGCATTCTCTCCTCATTCTTAGAAACATGCCGTCTATTGCTTCCTTCCTACATCCAGGTGGTAGCTGTGCAACTGAAGGGAAAGGAGAACTTGAACTTTGTCCAAAGGGAAGGAATGTTGTAATTAGGGAAGTGGAAAATAGAACTGAGCCGAAGGAATCTGGTTTTGACTGTGCCTGTCTGTTCCCAGACTGTAAACAAGGAGCTCGGTGAAGTGCCTGGGGCCAGAAGACCTCTCCACAAAAACAAAACGAAGTAAGGAAAACAGAACAAAACAAACGAACAAAACATGAAGTCTGGAAGGCAGGGTTTTTGTTGAATTTTATTTCCCATAATTAATATTTTCACCATCCATCTCTTCAGGTTCCCCAAAGACCTGTCTCGACCATTTCCATCCCCATGTCTGCTGGGTGACTCCCACGCTGGAGTCCATGCTGGTTTCTCCAGCACTGTCCCTGTTTGCTTTGCCATCTGCTGTCCCCTCTCTCTTTGCAGTCTACGTGACATGGACATTTCTCTATGTGACAGTCTATGGTTTTGCACCTTTGGACTGATTGGAACAGAGTAAGCTATTTATTCAAAAGAATAGTGCTTGTGAAACTCATTTTTTTTTTAGTCCGACCATAGAGGGAATAATAAGTAGTACCTGCCCCATGCTACGGTAGGGACAGTTAAATAACTGGATCAGTGTCATGCTCCCATGCACGAGTGCCCAGTGCATAGTGGTGTTTAATAAATGCTTATTCATGGTAAATGAAGAAACAGATGAGTGCAGGCAAGCAGGGCAGCAAAGTGAAGAGCCCTAGATTAGGGTGTGCAAAGCTCAGACTCTATCAGCCTCTGCCTGTCAGAGTTGAGGAGACACAGTAGCATCTTTGAAACAGGGTAGGTTTTAGAGGCAGACAGGCCTGAGGTCAAACCTCATCCTGGCTCCTTTAACTACTTTATGAATCCCAGGATGCAGCACATCCTCCGCTGTATAATGGGGACAATAATAGTACCTGCTTTCCACAACAGTCCCAAGAAGAAAAGCGAGTATATACAGATTGGAACACTGGGCGTGCACCTAGTATGTGCTCAATTAATATCAGCGGCTAGGATTACTATTGCCAGTATTATTTTTTTCTTAGCACTTCTCACTTTTTATTAGTGTCTCACTGCCTCCCTGGAGGTGGGCAGATACCATTAGGGGCTCATTGAGGGATGATACAGAGAGAAGGCCGATGTGGGTTCAGATTCCTTTCCGCACTTCTTTGCTGGGCAGACTTAGGGACCTGACTGGCCTCTCTGAGCTCCTCCCCATTCCTTCCTCTATAAAATGGGAGACACAGTCTGCGAGGTTCTAGGGAAAATCAAGCGAGGAGTGTTTACGAGAGCCACAGACGCACGCACGGCAAGTGCCCAGTCAAGGCCACTTCCCGAGGCCAGGTCCTTACATAATTTCCCACCGCCTCCTCAGGGCTGCTATCTCTTTGGCAGAGAAGCTGGGTGCTGCCTCTTACCCACATGCCCCAGTTAATATTTCAAACGTCCTGCGTTTCTAATTGTGGCGAAGCCTAAGAGCCACCTAATCCGCCCGTGTATTAACTGCTCTGCTTCCAAATGGGCGCCCCTGGACCAGGGCTGACACTCGCTGAGTTAATAATGTCTCGCTTCATTCCTCATGCCAAGTGCAAGAACCACATAATCTGCGGGGCAGAAATAACTCCTGTAATTAGAAATGCCTGAGGGAACCCCCCACCAAGGGCCTTGCAGCCTGGCCTGTGGGAACCCCTGCCCTCCGCCTCTCCCCAATGCCACAGGCCTCTGCAGTTTTCTAAAGCCCACTCAGACCCAGCGTCTCTAAGAGACGAGCTCTCCAAGGGATGGCATTCCGGCCCCAGAAACACGCTCAGCAGAAGCCGGGCTTCCTGGTGCCCCAGGGCCGACTCCTGTCTCCACAAACAGGCCTCCTGGGAGCCCAGGCCACAGCCCCTGCCAGGCGGAAACGCCTGCCTGCCCTGCATTCTCCCCCTGGGGAGGGGGAAAGGGGGAAGGAAGAAGAGCCCTGCCTCTCAGCCTCTCAGCCCAGTGGCCCCTCTCCCAGCCCAGGCAGAAGTTTCTATTATAAGGGGGACAGGAAGTGCTGTGATTGAGCAATGCCCAGCACCAGCCTGCGATTTCTCTCAGCAAATACTGGGGCTGAGGGGCCTGAGGGGGCCTGAGGTCTGGAAGTTTCGGGGCAGTCATGCGGGGTTTTCAGAAGGCAGAAACCCAGACCAACTTCCTCTGAGGTTAAGCTGGGTGACCTGAAGCTCTGCGAGGTGTCCTCTCCTCTGAGGTCAGGTGGGGCCAGTACAGGTGTCTCCCTGGGTCGCTGTGACGGTGGGTGTGCAGTGCCTGGCACTCTGTCTCCTTCTCTGTAAAGTGTGACACAAAGTCACATCGGCCCGACTTTAAATGGAGTTGGAGAGAGTTAGAGACTTTCCTGAGGCGGTTTGAATGGGGCGTGTGGCCAAGTCCAGCATCCCCATACAATTTCAAACAGGCCACACAGTGGTGTTGCACCCTGGGGTCCCCTTATATCTACCATGGAGGTCTTAACATTCCCACTTGACAGGAGAAATCCTTAGCTCTTGGAATACCTGTAATTTGCCCCAGGTCCCTTTGCTAGTAAGGACCAGAGCCAGATTCTAGTGCAAGGTAATATGACACCAAAGCCCATTTTCCCCCTTATAGCATACTCTCTCCCTTACTACTGTATGTAAGATATGCAAACGTCCACTGACTTGCATGTACTCACACAGACATGCATCCATGAGCATTCATGCGCGCACGCACACACACACACACACACACACACACATCTTTCTCCCATTCTTCATCTTTCTCATGTGCATTCTGGTGGCAAGGACGGATGTGGAAGTTATTAAGAGTGCAGGGGCCCATGTGACCATTTCATGTCTATTTAAACAACTTCAAGGAAACAGCCCACCATGTTACTCCAACGTGCAAGATTTCTGAACAAATAGTCAGATCTCTCACTTGCAGGCCTTTGGAAAAGAGTCTCCTTGAGCAATTACATTATCCGTAGGCAATAATGTTGCTGTGCTTCAAACAGTTAAAACCCTGCCTCCTACGTGTCCCCCTTTGTAGCTCTGTCACTGAATACGTGTGCTTATGCTCTCACCAGGCACTGGCGCTTGCATGCCATGGCAGAATCCTTGGGGTGCCACGGTGACAACCCAGCCTATGTTTCGAAGTCTCCTTGGGGTCGATGGTCAGTAAAACCAACACATATAATGTGTGGCATGTGGTAAGACAGGTTAGCACGGGGGGCTCCTTTTAAATACTCTCACAACTGGCAAATTTTTCCAAAGTGAACTCAATTTTCAGAAACCCAGAAAAGTGAGTTAGAGTCAAGTCTAATGAATAAGGTGGGAAGTAACCCTTTGGTGTAAAAACTACATTGGGAGTGAAAAATAAAGCAAAGGAAACGCTTTTCTGTGCCATTAGCATAGCAGATCCCAGTGGGCCGTTGGCAGCGTTATTCAAAGAGTTCACACACGTGCAGTAGCTGCTTTAGAAATATTTAAATGGACCTATGTTAAAAGTAATTTCATTTTTTGGTAGGATTTGCTCTTTTATAAAGTGAGTCATGGGACGCACACAGCTCAGTTTTCCCCATCAGATGTCTAAAAATCACAGGGCTTCATTTTGTTCCCTGCACCCCTCTTGTCTCCAATGTTCCCTAGAGCACGTCTCCCTCCCTTGAATCCAAGACCCGACTTTGCTCACTTGCTATGGGGGGCTGCTCTTTGAGTCACTGTGGAATCTGCCTGTGTTAATTTGCAGACATTTGAGCCACAAAATGCTGAACTTGTTCCCTACACTGAAAAATAACCCCAGGTGTACAAAAGACAAATGTACATCTGTTGGTAGAGAGCAGTCTGGGCACTGATTTCCACCTGAGTTTGGGGAGACTGGCTTTTGATGAAAATTCTGAAACCAGTACACTCCTGTCATGGGGGCTGGAAGGATGAATTTGGAGAGAAAATTAAAATGCCGTTAGAGGTAAACTAGTCAGAAAAGCTGCTTCCGGCCAGCTGTGTGACCCTAAGCAAACTGTGCCAGCTTTCTGAGCCTGTTTCCTCTTGAGAAAATGGGGGTGGGAATATAGCACTTATGACATGGCATAAGGAATGAACAAGCAAAGGTACGTGAAGTTCTGGGTACATACCGTGTTTCCCCGAAAATAAGACCTAGCTGGAAACTCAGCTCTAATGTGTCTTTTGAAGCAAAAATTAATATAAGACTGGATATTATATTATATTATATTATATTATATTAGACGCGGTATCATATTATATTATGATTACCCAGTATTATATTGTGTTGTTATGTTATGTTACGTTACGTTACGTTATGTTATGTTATGTTATATTGTATCCAGTCTTATAGTAAAATAAGACCAGGTTTTATATGAATTTTTGCTCCAAAAGACACATTAGAGCTGATTGTCCGGCTAGGTCTTCTTTTCTGGGAAACACGGTAGTAAACGCTTAGTAACTAGTAGCTTTAAAAATAAAAGACTTCTCCATTAATTGCATCTATTTGATCACAGAAGGTGCTTGTTCGTCAATGTATGAAGCATTGCCCTTGAATTTGCAGAACACTGAGGCTTTCAATACATCGTTATAATTTAGAAGATTCTAAAGAAAATGCTGTGTGTATCTATGTGAGTGTGTACGTGTGAAGTTGTGTGTGTAGACGTGCTTTGGTGAGTGTATCTGCATGTGTTATGCACGCACACATACGTGTGTGTGCGTGTGTGTGTAAATGGAGCCTAGCAAGACAGACCTCAGAGGCTAAGGCACGCTGGTCTCGGGCAGCTGGAGTCTCTGTCAGCTCTATTCACTGGTCCATGCGCTACTGGGGCCCAGTACTGATGGCTCCCGTCAGATAAGCAGCTGGATCTGGGCCCGAGAGAGGTCCCATCAGCAGTCGCAGATCATTAATAAGTCATTGCCTCAAGAGAATCCATTCCATGGGGCCACTGAAACATCTCGTACCTGGACCTGGGTTTCTCTTTGGATTCTAATCCATGAAAGCTGGGCTCAGGAGAGGAGGAGGGCTGGACAGGAAAGGAAAGGAAGAAAACTTACCTTTGTGGGTGTTCTACTTTTTTTCTTTATAATCTTTTAAAATGTAACATTTATATGTTATTGCATAATTGTAATTGGAAATACAATATTTATGAATTATGTTGACCTTTAAACCTCTATATTATTTATTAAACATATCTTACGTATTTATATATTAAATACAGAGGGTGCCAAAAAACGGTATACACATTTTAAACAAGGAAAAAACTGTATTAAAATTGTAATGCTCAATATATATACCAATAACACAAGATGAATACGAGTCATGTGTATAGATTTTTTGGCATCCCTGGTATATATTATATATTAAAAGTATAGAATATACTTTCATAAGTATAATATATTACATAACAAAACATAACTTATATAATATAAAACACAATACATAAATTAACAATTGACTCTCGTAAGCCAGGATGAGCCGGTGTAGTAATGAACTGGGGCTTGCTTGTTACTCGTCCATAAAAGCCAATTTTAAACTTGCAGGTATTTTGCAAGCCAGTTGACTTCATTTTGGTAACCTGATATTAGCCATACTGGGAGCATTTACACCACAGAAACTGGCAAGCATTACATATTAGGGTTTCCTTCTCCCAGTGAGCTTATTGTTAAACATTTATGAGCATATGGCAGTATGTGTGTGTGTGTGTGTGTGTAAGTGTGTAAGCTTTGCTCAGCCTTAACTGTGTTAGTCACCACACATACATTTTATTATTGTATTTAACCTTCACTGCAACCTTCTGACATTAGTATTTCCTAGTTATAAGATCTTGAGCAAGTCCTTACATTTTGCAGGACCTGGTATGCAGTTGCACAGGTTGTTTACTGCACAACTCCGGGAGCACTCTTCACACCAAAGTCTATTGCCTGTAGGTCTTAGTTCTGTCACCTACACAATGGGGAGAACTGTCACTACTATTCAGCCTCACTCTGAGGAGGCTAGTGGGTCAGGACACAAAAGCGAAATACCTGCAGAAGGCCTGGTGGAAGAATAGGGAGCGGTAGAAACTGTGGCAATCTGGGGACATGTGTCCTACCTAAAGGAGCAGCTTTAATCCATCACTGCTATGTGGAAATGCAGGAGGACCAGTGATGCTAGATCGTTCTGGTTTATTAAGAAGGAAGGGGAAAAAAATCTACATTTTTTAAAAAAATGTAAAATATCCCAGTTTTTAAAACACTGGGAACCTAACTCATGGCCCTGCATTAGATTTTCATGTGTTGTGGCTCTATCATCCAGGGGATGGCACAGGGGTTTGCTCACAATGGTCAGTAAGTAGCGACGAGTAAAAGTTCAATCATTTCCTCTGGCTTCACGTCGTAGTACCTTTCCTATCATGATTGGATGTTATGTCTCTCTCCTCTCTTAGTTCTTTAAGGGACTTAGGTTTTCTTCTCATTCCCATTATTTTAGAATGACAGACTAGAAAAGCATTGTGTCCCCTATGGGACTGGCATATCATTGCCACCCAGAAGCCCAGAGCTTTTGAATGTAAGAAACGGTTGAGCTGTAAATGTGATTCTGAGCTTCCCGTTGGCTAGAGTACAAAGAAAAATACAATCAGTTATATCATTTTCATTACCCTGGAAGATGAACCTGCACCCACCCCATCCTTCGACGAACGTTCTAATTAGATTTATGTATATTTTTTGGTCCTACTGTCATATTTTTATCCGTTGTGCTGTCTTGCTTTATGTACTTCCCTTAAGCTACTTCAAATCCTTGTGGAAAAAGAAGAATGTAAAGCATCGCAGTCACCCTTGGGCAACCAAGGATTTAAGAATCACAGTTTTGACCACTCTGGCAGGAGGGCCATGACAGGTAGGAAATGTGTAGCTTTGCTGAGGCCTAGAGTTGGGTCCCATGACGGGCTGTGGGCTTCAGGAATGTGGAAGAGGAACTCTTACCTGATGTATTGGTTTGCTAGCGCTGTGATAACTAACAAAGGGCCACAGCATGGGTGGCTTAAAAGACAGAAGTTTATTGTCTCACAGTTCTGGAGGCCAGAAGCTGCGATCAAAGTGTTGGCAGGGTTGGTTCCTTCTGAGAGGAGGAAGAGAAGGATCCGTTCCAGGCCCATCCTCCTGCTTCTGGGGGTTCGCTGGCAATCACGGGTGTTTCTCGGCTTGTAGAAGCATTACCCAATCTCTGTCTTGATGTTCGCCTGGGGTTCTCTCTGTGTGAGTGTCTGTGTCTAAATGTCCCCTTTTTATAAGGACACCAGTCCTATTGGATGAGGACCCACCCTACTCTAGTGTGGCCTCATCTTAACTAAGTACATCTGTAATGACCCTATTTCCAAATACGGTCCCAGTCTGAGCTGGTGGGGGCTAGGACTTCCACATGTAAATTTCGGGGTTGAGGGGACACAAGTCAGCTCCTGACACCTGGCAAGGGAGCAAAGTCTTGCTATGCGTCAACCCCACCCTGCGATACTCTCTGAGGAACCCCTCACACGGGGGTTCTCCAAGAAGTAACATTAAGTCATGTTTCTTTGTGCAGAAAAGTTCTGATCTTTTCAACGGCCACTACTAGTGATACAAATAAAATAGCAGTTACGGTCTGCAAAAGCGGTGCCTCAAGAAAATACAAGTTAGAGTAACTTAGGACAGAGAAACACACATATTCCCAGATTTTGGAGAAGGTCTTTAATTATAACTTTTAAGAGTTACCATCAATAAAATCACTCTGAACATAAACAAACAGAGATGACAGGATTAGCCCAAAGTTATCTATAAGTGAAGGGCCCAGGAATATTTAAATATTTAATCAGAAGATGTATAATACATGTATACTCTTAAGATCTAGTTTGTGTTGAATATGCAAATGATGAAACTGAGGTACAGAGAAGTTAAATAACTTATCTAATGTTACTCAGCTAGTATGTGGCCCAGGTGGAATTTAAATCCAGGCTGCTGGTTCCACAGCCTTTGCTCTTTAACTGTGACCCTCAACCTGTGTATTAGAATTAAGGACTCACATCTCACCACCGTGCTGCTTTCCTATACGAGGTACTTGGGCTGCTCTGTATGGTTGAGTAGGTTGTGCACTGCAAAATGGTGCTCAGCTGACGGACCAAGTGAGGATGGAAATCCAACTTACATACGAGTCACCAAACTTTGTGATGGGGTGGGGGTGTTCTCTTTGCCTGGAGGCAGGACACCCTGTTCTAATTCAAAAAAAGGTGCTGCATGGGCCAGTTGCAGTCCTGCGTGTTCCAATAATATAAAACAAACGGATGACCTATGTACCTACTTGGATTGAAGTCACTTTGTTCAGGGCGAGAAAAAGGAAGGACGTCTACTCCCTGTCCTAATGTCCCCTGCAAGAACATCCCACTGTCCCAACCCACCCACATACACACTTAAAATCCAAAGTATCATTAACTTCCTAAAATGTTTGGTAGCAGAGCAGAAGAATGGTTGTGGATGGCCCGGCCTCCCGTGAGCCCTCTGGGCCTGGCAGGGAGATCGGTATCATAGATGGAAATTGGGAGCAGTAGAAAGGAATGTGGGTGTCCATCCAGCAGCATCTTTCCTGTCTCCCATGGATGGGCTCTGAATGTCTGTTGTCTAAAAAAGCTGTAACTGAAAGAAAGAGCAACCTGAGGGTTTGATGGAAAATGAGGGCGGGAGGAAAGAGTGCCAAGACCAAGGCAAGTGGGCAAAGCAAAGCTATGTGTTTGGAAGCAAGACAGTGGCTCCAGGCCACACTTAGCATGATGAAGCAGGGTTGTGCTTACTTGTTGAACCAGAAGCACAAATCCGAGCCAGCTGGAGGGGTAAGCGAGTGCTATTCATACAGACAGCACCGTCTCCCCTGTCGGGCCCACTTCGAAAGTTGCTTTCTTCCTGCCAACTCATCCACATGTTAGCATCTTCCAAGCTTGGCTTTGGTCAGGGCCGAGGAAGCTGGGAGCTGCGAGCCAACCTCCCCTTTTGACTATCATCAGGCCTGGCCTCTCCCTCTCTCATTCAACAGACATTTTTTTTTTTTTAAAACGTGCTCGGTGCCCGGCAGTGGGGCCATCTGGATGTGGAGTTTCTCTAGGCAAGGACAAGGTGAGACAGGCCAGGAATGAGGGGGCACCAGAGCCATGGACAGAAACCGTTATGCTGAACACAGTTCCAAAGCAGGGAGTGGTGTCTTCTAGAGAAAATTTCCAGTTCGGGTTTGTCAGAAGAGGGGAGGTGTTGACGCCAGTGGCTGGTTGTCTAATGGAGACCTGACTCAGCCCAGGGGAAGGGAACAGGCATCGTCCCACCGCTGTGGATTTCAAGCTGGCTTTAAAAAGGGAGCGGGCTCTATGTGCTGAATATAGCTCCAGCTTATTTCGTAGTAAATTATTCAGATGTTAATTGCATTGTAAACAAAGCCGCTACCTTTTCTTTCCTTTCCAATTATCTTCATAAAATGTGCTGGTGCAGGGAGCAGGCAGCCAAAGCAGGAAGCTGGGTCGAGGCTCCCGGGTTTGGCTTCTCGAGCGAAGGGCCCATTGGTGGACGCCTGGTCTGGAATCAGAGTGAGACAGGAAGACTGGTCCCCAGCCCAGAACACTAGGGTGGGAGATGTTGGCGGGCTCAGCACCACACAGCCTGTGTTCCCTCCCTGTCTCCTCTCTTTCCCACCCCCAGCAAACTGTTTAGGTTCCTCCAGCAAGAGCTGCAAATTATGGTGACACCCTTCCTGGGGCGCTGAACTAGAGGGAAAAGTACTTGAATATTCCCTAGACCACAGTGCCAGGTGGGAGAGCACAGGCCCACTTAATCAACTGTCTGGATAGAATTTCAGCATCAGATACAGAGGGAACCAAGGGGTTGTGCTTTTCCCTTCTCCACATCCTCCTCTGACATCTCTGTTAACTGGTACAAAAGAGTAGATGCTTGTGGACCTGGGTAAGGAGCTCAGGGCACAAGGGAGAAGCTGCTCAACTTGGCTGTCCACAGTGGGGGCTGAATTTACCGTGTGCATCGAATCCACTTAAACTTGAATGAGCCAGCCTACTTCCCCTTCTTTCCTGTGCTTCCTTTGGAAACGATTGCAGTCCTAATTAAAAGCAAATTGCTTAATCTTGTGGCATCAGGCAAGGGCGGTGCTTCTCAGAGGGGAGGCCTCTTGCCAAGGGACAAAAAAAGCCTTGAGGATGAGACAAAGAGAAGACGAGGAGGCAGGCAATGTCCTCGCCAGCGGTCCCCTGTTTCGTGTCTGCAGCACCAGACTGTTCTTTCTTTGCCAGCAGGTATCACACCAGAGGGCAAGAGATTTGTGTTGACTCATTACGGAATAGTCTGAACTTGTCCAGAGATAGGCCAGTCCAGTGTGAGGCTCAGAGAATTTATTAATTCTGGGAGACAATGTTCCTGAGTAAGACCCCACCCAGATAACCCTCCCAAGGATGTGCCAAGGAAAAGCATGTAAATGTCCCTGTTTCCAACTTAATTAGCTCCAATACGCACTTAAAGACATTGTGTTGTTTAGAGGACATCTCAGCCTCGTTCTCGCCAAGTAATGGACTTGAACTATTTCCAAAGCAACTTATTCATGCATTCCATGGAGTCTGCATTTCCCTGTCCATCACTGGAGATGTTCTGATGGCAGCTGTGTCATGTTCTGATGGCTTCTGGCAAGCCCAGGGTGGTAGACCCTTCCATGATCTTGAGGGAGGAGACAGCTCTCTCTCCCTTTCCCAGGTCTCTGTCTTTCTCCCTCTCTCTCTCCCTCTCTCTCTCTCTCTTTTTCACTCCCTCCCTTCCTTTCTCTCTCCTCTCCCCTGTCTGCCCCCCTCCGCCATTCTCCCAAGCTAACAATTAAAGGGAAAAATGCCACTTTGAGGGCTCCAAGGCAGCACCTGGACACCACGATCCATGCAAAATTTGTCCTTGACACAGCTGAGTATTGAGCTGGTTGTCAGCTAGAGATGGCTGCAGATAGGTCTAACCATCCGCATGTGCTGACCGGCTCCTGGGGGTAAGACCTCTGAGGCTGGTCCGTTGCTTCAGATGATTAATGCCCTCTCTAGGGCTTCGTGGGGGACTGGACACTCCCCCACCCCAAGCCTTTGGATGCAGGTGGAGAAGGCAGAGGTACTTCAAAGATGCTTCATCTATTTCACTCAGAGCTCTTTTTTTCTTTCTTTCTTCTTCTTCTTCTTCTTCTTTTTTTTTTTTTTTAATTGAGCCTCTTGGAAGTTGCTTTACAACAGAAAAGCTTTGAGACAAGTTGGAAGCTGTGAGATCAGGGCAGCTATTCCTTAACTCACATTCCATTCATTTATTCCTTTTTATACCTATTAATCATCTTCAAGGCTCCAGCCACTGTGGACCTAGTCCTTGAGGCACAGAGCTGAATAATATCTGATTCCTGCCCAGAAGGAGGTCATGGTCTAATGGAAAGCTAGCTAGATAGATAAACAGAGCAATTACACACAAGTGTACTAGGGGCTGAAATGGAGAGTTCTGAGGGGAGCGCAGAGACCAGCCGGGAGCTGTCAGGAAAGGCTTCCCTGGACAAGCAGATCCCAAAAGCAGAGGCAGAAAAGCAACAGGTGGAGGGGACGAAAATGGAGAGAGAGGTTTGAACGGGCCTTCAGGCTGGACCTTCAAGGTGGGGGGAAGGAGCATTCCTGATGGTGTAACCTGAGAAAGAGATTGGCCTGTTCAAACAGTTGTGTCCAGCAGCATGGCATGCCAGCTCTCCAAACACAGTCCCCAATCATAGAGCTGACATCACCACCTCAAAATAAATAAGCAAATGAATGAAGAAAAAAAATGAATAAGCAACAACAGAATCATTTGCTCAACGAACCAGGTAGACATGGCTGATTAACGGTGCTGTTCAAGCCCAGTTGGAGTTGCAGCACATGTTTGGGGCAGTCCAGGACACTGCATGTGGACAACCGAAGTGTGCCAGTAACAGCTGGATGAGACAACGTGCGGGCGGAGCTAAGGGATCTGCACAGGCTCTTTCCAAACACTGGTTTGATTTGCATCTAGAATCATTGACTGGGGGATGCGTTCAGGTTGTCCATTCTTCATGTTTATTTTTTCTCTTCTAAAACCACATGGTAGTTGAAATGTGTAACAACATTTAATTTCCTGAGAGTTTCCCACCCAGTGTTCTGTGGGTACAGTGTTAGAAACACTGTGGGTACAGTCTTAGAAAGAGTGAGAGCATCGCTCTGGACTTTTGATACCAATGACAGGAACACCGCTTAGTTGGCTTGAGCAGACAACGAGGTGATTTAGTGGCTCATGCAAATCACTAATTCAGGTGTATCTTCTGGCTTCAGGTGTGGTTTGATCCAGGAGCACAAATGATGTCATCAGGACTGTTTATCTGCATCTCTCAGAAATGCTTGTTTTATGTGTAAGCTTCATTGTAGGACTTCATTCTAGTCGCTAAGTGCTGGCTCTGGTAGTTCCAAGCTCATATCATCCTTCCTGCTAGCAGACCTTAGAGGGAAAAAGGATCACATGCATGAACCTTCCATCCAAATCTATGGATTCACTTTGTCTAGATTAACCTAGGACACATGTCCTTCTGTGAACTAATCCCTGCGATCATGAGGATGGAACAACAGCTGATTGGCTAGGCTAGGTTTGGGGACTTACTACCCTCGAACACCCGGGAAATTGGGTTTTCTCATTGGTCAGTGCTGGGTCACATGTTTTATTCTGAAGCTAGAGGCAGGGTTTCACCTGACACATTGGGACTGAGTATGGGGCCGGGCTGGATCCTGGGGAAAATTTTTAGTAAGATTTCAAAAGCATAAGGTGATAGAGGTGGGGTCATATAAAACAACAAATATCCATATGTAATTTCAAAGGTTTTATTGGTCACATTAAACAAGGTAAAAACCAGCAGGCAGAATTCATTGTAATAATATACTTTAACTCCATATATGCAACAAAATATTATCGTTTCACCATGTAATCAATATAAAAATTATGAACCAGATGTTTTATTCTTTTTTTTGTATTAAGTCTTCAAGATCTAGTGCGTATTATATAACTTATAGCACCTCTCCTCTCCTATTGGATGCTAAAATTTTATCAGAGATGCTTGATCTGTATGTAGATTATATAATATTTACAGTTGAAAAAGTAGGTTCACTTGCCCAAGTTGTTCCAAACATACGTAAAGGTCTGCCAATAACCAAATTAAGTATTATATTTAAATTTAATTATAAAATTAAATGAAATAAAAAAGTTCCGTTCCTCAATTGCACTGGTTACATTTCTACTGCTCAATACTAGTGGCTGCCACACTGCACAGCTCAGGGCTAGAAGGTAGCAAGTACATAGAAATACCTAGACGTGTCCTAGTATCCTAGAAGTATCCTATCTAGAAGACCCCTCGAGCACTATTGGTGGGAGTGTAAATTGGTGTAGCCACTATGGAAAACAGTATGGAATTTCCTCAAAAAATTAAAACTGGAACTACCATATGATCTGACAATCCCCCTTCTGGGCATTTATTTGAAGAAAACAAAATCTAACTCACAAAGATGTTCATTGCAGCTCTATTTGCAATAGCCAAGTCATGGAAATAACTCAAGTATCCATTGACAGATGAAACGTTAAAGAAAATGTGGTATACATACACAATGGAATATTATTTAATCAAAAAATAGAATGAAATCTTGCCACTTGCAACATAGGTAGACCTTGAGGACATTATGATAAGTGAAATAAGTCAGACAGAAAGACAAATACTGTATGATCTCACTTACATGTAGAATCTAAAACCAAACGAACAAACACAAAGGTAAAACAACAACAAAAAAAGCTCACGGATGTAGAAAACAGATTGGTGATTGTACAAAGCGGGGGTGTGTAGAGTGGGTGAAATGGGTAAAAGGAGTCAAAATGTACAAATTTCCAGTTATAAAATGAATAAGTCACAGGGATGTGTGCATCATGATGGACTGCAGTCAGTAATACCATATTGCATATTTGCAAGTAGCTAGGAGAGTGGATCTTGAAAGTTCCCATCACAAGAAATATTTTGTAACTATGTGTGGTGATGGATGTTAACTGGACTTATTGTGCTGATCATTTTGCAATATATACAAATATCAAATCATTATGTTGTACCGAAACTAATATAATGTTATGTCAATTATGTATCAATTAAAAACTAAAAGGAGGAAGCATCTAGTAGTATCTAGAAGTATCTAGAAATATCTAGAAGTATACAGAAGGTAGGCAGGTACCTGAGCACAGTGCTTATTATATGGTAAAACTCAGTAAGTGCTTCACTGGGCGGACCGACGTGAGTTGTAATCCTGCTTCTGGCATTTATGGGCTATGTGACAGGAAGCAAGTTTTCCAACCTTTCCCAGCCTCCATTTTCTTCCCTGTTAAATGGGAATAATGAGATTCACTCTGCAACTTCTTCTTAAGAAAGTTTACTCTCCTGGAATTGAGTAGATGCTCAAAAATAGTAGCTCTTACTAATGGAACTTCAGTCTTATGGAACCTCTTTTTCAATGTCCTCTTTTACCTTCCCTCAAATGGCCAAATGTCTTTTCCAACTCAGAAACAAAGCAACAAAAGATGAATTTCCTCCTTGAAATAAAATTGCAAAGTACAGGATTAATGTCAGTTATCAGCATCTTTCAAACGCTTTTCAACGATGTCATCTACTTTATATTCAGATTGGTGGGGCAAGTCTTCACAAACGACTCTTCTCCTGAGCAAGGTGGGCAGGGCCTCATTGTTTTTTGCACCTACTACATACTGGGCACTGTGCTAGTAACGTGACATTCTTATATGATTCAGTCCTTCCAGTCTTATGAGTTGTAGGTGTGATTCCCCCCCCCCCCCCAGTTTTATAGAGAAGAAACTTTGGCACAAGGACCTCGTGCACCATTGCCTGGCTGTGGTAGAACTGGACTCACAGACTTCATGACTGCAGTAAAATGAGGACGAACATAAATATTCAGAGTTGATGGTTCATATCTAAATTAACCTTTTTTCTTATTAGTGGTGCCCAGTAACTAACAAGTTTATTATTATTATTATTATTATTATTAATAACTGGATTTCAGAACCACTAGGTTTTAAATTTGAGTGAGAAAAGAATGAGGAGCCTTCTTCATTCTGCCACCCAGCTCCCACCCTGTGGTCGACAGGAACTTTCTGCCCTCAAGGGTCCAGTGTGCCTAAGAGTGGTTGGGCACACTTTAATTGTGCTCTTTACTTTTGTGGATCTCCTTCTCCAAACTAGGTAGTAAGATCTTTTTTTATCCAGGGAGGTCACACACCAGATAGTGTTAAGCCCACAGGAATTTCATTTTAAAAATAATAAAAAAAGAAAAACCCAAAACATCCTGGACTTATGTGCAAAGAGGTAACCGCAAGATTCTTCATCACAACATCAACTACAATGGTAAGTTAAGATAACAGATGGGAATGTCCGATGAGAGGAGATCATATAAATAAATATGGGTGCATTTGTAAGATGGGCTATTATAAAACTGATATTGTAAATAATGTTTTAGAACAGTCATTAAACTAATATTGTAAATAATAATTAATATGACAAATCTCTGTCATCATTGGATAAATGGGGGGAAAGCAAATGACAAACAACGTGTGTTTCAATTATATTAGAACAAAAAAAATCACCTTTGTATAAACAAAGAGCATACGGCGTCGCGGTAATGACCAGAGTTTAGTTCTGGTCAATGGTAGATTATAAGTGATTTTTAAATTTTCTTCTTTGTGTGTTCATCTTTGTGTATTCCCGTGTTCTGTAATGAAAATGTATGGCTGTTAGAGCTCGGAGGGCAACACAATGTATTTTATGTTTAAAGACATCATTCAACAAATTGGCTATAGCATGAGCGTTCTGATTTTTGAAAGGTGCGTGTGTCAGTATATAATCAGTAACAGCCATGCAGTGTTTGTTACATGGAAGCTGCTTTCACACACTTGAGCTCCTGTAGTGCTGGCCACACTCCTGGGAGTAGGTGGGGCCAGGGCCGACTTCTGGGTTAGATGCAGCAGACACAGCACCTAGGACCCAGGACACTCTGAGGAGTCCACAAAAGCGTTTTAATTTATTTTAAAATCAGAAGGAACCAATCAAGACAATCCTGCCTGGATTATATTCATCTTTATACCAACACAGTCACAAAATATATTTCCCCCTACTTTTTAAAATTAAAAAAGTTTTTTTCTATATTTTGCCAATTACAGTTGACATTCAATATTATATTAGTTTCAGGTGGACAGCACAGTGGTTAGGCATTTATATAATTTATGAAATGATTCCCCCTGATAATTCTAGTACCCACCTGGCACTATACATAGTTATTACTGTATTATTGACTATATTCCTTATGCTGTACTTTACATCCCCTCGATTATTTTGTAACTGGCAATTTGTACTTCCTAATCCCTTCACCTTTTGACCCAGACCCTCAACCCCCCTCCCATCTGGCAGTCATCAGGTTGTTCTCTGTGTCTATGAGTCTGTTTCTGTTTTGTTTGTTTGTTTGTTTAGAATCCACATCTAAGACACTAACTTGGAAAGATATATGCGTCCCTATGTTCACTGCAGCATTATTTACAATAGCCTAGATATGGAAGCAGCCTGTGTCGATTGATAGATGAATGGATAAATAAGAAGTGGTAAATATATACATATAGTGGAATATCACTTAGCCATAAAGAAGAATTAAATATTGCCATTTGCTACAACATAGATGGACCTAGAGGGTATTATGCTAAGTGAAATAAGTCAAACAGAGGAAGACAAATACCTTATCATTTCACTTACATGATAAAAAAAATATATACTATTCAATATATCTTTTATCTAGGGGGATCTCATGAAAGCAAAAGTGCTCAGGACCCATACAAATCATAATTTGACCCTGGGTGGGGATCATTCCCATTTTACTGAGAAAAAATCCAGATTTAGGTTACAAAACTTTGCTTAAATTGTTGCATGGGAGAATCTGCATTCTTACTATGATCTGTTGCCTCTCCACCATGCTGCCTTGTTTCTGCTTTCTAGCATTAACTTTTAGAAGTATTATATTTCAGTGTCTCAGTAGAACTTCATTATTATTTTGTTTTCCTTAAGAGGAACAGAGCATTACAAATCTTGCCCCTTTCCTTTCATAGCTGACCTTGCAACCAGATCATTCTGCATGAGCCCTGCTTTGACCACGATGTAGTTTGTGTAAATTATAAATACTTAACAGCACATATTGATGTCTTGTCTGCACCTCTTAGCAGATAAAGTAATAGTCTTAATGGCCAAAAGCCTATGAAGTAAGAAATGTCTTCATTTATGATTGCATCGTAGCCAGCTAATGAATCTTAATCATGTTAGCGACCACACGAGGGAATCAAATTAGTTTTCTTTTCCTTTTACTGTGTTTCCCCCAAAATAAGACTTCACTGGAAAATAAACTCTAGCATGATTTTTCAGGATGACATACCCTGAACATAAGCCCTAATGCATCTTTTGGAGCAAAAATTAATATAAGACCCGGTCTTATTTTCAGGGAAACACAATAGTACCAGACTCAAGACCTGAAGATAAGACTGTTCTAAAACATCTATCTATACATTTAATTTATGATTGAAGAAGAATCAAAGAATTGAACTGGGAGATAAAAACTCAATACGGCTAGATTGCTGGTTCCTCCAAGGAGCTGCTGCATTTTGATTCTTGGGATAAAATAGTTCAGGAGTCAGCAAACTTGTTCTGTAAAGGACCAGATAGTAAATATATTAGGTTTTGTGGGATTTTTGGTCTCTGTTGCAACTGCTCTACTCTGCCAATGTAGCAGGAAAGCAGCCATAGACATTTTGCAAATAAATGAGTGTGGCTGTGTTTCAATAAAACTTTATTTACAAAAAAACAGGTGGCAGGCTGAATGTGACCCAAAGGTTGTTAGCCAACTTCTGGTCATAGTTCTGCTGCCACTCATGGTCCAGATAATTCCATGCATTGAAAACACAAGTCCTGAGGTTTCATTTGCCCAAACTCCTCACCATAGCCTCCCAAGCCTTTGTGGTGGGGCCCTGACTTCCTCTTAGAAACCACATTTCCTACTCCTTGGACATGTTGACCTTCTTTCTGTTCCCCAGGCAAGCCAAGCTCATTCCCACTTCAGTGCTTTTGTCCTTGCTGTTCAGGACCCCTATAACTGGCTCACGAGATTTAGCAAACAAAATACAAGACACAGAGATAATGTGAATTTCAGGTAAGCAATAATTCTTCGCAACATCCTTTGCAACATTTGGGACATACTTAAACTAAAAGTTGTTGCTCATCTGAAATTCAAATGTAACTGGATGTCTGTTTTTGTTTTTTGTTTGTTTTTGTTTTTGTTTTTTGTTTGGTCAACCCTACCCTAGAATACTCTTCCTCCTGTTCTTTATCTGGCTGCCTGCTTCTTGTTTTTCAGTGTAAATGTCAGCTCTTCACAGGGTCATTGGCTGTGCCCTAAATAGTTGGTTTACCCTTCCAGGCCCTTGATCACTCTAGCTGTCATATGTTCTCCAGCTCTGAAATTATCTTATTTATTTGGTTAGTTGACTAATATCTGTCTCCCTGAGAGCAGGGACCTAACCTCTTGTGTTTCCTATTATATCCCAGCACCTATAACAGCCCTTGGCATAGAATAGGTCTTCAATAAACATTTATTGAATGAGTAAATGAAGTAATGAGTGAATGACTCTTAAATCATGTTCATCCCAAAGCTAAACATGCCAAAAGTAATGGAAATATGAACAAAAACTAAGATTGACTGAGCCTGAGGTGTGGACCAAATATGGCCCAGGGGCTTAATCTCTCCTATACACTAAAAGGTCAGGAAGGAAGTATATCCTCAATTGAAAGAGGAGGAGACAGAGGCTCATTAAGTCTACTTGACCAGTTCAAGGTCTCAGAGGCAGTAGGTAGTAGAGGCAGGAACCAAATCAGGGTTGCCAGTGTAACCCAAGACTCTAGAATTGCCAGGACCCCTAGGAAGAGTCTTGTGTGTATCAAATCTGTACCTGCTTTCTTGGAATTTCATTCCATCGGAACACTCACAGAAACAGAAGGAAAAAATCTGGCCCATGTGGAAAGGAAAGGAAAGGACACTTGACTTTGTCTTCATTGACGAAATTACTTCTTCTTTTAAGCTCTTCTTTAGCAGCTACAAAACATGCTGAACAAGATTTCAAAATGAGTGGTCATGAAAACAAAACAAAGCAGAACAAAACAATGCGTTAGCCCAGGCTTGTTTTTATCCTGGAGAATTCTCTGTCCTCAATATACGGACAGTGTTTTCACTTTCCCATGCTGCCATTCAGAGTTGATGTTGCCACATTCTCTAACTTGTCTTTCCCTTTTCTTTGGCATTGTCGGAATGTCTATCATTTTTCCTTCAGAGGTTTGTGTCTTCCAATCTGACAAAGCCAAGAAGCCCTGTGCTCCGATCTCCTTTCTTTGCGTGGGGAGGGTGGTTATGCGTGTTGCCACCACATTCAGAAATGTGACTGTGTTCAAGCGTTTTCATTTGTGGCTGCTGTTGCCCAAAGTGGGTGCCCTGTCCCTTGGGGGCCTTGTGCCAGCAAAATCACATATAAAGTGACACACACTTGTTTGCCATCTAAGAACACTGATATACATCTATAAACTGCACAGCTGAAAGATCAATCTTATTGATTTTCTTTTTTCCAAGTGCTTCTGTCAGAATGAACACAAAGTATTACCCCATCTCCAAACCCATAGCCCTGTGATTGGATTGCTGCAGTTCTGTAGGTGCCAGCCAGGGTGACTTTTGCATTTTTTTCTCTTGAAGAAGATGCAGGAGAATTGCCCAATGGATTTTAAAAAATCGCATGTTACAGTCTAAAAAATTTCTTTGAATTCACTGCTGACTCGAGGGCTGTCCTTTAAAACTGTGAGGGGAAAATATTTTTTTGCAGGAGGTTTAAAATGCCTTGGATTGTGAACGAGGGAAGAAAACAAAGTTTGCAAACCAGGACTGGTTAATCAATTTCGTGGATAATGGTGACGCACACAGGAGCAATGCCAGTGCAGAGGGCCACTCTAAGGCTTCTTTGCCTTTGAAGCTGGTTTCTCGATCTAGATTTTTCTGTAAATTATGGCATCTGCCATGACAATCTCCCTGGCTCCACAAATTCATTTTCGGGGGGGGGGGGGCTGTTCTTCTTTGGTCAATTTCTTCCTTCAACGAGAACATGTCAGATCTAGTGCTTCCAGAGCAGACATGGGAGATAAGAAGTGGAGACTACGGGGCAGGCGTCAGGTGTCTGTATCTGGAAGTCTGCAATGGGTTCATCAAGAACTTCCTCTTTTCAGTCAGTCAGAATGCACGAAAGTTGATGAGGCCATCTCCTTAGATGATGCCAAAGAATCACTGATCTCCAAAACCCGGATGCTGCTCGCCGCAGATTTCCATTTCCTCTTGTGTACTGTTTTCTCGAACTCCACGTATTTGTGCTGATTCTCATGTAAGGGAAAGGTGAAATATTGTGACACTGAAAGCTGAAGGCTTGTTCCAAGGAAGTGTTGAGTTCTGTTATTTCCTTCCTTTTGGCTTCCTCGAATCCTCCCTCGTGGGGAGGTGGCCGGGAGCCAGAAGTGCTGTGTGTGACCAGGGCTGATATTAACCATCTGAGGCGGGCACATGTCCTCACCTCCCCAGCACACCTTCGCCCCAGCAGGAATGCTCCTTCTCCTGAGGGGGGAAATTAATTCTGTGTTCGGGCCACATTTAGACTGGTACATTTCCTGTGCAAACACGGCTGACATTTATGAAATCTAATTTAATAAATGCCTATGATATAGCACTCATTAACATACCGCAAAATAGCTCCAGAGTAGCCCATTTTAATCAAATAAATTGTGGCTGCTGTTACCACAGGCTGTTCCTTTATTAAGGGGGAGGCGGCCGTGCCAGGCCAGGGCCCGAGTTTGTTTGGGGCCCTGGCTTGGGCTCCTGCCCCTCCACCAGGCCATACCGCCAGGGGCCTGCGCCTCTCCCTGTTTGTTCCGGAGATGAGAAGATGAAAAATTGCTGATCATATATCATCTCCATAAATCTTACCGACAATAAGTCATAAAGCCGTGTGTCCTTACATATGGTAGGCGCCTGGGGATCATGTTGCCATATGTGAGCAGCAGCCTCTGGAAAAAAAAAAAATTCTGTCACCTATGAGAAACTTCTAACCGTTTTCCACACCTACAGTGAGCAGACCACTTGCTCTTCCCCACCTCCCTCGTTTTATTTTTCCCCTTTTCCTCACCCCCCTCACCACAGGGCTGCCTCTTTTTTGTTCCAAATTACCATCGGAAGAATTCCCAGTGTGCTAATTAGGAAATTTTGTGGTTTGCTAAATTCCCTTTCTGTCTGTCACAACAGAATGAGTGAGTAATCACCCCCAGCCGACGTGGGGCACAGGTATTCAGAGCTTTTGTGTGGTAGAACAGGGCATTTTCTCTTTTCTGGGACTGCTCCCAGCTGACAGCGAGGTCCCAGCCTGCAAACTGCCCCCAGCTAATGAGAAATGCCTACTTTGAAAACGATTTCACTTTAAAAATTCAACCCGTTTTCATATCTATCAGCTAAATTAAAGGAGACACAAGGAGATGGTCTCTCAAGCTCAGCCAGGCTGGAGCCAGCGTTTTGGAGACACAGTGAACTAGAATCATTCGGCTGCAGGCTGGCAAAGAAAACTGTTAGTTGTTTTCTTACTTGGCCAGTTGCATGCTTGAGATGTGGTAACGTGGAAACGTGGAGAGTATTTTCTTTCCCCCTGTTAGCTAAATAATTTGATTGTCTGTTGCCTCTCACGGGGCTCAGGTGCAAGTACAGAGAAAATGTGCAGAGGCGGGCATAGTCCATCCAGGGGGTCTCTCCGGGTGAGGCCTAAGCAGAGGACCGCTGCAATTTCCCAGGTCCAGGAATTCCCATTTCCAGGCTAAATGACAGATGCTTTATCATAGAAAGTAGTGTGCACGGGGTCGTGTGGCGCTCGTCGGCAGCGTCTTATCTGGACCTGAGAGGAGGCACTCCTTTCCTGCGGTATTTTATCCGTAAGTCAGTAAGTCAGTCGTAAACAACACCAACTTTCTGATAGTTGGTCAACAAGAGAAAACACTTGGAAAGGCAGACAGGAAGTTAGGAGCCGTATGGGGAGGGCTTGGATGACCACACTGCTTACCGAAAGGGAAGTTGGCCAGGCAGGCCCAGTGGAGCTGGGGACACCCGAACTCCTGCTCCCCTTTTTCTTCTCCCCACCCTTGGTCATCCTCTGTCCCCTGACACTTCAGGATCATCTGCCTCCCAACCCAGAATAGCATAACACATCCAATAACACACCTCAGACCTTTGCCTCACTCTGGAAACTGGCTAGGAGAGGGAGAAAAGATCACCAAAATAGGATGGGAAAGAGGCTGGCAGGAGCCCTTTTGATATTTGGCACCAAGTATGGGACAGACTGACTTTGTGCTATTCTTATGCTAATTATTTTACCAAGCGATATTTGATTGTTTCTATAAAAGGTTTATGTCAGTGTAATTCACCACAGGCTTTTTAAAGACCTCAAGATGCAAGAAAGAAATGCACCCAGAGTCCATTAAAGAATTACGTTCTATTAATGCTCCCGTCTGCTGAAAGGGGCCGTAGGCACCTCCTCAGCCTGAGATGAAAATGGGAACAGCACTCCCCTCGCTTAATAACTTTTGCTAAAAGAGCAGAGGAAAAGCATCCTTCCGATCTCTGTGAATTTGGCTCTTAACAAGCCTTGGAAATTCTGGCATTTTGAAAAGACTATATTTGCCTGAATTCCAGTTTTCTAACTTGAAAATTAAGTCAGTGTGCTGGTGTGGAAATAAGCATAATTATGATAGCTGTTGGAGTAATCATTGTCATACTTCACGAGTAGGGAACACACTGTTTACAATCCTCCAAAACAACTCCATATAAAGCTTTATTATCTCTCCTTTATCCATCAAAAACTGTCACAAAACAGTCAAGTGGCTTGCCCAACTTTATGCAGAGAGGAAGTGGCAAAAACGTCCAGGTTGTCTGATGATGCTTTCAGATCTGTGGTACCTTCAGGTGGCACTCTCCTTTCTTGACCCTGACATAAGATTTAGCAGCAGGGACAGATCTGGGAATTTGGAGCACTGGGTTCCTGGGAATTGTGTCTGCATCACTTCTTCTCTCTTGGTCCTATTTCTTCATCTGTAAGATTGGAGAAGGGAGGGGAGACTTCTGCTTGCATAATATTTAAACCCTCCAGCTTCAATAAAATAGACGATGTTTTGAAAGTCAAAATAAATTCCTGATTTTTTTTTGGTCTCAATTTAACCATAAACCACTTCCTTTTTTTTATTCTTCTGACTGTCTTGTATCACCCTGAAGAGAAACAGAAGCAGCCACATTTCGAAGAATTTACAAAAATGAAGTGTGTTTATCATACTAATCATCTCTGTCGCCCTCCCATGTTGATACAGAGTTTGTGCCCAATCACTCACGGGTAAATGAGTTAATAGGGATGACTTAACACAGGTCCCTTGAGTCCCCTAGAAGCCTTCCAGATCGCACTGGAATCACAGCCCGCCCTGGGAGCCCTCCACCCCAGGCTCCAGGCATGCAGTTCAGCCATCTCCTCGTGGTGTCCCTGTCTGTAATTATTAGCAGTAAGTAATCGCCCCTGCTCCCAACCTGGGCAGCGTGTGGCAGCTCGGGCACACGCAGCAGCTGTGACCTGCCTTGAGCTGGGTACACCCCTTCTGTCAGTGCTGCTGGGAGGAGGACAGGTGCTGTGCTCTGCGTACCCAGACACATGGCGCTGTGCTGAAAGGAGGCAGGGAAGACCTCAGCCACGGGCGGTGCTGGTGGGAAGCTCAGATGTTTGTAGGGTGCAACATTCCAAGGGCTGTAAGATGAAACTCCAAAGGATTCAAGGGTGTGGCCCCTGAGGGAAAGGGGAAGCTAACATCTGTTTAAGGGTCTGGGAGTATAGAGATTCCATTGCTTCATAGATGAGGAAACTGAGTCTCAAGAAGGTCAAGTAACTAGCTCCAAGGCCCACAGCTAGAAAGGGGAAATGTCCCAGACTCATATCTAAGTCTCACTGACTCCACAGCCCTTGCTCTTTCGCAGATGCACCAGGGAGAAGTGAGGGAGAGTGGGTGCCTTGAGGGGAGAGCAGAGTGATCCGTGGCCTGGAGGCTACAGGCCCTTAGGACACAAGCTGCTTTGTAGCTGCAGAAGGAAAAGGGATCCAGAGTTTGCCTGCTGATCATGTTGAGTTAGGCCCCTGCTCAACCACAAACTGAACTGTTCCTAATTTAAAGAGATGTCTTCCCCAACACACAATTCTGTCCATGGATGACAGGGAAGTTTCTTAACAACCCAAATCCCGAACCACCCAACCATTTTCTCCCCTACCTCTTTGCCTCCTTCCCTCCCTTTCTTCTCTTCCTTCTCCGAGAATTTGTTTGAGTTTCTGTCTTGTGTCAGACACTGTGCTAAGTGCTAATGAAACAAAAGAACACACAACTAATGACAGTCCTACTTATGTGGGCCTCAGTGTTGCCGTGACCACATCCATTTCGGGGGTCCTTGTTAGAACTGTTCACCAACATTTCTGGTTCCCGTCTCCTTCTGGGCACGTGGCCCCTTGAGGTTAGGCGTGGACACGTGACTTCCTTTGTCCAGTAAAATGTGAAGGGAGAAAAGATGTGACTTACAGGTGGAAACATTCGAGAAGGGGCGTGGAATTCTTTGAGCTCTCTCTTCCCTTGCCTCAGTGATTACAGACACCCAATTACCAAGGGGGTGCCCTGCGTTTTTAACAGTTTAGCATGCTAAGGCAACACAGGACAAACTGTCTAAAGGAATCCCTGGTCCAACAGTGGATGTTAAGTGCATGCTCGTCTTTGTTGTTTTAAGTGCCTGAGATTTGGAGGTTTCTGTTATTGCAGCTTAACTTAGTCTCTCCCAACCATTACAACTGCATTTGGATCTCGGTTTTCAACCCCACCCTTCTTTATGCCTTTTCCTTTAGCCATACCTTCTCATGGAGGTTTTGACTTTGTCACTAGACTGTGAACTCCTTGAAAGCAGGGTCCGTGTCTTATTTACCTCAGTATTCCTCGTACTTGGTTCACAGTCAAGCATATGTTTGCTGAATAAGGAAGTGAGAGAATGAGTGAAATGAACATCTACAACCACAGAGTTGGCAAAGGCAATGCTAACGTCTGGCATTGGCCTAAGAGGTACAGAAAGGGTGAGCTCAGACAGAGGAGAGAATTTGTCCAGCTAGTAAATGGTGGGGTCTGGATTCGAACTGCCATGTGCCTGACCCCAAGGCCACCCTCTTTCCATTCCAACACATCTGCTGACTTCGTCTCAATCGGGGCTCCATTTGCTGAGCTTTTTACTCAGTGGGTGATGTGTCACTCCCATCAATCACCCTTCCAAGTGGAGCGTTGGGATTGCCCCTTAGGAAAGACTGCTGACCAATCTATGACTAAAAAACAGAACAATTATTTGAGTATTTTCTAGATTCTAAGCACCTGGTCCCACAGTGGATGTTATCTATGTTACTACATTAAAGTGTCATGATAACCCTTTGAAGTAGGACCCATCCTTGTCCCTGAGTTAAAGAGAGGCAAGTATGGCTCAGAGAGGTAAAGTAACTGGATCGAAGTCACAGAGCTCATAAATAGCAGAGCTGAGACTTGAACCCAAGTCTGACTCCATAATGGAGAGTCGTGAAAACTATTTTATGTTGCACCTTATTGGAGGGAGCATGTGTGTGTGTGTGTCTGTGTGTGTGTGTGTGTGTGTGTGTGTGTGTGAGAGAGAGAGAGAGAGAGAGAGAGAGAGAGAGAGAGAGAGAGAGAGAGAGAGAAAAAACTTTGGTGGGGGGTGCTGGTGGTGATACAGGAATATCTTTTCTGTACTTGTTGTTTATCCAAGTTTGTCACTTGTGTTTTTACAGGAAGCTGTAAGGACTTCCTGCTTTAACTTTCACAGATGCTGACCCTGATAATTCCCATATTTACATACCTACAGGGCAAGGAGAGGTCCATGAGCTGCTGACTCTTGTGGGATTTCAGGACAAGGACTGATGGATCACCTCCTCCCCTATTATCTCTTGTCCAGCCTCCCAGAACTCACTGGGCGTGGGTGGGGAAGGGTAGTCTTGCCTCTGTTCTTGGCCATTAAGCCCTGCACAAGCCCTGGGCTGAGCGTTTTCATACCTGTTCTCTTTCGGGATCCTAACAACTGCTTGGCCCTGTAGGGCCTTTTGTCCCTATTTCACGGCTATGGAAACCAAGGCTTAGCTAGGAGCAGTGATTCTCAACTGGGAGCAATTATAGACAAGTTGGGGGTTGGGAGAGAACGTGCTACAGCCACGAGGGTAGAGGCAACACACAGGACAGCCCCCATGACAAAAAATCACCCAGCCCAAATGTCAATAGTGCCCAGGTTGAGAAACGTGAACTTAAATACTTCATGGGATATTTAAGCAATGAGGCTGGGATTGAAGTCACCTCTGCTGATGCCCATTGTGTGCTCCTCACAAAGGAGAAAAGAGGGGTAGAGGGCCTGTAAAGTCGACAGCGGCCTTCTCCACTATCTCCACGTGGTGGCTTTCTGCGTGCTTACAGCTGGTGGCCCTTTGACCATCCCTGTGATCGTGTCAGCTGACCCTTTCTTGAGCAACATGTGTTGCTCTCACCTTTTCAGACTTGTCTTCTTTGCACTGGCATCTCTGAAGCCGCCTTTGTGTCCTATTGTGTATTCAGGCTTGATTTCTAAGTTACCCTAGATCGCAGACCTCTGTTAAGGCCTGGCTTGTTCATCTGAGGCTGTAAGATATGTTTCACTCATTCAGGAAACACGTACTCTGAGTGCGGCCTCTGCTGGGTGCTAAATATGGACAAGGGAAAAAAACAAAGTGTAACACAAAGTCAATTATTAACGTAGTCATAGTATCAACAGCCACCAGCATTTACTAAACGTTTCACGCCATGTGAGATAGGTTTGATTGAAGGTGGGTGGGGACAGGAAGACAGTGCCCAAGGCTGATAGGGTGCTTGAGAGGGAAAATGACCTAGAGGTACCTGGGCCTGAGGGGAGACCTAGAAGAGGAATTGCATAGAGACGGGGAATAACAAAGATAAGCATGAGGTAAAGCCTGGGGGCACCCAACTCACGGTGTGTCTAGAAAGTTCCAAGAAGTAATTTAGTAAATAAAGACAGCATTTAGCTGTTACAATTCCATTGACTCTATTCTGTATGCTGTACGCCACATCCTGTGTACACCTGAAACTAATGAAAAAAACAAAACAAAAAAAAATCAAAAACTAAAATAAAGAAAGATAGCATTGAGGGTTGATCAGATGTCTTGACCACACAGATAAATCTTGTAAGACTGGCTGCGTGACCCAGCTCAGTTCATAGATAGGCTCCATCACTCCATGTCACGGGGTCTCCGGGTTGACATGGATGAAAAGAGAACCGGTCAGACACCTGCAGAGAGATCTCACCTTCCCCTGCCCTAGCAAGGATTTCCAGGGCTTTCCCCAATGCTCATTGCTGGGCAGACTTCAGAGGCCTCTTTGAATAACTCTGAGGTTGGTTATCAAAAATCAAAGGCATAAGTATGGGTACTGGGGAGCCAGCTCAAGTGTTGATAACACAAGAATTACCAATATGTAGACTAATCGCCAGGTCCAAGTTAATAGGAATGTGATACATCACACCCAATTAATTAACAAATAGAGGTTATTTATTGAGTACCTACTCTGCTCTTGAACACATAGGGGACAAAGAATAATGATAATAGTGAGTGAGGTCCCAGCCACCGGGATTTTGAGGTCTTGTGGGAAACCTGCACGGCAAACAAAGCCAAGAAAGTAGCGGAAAATCACCTAACAGGGACCGTGGAGTGGAAACCATAATCGGAAAAGGGAAGAATTGGTGTAAAGAGGTGAGATCAAAGAAGGCTTCCGGAGAAGATAGGATTCAAGGAGAGCCTTAAGGTCAGGAAGGATGGGGAAAGTAAGCTAATAAGGGCATTTCATTTGGCAGTAGGTAAAGATCCCTAAGACCAATAATTAAGGAAGAATCAAGATTCTAAATTCAGGTCAGATCCAAATTCTCTAGGACATCATGTCTAATCTCATCCTCCCTGAAAAAGATCATCTCTGGTCCCCTTGCCTCCACCTGCCCCCATTTCAGCCTGCTATAAGTTACCTCCAATCTATCATGGTTTTGTCCATGCTCTTTGGTCTGTTTGAATGTTCTTCCCTTTCTCTTCAAAATGAACCACTCTGTCCTTAAGAGGAGCTTATATTCTGCCTCCTCCATGCAGCCTTCCTGCATTTCCTGTGCTCTTTCCTTTCAGCCCTGATCCCATGTCACCACAGTTACACATTATTGGTCACCATCACTCACTCCCTCAATGGGTTGCACGCAGCTTCTTGAGATCAGGAACTTGTCTAACTATATTTCCTTCCAGTTCTGTACCTAGCACAGAGCACGACTCATACCGAAGGTGCCTTCATTACTTGTTGACTGTATGGGTGAATTGAACTAGGAACTGAATACCTTTCGCAATGGGCTGACTAACTCACAGAGGCTTGAGGTTGTGTTTAGAGTTCTCTGTCCAATATGGTGGCCACTCGCCACATGTGGCTGTTTAAGTTTAAATTAATTACACGGAAATAAAATTTAAAATGCAGTTCCCGAGTCCCAGTAGCCACATTTCAAGTACTCAATAGCAATATGTGGCTGGTCGCTGTGGTATTGGATAACTCAGATACAAAACATTTTCATCAGTGCAGAAAGTTCCATTAGACAACACTGGTCTTGCCTTGAGAGTAGAGAATGGCCTCTCCTGCCCATTCTTCTGTCCCTGTTTCCACCCTCTTCTTCCTCTGCAAAGTTAGCTGCAGCCAATCTTTTGGGCAGTTGAATATCACTTTCTACAATGCCAAGAGCTGCAGCGGTGAGCTGGGGTTTCCTTAGGGTTATTACTGCTCTATGTAAATCAAATCCCTCCTAGTGGGTGGGCTTGGAGCCTGCAAAGAAAGCCCAGTGGCTGTGGTGTTAAGACACTGGTACCTGTCATGGGAAATGCTAGAGCCAAACTACAGAGCAAGCTGAACACAGATCCCGTGGACGACACGAGGTTCAGAAACACCTGGCAGCCTTGGAACACAGATGTCTCTCAGCTTTTAATTGAAAATGTTCTGAGTGGGCAGAATAAAGACAGAGATATTTGAGAGTTTTCTTGCACATGTTTCTTGGAGGCGGGGGGAACCCTGCTTCTTTTTATATGGTCATTTGGTTTGCCAGTCAGTTAAGGGCATTGATTGAACCCCAGGAACTTGTGGATCTCAAATGTTATTTTTTTATTTTTCTGTTTGAAGTGGGCCCCTGGAATCAAGTCCAATTTATAAAGCAGATAAAAAGAGTTACAGCCCAGTTGAAAGTGGGGAGGGAACTGAGATGGCACTTGTTTGGTCTTTCCTCCAGCACCATCAAACTGCACAACTCCAGGGGGCGCTAGTCACATGGTAGTCTAGGTGGTGAACCCCCTGGCCCCACTCTTACAGTGGGTGGAGGCTTGCACAATTTGAAAACTCTGGTTTATCAGCAATCCTATGTTTAAAAAATAACATATGCATACTTCTACACTTATAATAAAAACATGCATATTTCCACATCTAATTTGCAAAGTGCTTTTTATATGATACTTCATCAGGTCTTCCCAATAAAGGCTGGAATGAAGCCTTTGGGTTCAGAGACTCAGTTCTCTCTGTGCCCCTCGCCCCTCGTTTAGTGTGTGGCACACAGTAGACATTTAATATGTTGTTTGAGGAAAGAGGAAGAAGGGAAAGAAGAAAAGATCTAGGGAAGGAGGTGGAAGGAGAATAGGGAGAAGAGAGGAAGTGAAAATGGGGGAGCAAGGAAAGAAGGAAGGAAGGAAGGTTTTGATATATCATTTTAAGTTCCAGTTTACAGGCAAACAAACTGAGACACAAAGATTTTAAGTGACTTATTAAAAGTCAAGTTAATAGAGGAGCCGCAACACAATGTCTTCTGGCTCTAAAGCCCATGCTTTTAACTATTACTCCACCCACCCTCCCATTTTATGTTTTCAAGTAAAAAGCCTATTATATGGATTTAATTACCCATTCTTTTATGGCACCAGCTTTTCAATGTATAAAACCGTAGAAAAAGGTCTATCTCACTCTGAGAAAGAATTCCTCTCCTAGGATCCTTGGTCCTCCCGCCTTCCCCTGAAATAACCCACCCCTCTCCTGGTCTGTCAGTGGCACGTTGGAAGCCTGTATAAGGGGTGCATATTAAAAGTGGATCCACCAGCATAAGTATAACCCAAACTGCATGAAACGAAACCCACAAGCAACCAGTCTTTGTGGGGGTCACAGAACAGGATCAGTGGTTAATTCACATTGTGTCAGGACATAGAGGGTGTTTTTGTGCTTGTTCCATTTTTATAATGAAGCTGTATGTCTGGAATTGGAAAAAAAAAAAATCTTTGACATGGGGAAAGAATGAGTGATACGACGTGTTTCTGAGATTACCGGTGGGACTTCCTAACGCAGGCTGAGCTGTTGTTAATGGGTCGTGCTATGGCCATGATGTTAAGAATAATTAAACCGTGAGTTCAGCTAAATCCCAATTGCAGGAACATGACTACATGACTTCAGCCCCCAACCCCCGCCGCCAACACACACACACACACACACACACACACACACACACACACACAGAAACTTTCAAAGGGCTTGTAACAGAACAAAGCACAGTTTTTACTATCACAAAATCTTTATGGATCGCCATCCTTGAGGTGAAGTTATATCTTTTATGGTCACATTTTGGTAGTTTCCTTAAATTATTGAAGGCATTTCGTAGGGCCTGCGCTCTTGGAGCAGAGCTAGGAAACAGGCCCCTGTCCCCCGTCTGGAGGTGGGTTAATGATGGCGCTCCTAGTGCAATGCGTCCAGGACACAGAGGTTAATAAAACCCGTAGCTCTTCTTCATGGGTGCCAGGGGATGGTTAATGTTCAAGACTGTGCAGGACCTCGGCGTAATGTTCCATATGAAGGATAGCGCTGCCAGATGACGCCCTCCCTGGTGCCAACCTCGCATATTAGTACATGTTGGAAATGGGCTGAGCAAATCGCCAAAAGTTAGGTGCTTCTCTCCCGGCTGGGTGGGATGGGCTGGCGGCCTCATCTCCTGGCTGCTCCAGAAGTCAGCTGCCTCCATTTGCTGAGAGCACCAGGCGAAGAGTTGGGAGAGCCTGTGCCTGGTCCCTAGAGCTGATGTCCCCCGTCCAAGGAAAGGCATGGGGTGCCTTCTGCCTCTTCGGATATGTGTACACATAAAGAGGTCTGAGGGACTGAAAGGTAAAAATACATCCGTTTCGTGGTTGGAAACATAGGCATTGTGGGGCATGGGAAACTAGTCACATCTGTGTCATCCTTACTCCTGTGGACCTCAGGCCAGCTGCCTGACCACTCTGTCTTGCTTTGGCTTCTGCCAGAAACAGACCCTGAGACAAGGATTGGAAGGCAGTAATTTATTTGTGAGGTGATCTCAGCCAGCAAGAGGGAAGGGAAGGATGCCATGAGTGGCATATCATTCAGCACATTCCCACTGTGGGCAGCTGGAGGTAGTCCGGTTGCGCCGGGGACCTCTGGGAGGCAGCATGGGACACGTGCCTTCTCACCTGAGGGGCGAGGGAGTTGGGGCCTTGATAGACCAACTCCTGCCAGTCATTGGCTGAGGGCTGCTCTTGTGGCTTCCGGCCCGCCATCCGCCTAGGCAGCGTGGGTTGTCACAACCAGATGATGAAGCCAGGGGTTGGAAGTGTGGGTGGTAGCACTGAAATGGCAAAGCCTAGGAGGAACTGAGGGGGACAACGTCCACTGCCTGAAGTCCCAAGTTCCTCCTTTCCACAAAGTTGGCTTTCCGACCTCCTAGCATTTTCACAAGGGCTCAGTGAGATAAAACGAGAGCCCAAGAAACGGTAGTTATGATTCTTGTTAAGCCAAAGGAGGGGGACGTTTATTGTAATTAAGGTCATAAGTGAGACCTGGGTGAATTGTCCACATTTACGGCTTTCTTCAGGGCTGAACTATGTTGGCATTTTTTGGAAAACAAACTTGACGGTACAATCGGCATTCAAGGAATATATGGTGCAAGTCAAAGAATGTGCTTCTCCCCGAGACAAGAAAGCAAGGGAAGGAGTGACTTTCAGGAACCATGTTTACTGAAGAACAAAAGGAGTGTAGGGGCATTGTCATCCTGGGTGGGGGATAAATGAATGTGTCACGAATCAGAGTCTGCAATGCTGTCAGTTTGTTGTCACTCCAAGTTGCTGACCAGAAGTCTTTCATTTCTGAGCTCATTTAAAACGTAGCTTCCGCAATGCAGTTGGTCGGTGGGATTTCTTCACCAGAGGGTGTAGCAATGTCCCTGCGTACGTGCCCAGAGTCTCTTGCATAGAATTCGCTGGAATGTGCCAAAGGGTATTTATCTCCAAATGGGCCCTCCATTCCTTCGTCTTTGTCCCCTCCCACAGGGCTGAAGGATAAATTCCTTGGAGTGCCAATGGGTCCTTCGATGACAGGAGCTCACAGCTTTGACAGGATGTAAGCTCCCCCACAGGGCTCTGTTTGGGAGTGTTGGAACCTTTGTGTCCACAGCACCACCCACTCTCAGAAGGGACTCTGAGAAGAGAAGGCATTCTAGAGAAGGCATTCAGGCCGCAGTATCTCTTGGTGCTGTGACACTGTGGCACTTGTGTGTGTTTATGTGGTTACCTGTGAACCAACAGTATCTGCAGTCTGTAGATGTGACCACCTGTGTCAAATGAATCCATGTCGAATGAGGAGAGAAATGAAGAATGAATGTGGAAACCCACAGGGAGAAGAGAGAAAAGGGGGGGGGATCCTTAACGTGAATAAATACACCTGGGGATTTACAGCTTCCTTAGCTGCCACCCCTCGATTGTGCTGGAAAGCAGGAAGCCTCGCTGACACTTCCATGTAAACGTAAGATTTCCCTTTTTGGTTTTGAAAATTCCATTCTTGCCTTGTTGTTATCCATTGGGGGAGATGGCCCCAGTCTTACTCACAGTTAAGAATAAATAGTGCTCAAGCTGCTAAAAAAAAAAAAAAAAAAAAAAAAAAAAAAAAAAAAAAAAAAAGGAGAGATCGCAGCACTTCTCATTTCAATGTGCGTCATTAACTGACTTCACGGCCCCCCATGCTGTAAGCAGAGTAATGGTCTGGGGGTCTTCGGAGCAGAGAATGGTCCTTTCTGAGTGCAACCTTCTGCCAGCTCTTAAAGGGGAAAAATCTTCTTTAAAAAAATCCAGACACTAAAATGCATTTTAAGAGCCCTGACGAATCAGACATCTTCAGCAGTGAAGTTTAACAAATAAGGAAAACAGATCCTGGTGGAAAGTGCTTCAAAACCATTTCAAGTGTTTCTTGAAGCGCATGAGGATGTGTGGTCCACGCTGCAGAGATGGAAGTGAGTTTACTTTATGATTCTCCTCCTTCGCCCAAGCTCTTGACTTTTCCAGGTGAGAAGCACCTCTCATCTTCCCCAGGAATCCAAGCCTCAAAGAAAGACATTCTGGGAAATTCATCTGACCTCCACGGGGCCCCGAACCTCTGATTTCTATGGTGATGTTTGGTCTCTCCCACACCCTCTCATTTGTTATTTCCTTCAGAAATATGTATGTCAAGTGCTTATTCAATGTTAGGCCCTATTTTCTGCAGTGCCCCTGCCCCTGAGATTTCACGGTCCATACAGGAGCTCGAATGAATGAGCTCAGGATGTTACAGCGCTTCTGAGAATCAAGAGGTCAGTGGTCATCTAATCCAGCTCCCTGAGGAGCTGGAATCTAAGCTGAAGTAGCATTCAGGGCGGCAGTGTTGGCACAGGTGTGACCAGGGAGGGTGTTCCTGGCCGCAGGCATGTGCAGAGTTTAGGGGATGAGGGTGAGAGAGTCTGGCTCATGACCAGGACCACCCTGCTCCCCAGACGATGGTACAGTCCTGAGGCGAGCCTCTAAGTCAGAGGCCGTAGGGGACTCAGAGCTTCCTTCCTTCTCAGCCCGCTCGTGTGGATGTCCTAGGTGAGAGCTGATGATTCCGACCCACACATTCGCTCCACAAGCCCTGAGCGCCTCCCCTGCTCCAGGGTCGCTATTAGTTACGGATAATTGGGGGCTGAATGAGACTTGAGTCCCTACTTTTAGTGCAGGACACAGCTGCGTTCGTAAATCCTGAATATTGAACTAACGTGTTAGCATGTGCCGGCTATTATGCCCAACTCTGGACAACGAGGTCAGGAGGAGGCATTTACTACAGTTATTCATTTTTACAGATGAGGACACTGAGGGTCAGCAGGTGACGTTACCTGCCACATCCAAGATTAGGGTGTGTCTGAGGCAGGATTTCACCCCGGTCTGCCCACAGCCTTTCTATCCTGGGACAGGATCACCGTGAGTGGTCACAGAAGCAAAGACTCCAGACAGGCTTGATTCAGACCCATTCCTGGGCTGAGGGCTCATCCCGAGGATGCTGGTTAAGATGTCTCAGGGCTCCTCCTATGGATACCAGGCTTGGACAGTGTCTCCAGTGGGGCCCTCTGGGGAAGTGCAGGAAGAGGTGCCGTCATCTTGCGTCATGACCCATGAGCCCCAGTTCCTGTGGGTCTAGAAACCCACCCTACCAGGCAGCAGGGCCCCTTTGGCCTTTATCCGACCCCACCCCCGGCACTTCCAACCTTTCCCCTCCAGCCCTGCTGGCTGACCTTGGCCTGTCTGTGGCCTCAGCCTGGGCGCCAGGTCTGCTGCTGGAGCCTGGCCAGGCCCCACCCAGCATTCGGCCTCTCCCCCAGTTGTGCCCAGCAGCCCAAGAGCGCACAGGCCAGCCTTACGCCAGGGCTTCCTGATGACGCTCCCTGTGGCCAGCTTGGCTTGCAGGTGTGAGAGCGCTACCTGGAAAGACCTGCATAGATTTGAAAGGGTTAAGAATTGGCCTGAACCATCCAAGGCTACAGCACAGGAAAGCGTCTCTCCTTATCCTGCTTTCCCAGGCCTACTGGCTGCTGGCTTTTGCTCACTCTTTCTCAAACACACACATACACACATGCATGCACACGCATGCACACACATCCTTGGGTGTCAGCCCTGTCTAGCAGCTTTTATTTTGCCAGTTGTTCCTGTCCCCCAGATACTGTGTCAAGCTAGTATTTCTCATCTCATCTCATCCTCACTTTTGCCCAAAAGGGCCTAAGAAGGGAGGACCCTCCACACTCCTATTTTACAGACAAGTAAACTGAAACTCAGAAAAATTAGCAATTTTGCTCAAAATCTCAGACAACTAGTATGTGTCAGAGTCTAAATTCAAACCCAGGTTTTTCTGGCTCCCCAGCCCATGCTCCTAGCCACTTACTAACAGCTACGCAACTGTGGGCGTGTCATGTAACCGCTCTCGGCCTTAGTTTCCTCATCTGTAAAGTAGAGAACACAATCATGTCCAATTGGTGAGGCTTTCGTGGGGATTAGATGAACACAGTGACGGGGGGGGGGGGGGTGTAGCATGCCTAGAACAGCGCCTGGCCCCAGGACGTCACTCATGCGTGACAGAGAAATCTTGTGTGTCATTATCGATGGCCCTGGATAAACCTGTTCCTGCTGGAAACACTCACGTCAGCATCTCAACTGCTGCCCCAACATCATGTGTCCTAGACGCTGTCACCTCTTTCTCGCGTTACAGCCACTGATTGCTTGGTTTCTCTTCTGTTCCAACTACTTTTGTTTCACATTCTGCATGTACAAGCCCCGGAGATTTCCGGACTGATCTTCAGTATTATTTCTGTGAGGGTACATGCCAGGACAACCAAGGATATCTTGGCATCCTTTCCCCGCTAAAACTCATCCATCCATTTCCCCCAATTAATTTAATGTTTTACGCTGGGGTGGCTTATTTTGCAGTAAGAGTGACAATGCAAAGTGAGGCACTCTCCCTACTCCAAGTAAAGCACATGAAGTGCTTTGTCAGTAGAAGCTGGATGTGAATGTCAGTTCTACCACTTAGAAGCTGTGTGACTCTAGGCAGCTTTCTTAACACCTCTGAGCTGCAATTCCTTTTCCAGTTGGGCCAGCATGATGAGATAGATGTACAGAACGCTCCTCACAGGTTTTTGGAGAGAGTTCCAGGAAGGAATGGCCAGCAGTGTCTGGGGTACAGTAGGTGCTCAATAAAATACCAAACCAGAATTTATTTGAAACATAGTTAAACACCATAGGTGGTTGAGGGAGCAAAAAAGGAAATAAAGAAATGTGCTTTGCTTAGATGAACCCACTGGGGAAGATGGATGAGCCCCCAGCATCATACTGTCCCAAGCCAGGCAGGCCCTTGGGTGATTATTGAAGCTGAGGTCCAAGGCTCTTTGGAGCCAAACTCCCAACTTCCTGGTGAAATCTGCAGTTTTCCTTGAAGGCAGGGCTGAGCCTCCTTATCAGCGGGCTCAGAGGCCTTGTGGCAGGAGGCTCCAATGTTTATCAGGCCTCTCCCTGCAGCGGGTGGGTCAGCCGTCCAGACTTTGGACGCAGTTGGGCTTGGACGTGGCAGCTCCTCCTTCCCCTGGGTATACTCTAGCACATTTCTTAACATTCATTCTCAATAAAAAAGGGTTGAAAGTCGACTGCCGGGGTTTCACAAACAAGATAGCCAAGGACAAGATGCTGCTTGGGCGCCAGGACTCCTGGCTCCTACTTCCGGCTGTCAGATCCCCTTCCAGTTACGTTGCAGGGGCAATGATATTTGACCTATTCACTTTGCACACTTGTCTGGAATAGTCAGATTTCAACTGACAGACAATTTAACACAGGTCCTCTCTTTCACCCCGAGAGGAAACCTGTAAAGTATCATTCTACCCATTTTAGAGCTCAGGCAACTAAGGAGCAAATGAAATAACACACGGGAAACAACTCTGCCAAGAGAGCAAACTCCAACTCATGTGTGTAATGCTTACCTTTATAAGCCCAGCTGTGCTATGAGCACAACCTGATTACTTTGCTAAATCCTCCTAATGACCCCATGGGGTCGAGACTCCCCTTACTCCATTGGATGAAAAAGAAATTACACTGAGAGAGGTTAAAAAATTGCACAGTTACCCAGCTAGCAAGAGTTGTAGTCAGAATTTGAACCTAAACAGTTGGTTTCAGGCTCCCCCTCCTCCTTCTAAAAACAAAATGATGCTCCCTAGCTCAGGTCTCTCAATGGTGGCACCACTGACATTTTGGGGACAGATTATTCTTTGTTGGTGGGGCTGCCTGGGCATTGGAGGATTCTTAGCAGCACCTCTGGCCTCGACCTACTAGATGCCAGTAGCAAACACGCATCCCGACTTCTGACAACCAAAAATGTCTCTAGATATTGTCAACTGTTCCCTGGGGACAAAACAGCCCCAGGTGAAATTCACTGCTCCAGACTTATCTCAGGGACCACAATGATTATTCACAACTATGTATAATCAAGATTGTCATTGTGATTATGATGTCTTCGCAAGTGTCCATTTTGCATGGGGGCAGGTATTGACTCAGGTGAGCTTCAATATATAATTTATGATTTAAACTAGGATCCTGTAGAGATGAAAGTAGGGGCTACTAATAATTATGTCAGAATACAGGCACCATCACAGGCAAACTGGCATGAATATCCACCCTGCTTTGGCCATTCCTTCTACCCAAACCGCAGGTAACATGGTCAGGTGCTTCACTCTGTACCTTCTTATTTGCTCTTGGTGTCTTACACTAGGGGGCTTTTTCTAGCCTAAGGTCTCTGGAAATCTTAGCACTGGCTCCTCCCACTGTCCCCTGAGAGGGACCGCTGACTGGACCACATCTACAGACTAGCCCCTGATTTTCTTAAATTGGTTGGAAAATGGTAAATAACACCAAAGAGTGTGTGCCACATTTCTTTGCTCTCTGGCGACTCTGAGCCCATAATGTTAGGGTTCTGGGTATGTTCGCCTAAATTACGGAGACTTGGGTTCTACTTGGGAACCACAGTTTGGGGAATATCTTTCCAGTCAACCCAGCTGAAGTATCTTTCATCGGGAAATGGTGAGCCATGCACCCTCCTTCCACAGCATGTGATGATGATGGTGGTGATGATGATGATTAGATAGCGATTGAGTGCGTACTGACTAGATGCTTGGTCCTGTCATGAGCCGGTTACGTGGATCATTCCACTTCGTCCTTCCCGCAGCCCATGATGTTATCTCCTTCCCCATGTCATGTATATGGGATCTGAGGTCCCTGGAAGATAAGGGACTTGGGCAAGGTCATACAATTGTGGAAGGATAGAGTCAGAATTCAAGGGTAGGCCTGTGAATTGCAAAGCTCACGGACCACTGCCTGTCAATGTCACGAAGGCTTGGTCAAGTCATCTATCTCTTGTACCTGTTCCAGGCTGAGCACTGAAGAATGGAGAGACAGACGAAAGTCTTTCTCCCCGCCCTCCAGGGGCCCGCAGTCCAGGATGGGGAACGGACAACTCAATAGGCAGTGTGTGCTTCTCAGAGTGGGGGTACAGTGCCCTGGGAGGGAACATTCTCTCCCTCGTCTTTCCATTCCTCTTCTGCTCTAGGCAGAAAAATACCCCTCCTATCCCAAAAATGTCCACATCCTCATCCCTGGGGATTATGTGTCTATGAATAAGGATATGATATGTTATGAATATGTTACAGGGAAATTGAGGTTGCAGTTAGAATTAAAGTTACCAATTGCTTGAACTTGAGAGGGGGAGATTATTCTGGATTATCTGGGTGGGTCCAGTGTAATCACAAGGGTTCTTATAAGAGGGAGACATAGGGTCAGTCAGAGAAGGAGAGGTGATGACAGTCAGAGGTTAGGGTGATATGCTTTGAAGATGGCAGAAAGGGCCATAAGCCAAGGGATGAGAGCAGCTTCTAGATGCTGGAAAAGGCAAGAGAACAGATTCTCCCCCTGGAGGCTCCAGAAGGAATACAGTCCTGTTGACACCTTGATCTAAGCCCAATAGGACCCATGTCAGACATCTGACCTCTAAGAACTGAGAATAAAGTTGTGTTGTTTTAAGCCGCTGATTTTGCCGTCATTTGTCACAGCAGCGCAAGGAAACTTCATGCATCTGCCTCTCAGGGGCCAGACCTGTTCTTCACCTTTATTGGGTGAAGCGTAGTGTTCACCTAATGCAACCGTGGGCGCCACAGGTTATGCTGAACTCTTAGGGCCCTAAAGGAAGTCCTTTCTTCACTGGGCAGGGCTGTCCCACTGGGAAGTGGGAACCACTCTGGATCTAAGGAATGGGGCTATCTCTTATCAGCTACCATAACCACGCCCAGGAGAGCTTTGATAATCCGGAGGCCTGGAAGGGACAGGAAGCAGCAGGTCCTGGGCTCGGGAATTCCACCCGTAGTCTGTCCGTCATCTCTGAAAAGAGAGCCGGTAGGTTATGCCTACTCTCCCACGAGCACGTAGTCTTTCCCTCCACTTTTTTTTTTTAAGCTACAATATTATTCTCACGCAGCTGGTGTTTTATTATTCATACTCATTTCTAAAAAGGAACATTCTGGCTTTAATTAGAATGAAAAATATGAGCAGTAGAAATATTCAAATATCACACGGCTTCATTATTTACACCATTGCTTTCAACAGGCAGATAAACAGAGTAAGACAAGTGCACGGCACTATTTAAAGAACAAAGCAACATTAATTTGCCTCGAACTCTCCAATGTTGATGGAACCCTGGGTTTCCTTTTCCAAGGGCAAGAAATCCGTGGTTCAGGCTCGGTGCTTATGGCCTTGCTGTTGTAGAACAGACTGACTGCAAAAGAATTCTAACCAAAGCAGTTATTAATTCGCATCGTGCCTTTTATTTAATACCGTGTGTCAGGACATTCAGTAAATGTCTTTCACTCATTTGCTCTGACTTGTATAAGCGGCAACTTATACAACTGACTTGTATAAGCAACTGGGCAACTGACTTGTATAAGCATTTTAGTCCCATTTTACAGATAAGTAAACTGACTTCAGAGAGGGTAAACGACTTGTGTAGCCACATGGCCACAGAGTAGTAGATATTTGTACAGGGCTGGCCCCAGAGAGCCTGTGCCCTTCATCACTGGGGGATGGACGTAGGGCCATGCCTGCCTACAAGAGCTGAGGATCATGGGCGCTTATAATGGGATAAGTGCTTTAAGTCAGGGGTTCCCAATCTGGGCTGCACATTAGAAGCACCCAGGAAGCAATAAATCACCCCGACCTATAAATTCAGAATATCTGGGGGTGGCAGGCAGGCATCAGTACTTTTTAAAGATCCCCAGATGAACCCCTAAAGTATAGCCAAGTTGGGGAACCACTGCTTTCAAAGCATTCTCTCACGGAAAACCCCTAAACCTCCTATGAAGGAATTATTGTTACTGGCCCATTTTAAAGATGAGAGACCTGAACCTCAGAGAGGTCGTGTGACACCCATTGAGTTGGGATCTGAACCGGAACATTCTAGAACCCTCATTTTTAACCACTATACTACAACGCCTTCCTAGTGGGAGATTGTTAGAAGGTCAAAAGAGGCTTTTTCCATGAGACTGCATTGCGCCTTGGGGGATGTATAAAAATGGAATCAAGCTTTTCCCCATCTTGTGGTTTCCAGTTCTTCATACAACTGTGAAAGTGAAACTCCTTTTGCTGTGAACATCCCTTTCTCCTCTGGAGCTTTAAACCCATAATTGAATCTGCATAAACCTCAGGGTTTTTTGTCTGTTTGTTTTGCTTTGTTTTGTTTTGTTTTGTTTTGTTTAACCATGCAGCAATTCACAGGGAATGATTCATATGGACCTGAGGTGGACCCAGGGGACCAGGAGGGCTTCTGCTTCCAAGCTTGCAGGACTGTGGCCTCCCAGTGTCCCCAGCCCTGACCTGTGTTTCAGGGGGACCTGATCTGCAGGACCAACTCACTTCTCTGGAGTAGTTCAGGTTCTCAGAGCAGTGGCTAGAGTCCTCCATGCACAGGAGATTTGGGTCATTTCCTCTTTTAATTTATAACTAAGTACAGACGGAGCTGGTATCTCTAAGTCTCCAAGACATTGAGAAAAAGCCTCTCCTTGGAAGGTTTCGGTTGTGGGAATCATCCAGTCTGCAAACAACCAGGGAGCATTTGCAGCCAGGTCTCATTTCCTTCTGCTCACTCCCGTCTTTCCTCTGTCTAACCCTCTCTATTTGTCTCTCTAGTTCTCTTTCTTACTCTCTTCTTCTCTCAGACCACACTTCCCCAACTGTATTAGTTTCCCCGTGCTGCTGTAACAAATTGCCACATACATAGTGGTGTAAAACAACGTAGATTTATTCTTTCATGGTTCTGGAGAGCAGAAGTCCGAAATCAATGTGTCAGTGAGGCTGGTTGCTTTCTGGAGCCTCTGAGGGAAAAATCTGTCCTATGCCTTGCCCAGGCTTGCGGTGGCGGCTGGCCATCCTTGGCGTTCCTTGGTCTGTAGGAGCTTCACTCCAATCTCTGCCTCATTGGTCACGTGGCCTTCTCGCTCCTCCCTGTGTGTCTTCATTTGGCCTTCTTATAATGACACTCATGTTTGGTTTGGGGCCCACACTAATCCAGTATGATCTCATTTAACTAATTACATCAAAGATCCTATTTCCAAATAAGGTCACATTCTGCGGTCCCAATGGACGTGAACTTTGGGAGCACACTATTCAACCCAGTATATTTACTTTCCATCTTGTCAAACCAATGCTGCTCAGCAGTGAGATCTTCTCAAGTGCATATTGGATCATGTCACCCCACCTGTTGATAACCATTTGCATTGCCCTCAGGATGAAACTCTAACTCTTTGGCCTGGCCTCTAGGTTCCCATAAATTCCGGCTGGGGCTGCCTCTTCAACCTCCTCCCAAAGCATGCTTCCCAATGCCCACCACTCTGGCCTCCATCCTGGACCATGTTCACACGTCCAGGCTCTTGCCTTGCCCTTGTCTTCTCTGCTTGGGCCACCTTCCCTCCAGCCCTGTTCCTAGCTGGCTCCTTCCCCTTCAGGTCTCAACTTCAATGGCACCTCTTTGTAAAGTCCTTCCCAGACTATTCTATCTCAAATAGTTCCCTTTTATCACACTTCACCATTTTATTTTCTTCGTAACACTTATGACCAGGAGAAATGAAATGGTGTTTTCCTCCTCTGTGTCATGTTTGTGGTCTGTTTCTCTCATGGATTGCCTATGGTTCATGGCTGTGGCCCCGAGGCACAGTCTAGGAGCTGGGGAAATACTGACTTGATTATAGTCTTATCAATGCAGGGCCCTGCTTTGAGTTCCCTCTTTCCATCTATCCACCCATTCAAACTCTTTGAATCCTTTCTATGTACCTGGTGTTATCCTAAATGCTGAGTGAACAAACCCACCACTCTCAAGGGGCGTGCATTCTAGTCAGGGAGTAGTAAATATGCACATTTATATACAGAGGGTGCCAAAAAAACATATACACA
Organism: Rhinolophus hipposideros; assembly: GCF_964194185.1. Lineage (NCBI taxonomy): Eukaryota > Metazoa > Chordata > Mammalia > Chiroptera > Rhinolophidae > Rhinolophus > Rhinolophus hipposideros. The sequence goes on along the minus strand of NC_138067.1, from coordinate 25,868,635 downwards.
TTTTAAGAAAAGAAAAAAAAAACTATTAAAATCGTAATACTCAATATATACTGATGACAGAAGATGAATACAAGTCACGTTTGACTTCTGCAATTACAAGAGGTGCTCAAAGTGGTTACCATCAGGGTCCAGACACTTCTGATGACGGCGAATTACTGCTTGAGCAACGTTGACCAAAGTGTTCACTTGTATACATTCTTTTTTGTCACCCCTGGTACACTCACAACTTTCCACAGGGTATTTCCTCTAAACTTACAAATCACGCTCAGCTCTAACATGTTTATCTATCTGACGAAGTCAACCAAGTCTCTGGGCTTTTAAAATGCTATCAGCACCAAGTGCTTCTGGAAGGATGATTGAAGGTCCTTCTATTGGGTGGCTTGTGTGTGTTCCTTTGCTCCAGTCTCAGCCCCACTCCTGTCCTTTTCTCGGGGTGAAGTAGGATCAGAGGCCACTGTGGGGTGACAGAAGGAGCCCTGGACCTGAAGACTGAGCTGGTGGCTTCTAGTCAGAGCCTTGAAGCTCTGGCAAGCCACCTGTCCACTGCAGATCTGAGCCCTCATCCTCTGACGAAATGGATCCAGATGGCGTGGCTTTTTGCAGCCTGAATGAATGAATTAATTATTTTGGCTAGTTACTAATTTGCTACACTTGCTATTTTTACTCTAAATACTACATGGCTATAATCATGGCGAGCTCATCTTCATTGTGTAGAATTGTGGTGCTCAAATCTGGCTGCGCAGTAGAATCACCTGGGCGTCTGTGATAAATCCCAAAGCTCAGCCAGGATAACTGAATCTCAATCTCTACATGTGAGATGCAGTCAATAGTGTTTTGACGTTTTCCAGATGATTCAAATGTGCAGACAAGTTTGGGAACCACTGGCATAGAACAGGGGACAGCACACTTGCTGTGAAGGCCTGAGAGTAAATATTTTCAGCTCTGCAGGCCATATGGTCCCTTTCACAACTTGTCGACTCTGCTATTGTAGCACCAAAGTGGCCAAAGAGAGCAGCATGTAAATGAATGAACATAATTCTGTTCCAATAAATCTTTATTTATTGGCAACAGACAGAGGGCCATATTTAGACAAAGGGCCATACTGGTATTTGGCCCATGGGCGATAGGTAGTATGCAATCTCCTGGCCTAGAACGATTCTTGGCACAATATATACCAGTTGGATGAATGCATAAATTCAATAAGCATTTAATAAGCACCTACTATATATTTAGCTCTATGCTATGTGCTGAGATCCGGAGAATATGTGTCCTGTCTGGCTGGGGAAACAGAGCTGTAAACAAATAATCAAAATGCAGTGAGACGGAGGCAGTGAAAGATACATGAGCTGGCTGCTGGGGGAGGCCCACGGGAGGGACGAACCAATTTGGCCTGTGGGATAAGGAGGAAGTCAGGGAGAGCCTCCCAGAAGAAAAGACTTTTAAACAGAGTCTGGGAGGAAAAATTTCAGTCTGACTCCTGACTGCCAGGAATAGAGATCCAATCAAGTTACCCCAAGAATGAAAGAAGGCTGTTTTCTCTCCGAGGCTGAGTCTAGACCGGACGGGGTCTGGGGCGGCTCTCAGCCAGGTCTTCTCCAGCTCCGTCTCTGATGTGTCTTCCCTCTGGAGTCTTGCTTTATTCTTCTCTTGATTGAGAACTTCAGCAGTGACCATATAGAGAGCATGATGGTGAAGGATGTGGGCTTTAGACTGGGCACTTGGTAAATTTATTTCCTTATCTATGAAAACAGGGAGCATCACAAACCTATTTCAGCGTGTTTCTGTGAAAGTAAAATGAGGGACTGTGTGTGGGACAGATAAAAACTCAAAAATGTCAGCGTTACCACAATTGTTATTATATTCATTATTATCCATCACCTTCTTCTATTTGCTTATTGTTTTTGTGTCCTCATAAGTTCACGTGGTCTAGCATCTATCAAGCACCTCCAGAAACACTCCTTTCTACTTTATATCCTGGAATTGCTGGCTCAGGCTTTTCATGCCCTAGTTCAAATGGCCAGAAGAGAGAGGAACTGATTGGCCAGGTATCCATGTCCCAGGTCACCAGGTTGCCAATCAGTCTAGGGTCTCCCTTAATCTAGTCCCCTAGGGTGAAAGGAGGGAGCTGTCACAAGAGCGGCTGCTTGGGCAGAAGGTCCATCAGGGAACAAAATGTGCCGAAGGCGAGGTCTGTGGTCTTCATCTGGGGACAGCCTGGGAGCAAGGTCTTAACTCTATCAAATGAGGCAGAGTGTCCCAACCTCTGCAATCCTGCCAATGAATCCTGCATTCTGGAAACTTGACCAGCCCTGGGTATTGGCCAACCATGCAAATGAGCCCTAGCCCACTAGCCCAGCCCTGTAAGGGCATGGCTAGCCCCCAAAGAAATCATTGCAGAATCAAGTCTGACGGTACAGCCCAAGGACTGTAGAAACCTTTGTTTGTTCCCATCTGCAAGTCCTGGCTGCCAAAACATATTGGGAGTATAATGAGAAATAACGGAATCAAAATAATGTAAAGGAAATAAGTGCTGAAGAGGATAATCAACATCCTTTCTGAATAGATTTCCTGCCAGGGAGACGGGAGCAAAGGGAATGTTTTACCCCTGGGGCTGAAGCAGACAGTGGTCCTGGAAAGGAGAAAATAAAAAATCACTTCCTGGAAGAGAGTCCTTTAATTGTTCTTTGAAGAGGGAGGCAGGAGCTGCCAAGGCCCAGAATGAGTCCTCTGTTATTGGGGTTTTACCATTTACTTAGCCACAGGAGAAGCTGAGAACCCCCCAACCATAAGCTCGGGCAATGTAGCGATGGTTCTCCTTGGAGCATCTCTTAGTTTGGCACGTGGCAGGCTGTGTAGGCATCTTAGGTTTCCCACGTGCTGAAGGAGGGTGAGTTTTAGAGATAGCCAGATGGATGTGGGCTTGGGTCCCAGCTGTGCCACCTGCCTAGCATGGCGACTGGGGTGAGTTTCAGGCTTTCTCCAAGTCTCACTTTCTCCCTAACAAATTCTAATCCTACTTTGTAAACTTCTTGTTGGTAAAAATCTTAGGCACTGTGTTGGTTGACTATGGCTTAAACGATGCAATATGCGAAAGCAGCAGCACACCTTAGGTAGTTCAGCGGGTTTCTCAGCGGGCTTCTCTCTTGCTTATTTACTTTTGTTCTCTCTCTCTCTCTCTCTCTCTCTCTCTCTCTCTCTCTCTCTCTCTCTCTCTCTCTCTCTCTCTCTCTCCTCCTCCTCCTCTATCTCTCACCAAAAAGTCTTGCCTCATTCCTAGAAATGGAGGTCACATTTGCTTTTCCATAAGCCCCCTGGAGGAGCAGATGTTTATACTTTGGCACTAAGGATGGAAAAACCTGAAAGTCACTTTTCCATTTCGTCCTTCCATGCACCTCTACTGAGCATAACTGGACCCAGAAGCTTGCCTAGGTTTCCATGTGGGGGTACCCAGGAGGGGACCCATGCCCAGAGAGTGAAGGTGCTGTGCTTTTCTTCATGATCTGACCACAGATGTTTCTTTCAATCTCATAATTGAAAAGGCCGCCCCTAGCTTTCACATCATTTCCTGCCAACTCTTTATTATCATCTTAACTGCGATGAAATAAAACCTTTTCACCTTAATAAAAATGGCAAGAAGGCAATGCTTGTGGAGTCTGTTGTCCTCTCATGTCTCTGGCTGTGCTTGGGACCTGCACCCCTCAGCTCTGTGCTGGTATCTAGGGATAAAAGACATGAACAAGACAACTAGCATAACAGAATAACTTACTGACATTCTTCCAGGTGCTTTACAATGCTTATTTATTATAATTCTCCAGCCATCCTTAAGGGGCATGGGATTCTTGACCCCATCTTACAGATGAAGAAACTGAGGCACAAAGAGGTTGAGCAATGTGCTCAAGGTCTCAGAGCACTGGGTTTGGAGCCATGTTGTCTGTCTTTTGAGTCTGCATGCTGAACCATGTGAAATACCGATGCTACTGATGGCATATGACGCTTTCTCTCAGTTAGTCCACAGGTGAGAGCAAGAAGGAGGGACAAACAGTTGAGCATGGCGGCGTGCTGAAAGCCAGCACAGCGTTGCTACAATGCACTCTGTCCCACAATCTCATTAATATTTGAGGCTGAAACAGTAGCCCAGAACCCCGTCCCCACCACACCGCACCAACATCTCAGGACAAGCAGGTTGCCTTTGAAAGACAGCATGGGATGCCCAGGTATGAGCCAACCCCCCTCCCTCCAGCGGAAGTGCCCCCCCCATACACACACATACACAGCACGTGCAGATCTGGAACAGCCCTGTGGTCCAGTTATCAGGTGATCATACAGAACAAGTACAATTAATTTCCCTGCCCCTATCTTATCTCCCGGATCGCACAAGCCATTTCCAAGTTGAGTTTCTGCTTCCCAGCTCCCCAGCACCAGCAGCTCCGTGGCAAGAGTTCAGAAATCTATAATTCCGAGTGGCATAGGCACACTCCAGGGCTGAATGTGGAGTCCATGCCGGTTTTTCATAATTGGTTTTCAGAGCAGTCTGTTCCGTGATGTGTAATTGTTAGCAGTTGTAAAAAGATAACTCACATTTTTAAAAGCTTAAAGCTTGCTCTGTGCAGATAAAAACTGTGACAAATTATGTTCCGAAAAATCATAAAAGTAGAGAGAGACATGTTAATAACCAAAGGTGGCGTTTCATTTAGAGGTCAGCCAGAGCTATTAAAGTGGTCAGGAATTTCGAGCTTTGGCAGTAGTGATTTGACCATATCACTTATCTCCTCCAGCCCATGCTTAAGTATCTCCCTCAGTGAGAAAAAAAATTAATCCACAGACAGTAATACGGGAGGTCAGGGGAAACTGGGGAAAAAAGCAGTATTGCCAAAATAAACCCAGCTTGCAAGGAGACCGTACAAATTGGCCAAGGCCACTTAATGCTTCGGCTCCAATAGTTTCACCCCCAATATTTGGGGATATGCTCACACACGTGACCAACACACATCTAGGCACACACACACACACACACACACACACACACACACACACACACACACACCATGTGAAATAGCCATGTGAAGATTTTTCTGCTTCCCTCCCCCAAATGAGAAAAATGATCTAAAGATTTGAAAAGCCAAACTTAATTTCTCCCAAACTTAATTATTTTTTTTCCTTTAGCAAAATAAAGAAAAATCCAGGAGATGAGGAATCTTTAGTCAGTGGGAGAGGTCCCCACAGTGATGGGGTAAGAGCTTAATGGAGTCTGACCATTGGCCATTTTGAAAATAGGAGGATATCAAGCTGCTGGTGGAATCCATTCACATGTTTGCCACCCCAGCCCAGCCCACCACAACCAGACATGGGTGACAGTCTTATATGCAATCAATTTTCTAAGGTGAATTATTGTTTTTGAACTAGATCCAAATTTTATACCTCCGAACCTCAGATTGAAAGGATCTCCTTATAGGACAACAATAATAAGATAAGGTGGTAAAACCATTCTAGGACGTGGGACCTTGGAAAAGGTATGAACTGCAATCAAACTAGCCGAGTTTTGACTTTGTGACAATTAGTTGGGTGCTGTTAAGCCGGTGGCTTCTCTGGGCCTTGGTTTTCTCACCTATGAAATGGACAGATCCCACTGCTGGTCTGACTGGTTGTTGTGAGAATGTGTGTAAAAGACACAAATGCCAGGCTCCACGTAGACCATGGATTCTTCCTTTCCCTTTCTTCATGATATTCAAAATTGTCCAGTATGTTTTTGTGTTTATGTAGAGATCAGCAAATTTCAGCCCTTCCTAAAAATCCCTTATTTTTTATGCTATTTTATTGGCTATTGTTTCTTGGAGAGGGATAAGGAAACAAACAATGGCTTATAGATGGAGAGAGAGCTATGCTCTAATAAGCAGATTGCCCCACCATTCGTTGACTTGTTTTTTCAAAATAGATTTAATATACATTCAGGAAAAATAAGACGACAAAATGGTTCTATTTGTTGAAGAAAATATCATGTATGTTGTGTATGATCTCAGGTACACTCACTCTGAGACTCTTCCACTTGAAGAAGAGGTAATATGGTGAAGAATTCATTTAAGAGCAGACAGCGAGCTTTTTAAACAGCTGCATGCCTTACTTGTGCTCTAATGCAGAAATCAAAACAGCTAAGAAATACAAACTTTTCTGTAAAGGTTATAAAATGCATGCTATTTATCCATAGTCCAGACCAGCACACATAACTCAGGCAGCTATATGTAACTGAATTTAATGCATTATAAATGAAGATAATTATGCATTTATTTATTTCAATGCCTCATAGATCTTTTATGCCACTTAAGCATTGAGAAAGGAGAAGGAAGTGAAAACAGGAGAGGGGACCCTGTAATACAGCCGTCTAAAATGGATCCCTTAACAAAACACTGTAGGAGATTTCAGATAAGAATCTCAACACAGTTAGGAGCTCATGTTCTTGCCTATTCAGAAAGCAATTATTACTATTTATTATTTATTTCCAATCTACGATGCACTCTGTTTACTGGAGAGTCACCAAATAAAACTTCTGCCCTCAAGGATTTTAATGAGTGAGACGTTACTTAAATTTCTTCATTGGAATCCTCACATGATGAGGGTATTCTCTAATTCTTGCCAATCTTAAATAGTATGTGGTTTCCTTTAAGTTATCAGAATGGCTTATAAGTAGCTAGTGTTATAAGTAGTACAGTATGAATTACAAATACTCTTGATCGAGACATTAGAACTTCCGTTTGTTCTCTTTATCCTATTTAAACGGACTGCCCTGCATATCAGGGCATATGCAGGTGATCCATAGGTTCCCATTATTACATGACTTGTAAGAAACATTGCACACATACACGCTCGCACACATGCACACAGCCTTAGACTGAATGCACTGATAACCATTGCCTTATCCCACATGCATTGACTGTTCATAGATAATGATGGACCAGACTTAGAGTACTACCAAGGTGCCACTAATTACTTCCCACTGGGACTCATACTTTGACCTGGTGGTTTTGTTTTTCTTCTTTAGTAGTGGATGTTGGGATCTTGAGGATGGATTTCCATCTAGCTAGTAAGGCTATAAATAGATATCTAAAAGAGAGCCTCTCTTGGCCCTACGTATATTAGAATGACTTTCTACCTCTTAGACATGCTTATGGGAAGAGTTAAAAGAGCAGGGATGTGGGATGGCCCATGGAGTGCTGTTGCTTAGTGGTACCCAGGACCTATTCACAGAGGGCTCATCCTTCCGTGGGCCATAGAGAGACGAGTTCTGCCGTTGCTGGGTGTCCCTGGCTTCTGGAACGGTCAGGAGAATTTGCTTCCTACAATGGAAGGTAATAATAACAAAACCAAAAACAACAGGTGTGACTTTTTTGAGCAAGTATTTATTCTGGGAAAAAGCTGCCTTGGGAGCTATGGGACATAGTTAAACGGTGGAGCAGCTCAATGGCTGAACTCTAAAGCTAGGTTAGCTCTCACAGCAGTTCATGTGTAACTTTGAGAAAGTTCTTCAGGCTCCCTGAGCCTCAATCTCTTCTTCTATACAGTGAGGCATATAATAACAACCAAATGGGGGGGGGGGGTTATGTATCATAATTTACAATCATCTCTCTGATTAAAACACTGTCTTCGTGTGGCTCTTCGGTGTTTGCTGGCTTGTCCTTTGGGTCTCATCCGAGCATGACCCCCTCCCTGAATAGTTATTCCTTCTTATTCTGTCTTCTGTTCCTATTCCTTTCTACCGTCATACTTCACAATTTGTGATTATATAGTTCATACATACAATAAAAATTACATGTGTGTATAAATTTATATATTTATTTATCTACTTGATTGTTCTCTTTCCGCCTAGACTGTAAGCGCTGAGTGTAGGCTCATGGTTTCAATCTCTCAGAGATTGAAGGGTCGGGCACATAGTAGGTGCTCAAGGAATCTATTAAATAAATAAATAAATGTCAAAACCAAGTTAAGCATATGGTGTATAAAGTATAATCTTATTTTTAAAAAACATAAATAGATGCTTGCATATATTAAAAGAGAAAGCTCGGACTTTATCATTTCCTTCAATCCTTCTCTTACTTTTTTTTTTCTCTCACAGAACATCTCGAGTTTAAAATTGAAAACAATAAGTAACAGAATTTTATGCATAAAAATGAAATGAATTTTAAACCTTCACTTGGGCAGAGTGAAGGTTTAAATTCACAATTCTAAAATTCATATTAGAATTGACAGTGTGTTAATCACTATTCTTGGTGTAATCCATTGAGCAACTGTGTTCCCTTTATAAGTTAAATTGAATCATACATATTGGCACATTAGCCATTTCCCTCAAAGGGAGTTGAATTTATTTGGGCTGTATATTAATATCGTATTATCCTTCGTATGCACTGGTGACATGATCATTATTTCATCTCAGTGTGTTTATTAAAGTAAATGCTTTTGGAAAGGGCAAAAAAAAAAAAAAACACCCATCTATGCTCAGCAATCTTTCTAGTCAGGTACATGCAAAATTCCCCTCTGCCCTATGGCTGTAGATGCTCTCTGTGGATCTTTGCTGACCGTTTCTCTAAGGTATGTTCCCAGCAATCCACAGTCAGGACATACTGTTTGAATATGACTCCAGTGTGCTCTTCAGATATTTCTTCTGCCCCATTGCATAACATGGGACATGCCTTAGAACTTTGCTTGCAGGATCTGCATTCATTGATGAACAACTGGTCAACCCCCAACTGGAAATATGTTCAAATAGTCTTATAAGTGGGTCATAACTGTATGTTTGAAGTCCAGACGATGGACAGTGAGCATGGGTTAACCTTGAATGATTGCAACCCAGACAGACCTAAAAAGTTGGATTGACCTCATTATAAAACGATCATCAGATTCCCCGGGGTCCTTGCTCGAAGGCCAGTGTCCAGTGCAAAAGAACATTCCCCTGACCTCAAGATCCTCGAGCTGTAATGTAAGCCTTTACAGAAGCCATATGAAGAGGAAGCAAGGGGAGAATTATTTTACATACCACACAGAAGCACGTCTTGGACCACCTGACTTTCCCAAAGCCCTCTCGTCATGCCAGCAGCCCCTCTGTTTTCCTGTAAGCTCTAGCCTACCTCTCCATCTTCTTTGTTTTTCTGATGGTACCCTTCCGCATCCCTTCCATTCCCTTTTATATGTTACTTTGCTTTGTTTCTTCAATTCTGCAATTTGACTCAGAGCAAAGAAGCTGAACCCTAGAAACCTCCTGGGCAGATGAGGAAAGGGGAGAGGCTGGGGTTATATACACTTTAGCATCTTTGTCTCTTTTATGATGATCGTAGCTGCCCACCACCTTCACTGACTAGTTTGATTCTCCCCACTTTACAGATGAGGAAGCCAAAGCAATAAGGAGTGCTCAAATCACACAGTCAGGGGCTGGGTTGGGGTGAAGGTCCTTAGCCAGAGGTCTCACAGTGCCTTTCTGATAAGTCTAGTCAGAAAGAAGGAGACCTAGGAGGCTGCCTGGGTGCCCAGTCAAGGGCTTCGGGCCTAGCTTCAGCAACCGAGCAAGAAACAAACTAGGAATAGGAATAGTGACGTGGTTCTATGAAGCAGATGTTCTGTTACTACAACCAGCTTCAAAGTTAGAATTTGCTCTTAAACTGTTACTGAGAAATATTAGAGCTCTCAGATTCTCTTCTTCACTAGGTTTAGATTCCACAAAGCCTGGGGCTCATCTTTGCTTCCTGGGAGGGGGTAACATGAGTGGGTATGAACGGGTCAACCGTGGGGATTTGAGAGCTGAGACACAGGTAAAGTCATCACTTTAAGACAGAAAAGATTAAACTAGAATAAATCTTCATTTGGGCTGACCCAAACTTCCACGTGCAGGACAATCTACTATAAAATACCTGCCTTTTTTTTTTTTCCCCCCTCCAGTGATGGAGGACTCACAGCCTTATGAGGAGATTACCCACTATATCACGGTCAAAAACCTTTCACTGTTCGCTTGTCATTTCTTTCTTGAATAGATACCATGTGCTGTTTAGCCTTTAATTGTTAGTTGGTTCTACGTCTGTTCTCTAGAACCCTTTAAAAATAAAAGCCTGGCACTTTAAAAATTGCTCATTCTCTCGTGGAAAGGGACGGTTGACCCTCCTGTATTCCCTCCCCACCTCACCCTCCAGGAATCTTAGCCAGAGCTTCAAGCTGGCGCTGGGAGGTGGGGGATGATCCCAAGTTTCTGCCAATGAGAATTCAAGGAACAGTAGCATCTGACCTTAGAACAAGGACTCTCAAACTTCTGCGGGCGTCAGAATTATCACCCAGAAAGCTTGGTTACAAACCCGAATATCTGATTCAGTGGATCTGGGGTGGGTGGGAGAATCTGCATCTCTAACACGTTTCCAGGTTATGCTGATGCCGCAAGTTCCAGGACCACATTCTGAGAACCACCGCCTTAGCAGTTTCCCATCTAATTACATCGTTGTGTATAATTGCTCCCTGCGATCAAGTCCCTTCCATATAAAAGACGTCTATACATTGGAAGACAGACTCATACACCTTCTGAATCTTTACGTCTCCAAGGTGGATTTCCTCAATATTTTTCAAATAATGCTTACATGGAATAATGTCTTGACCTCCTTCCAGCTCTGGTCACACATAACACAGGGAGATCTCTCGCCCTTGACCTGAGCCTAAATTGGAAGAAGATTTAGTAACATTATGTCTTGCTGCTGTCTTACCCTTAGTGCTAACCCCCACCCATGGGGCTTTTTTTTACATGAGTGGCTTCTCAAGCAGGACTCTTTATATCTGATAATTAAAAAAAAAAATTTTAATCTATGAGACTTGACATGTATAGATTTCATCTTGATACTCTTTAATCTATCTTCTAAATTGTATAAATGTTTTTCAATCCTGTTATGTCATTTAGCTTGTTCACTTTCCCTTCAGTCTTGTACGAACTGCAAATTCAATGAATGAGCACATCTCTAAATCCTTATTCAAAATTACAATGCTCTCAAAGAGAACCAGCTCAAACATAGAGTCCTGTGGCACACCTACAGTCACTTCTATTGAGGTCGGAATAACTAATTCGTGAGGACTTTCTTGAGTTAAGTAGCTTCACATTGCTGCTAATTCTCTCATCCTTTTACATTTCTCTATCTTGTCTTTAGGTGTTTCCCAAGGAACAGAATCATATGCCTTCCTGAGATCCAAACAAATTTCTGCTGTGCCATTTCCTTGAGAGACTAGATTTTCATTTTCCTTTTTTTTTTCAAAAGCAACTGGATAATACTCCATTTTTACATTGTGCCAATGTAAAGTTTACCATCATTGTTTCTGAAATCTGCCCCTTCATTTTTTTCCTTTTGAAACCAAGACATTTAAAAATATGATTTTCTTTCATTCTTCCCTTCTTCTTGAGGTTTTGAATTGCTACCTGTGAATCTTTTCATTATCTCAGGATATTATGTATCTGGATACATGAATTTGAACGATCTAAAATAATAACCCAAAATGGTAAGATTGATTCTTTATCTTTTGTCCTTACCTCACTCCCACCCCAATCCAGAATTTTCTATTGCAGTTTAAGTACACCTTCCAGTTTACACATTTCTTCCTAGTCGAAAAGACTAAAGAAAATGCCAATATACCAATGGTTCGAATTTCTCTGGTGATTTACAGTTCTTCAAGTATACTTTATATTATCTATTTAGGCATTATCTATTACTTCTACTCTTTTTATAGATAAAGCAACTGAGACATTGTACATGGTATGCGGTAGAGATTTAGTAAATATTGAATGAATGAATGAACAAATGAATGAATGAATGAATGAATGAATGCTAGAGCATAGACCCTGGGCTCAGAATGCCCAATCCCCAGAATGCCCATCCTATTAGTACTATTTTGCAGAGTGTTCCCACTCTAGTTGTATCCCATTACCTAACCCACTCACTAGCCTAGTTCTTTTCTTGTGTTTGTCTTGCTCCAAACCTCAACAGAAATGCACCATTGTATGAATTTTGCATTTTCTTCAACTTTAGCTTTTTCTGAGTTATTATGTTCAAGCCAAAAAAAAAAAAAAAAAGAAAAAATGAGGTCATATGCAAATGGGACATATTCCCAGTGTTTGGGGCTGGAGAAAACAATTGAATGGATAAATGCAGTTTTCTTTTAAAAATATCTTACTACTTCTCCATCAACAGCACAGTTCCAGGTCTGATGATTTTTATCAGTCTCTACTGTACATTGTTTGTGTATCTAAATTTAGTCTTAAATTTAGTAAAAATTAACAGAGTTTAAAATTCAGTTTCTCAGTTTCAATAGCCACATTTCAATTCCTCATTAGCCCCATGGGGTTGGTGGCTACCATATTAGACAACGCAGATGCGGGACATTTCTATCCTTGCAGAATGTTTTATTGGACAGATCCTGTGTAAAATCAATGCATATGTACATTCTGTTAATCAGTCACAGGGGGAGAGGGAAGCAGGTTGTAGTTTAGTGTGGTGGTTGTTTTGAATTTCTCTGGTAGGATTAGACACTCATTTATCAAATGAAGCTCCTAGATGAGCTGGAAGAAAAATGATTGAGTTGTGTCTGAAAAAACTGGAAACCCTCTGACATGTTGATATTCTAGGCTGGCAACTTTGCTTGTGGCATTTTGGAACAAGATTCAGAATCAGGAAAGTGTCACCCAAGTTGAAAGCTCCCCTGTAAGAAATGTCTTAGTTTGACCTGAAGTAAGTGGAAGAGACAGGGTAAAGGAAAGGAAGCAGTGGAGGGTGTCTAAGTGATAAATGGTAAACTGTCATATCGTATTTGAGGTCTTAACAGAAAAAGGGGGCTGTTGAGCCAGATGGGGTAGGGAGGAAGTTCAAACCTTTCTCTTGTCTTCATTTTGTTTTTCAAGGTGCGGGTTGAGTTCAAGGGCTCTGAGTTCAATCACAATATCTCCACTCGTCGGAGAAAAAAGCCAATCAGAGCAAATGTGTTCTCTGAGAGGCAGCCTCTGCCTTTCTTAAGAGCAAAATGATTGCAGGTCTTCCAAGCTGTTGAAAAAGAGCAAAGCCGAGAGGAACTCTCTCCAAGAAAAAGATTGTCATAAGCAACCGCGTCATCTGTGTTGCAACTACGGAGGTGGAGTGGGGGACCCCCAGAGAGAGTGACAGCCCCCACAAATCTGCCTGATTCTCCTTGGGCCAAGAATGGCAGGGGACTTATCTAGTAGAGTCATCTATTAGAGTCTAGGGTTTCCAATCTTCATAGGTTGCTTTTCTCACATTTATAAACCCAGTAAAAATGCAGGGCTCCATCTTTTAGGAATCATGATTAGCCAAGCAGTCACTCCTGTCCAGAGTTCATTTCTTTCCCATTATATTTTCCCGGGGTAACCTCCACATCACAAACACACTTATCTGGGCTTCGTATCAGCCTTAAAGGTTCAGAGTATGGATCTGTTTTCCAGACTGACCGTCTGACTGTCTGACCTATGGTTGTTCAGTCTCACAGAAATGCATAATGTTACCCTTGTTAAAACCACAATTAGTCTAAACCCTTTACAGGAAATATAGCTTTGGTAAGACGAGAGATACCATTAATAGGAAGTCACATGATTCGTAGGGAGAGCAGGCGAACACCGTTGATTTCTACTTATCATTGATCTCTAGCTGCATCTGCTGGCTACTGAATGCAGAGGTGAGTATACACATATGCCTCCATTCTATCCTTGGGGGCCAGAGCACGAGTGGGCCCTGCCAACCCTTGAGGCCAGAGGATTTCCAAGGTACAGCTCTGGTCCCAGATACAGGAAGTTTTTCAGGGGGACCTGTTCACAGATACTTCTCATTCCATTCCAAATGAAAAGAAAGACCAGAGTGATTGGCCGGCTTAAGGCTGCCCCTAGCCACTCAGGTAAGCAACTTAGGTTATGACAAAAGGAAATCACTGCACAGATGATTAAAGATTCAGAGTAAAACAAGAACTGCAGGGCCAATGGCTGGTAGATGTGTGGCTTTGGATTGGAACGGGTGTGTAGCTCTGACATATGTTGTTAGCTTTGAGGCTTTGACCTCAGTCTCCCCATCTGTACACCGGGGCTGAAGCTACTTATGGGGAGTGGATTTAGAATTATTGTTCTGTGGTAATGGTGCTACTAATCATTACCAGAGACCACTGAGTATTTATTCTGTTTCAGGTACACTATTAAAGATGCAGGCATCATAAAATATGACTATAGGAAGAGCATATCATAGCAGTTAATGCTAGGAGGAGACATAGTCTAATTAGTCAGGTAGCCATGACGACATTTTTTAATCCTTCTGAGTTTCTGTTTCTTCCTCTATAAAATATAGATAATAATACCTCTCTCACCTTGCTATTGGAAGAATTAAATGAGGTAATGATTAGCACAATTCCTGGTACCTAAGAAACCTTCCATCCAGCCACTGTTATTGTTAATAGTATTACTATTATAATTGTCATCCCCCTTGAGACTTACAACCACCCTTGAGGTAGGTGGTATTATTTTGTTCTGTAGACAAGAAAACTGAGGATCAGCAGTCAATATATAGCCACTTAAAGTAATGGACTCGGAGATTCAAGTGGAATTGTACTGGAAAAGCCCAAGTTGTATTTAGCCAATATGGAACAGATTTTTGAGATATATTAGCCATGACGAAACACATTAAGTAATAAGAAAATAAAGTGGTTGGGCCAAAGGAACTAGAAAGTACCCTGTGCATTTAGGGGTTTGGTTGCAAAGCCCTTGACTACCTAAGAAGAGCGTGTGTCTGTTCCCTAGATCTGGGAGCAAAATAAGGACATCAGAACTATATTTTAGTTTTCTTCTGGCTTTTCTCACCATCTTAGAGAGTTGGTGATCTGCCCCATCCTGGACTCAGATTGTGTCCCAGTTGGGTCTCTGAGCTCAGACAGACTTGCTCCTTGCCACTCATGAGACCTCAGTAAGGCATCTTCCAGCTGATAGGATAAAAGCCAACTCAAGCCCAGAGCTCCTCAACTGGGAACAGCTGGTCTTTAGCTGTAGTTATAGGCATGAGAGACATTCAGACCTAGGATGCGTCTTCTCTCCTTGTATCTCCCCCACTCTCCCCAAAAGTGAAGCAGGAAGACATTCCCAAGACTCTCAATCCCTGGATTACCCAGTTTCACTTATTGCAAGTGGTCTGTTCCTTACATCCAGGATAAATCGTTTGCTTCATGAAGAGATGCTAAAACCCAATAAAGTGTAGCTAGAGAATAAGAGAAAACATAACATAATTTCATATAAAACTAATTGACTTGAGCTAATGTGCTTATATTTTAAAGCAATTCTTGCTGGGTGTATATGTGTGTGTGTGTGTGTGTGTGTGTGTGTGTGTGTCTGTATGTGTACTCATGTGTGCACGTGTGCTTGCATTTAAACCAGAGCAAGAAACACGCACCTTCTGCTCCTGCCCAGATCTTAGATATACTCTTGCGAGGCAGTTCCACATTGGCAACTTGTGCATAAAGGCAATGACAGAAGAACGATATCAGCAAAGTAGACTGTCATTATACTGTGAAAGAGGGCTGGTAAACATGGCCAACACCCCAGCACCCCCATTTCAGCATCCTAATGGATCAGGATACTCGTGATGCTCCAGCCAACATAGCCTCAGAGCTCTTCTCGGCACAGTTCTCCAGGCAGACACAACCAGTCTGTGGGAGTTGGCAGGCTATTTACCCTCACTCACTGAGAGAGGAGAAACTTCTCACGCCAGCATCTGTGATCCAGAGAAGCTGTTACTCAAATTATCCTGAAATCATTACCAATCATTTAATTTTATTGCAAGATGAATCTGATTTTTTAAAAGCCTATGCCTCCTCTCAAGGAGAAAATTGTATTCTATGGGACATAGCCAGGGCAATCATCCTAAGAGAAGGGCTCACTTAATTTTTGCTCAAATCCAAATTAAAACAGGTATTGACTATTTAAATGTCATCTAAAAATATATATATATACCAGTTGACCCAGTAATTCCACTTCTGAGACTCTAAACTGAAGAGATAATATTAATTCAAGAAATTCCTTGCATGAAAAAGCTGTTCATTGTGACAGTTTTTATAATAACAGCAATCTAAAGGCTCAACAATAAGAAAAGTTTAAATATTATGCAACAAATGAAATCATGTGATTATAAGGTATATGCATTAAAAATAAATGTAAAAAGACTTAGAAGATATAAACAGATCCAATGATCATCTCTAGTTGTCAGATCCTGGATAAATATTTATTCTTTTGGTCTACTTACTGCTATTTCTATTTTTAATAATGTGCGCTTGTTTTTTATTAAAAGGGTTATTGAAGTGTAATATACAGAAAAGTGCTCAAATCATAAATGAACAATTCAATAAATTTTAATGGGGTGACTGTACCTTACATACCCCAGATCAAGAAACAGAACAGCTTGGTGTTGCCTGGTTTGGGATTTTATACTAATGGAATAAAAAATGAAGTACTTTTTACGAGGGACTTCTTACTCTTAATATTGTGCTTCTGAAATTCACCCATGCAGTTGCATGTAGTTATAGTATGTTTGTTTGCATTGCCGTACAGTGTTCCATTTTGTGACTGTAGCATTCATGGTGGATGGACTTTTCCGCTTTGGGGCTATGGCAATTACAGTTCTGCTTCTATTATACTTGTCCATGGCCTTTGATGAACATATGTGGACACTTCTGTGGGAGTTTATGTAGAGGTGGAATTCCCAGGTCATAGGGAATTTTGCAATGGAAAAATTTTCCAATGGAAAAACGACATATGTTTAAAAAAGAAAAGTAACAATAGTTAGAACTCCATTTATCAAAGGCGAAAGCAGGGGAGATTCAAGAAATTCAGATCAGGATAGGCCCTATCCTATTTTTCTTTGTGTGATAGATACAAAGAAAACCTAGAATAAAACTAAAGGATAAAAGCAAACATACAAAAAAAAAAAAAAACCCAACTAAATTAAATCTAACTAAAACTAAAATCCTAATACATGTCAAGGAGTTACATGTCTCTTTTTCTGATTTTTTTGCTTTTTATTTTTCCCCCTCTCCACCAATACCTGAGTAATTGTTGCTTCACTCTTCTCCCAGGCAATATCAATATTTTGAAATAAATTTGCTGACAGATTTTTCAGGATACAAAAACTAAATTTTAGGGTTGACTTGTTTTTCATCCTCAAGGATTCCTTGATAACCCATGTTTCTTCTAACCCACATCTCCAGCACAGGATTTTATATATTCTGACTCTATCCATGTTTCCATGATTGCTTATGGAGTCCTTCATCCCTCCACCATCATTTTGTGTTTCCCAGTACATTTGGGGTTCGGCGACTGGAAACCATGAGGAAGTAAACTGGATTTGCCAAAATGTAGCAGGGAAGAGAAAGCAGTGTTTGTTTGATTGGGTGTAAACTACAGTAAGTTTTGTTTGTTTGTCTCTTCTCTGAGCTTTAGTGTTCCCGTTTGTGATGTGGCGCTTATAATTACTTTTTTGCTTGGTTGCCAAACAGGGGCCTAGGGCAGTGCTTGGCATGTAACAGGCACGTGGGAAGCAGCTGCCATCTTCATCAGTGTCACTATCACCATCATGACTGTCATCGTCACCATGCCCTCTGAGAAAGAACATCAAATCCATGTAGAATCACTGAGCCCAGTTGCTCTCTCTTCTGGAGAGCAGGGAGGTCTCTAGACCAACCATCTGTGCACCAGGGATGTTCATGACAGGGAATATGAACATGGACTTTCTCTTCTTAGCGGAACAGGATCAATGCCTGGAACCCTCTTGTGTAGGCAGAACTCTAGAGATATCTGCCTCTAGGTCACAGGGAATTTCTACTCAACTTGAGACATGAAAACCTTCCTGCTGGCAGAGGTTGATTCTTCTGAAAATGTTCACTGACTTTTCACACTAAGTCCATCATTCCTTGCCATGTATATTCATTCATTCATTCATTCATTCCATAAGTGTTCACCAAGAACTTACTCTGTCCCAGCTCTGTGATATGTACTGGGGTTAGAAGATAATACAAGTTGCTGGCCCTACTCAACATGCTGTGCACAAGTTTGGGCATGGGGGAATTTGTGTGTACACATGTATGTGCAGACATGCACACTGAGAAGTCAGCCCTTTAAGGGGTGGTTCCATATCATGTTCATTTGCATATACTCACCCCCACCTCCCCAGTGTCTAACATAGCTTATCTATCTGGTCTGTCACGAGAGAGTGTTTTTTGAATGAATGAATGAATGAATGAGACAGACAGCCAGCGTAGAAGGAAGGGAAGAGGAAAGGAGAGAATAAATGACCTTTTCCAACTTCCCCATCACTGCTTGTTTAGTCTTCTGTGATAGCAATCACTCCCTCCCCCTAGAATTCTGCCATTGGTTACACACCTGTCTCTTCTGGGAGGTTACAATGGCCTTATATTCCCAGTGCCTTCACAGTGGCTGTCCTATAATAGCATCATCAATAAATACGTACTGAGTGGATGCTTTGTAACTTAGAAATATTACCAGGTGTCACAGGAAAAAGAATAACCTGCAGGGGTCATTGTAAGAAGTAAATAACTAGGCTGTTGTGGCAATTGCAACAATTCAAGAGTGAAATGTGGGGGGGTAAACGAAAGCAGAGGCAAAGGCTGGAGAGGAAAGAGCACGTAGTGAAGAGGTTGAAAGGAAAATTCAATAGCGCTCAGTGACCAGTTGGCTGCAGAAGGTGAGAGAAGAGGGAAGAGCCAAGGAGAACACTGAGATTGTGAGCTTGGGCAGCTGGGAAAATGGCACCATTAATTCCAGTAGGTTTTGGAGGACAGACAATGAAGGTAATTGGTAGATAAAGAGCTCTCAAAGAACAGATGGGACATGAGAGAGACAAGCGCCAACAAGTAGCCTTTAGGTCAAAGGTCCCAGGGGACCTCTACACATTGTGCTTTGTCCTTCCTTGATGTGTTTTCCCTGAGAAGGCAATGAAAGACTGAAGATTTCCTTGACAGACCAAACCAATAAGGTTAATCAGACATTGCAACGAATTCCCCCAACTCTCAGAATCATGGTGATGACCTTGATTCTCTTGCTGTGAGCAGATTTATTCATCTGCTCACAGTAATTTATGGGTTCCCTTCTCTACCTGCTGCTGTTGATGCAATGGCGAGTGAAAAGAGATATAATCCTGCCCTTACAGAGTTTATAACAGAGGCTAGAGGTGTCCGTGAGAAGCTGCTAATGTGAGAACAACAAAGAGAAGGTGATGGCAGCCCTCCACACCACTTCCAGGGAGCGTCTGAGAATGCTCCAGAAGTAGCCACTCTCCAGCAGAGATTCAGATAAGGAGGAGACACATCATGAGGGGGGGGAAAAGAATGTTCCAGAAAGAGGCACGAGCAGGCTGGCAGTCTTGCAGTAGGAGGGAAACTAGGTTAAGTATGAGCATCTGGAAAGAAAATCTGTGGGGCGGAAGCCGACAGGGGCCCTGGTGGGAGAAGAGGCCAGCGAGATAGGCTGGAGCCAAACCAGGCAGGCCTTTGTAGGCCGCGTAAAGAATCACAGAACTTGCTGGAGGGAGTGAATCACAGCTCTTGAGGTCAAATCTGAAATTTCTCAATAATTCTGATTCACACGATGGAGCCTGTTGGGGGTTTGCCCGCCAGACCGCAGCCTGTGCCCTGTTGCAGTGGAGTCTAAGGTGCCCCAGTAGCTCGCCACCGCTAAGACATTACAACGTCTCTCCTAGTTCTTTCCAGTCTGATGTAATCTTTCTGAAGACTGGCAGCACTTGCAAGAAAACTGTTTCAGATATCTATTAATATTTTAACATGCTTTTAAGAAAATTTGGCCTTTTGTCGAGCTGGTCTCAGAGCAGACATATATCACAGTTCATGATAGACATTACACTTACCCCTATTCAGTGGGTATATTTTCTCTTGTTTGGATTCATTTTTAAGCATCTATTATTTAAAAAAGAAAAATCTTTCTTGCCAGTTATGTGTTTGTTCCTACAGTTCCTAAGCTTGTTTACTCTGAGCAGGTTACCCCATCCTCACTCTCCTCACGAGGAATGGCGTGTATCGAAATCTCTGACCTAGGCTGGCTGAGATTATTGCTCTCAAATTAAACTAAAAAACCATCTAGAACTCAGAGGCCAAACCAGAATGTCTAGTAACAAGGAAATTATAGCCTACACCTGGCCTTGCACTTGGGAAAAAACTTTCTCTCTCTTTTCACAAATATTTATTGAAACGTTTCCATGTCCAGGCACTCCATAAATGCTTACACATGGGCAATCTCTCTGTCTCTCTTTCTCTCACTTTTCTTTTTTCTTATGACAGCACTTTGAAGTGAATGTTGCTTATCTATGCTAAACAGATGAGGAAAGTGAAGCTTTGGGGGGGGGGTAAATAATTTACCAATAGGCAAAATTTAAACTTATCTCTGTCCAAGGAAAAGATGTGTTCTACCTCCCTAGAGCCACATACTAGTTCCTTCAATCTCTAAAAGGGAGCTGTTGACCTTCTAGAACATTCTAGTCTGGATGCTTTGAATGGTTGTGGGCTGAGCGCAGGGGCTCACTAGGAGAATATGCTGGTCAGGGCAACCAGTGTGAGAAGGACACATGAGCTGAGATCTGAATGATGAGGAGAAGCCAGCATGGAAAGCATTCGGGGAAGGGTATTTCAGACAGAGGCAACAGATTGTGTGAAGTTTCTGAGGTGAGAAGCAAGAGATGCTGTGTTTGTGGAACAGGGAGGAGTCCAATGTGGCTAGGAGGTGATGTAAGAGGAAGAAAGCGGTATAAGACCATCAAGGGCTGGCTTATGAGGGCCTTGTGTGTCAGCCAAGAAAGTGGATGTCTTTCTGAATGTGGTTGTATGGCAAATTATAGATGGCCAAATATTCCTGGACATTCTTCCCATGGAAGGTTGGTATCTGTGTCCCCTTCCCTGGACACAGTCCCCTTCCCTGGACACAGTTCTTTGAGCAAGGCAATATGGCAGAAGTAATGATGCCAGTTTCTAACCCCTGGCCTCAAGGAAGGGGAAGCTTCTACTTCTTGTTTTGAAACACTCTCTGAGAGTCCTAAACCACCATGTCAGAAGCCAGATGACCCTGGGACTGCCATGCTGGAGTGATGACACGTAGACACTTTAGTCAACAATTCTATTTGAGCCCAGCCCTCTAGCCACCCCATCAAAGCACGAAAAATTGTGAGCAAATCCATCTTAGACCCTCCAAACTGGGCCATCCACCAGCTGAGTACCCCCGAGTGACCTCAGTCAACTTTGTGTGAAGCAGAAAAACCATCCAGCTGAGCCCTGTCTGAACTTCTGCCCACAAATTGAGAGTTACAATAAAATGGTGGTTGTTTTAAACCACTATATTTTGAGGTAGATTGTTACATAGCAGCAGATACCCAAAACAGATGGGAAATCATTGAAGCAATGTCAGGGAGTTATGACTTAGTGAATATTCCGTAGAAAGATAACTATAACCACTATGTAGAGACTGAATTATGGGGAGAGAGGGTGGAGCAGGAGTGGAATTGGGGAGATGGATTCTAGAGTGTATTTCAATCATTCAGGCAAGACAGTGAGGGTAACAACAGAAAAGTAGTGGTGTAATCTGATATATGATAGTAAATCTGATCTATTCTCTTGACAAAAACAAACACCAGCACTCACTGATGAATTGAATATGGAATAATAAAGTGGAAGAAATGAAGAATGATCCCTCTAAGATCCTGGAGAGGTGGCACTGCCTTTCTATGCCACAGACAAGGCGTTGGCTCTGCTTGGGTTTTGCTCCTTGTAGATGCTTCTATCTCCAGGGAGGGCAGATATGGTGCCCTTGCAAGAGGAATAAGAACGGTTTGGCCACCATTGAGCAAGCTTCAGTGTGGGCAGGATAAGATCTACTCAGGTCTTCTGCATGTCCAGAAGTGTTATTACCAACGGACCTCCCCCAACCTAGCACACTAAGTGCTCCAGAGTTGGGGCTTAACGGCTTCTCTTCTCTAACACCAGCTTGTTGTCTATCCCTCTTTGTCCACTGTGACTATCAACAGATAATCTCCTATCTCAGTCCAAAGAGGAAAGACTCAAAACCAGCTACTTTTTAACGTCATTTCTCCATCTGTTCCCAGCCACGAGGGAAATTCTTAACACCACTCCTTTCCCACATAGAAATTTGGCATAAATGCTTTTTTTTTGCCAGGTAACCCCTGGGGAAGAAAACTTTTGGAGGAGAGAGACTTCTAAGTCTCCTCTGGTTGACCCAGTAACTAGTTTTGTGGGTGAGTCCAGCTCCTCTTATCAGCATTTTATTTCGGGCTCTCTCGGCTGAGTCACCCCCATGCCATTTCCAGAGAATGCCAATAAGAGAACAGCCGCAGAAGGCTGGGAGAGGTCACCTGTGGAGGAGGCAATCTTTGAGGATTTGGAGGCCCTGCATTTGCTGAATTTCAGTTCCCTTTCAAGTTATGGCTTCACTCCAGCTGGGGCTCAGGTCACAGCAGTCTGCTCTTGTCCAAAGTCTTCATAATTTGAGATTAGCCGTGGTGCCCCTGCACGCCAAGCCTTGAATCCATCATGGAGGGTGGAAGCATTTGCAGTGGTGGCTGAGATTTGTCAGTTTGCCCTCTAGCCTTAGACTGGGGGCTGCTTTCTGAATGACTCCTTTTCCAAATGTCAGTGAGAGGCTGGGCTATCGTTTCTCCAAAGTCACTTCTAGCTACACGAACTCTCAAGTTTTGAGCATTAGCATTCTAGGGTCCATCACAGAAAAAAATAAAGGAAATATTTGCAAACACACCAATAAGGAGCTAATCATCACAGAAATACATATCCTTTCTCGCAGGATTTGTGATATCTGAGCATACTCCCACCTTCAAGAATGGCAGGCCTATTATTACCAGACACAAAAGTGTTTGCCTAAACATGGAAGGCAGTGTCATGCAGTAGAAAAATATGGCCTTGGGATGAAACAGACTTTGACTCCTGAGGATCACCAGAATCAGTAGAATGTTAGCTCCAAACAGACACAGATGTCATTTATCTTCCTCATTCCTGTAACCCAGCTCCCAGTACAGGGTGAATGCTCAACAAGTATTTGTTGGAGGAATTAATGAATGAAGTTCTCCTACATATTCGCTGTGAAACTTTTTGCAGTTAGCTTCTCTAAGCTCTAGTTGCCTCATTTGTAGAGCTGTGAAACACTGACAATGAGGAATAAATGAAAGAGAATTCATGCATTCAACAAACATTTCTTGAGCTCCTACTATGTACCCAACACTGTTCTAGGTGCTGATGACACAGCAAAGAACAAAATGGATAAAAGTCCCAGCCTTCTGGAACCTGTTTTCTAATAGGGGAGACAGACAATAAACAAACAAACCAAAAAAGCCCAGGGTGCATTAAAAGTGAGATGTTAAATGGAGAAATGTAAAGCAGGAAATGGGGTAAGAAGTTAGAGGTGAGGGGTTTTAGTTTTACATTGGGAGAGAAGGTCAAGGAAGGCTGGACTGGGAAGCTGACATTTAAGCAAAGACTAAAGATGTGAGGAATCAGTTATGAGGATATCAGCGAGAAAAGCGTGTGCCAAGGCCATGAGCTAGGAAATTGAATGGCATGTTACAGAAACACAAGTTAGCCATTGTGACTGAAGTGAACTAAGGAGAGGAGAAGAAAGTAGGATATGAAACCAAAGGGTGACAGAGGCCACACTGGTGGGGGCTTTAAGGCCATCTGGAAAAAGACCTTAGCATCTAGTGTGAAAAGGAATATAACGTTTTAAGAAATGTGCCCAGGTCACAGTAGACACTTCACAAATACCTCTGAGTTTCCTCTGTGAAAACCCACCAAGATCATTCTTCTCATCGTCATGTGCTGAAAACCACTCTTTTCAGATGGATCGCTCTGTAAAATACACTCTCCTAGACTCTTGGAACTTGAGCTCTAGAAAAGGCCTTGAGACTTGTCTTGATCGTTCAAAATTAGATGCCATCCTCATCCTAATGCCTGCCATTCCCTTCTCTTACGGATCTTTTTAAGCAGATAAAACCTGAAGCCTCAAGAACTGGGGATGTGGCTTTTTCAGGAATTGTTGTAAGAGGAGCTTCAGCAAGATACAAGAGTTGACTTCCAAACAAGATGGAAACCAACCTGGCTCTCTAAAGGATTCCCAGCCCTTGTGATCCTGGGCTTCATTCTGGAGCCAAAGTTTTCTTTCTCCTCCCCTATGGGAAAACAGAGAACAGCATGCAAACTGGGAAGCCTCCAGCTTGGAGGAGGCCTGTGGGGAGCCATGCGGCCAACACTTGTCACTTGTTGGACAAATGGAGTGTGTGTGCGATGACCCAGAGCGTCACAGACTGGCCTACGCTAGTGCCTGGTCCTACTTTGTCTTCTGAAAGCACTTAGCCCTGGAAAGGCCTCTGAGAGCTGAAAGACCCGAAGAAGAATCTGGTTGGACAAAGATCTTGCAGAAGCAGAATCAAAGAATGGCGAAGGGCTAGGTTCCTGAGTGCCAAGGACTCGGTAGACTTTTGCATTCACTGGGACTGTGCTGGCTTATGTAGGAACCCCTAGGCCCTTGCGTCTATTTCTATGAGAATTTAAAAGAACTAGAATTAAATGAAACTGAAGATTCCGTTCCTTGGTCACACTAGCCACATTTCAAGTGCTCCGTAGCCACAAGGGGCCATCTTGGAAGGCACAGATAGAACATGTCCATCATCACAGAAAGTTGCTTTTGGACAGCACTGCTCTACACCCTGGAGTCCTCCCAGTACCCCTACAGGCAGGGCTAGGGTCTCCACTTGACAGAGGAGAAAGACGAACCTCAGGGGATTGAGCCATAGAAGCACCGCCAGAAACAGGTGGCGTTTCTAAGGGTCTTGCCTCCCAGCGAAGTTCTGCACCTGGAAGGTTTTTTCAGGTGTTATGGAGCCTGGGGAAACTAATTATGAGAGACTGTGGTGACAGCACTTCCCTGGAAGGATGCTGGTACTTCTGGGGTATGCAGGCTTTCAGAAAGCTGCACTTGCCATTTTAAACGGTTTTCCCTCCTCCGTCCCTGCCCTCCTGCCTCCCTTCCGGGTGGCCTGGCAGATTTGCACAGGTGGAAACCAATCACTTCATTCCTCTCTATTTTTTCTGGGGTAACAACAGTAAAGGGCCACTTCCTTTAGTGGAGGGACGGGGGAAGAAGAAAAGGGCTTTATATTTATGTGTCAGGCAGGGAGTGAAGTTTCTTTGCACATCCTTTTGAATAGCAATCATATGAGACAGGTATTGGCATGCCCTTTACACAGGTGAGAAAACTGAGGCTCAGACAGGAGACTCGTCCCAAGTGACAAAGCTACTAAGTGGTTGCTCTGGGACTCAAGCCAAGGACTGACTGGTCACAGAATCTGTGCTTTTTCCACTGGGCCAGGTAGCCTCTGTCATTGACAATCTCAATGGGAATTTTCTTATGATTCCCTGCTTCTCCCTACCATGGTTCCCTTAACTCTTTGAACTTGGAGGCTGGTTGTTTAAGTAAGAGCTGAGTGTAAGCTTCCCAAAACATCCTTTGCGTTTTTTTCCTTTAAATATTCAAGAAAACAAGTGTGAAAACACAGCATGTTTGGTTGTCAAGGGGATGAGCTGCTATCGACTAGTTTAGGAGTTGTTTTTCCCCACTGCTTATCTGTAGAGATCATGACTGTGTTTCCAAAATATTTACCTTAGTCAAAACAGATATATATATTTTTAAAGAAATGGAAACATAAGGTAATCATCTGAATATTTTCACCAGGAAAGACGGCTATATCATTTGTGGGGCCCTGTGCAAAATAAAAATGTGGTCTCTTTATTCAAAAAGTAAGGAAAATATCGTTAATGGCACTAAAATATAAAGCCTTTGCCTTTCTTCCATGGTCTCTTTCTCAAAGTGCCATGGTGTTTTTACATTTGCTATTTAATTTCCTTCTAAGTAATAAAAAATTAAAAATGTAAGTATTAGCGTGTTTTAACAGTCACCTTAATGTTATTCAATACCATTTTTTTTTTTAGATTTCAGAATATTTTAATGTCCATTTCTTCAGTGGGTGCATATCAATGCCGTTTTTAAATGCAAATATAAGACTGTTTAACCCGTATGTGAAATCACCAAAATTATACAACGTGTATCTCAGAGCTCATCCATTCATATGAAATTTATTCTTGTCGGAACGATGGAAACGCTATACAAAACCAACTCAACTGTTTTTGTTCCACTGCTTGATACACACACACTCTACCAACACTTTCTACCTTGGGCTTACTGACAAGCAAGGAAGGGCTAAAAGGAAGTATGGGTTACTCAATTGTTCTCTTCCCTTCTCTGTCATCGTTTGCAGCGTACTTGGTTGCCTGTTACAGGGAAGTAGCATGAGTGAGACAGGATATGATAGGGCTCCTTGGTCACTTGTATTTCTTAGAATGTCGTACATTCTTTCTGTGTTCCAAGCAAGTTCTGGTTTGAGGCCGCGAAGGGTTGTCAGCACCCTCACTTACTCAGTCGTAGATGTTACACTCTTAACCTTGGACTTGCTT
Organism: Rhinolophus hipposideros; assembly: GCF_964194185.1. Taxonomy (NCBI): domain Eukaryota; kingdom Metazoa; phylum Chordata; class Mammalia; order Chiroptera; family Rhinolophidae; genus Rhinolophus; species Rhinolophus hipposideros. The sequence goes on along the minus strand of NC_138067.1, from coordinate 25,842,046 downwards.
GGAGTCTCACTGAACTTGCACGCATTGTGGGCCCGCGGGAATTCTGTGCTCCTGGGGCAGTGATAACGCTGTATACAAACAGGGAGGCAAGGACCCGTGGACACATACATGTTGCGTATCTCTTCTGCTCATGTGCCTGCTCCTTTGTCACGTGGGGCTTCGCTTACCAAACACAAGTTGAGATAAAATTATTAAGAATGTCAGAACTGTGAGAGTAGAGTATGAAACCACACCCAGGATCCTGCTGAACATGGGGCTGCATGTGACCCCATAGGTTGCTTGCTCATGAAGCCAGCCCTGTGAACCAGTGATGCCTAAGCTCATCTAGCCAGAAGAACGACCAGGGGAATTTTCTAAAAAATTTCTGGCATTGCCACAGATGTCCGACATCAGAATCTTTCAAGAGGAGCTTCAGGATTTGTTTTCTCTTTTTTCTTTTACAAGCCCCCCAGAGGACATCAGGACATCTGAGGAAAGTCAAAACTGGTAGATGGGGGATGGTTTCTGAGGTTGAGAAACCTAGGCTGGAATCTTAGCCCTTGGTTGGGTGATCTTAACACTCCTGGACCTCCAATGTCTTTATTTGTAAAAAGGCCTAAAATTAATAACACATCTTGAGCAGAATTTACATGAGGAATGAGCAATGAGTTCATGTACGTAGTAAGTCAGTTTGGGGAAGGAGCTCAACTCAATAAATGGTAGCTAAAGTTATTTTGATGAGAGGAATCAGTTTCCCATACAATGAGAAAATGTACACAACATGCACAGCTGGTGCTTCATATGTGATAACCCTCCTCCTCCTTTCCCCGTGTGGACCACTTAACGTCTCTGTAGTTGCCCCATGCCTTGAGTCACTGACTTCCTCACACGCAGTAGTCTGTACCTTGCCTTCCTTTAATAAGAACACTTGGGAGGTAATAAGACTTTCTAAGGCCCTAGCTTGGCTTCAAAACTTAGATCCCATCGAGTCTGTTCTTATTGCAACAAGCAACCCTGTAACTATGTCTGTTTGGCTTTCTCGCTCCCCTCAGCCCTACTGATAACTGCAGTCCTCCAAGCCAAGAAAGATAGGTAGGGCCCCTCCCATGGCGACTTCACCTGGTACCGCTGTGAGACAAGGCACCCATAACAAGGCTATCATCTGAGTGGCCAGGGCAAGGGGACTAACTTGCTCAGGGAAGCGGGTGTTCCGCAAATTTAAGCATCCAGAGAACTGACAGGAAATGGAGACATGGAAACAATGTCCAAGTATGAAAGATGGCAGTCTCTACATAGCTGATCTTTGCCTCTCGGGGAGATTCAAGTGCAGTGAAGAACAAATGATTGCCCAGGGGGAAATTATCCTTTGTCAGACAGAGGGAAAAAGTTCTTGAGTGTTTCATAACATTTCTATGGGGAGTAACGACAATGGCAGTATTGTTTATGGAGCGTTCCTTATGTCTGATGTTGTGATGTGTTCTTGCTGTATATGATATCTGTAAATCTTTGTAAGACTCCATATGGGGCAGGCTATGCTGCAATAACAAACAACTTCCAAATTTCAATGGCTTAAGTAAATATTGGCTTATTTCTTGCTCATGCTGCCTGTCCATCACAGGTCAGAGGGGGTCTCTGGTGCCACATCCTTCTCATTCCATGACCCAATCCTTTGACTGAGAACCCCATCTGGAGATTACCAGTTGTTATGGAAGATGGAAAGAAAGCACGGAAAATTGCATCCTGACTTCCAAACTTCCATCAGAAAAGCAATACCCTTTACTTCTACTCACATTTCATTAATCAAAGAAAGTCACGTGGTTAAGCCTCACTTCAGGCTACAGGAAGGTATACTCTCACCCTGTGTCTAGAAGGTCAGGAAAACTCAATATGTGTGACAATCACTAACTGTATATTATTATTATCAGTATTAGTATTAACAACCAAATTTTATTGCTAAAGAACATGAGACTTTGAAAATTTCCAAGACTTATCCAAGGTCACAAAATCAAATAAGAGGTCAACTTGTGATTTGAATATAGGCAATCTTGCCTCTAGTCATAGGCCTTACCCTACTTATACTCTTAACTTCTATTTTCTACCCAAGTTTCCAAAAGATATTTGGTACCAAGAGGTTCTGCTCTGCAGTTATTTTTTTAAAGGTTGATTCTCTTTCAACTGAATTTTTTTGCCTATTTTCCTTTCTTGAGATTATAAATGTCCTAACACTGTTCCCAGGCTCGGGAAAAGCTTGCCACCTTGAGAATGATAGCTGGTAAACCAGGGGTATTCTTAGCAACAGTAAACGAATATTTACTTTGCTGAAGGAAAAAAAAAGCATAACAGATACTTCAATAGTTTTACAGAGAAACCAGGATGAAGAGGAGATCTCGGAATTAAACATCTGTGGAAATATGCAGGAAAAAAAGTTGACTTGGCAGAGTAGATCAGATCGCAATTATTGAAAGAGTCACTCGGTCCCAAAGGTCAAATCTGCACAGGCTGATCCAGTCCAGGTGTTGTCTTGAAAAGCATTGTTTAGTGCTCTCGGTTGGAAACAGTATATGCTGAGTAACTCTGAAGGAGCATGTACCTCGCCAAAAGTTTCATGGTTCTAAGCAATATCTCCCCTCTGAGATAATCGGCCTCTGGCTACTATGGCATCATTTTGAAGATGGGGGAATGAAGACAGTCTGGTCCCAACCAATGCAGCCTAGATCAGCTGGCTCCCAACCAACCCTTAGACATATGAGGGAGCCTAGCGGAAAGCAAGTTACCCCCTGTTCCACCCAAAATAGATTGCAGTAGACTCTCAAAACCTATAGCAGTTCTAAGAGAAGAGCTAGGGTGCCTGATCACAAAGTGTAGTGAAGGGACCACCCACCAATTAGTCATTCCTTTAACAGGTAGTTACTGAGCGCATCTCCGTCCCAGGCACTGTACTGGGCTCCGGAAGTTCAGCAACAATGATTAGACATATTACATTGAACGATTTGCCATCCCCCAATCGGTCACACCCTTTCGCCCTCCAGGTATTTGTTCTTTCTGTTCCCTTCCTGAGTACACAGATGAAGGGCTCCACGAACTCTCTCAGGAAGCTGGCAATTTAAAGTTAAGTGATGATCCAGCCAGGTACCCTCTGGTCCACTAATGAGGAGACAACAGAGAGGGACATGGAGCCTTGGTGCTAACTGTGCCAGACAAGTTCTTTCTGCATGTCAGCATGAGACAGAAAGAGCTGCTCTGGGATCTGGTATTCATTTGCTCCACTAGATGCCTTTCTGTCTAGTGAACTCCTAACCACCCTGTACAGCCCATCTCAAATCTCTTCTCTATGCCCCAGCAACCTTAGGCAGAATTAACCATTCCTTCCATTATGCTGCCACATACTTTATCAGACCTCCATGTCAGCATCAATCACTGTATTACAATTGTTTTAATATGTCTCCTTCACCAGGCTGAGAGATCCACAAGGGCAGGGACCCCCCCTTACCTGCCTTGTTCATCTTTGCATCTCTAATATCTCAAGTTAGGAACTTCCTAAATGATTCTTAATTTACTAGGTGTTCAGATAAACTCAGCTTTGCCCCTCTTCTTCCCTGCAGGCTCCTTCCTTCTTAGGCATCTAAACTGGACAGTAATGAAATGTGTGGGGACAGTTGGACAGTTCTTGAAGCTGGAAGGGGTTTGCAGATGAGTTACAGAGTCCCTTAGGCAAGGCTAACAGGATTAATAGTTTTATGGCTACCCCTAAAACATGGTTAAAGCAGAGAATGATAGCAACTGATACACAAGAATATAACAAACACCGCTCTTTAACCTAAAACATACCGGTGTTAGCACACTTTTTCACTGATCTCTTTTGCAAGAGCAAAATGTTTGCTTTGAGCGGGTCTGTGATGGAGAACCACGTGTTACCCGGGTGTAAACCACACCCATAATGCATCATCTGCAACTTGTGGTTTCACTTTCTTTACCGAGCAGAACTTAAAGGCATGCAGTCTAGAGTTTTATCAATGGTTTTTATACTCTTACTCACTGCATCTAACTTGAACACCTCATCTGCCTTTGATAAGTCTTCCAGAACATTCTACGTGTTTTCCCTGTGCCAACCGGCTCTTTATGCCTATAGTTCATCCAAAAACTTTCTAAATCTCAGTTTCCTCATGATAAGACCGTTTCTAATGATGAGTAATAAACAGCTATCATGTGCTGGGAACTTTCCATACACTGGGTGCTGAGTCATACACTTGAAATGAAGGATCTCAATTTAACCCTCCTAAGAAAAAAAATCCATTGAGGCAAGCATTGTTATCTCCCCGCTGAAAAGCAGAGATAACTCCTGTTGCAAGGCATCTAGGAGAATTAAGTGGGGTGATAGATTTAGTAAAGAGCCTCAAAAGTAGTTGTCACTAGACCCTACCCTCCAATAAAAGGCTGTATCTATGGGCCACTTACTACTATGTTCAAGGCACTTGTCTAAATACTTAAATTGGATTAACTCCTTGAATTCTCACAGTGACTCTATGGTGAGGTAAGCCTGTTAATGCCACCATTTTGAAGATGAGAAAACTGAGACACATGTCACAGCTAGGAAGTGGCCCCCAAGTCATGCTGGGATTATAAACCCAGGGTGTTTGATTCCAGAGTCTGCCATCCTAGCTGGAATCATCTGTAAATGGGGTTAACAGCCCTTATCTTGCAGAATTTTGGAAAGGGTTAAACAAAATAGTGATTGTTTCAGTCAAATGCTTGCCACCCACTGGTTACAGGGCAAATCTCCCTCTGTTTGATTCCCTTCTTTCTGACAGACCATAGGGATGTTTGGCAATTACTTTATTTTCTTCAATTCTTTCACCTTTTCCCTAAAATAAAAATCAAAACAATGATGGCTTGTGGAGAATTAAACACCCACCTTCACCTTGGGAGTTGAAAGAGCACCAAATCTGTATATAAAACAAGCGAAGAAAAAAAAGGGTCAATCTTCCATGCAGACACAATTTCTCTTGAAAGGTGACACAGTCCTTTAAAAATAGCTATGGGCTCCATTGTGCAAAGACAGTGACAAGACTGACAGCTTTTAGAGAGGTGTAATGTTCCCAGGCAGCCGGCTAGCATGGCTCTCCCAGATAGAGATCAGTAATTCGATCCGGGGGAGAGTGCTAAATGTTAGAGGTTAAGCTGCTATGTTCTTATTACTAATCAAACTTCAGCACCAGGCCTGACCTCCGTTGGTCCCTATAAGGAAATGGCAACGTATTGACAGGCTCTAGTCTAGGCTCTGGGCTTCATAGGGGCTGCCCTTTCCCAGTCACTGGCAAGTCCTGCATCCTTCCTAAGTACACACATGAAGGGCTCCACGATCTCTCCCAGGAAGCTGGCAATTTAAGGTTAAGTGATGATCCAGGCAGGCATGCTCTGCTCCACTGATGAGGAGACAACAGAGAGGGACAAGGAGCCTTGGTGCCAACCTGGTCAGACAAGTTCTTTCTGCATGTCAGCATGAGACAGAAAGAGCTGCTCTGGGGTCTGGTGTCCATCTGCACTACTCATTCCTTTTTCTCAGGAACACAAAGATTTTGAAGGTGAATCATGGGATTTTGGCCTTGTTTTTCTTACTGTGGAAGGCAGTGGTGCGCTGGAAAATGCTTACTAACCAGCTCTCTAGGGGTGGTGGGGGCTCTGATATGGTGCTTTTGCCAATTGCCATGGTGTAAATGCTGTCACCATGGCTGACTTCAAGCTAACAAGGTGATATCACTGAATGCAGAGTTAGGAAGAGATTCATACAATCCTGTTTCCTGGCATGACTAGCTCCAACCCCGTGTTGGTTAAAGGGTGGGTAGGTGGTCCAGAATCATCCCTTTTGGGTTGACTATGATCTACTCTCCAGGGCAGACCAAGGCCTTCCTCCACATCTGCTTACTACAGATCTTGCCTCTTCTCTAACATTTGATGGAAATGTCTACAGTAGAACAAGCAGAAAAGGCAACACTTTCCCTACTTTGATCTTCCAAGGTTGTGTCTGCTTAGTTCCAAGCTCCTGGATGAAAAGTAAAAGAATTTAGTCAAACTGGTTAATTGCTGTTCTAGAAAAACGAAAGTTGATTATTTCCCCAGAGCCTGTGGGCATCTACACACAATCTCATCTAATGTCTCACAAAAGTCTGAGCAGGTAGTGTCAGTTCCCACCTCCCATTTTTCAGAAGAGGATACAGGCTCAGAAAGGCCATTTGTACAAGGCCACGTGACTCACGAGTGGTGGAGCTGAGATTTCATCTTGTGTTCATCTTGCTCCAAAGCCCATTCTTTTAGCCACCACCATGTCCCACCAATCTCAGGACAGTATCATCCAAGGACAATCTGGAAGGTTGCAGATGGACGACAGGTCAGGTGAGATTGCCCAGGAAAGGTGAAACAGAGAAGTAGCAGGACTGGAGCCAGAAAAATGGTGAGAAGGTTTGAATGGATGGAATGAGCCATTGAAATGGATGGAATAGCCTTCTCATTGGAGCTGATCACAGGCATATAGGGAGGGTGGCCGATATAGAAACGAGGCCAGATATCTCTTCCGGGGACAGCTTCCTGTTTTCCTGAGGCAACCATTCCAGGAGTTAGGAGTCAGAAAGTGCTTATGTGGATCTGAGAGTCACCCTCACCCCCTTCCACCCACTGCTTCCTGTTCTTCCTTCTGGTCTCACTCAGCATCACACTGCATCTTTCCTTCCCCATCAATAGCAACCCTTCACCTATCATAAGAGGACAGCCTAATATCCCAGGGCCTTTCCCTTGCCAGGCTACGGTCCTGCCTCTTCCAACTGTCCTGTGTGTGAAACGGTTGATGTACCATCATCACTGCCACCTGTTTCTGGAATCTCTCCTAAATGTCAGTGTCTCTTTTTAAGATGAAATACGAGAACTGGGCACCTGGGATATTGGTATGACTTTGCTCCGTAGCACTTATCCCAGAAGCACTTTTGACTTGATTGGGGTGATTATTTAATTGCTCTCTGAATTCTCCTCCTTGCCTGGGCACACCCCAAGAACAATAACTGTGGCTGGTTTTGTTCCCCCGTACCACCCCTTCCCTGGCGTGATAGGCATTCCGTAAGCAGGAGCTGCAGGTCATTGAGTGGATGGTCTGATGGACTTACAGGACAGTACTATTCTCTCTTCTACGTGATTCTTCAGCAAGCAGTGGCCTCAAAACACCAACGTCCTATCGAAGAAACTTTTCGGTGTGCCTTTTCGGTGTGTTCGCTATTAGCAAACACCTCTGTCTGTAAGCTACTGGAACTCATACCACCATCGCTTCCTGAGACCTCGTTCAAAGATTTATCAGCATGCCCTTGCAGGGAGAGGGCAGCAAGATGACCTGGTTTAGGAAAGAAAGTGATGGTCATAAAAGCTTCCTGACTCTCCCTTTCCAGAGTGGTGGGGGGGCGGAGGCATGTGTGATGGGAGAGGAGTGGGAATCTGCAGGTTCACTACAGTTCTGAACTCATACCGAGCTCTTAACATGCCTGGCTCCCTCTCCCTGCCCAGGACGCCTATGGGCCATCAGCACTGGCTCTGTTTATGCCTTGATCCTGCCTTATTTAGGCCTCCCTGAAAAAGTGCATTTTTTGAAAGCCTTCGGTTCTTCCCAGCACTGGAACTTGTGGCCTTTTGGGGCAGCCAGAGGTGGCCTGTCCTGGTGCTCATGGATGACATTGGTCACTCCTGCTGGGAAAATCCCACTCACATCAGAGCAGACTCTGAATCACCTTTCCAGCCAAAGCCAGGCCGATTGCTGCTTCCTGGACTGCCTCAATCTTGGATCCCTCAGAAATGTGTTCCAGAGTGAGCATTTGAGAGAATGAGGTCGTCGACTTGGGCTTTATAACTGAGAGGCATTCTTGTTTCACGACGAAGCCCTTGCACTTAAAAGTTAACAAGCAGTGGCCTTCGTTGCCCCTCTCTGGGTGCCAGGCATCTAGAAACCCGCCATGTCCATGATCTCCTTTAATTCTTACAAACAGGTGAAGTGACTTGTCCCCATTTCGTGAACAGGAGTCGAGTCAGGACTCAGCACTTAATTTGTGTGACGCCAGGACTCCGATCTCTGCCCTGCCTCGTGAGACATACAGTCTCGGCCAGCGTCTTTGGAATTGGGTGGGATCACGTAGCTGTGCTGGACTGCCTTCTCCCATATGGACGTCACCAAAATTAAAAATAATCACAGCTTAGGATCAGTGAGCTGGGAGGGGTCAAGGGTCGCGCTCCCTGTCATGTTCTGGTCACTTGACGCTCTAACTGACAAGCCTGGCACACCAGCCTGTGGGAACACGGGCTGGTCCTGGCAGCAGTCACCCTGCAGTCTGCTGGGAGTGGGGCCACTGTGACAGCACCTCCCCCCCGGGTCAGGATCTGCCTCCTCCAGAAGCCCTGCTTTCATCGCGTTGCGTGTATATAAAAAGCAAACAGTTTAGCTGTTGGTGAAAAAGGCCCTGGGCACTGGTCCTGCTGCCCCTTCCTCTGTGTCCAGGGGCCGTAAAATGAGGCAGCTGTGCCCCGGAATGGCCACCTCGAGTTCCTTCCACATACCCGAGAGGTGTTGCTGGTGGTAAAGTGACCCTGTCCACAAATAGGCCATTTGCATTCCTTCGTGTGGTGTCCAAGCGCGAGGCTCGGTGTTCTGTACTCAGACCAAGTGTCCTGCTCACAGCCCCAGCCCAGAGCAGGTTGGCCATGGAGGAGCTGGGGTGCTGACCGCTGCTGTGGCCAGCGAGCTCTGCGCAAGGGCGGAAACCTCCATCCCTATGTCTGTGGAGCCTGAGCCATCCTCCGATGTCAGACATCGGAAGGACAGGAGAAGCGGGTGGTTCCCTGCTGCTCCCAGCTCAGCATCTGGTAGGGAAGACCAGTGTATCATTTACTCATTCAGCTTCTATGTCCTGAACGCTCACCTGGAGGGCACCTGGCCCTGGCTAGCTGCTGAGGATGGGCAGTGAGGATGGCAGACATGGCCCGCGTCCTCATGGAGCTCAGAGGCAGAGACTGCCATCAACCAGGAAAATCACTCCCTTAGCTGCTAACTTTCACATATGCCATGCTCAGTGAAGGACTGACCCAGCAGGGTAAATGTATTCATCAGAAACGAGGTGCAGTGCCCATGAAATGTTTTAGGGGGCCGATGAAAATGTTTTTATTTTAAATTCTTTTAAAATCAAAAGAGAGAATGAGTACAATAATACTGAATGTGTAATAATGAACCTAGTCTGGAGTACGTTGATCTTTATACCAATTATCAAATTTATTTTTTAATATGTGTTAGTGTAGGAAGGGATCCACGGATACCAGAGTTCCTAGGACCTGAGAGTACCGTTAAATGGCCTTGGACCCAAGTGTTGTCAGGACTTCTGTGAAGGTAGACTGACTTAGTCCTGAGGTTCAGGAAGGATTCCCTGAAAAGGGAATAATTAAACAGAGAACTGATAGAAAGCGGGAGTTAGCAGAGGAAAGGGAGTATTCTAGACAGAGGGAACAGCACATGCAAAGGTCCTGCGGTTTGAGGAACTAACCAATGCTGCAGAGAGTGAAAGGGTGCATGCTGTGGCTCAGGGCTGCTGAAGAAAACAAAGGTCTTGGTATTTAATGTCAGAGCTGTGAAAAATCAGGAATGTTTGATGGATGGTAGAAGTGGTGGGGAGGCAGTTAAGGGCAGGTGGACTCATCAGTGACATTAATAATTTCAAAAGGTTGCCCTGGCTGCTATGAGGAGATTAAAGGACAGGAAACAGGATGAGGGGTCTACTGCAAGAGTCCAGGTAAGAGATGGTGGTGGCTTAGACCAGGATGATGGTGACGGAGATGCAGAGAAGGCCAAACCTGAGGTGTTCAGGAGGTAATGCGCTTAGGATTGGCGGTGATCTGAGGTAAGGAAAGGAGAGGGAGGGTCCAGACCTTGCCTTATGCAGTTGGCTGGTGGAGCTGCCTTCTAGCATCTCGCGAGCTGAAGAAGCACCAGGCTTAGGGGTGAAATCATAAGTTGGTTCGTAGTAGTGGAAGTGGCAGGGATTCTTAAGAGGGAGTGGCTGCCTTTACCTGGGCAGGGAGAGAGGCCATCAGGGTGGCTTCCAGAAAGAAGGACTGTTTTAAGATAAGTCATAAAGAGCTGTGACTTTGAGGGCAGTGATACTTCTGTTTATCAGCTCTTCCTTCCACTCCCCTGCCACACACCCCCATCTCAGAATGTGGCACAGGGAGGTACTCAGTGGAAGACTGTTGAGCACATGGTGCAGGAATGAGGTGTAGTTTGCCAGACAGACAAGGAAGAGACAGAAAAGCTTGCTCAGACACATAGAGACAGAAATCCATAGGAAATGTGGGCCCAGGCTGCAGAAATGTGAGGCACCGGACTGAGGATGTGGGAAGCAGGTGCGGAGGGCAGGGAGCAAGTCTTGAGTATCCTTGAAATTGGGCTACCAAGATTCTACAGCCAAAGAGTTAGTGAAAGACTTAGACCCAAACAGGCTGCCCGCATTGGCTTCAACAAAACCAGGCAACTGGGCAGGCTGGTTAAGACATCTGAAAAGGTGATGGTGCGACTTGAGGGTTTCCTGCTCTTTAGTTAAAACTGAGAGCCTGCAAGAAGAATTGGGTTTTGGAGAGATGTGTGTGTGCATGAGATTGTACGTGTGGGTGTGTGCATGTGTGTGCATGTGTAAGGGTGTAAGTGTATGTGTGTGTGTGCGTGTGCATTGCATATGAGTGTGTGTATGTGCACATTCGTGAGTGTATGAGTGGGCACGTGTGTCTGCACATGTGAATGTTTGCATGTGAGACTATGTGTCATTGTGTGAATGTGTATGTTTGGAGATGTGGCTATGGGAAGAGAAAGGAGAGGGGCACAGAGAATTCCCTAGAAATACTAGCTGTGGGAAAGAATATTAAGAAACTACGTGCTTAGGGTTGTTACTTGGAGTCCATGAAGTTTGATTCAGAACCTCACCTCTCTTTGGGAATGTTGACAGAGTAAATACTCAAGAGTGAGGCCCCCATCACAGTTCTCATCCTCACCCCCATAGCCACCTCGCTGGCTGAAGGCCAGGGTCATTGACATGGCTCTAGCTCATTGACACGCAAGCTCAGCATTAACTACCACGGGGGTATTTCTCTTTAGGCACAGTTTTTCCAACCACTTGCTCCTGGGTACTAGAGAATAGTACTTTACTATTCTTTAGAGAATAGAACTTTAACTGAGAATAAGACAAATCATATTCGAGTCCCTACTTTGTGCTTTCCTCACTGAATGATCAAAACCACTCAGGGAGGTAGGACTTCTTTCACAGAAGAGGAGGCTAAGGCTGCTCCTTTAAGGAAATCAACCAATTGTAGAGCCAGGCGCAAGCTCGTGTCCTCCAGCACCAAATTCCAGGTTCCTTTCTCTCACTGCCCGCGCAGTGTGAGAATTCCACAGCCATGGAAAGAGCAAGAGCCTATCACTGAGGGCCTATCACTAGACTCCGCCAGACTCTGCTTGTTCCACCAGGACAAGACTGGTTTAAATTCGGAGGCTTCGAAGGATTCAAAAGAACCGGGAGGCCAGAAGGAAAGTGATGGTTGGGCATGTCCCCTCCAGCTGTCCCTTTTCTCCTCCATCCCTGAGGAAACCCAGATCCTAGCCAGAGCAATGCCTCAGCTAGGTCCCCCCTCCTTTTTCATGCCATGAGTTCAACTCCTTGCTCACCAACTTCAGCCAGAGATTGGATTCTATTTTAAGAATGTGGGATGCGTTTTCCAGGAGAGAAGATTGTGAAATATTGGGGAGACAGCTCCAAGCACTGCCAATGCTTGCAGGAGTTTTAGTAAGGATTCTTCAAGAAGATAGACTCTGGATTAACTGTTCTACAGTAAAGATTATTTTAGCGCTGTTGAAATGGTTGAGGGGAAGAAAGGAATCTTATCAAGAAAGGAGAAATCTTTTATATTTGAGCCAACTTTGGTTTTAAAATGTTATGAAACAACTCTGACTGTTTCCCAAACAGAGTTGTTTTCTCTCTCTCTCTCTCTCTCTCTCTCTCTCTCTCTCTCTCTCTCTGTCTCTCTCTCTGTCTCTCTCTGTCTCTCTCTCTCTCTCTCTCTCTCTGTCTCTCTCTCTCTCTCTCTCTCTCCAGAGTTTTGTTGGCTCCTAGGTTCTTTCTCCTTTCTTCCCCAACCTGACACTATCGTTCTGTATTTCTTATACACATGGTTTGTTTTGTAGGGTTTTTTTCCCCTATTTTGTTTTTCTTTTTTTCCACTAGAAGAAAATAAGTTTCTCTTATTTTTGAGACAGCTTCACCTCATCCACAGGTCCAGGCAGTGGGATGTCAGACATCTTACAAAGTGGAGAACGTAGGATGAACAGGCCCCTAAGGAGAACAATGAGACTGTTTCCAAGGACACTTCTCCCTTGGACAAATGAAGCATTGCAGTTGCTGCTTTTCCTCCCCCATCCCAATCCCTTTGCTCCTACAAGGAGAAGGGGACTGTTAGAATGCTTGTAATTCCTCACTATCTCCCAAATCCGACTTTTCTCACACAGGTCCATTTCCCCGCTACAACTTCCTCCCTCCTCTCTTCAGCCCCAGCATTTTTCACCCTTCAAAACTCAAGTCAGCATTTCTTCTATTGGGAAATATCCCTGACCTGCTCCTGCCCCACTCCTGCCTTGGCCAAAAGGTGCAGTGTTGAATGTATGACTATCACCCAGCACACGAAATGGCCCAACACAGACATGTCCTAGGACCTGCGCACCTTCTCCTTTGCTCCCCTGGCTTCTCCTTTGCTCCCCTGGCTGTCCTTGAAATGCATTCATTCTCTTGAACGCTTGACCTTCCAGTGTATACTGGGGGTGCCAAAAATGTATACACGTGGACACTGGTCAACGTTGCTCAAGCAGTAGTTCACCATAATCAGAAGTGTCTGGATGCTGATGGTCACTTTGAGCACCTCTTGTAATTGCAGAAGTGAAACGTGACTTGCATTCATCTTTTGTTATCGGTGTATATTGAGTATTACAAGTTTAATAGTTTTTCTATCTGTTCTTAAAATGTGTATACTTTTTAATTTTTTTTGGCACCCTCTGTATATCTCTGGATTTCTTGTAGGCCGTGGCACACTGACAGGTGTACAACGATCCTCAGAAAACTTTGTGGGTCTAGCAAACACTGAAAAATGGCCATAGTGTGAACAAATGATCACCCCCTCCGCAAGATGCTATCAGTAAGAGAGTTGGGGGCCAACTGTGTTTTCTTTGGGGGCCCCAAGAGTTAATATCATCATCTGAAAGATTTTGATTTCAACCTTGGCTCTGCCAGAGACTGACTACAGTCTCAGCCAAGTTCTCTGCCCTCGCACAACCTCAGCTACCCACTCTGGAAAGGGAGAGAAATAAGGGTCCACCGGACAAGGTTCATGGGAGGATTGCCCAGCGTGGAGAACGCAGGGCTCCTAGCAGGGCCTGACAGGCGCTGCGCGGAGGAACCCCTTTTCCTGCCAGCGTCATTTACTTCCAGTGCCATCAGCTCAGGGACTGCTTTGCAGAGTAAGATTCACGAGGATCAATGTGTGAGTGACAGCTGTGTGCACACACTGCCAGTGCCATGATCTCAGGATACTTTGAAATATTTCTCTCTGAGTTTGCATATTTTATCATTTCCATTTGGATTTTGTCGTAGGATCCTGGAATCAGAGACGCCTTCTCTCTCTCTCTCTCTCTCTCTCTCTCTCTCTCTCTCTCTCTCTCTCTCTCTCTCTCTGTCTCTGTCTCTCTCTCTCTCTCTCCTTCTCCTTCTCCTTCCCTCCCTCTTTCTCTCTTTCTCTCACCCTTGACATTAGTTATAGGGCAAGGGTTCCATATTTTGAATTATAATGACATATTTTAGGCACCACATCTTCATACCCGTATCCCATCCGATTCTCCATCTATTTCAGTGGTTTTCAAGTAATTTCACTCTACTCCCTGACATTTGACAATGTCTGGAGACAGCTTCGGGTGTAACAGCTGGATGGGAGGTGTGTGCTCCTGGCATGTAGCTATGCCACCTAGCTATGCCACCTACAAGGCGCAGGCCAGTCCCCCACCACACAGAATTATCCGGCTTCAAAGGGCAATAGCGCCAAGGTGTAGAAGCCCTACTCTGTCGCTATGAACGAAAGCTCGCTTCTTTCTGCCTCCACCTCTTCTTGGCTGAGTGGCCCTGGGCACTGGTGACTCATTTTTTGAATCTGTTAAAAAAAGATAAATCATACTTAGCGGGTAAGGTTGTTGTTAATTAGGGTGATACTTAGCACAATTCCTAGCACATGAATGTTGGCTGTTATTATTTCACGTAATTCCCACAACAATTCTCAGGTTTAGAGAAGTTCAGAAACTGCCCAAGGTCTCACAGCTAATAAAGGGCAGAGTCAAGAATCACCCTCGAGTCTCTCAGACCTCCTCACCCTGGTCTCACCTCTGTGCCATGAGGCCTCTTTCCTCCCAGCTACGAGCCAACATGGAGACCAAAATACCCTTACGACGCTCTGTAATTCTAGAAGAGGCGGGATAGAGGACTACTGCTGATAAGTCCCAGGATGACAAAAGCAGATAAGAAGAGTCTGCAAGACATCACTCTTGCCCAGAGACTGGCCCTAAGTTGAGAGGATGATTTGACTCTGCGTCAAAGGCGTGGCAGCCTTGGCCCCTTGGCAGGACATTTTGTGATTCTGTCACTTTCTCGCATCTCTCCAGCAAGTACCACTTCCCCTAAGAACTGGCCTGGGTCTCCGGCTGCCCAGAGGTCAGGTCGGACACTTTCCAGAAAGCTCAGATCTGGAGGCAGGAACCAGGGCCAAAACCAGGGCGGATAGTGTCATCTGGAAGGGTGTCATTTCCATCACTGGACTGAATCCTGGTCTGCTTACCTCGGGGAGTGAAAACCTGGTGGCTTGGCATTTTCGGTGTCAATTGCACTTTATGCCTGAGGTAAAACAAAGTGAAAAAGGAGCATACCCCGGGAAGCTTGTCCACAAGCAGTGCTGCTGAATTTCCCTGCAACATGTTAAGACAACAAGTACGTGCTCAGGCTGCCATACCAGGCTTTTGCCTGACACTTGTCACTAGAGAATCTGGCATGTCACACCCTGCCGCACCTCCCTGGTCATGGGGGGTGGAGGGAGGGACACTGGTTGCTGAGGCTGGAACACCTCTCCAAGTTCCATCCTAGAAACCAGTAGCCTAAAGACTGTTTTGAAAGGGATTGTGTTTCCTAGATTTCCTGAATCCACAATTCCAAGGTCCTGGAACTCAGAGGTCCCAGGATTCTGTGCCTCTGGAATTCTGGGACTCCATGATCATTTTTGCATGGATTTGTAGATTTTGAAACCATAGCTCTGTCACCTGCTATTCAAAACAAAAGGAAACAAAACAAAACAGAAAGCATTGTCCTGCAAGCCTGAAACAAGAGCCCTGAAAACACGTTCGTTTGGAGGGAGAAGCATATTCAGAGATACTGATAGTTTTTCTGTAAACACCGTAGCAAGAGACTTTTCCCATCTGGTAGAGGACTGACTCCACTCCTAATGGCCAGAAATACACCTCTCTGTGGCTCGGGCTGCAGAGAAGGGATAGGGAAAGGCAGCCCTATTGTTGAGCTCTGTAGCTCTCACAGGGGCAGGACAAGGGGTCTTTGCCAAACGCAGAAAAAGAAAGTAGAACCCACAGGGAACACAGTCAAGTTTCTAAAACCAGAACTCAACCGCAAGCCCATTGTAGAGTAGCATTTCGAGTTAGTATGGCACTTGCTATGACAGCTGCCAAAGAGGGAAGGTGAACGCCAGGCTTCCTATGGAAGTGGCCAGAGTGTCTATACGACACTAGAATCTGGAAGCTGCAGGTGAAAGAGGAATGTGGGCCAAGACAACTTGGATTGTCTGAGATTCCTCCTGAGTACATGGTGAACCTCAGAGATCTTGCGTACATACACACACACACACACACACACACACACACAGAGTTATCACTCCATTAGGGCAGGCCGCCTGCTGTAACACATAACACCAACATCTTAGCAGATTAACACATTAAAATTGTATTTCTTGCGCACACAAAGCTAGTGTGCCTGGTTGAGCAGGTCCTGGGGCAGCCCTTCTGCAGGAAGGGGGGTCTCAGCAGCTCCAGGTCCTTCTATCTTGTGGCTCTGTCCTCCCCCGGGTCCTAGGAATCCGCTTCAGTATGTAGTTGGATGAGGAAGAAGCAGAGAGGAGCAATGGGAGGTGTTCATGGGCCAGGCCTGGCTGGAATTGATGCAGGTCCCTTCTGCTCACTGTCCAGAACTCAGTCTGATGACCACATCTAACTGCAAGGGAAGCTGGGAAATGTATCCAACTATGTGCTTGAAAAGAAAATAATTCAGTGAACAGATAGCCAGTACCTGCCACAGTATTGTACATCTGCTGCAGAATTCCATTTGTCCACAGCAGAGACTCAAGTCCTATTCTTTGGGTCAGAGCTTCCTGAAGGTGGAACGATTTCTAAGTCATGCATTGTCTATATGACTTGGTAACTCTAGGGCCCAGCGTTGACTAGGTACATAGTGGGATTTTAGAAGTGCTGTTTAACTCGTTCATTTATTTCACTGACAAGCCTTTCTGGAGCAGGTACATAGTTACCCCAAGATGAAAAAGACACAGTCCCTGCTTTAACAAATCCACAGTCGGGGGAAGGAGAGGCAACACATGCACAAATTATTACTGTACAGGGCGATATAAAAGTTGTCCTAGGGGGAGAGACAATATAAAGGGGCAATGGGAAGCCAAAGCAGGGAAGTATGTAATGTGATTCAGGCTGGGGCAATCAGGGAAGGCTTCTCGGAGACGGTGACTTTTTGTTGTGCCTTCATGGAAGAAAGTCAAAGTGACAGCAAAAGCAAAAAGTTTTGAGAGGTGCTGTGTTTTGGGGGAATGATGAAAAAAAAAAGTTCAGTATGGGTGGAGATCAGAGTGTTTGTGTTTGGATTCACAGAGAGAAGGGGCTGAGAAGTATTGAACAGGCAGATTTCAAAGGGCCTTGCCAGAATAGTAAGGCAAAGGGTTAGATATTCAACCTACCCAGCAGGCCATGGAAGCTGTCAGACAAGACAGGTACAAAAGGTGCTCGCGAGCGAGGGTAAGAAAGAGCTTTGGGCTCAAGCCAAACACCACCACAAAATGTCCCTAGTCCCCAGCATGGGTGAATGGCATGGACCTCTGAGTTTCTGCATAGACAGAGGCTGCATTCTGGGTAAAGCGGTCTACTTAGATGCAGGCCCTATATTCTTGAGCAGACCTGAGTTAGCCTGGTGTCTGTTAGTGGTTAGGTCCAGAGTAAACACAGAAATGGATTGTAAGGTGTTATTTTCGAAATCAGTCATGACCATTCCATTTTCCTGGTAAAGGATAAAAGAGAGAATGGGAACTTGGGCTGTGGAGAGAAGTAATTTCCTAAACGAGTAAGCGGGGCAATGCTTGGAGTCCTGCCTAAATCAGAAAAAGGACATCAGGGGTTCTTTAAAGGATGTGGGGCATTAGGAGCAGACTCACAGGAAGGCAAGCTCAGGCCCCTCTTAGGACCCTGATCTGACCATAATAATGGGAGAGAGTGTGGGCTTCAGATTCAGGCAGACAGGGGTTTTAATCTCACCTCTTCCCCTTATAAGGTGTGTGTCCTTAGGCAAGAGGCTTCCTTTTTCAATCCTGTAAACTGGGACTAATAACCTTGCCACGGAAGTTGTTATGAGGATTAAATGAGAATACCTGATGTGCAGTGAGTGCTCCACAAAGGTGACCTCATGTATAGGGAAAAGAGGCAATTATCGTGACCAGAGATGAGAGTCAAGGTGGGCTAAAACCAGAGAGCTGGTTTTAAAATCGATTCCCTCAATCTGGGCCACTGGGGTGAACCTGCTGTGTCCCTGGTGCATTTCACTCAACACCTCTCAAGAGATAGGACCTGGGCCTTTGAGCCAGTGGCAATAGATTGCAATACCTGGCCTGATTCATTTGGGGTCCATTTAAGAACCATCAGCCTGTGCCATCAGAATAATCAGACGTGCTTTTAAAACAGCAGTCACTTCCTGGCAGAGGTGAATCCGTTGTCCCTGAACCCTGCCCGAATCATCCAGCTCTGCCCCGTGGATGTCACTGGGGCTCAAAGAGCTTTTGTTTCTCTGTCATTGAAGTTTGGCCTGAGATTATAGGGACACTTTGAATTCTTCAAAGAGTAATTCTCGCTTACCTTTTCCCCTCTTTTCCCCTTTAGGTTCAACCCCTTTTATCGCACTGAAGTGCCAATCAATATTGCGAGATAGATGTTACATCTTAGCTTTTTATAACATTACTTGTCCCAGAAGGGACACTGTATCTTTAAGGAAATGGACCCAGTATCCTGTTTCTGAAGGATTAAAACCCTTTAAAGAGACAGAAGAGGCTGTAAACCCCGATCATATTCTTATTCTCTCTTCATTATCCTGTCCACTATCTATCCCTGCTGAGTAAATCTGGTTGTGTGTTTCTCCAAAGTGGTCATAAGAAGAAATTTATTTACTCCGCTTTGCACTGGAGGGGCATTACTGAGCTCCAAGGCTCTCCGAAGTAATAAAGATTTTGCAGTGTGTGCAAAAGGAGCAGAAATTCAGAACTTCTTTCCCCCTCTGAGGTCGTTTGGCCATCCAAAGGGGGAGTCACTTCTCATTTTCTGACAGGGTTTATTTCCGTAAGATTTTCCAATTAGCAGGAAAAGGTCATACTAATGTTGGTGCTGGGTAGAGGAAGAGGATCAAACTATGCAAATAGAGACATCCTTGAAAGGACAATATTAAAAAAAAAAAGAGTGAATTTTCTTCATCTCCTAATTTAAAAATGTTATGTATATATACATGTATGTATAAATAACTCTTTCCTCCTCTGTGAGGGAAAAAGGTGACTGCCTTTGACCCGCAGCTCTTGCCTGGGAGGAAAGAACACTTGGTTCCCTGAGTATGACCACTGCCGGACCATGGTGGCCCACTGGGGAGCAGAAGATAGGAGTTACCAGGCGATCCCCGAGCTCTCGGCCTGGGAAATGCAGGGACCAGGATGCCAAGTGAGCAGATGTGGAATTCCGGCTGCCTGCGCAACCTCTCTGGACCTTTATAATGGCCAGACTGTCCCCAGCCCAGTGGAGCTGCCTGACAGCATATCATTTTTAAACCCGGCTCAGATCTCTCTCTGACACTTCCCCTGCCGCTTTGGTTCCCTGCTCAGTGAGTGCAAAACGCAAGAACTTTTTCTCGATAATAGGGAGGGCTGGGAGCAGTGTCAGGGAAGATGTACTCCAGTCGTGCAAGGACAGAAGTCGCCGATGCCCATTAAAACGGATCCAGGGGACAGCTTTGCTTTGGGTCTACAGCTGATGCTTCTTGTCAACTCTAACGTGCTATGCAAATGTTACAACCAACACTCCTGGCTCTCTGCTCACTGCTGCTGTCAGTGACCAGCTGGGTGAGACCCAGTGGGGAGCTCATTGGAAGGCCGAGTCCTGCCCGGAGGGAGCCTGGGGCTTTGCACATCCCTCACATTGGTTTCTGCACAGATGTTTGTCTGTGTGGCTGCAATCAAAATGGGAGGTGTATTCCTCCAGCCAAGACGGATCTTCCACATGGACGGTCCATGTTGAGGCAGGTAGCTCAGCAAATGATATCACCTGGCCAGTTTCTGACGCTAAGAGAAACCATTTGTTAAGAGCCCTCTAAGTGCCAAATGCCATACCTTGTGCTGGGTGTAGGAACTGGCTCCAGGTCACATAGCTGCTACATGACTGAGTTTGGATTCACCCAGGTATATCTGCCTCTAACAGGTACACTGAGTCCCAGTGTTAGTCTCACTTTATTTGTGAGCTTAAAAACACACACCAAAAACACAAAAACAAATAGCTAGTGGGATTATTTTGATGGCAGGTTAAATGTTGTCAAATACTAAGAGAATATTTTTGTCAATTCTCCCTAGGAAGTAAGTACAGCTATGCAAAAATATGAATTTGGGGTGTTCAAAAATTAGAAATGTGCACTATTGTGTTCACGCTCTATCAATTATAAATATATAGTGTCACTACTAATATGGGGTAACAGGACACATGTATGCAGTAAAAAGACACATGTATTCGTTAGTATCATTGAGCTCTGTGTGACGTTTCTTTTTGCCACACAAAATAAGTCCATCTTCAGCTTAAAAATTCTTCTTTCCTTGAAGTTGAAGACAAACGCCTCAGAAGGCATTACTTGGATTTCAACATGAAAGAGAAAGGCTTTTTATTTTTCCATGCCATTAAACAAAGAGTGACCCATTTATTTTTTTTCTGTCTCAGAGTACTATGTATTTGTTATTGTTTAGCAAGTATTCATTTTAGCCAATTCTTGACCCTGTTTTTCCTTAGAACAAATATAGGTGGGAAATAGAGTTACAAAGAGTGAGTTCTGAGTCACAGCTACCTGGAAGGCAACTTGCTTATTTATGTGTCAGACTCCATTCCTAACAGAATTAAATTTACCATGTTCAAAATCATTCCTTTAGCTTTATTTAGAGGAAGTTATCATAGCTCATCAAAACAAGAAAACCAAGCATGTAAATAAATAATCATAGTATCTAAACACTAAGGCAACCTAAATATCCAATATTACACAACTGGCTAACTATAGTATGATGTGTGCATATAGTATATAATGGAATATTACACAGCCATTAGAAAGCATGCCGAAGAAATATTTCTAACGATGTCTTTTTCTGTTTTCAGAATACTAATTCTCACTATTTTTCAGGACATCATTATTTTAGGAAATTATCCTTGTTGAATTTTAGGACAAAGTCAGAAGGAACAAAACTGGCTTTGAGGAGAGTGGCAACAGGTGATGAGATGTCAGGTAGTAGGAGAGTGGTTCAGAGTTGGGAAACATGTTCTATTGTAATCAGATTAAATAAAATGTCATGAGAAACAGAAACACAACAAAAATCACAAAGTAGGTTGGGGAAAATCAGGTACAGGTACCTGAAACAGTAAGAATTAATATTCTGAAAACAGAAAAATATTAAAAATATTTGTTCAGCACGCACTATAATGGCTATATAGTATTCCAGTATATACCATACGCATAATGGTCATTAAATTTAGTGAGCCCTTTCTACCTGCTCAGCATGATTCTAATTAATTTATATGTTAAACAATTAAATCAGGATATTTCTATTAATATTCCTTTACTAAAGAGGAGTAAACTGGGGCACAGGAAAGTAAAGTAACTTGCCCCGAGGTCACCTAACAGCCTAGGGAGGCAGAGAGTATTCCTTCTTTTATTATATTCTTCACAAGAGAATTTTAAATAAATTATATTTAAAATTAGAAATAAAATGTTAACAATTTTTTTAAATGTATTATTTTTTTTAGCTATAGTTGGTATATAATCTTATATTTGTTATATTAGTTTCAGGTGTATAATACAGTGAATAGGCTTAAGATGGAGATTTTTCTGTCTCCCCAAATGTGACAAAATGGAAGGCACATTTCAAATTCAGTCCCTGTATCCTTGGTAATGATCTAAATGGAGCAAGAACATTAGAAATCCTTGTTAAAAATGCCAATCCTGAGCCCCAGCCCAGACATACCAAATGTGAATACACAGGGTGGTGGGTTCCACATAGCGGGATTTTAATAAACTCCCTAGATGACTCTAGGCTAGCCAACCGTGGTTCGGGGACCACTCTGCAACCATGAGAGTCACCTGGGATGCTTACTGTACAGACAGTGTCCAAGCTGCTTCTCTAGAGATTTGACTCCAGGGGTCTAGAATGAGGGGCAAGAACTTATCCCTTTAACGCCAGTAACCACATGTTCTAGGTTGTCTGGGACTGTCCTGATGTATGATGTTTGACAAGCATAATTATCAATAGCACCCTTTCTTAAGCTCAAAATCATCCCAGTCTGGACAATGAGTTATATGTTTAACCGGGACCCTGGGATATTAATATCAAAAGAATATTATAGTAAGCATAGCTCTGCAAAATGTCAGGGACCGGGGTCCAACCTCCCTCAGCTACCTAAAGTAACAGCTCCCTCAGTTACTTAAGCTTATTGGGGCCTCAGTTTTCTCGCCTGCAAAATAGGTATAAGGGTTTCTACCTTCTGGGTTGTTGAGAGCTTTAAATGCATCTTTCACGCGTTCTAAAGAGGCAGAGAGGTTAGGTAGGATATGTTCTGCAAATACCATCTTCCTTTTAATAAGATCAGCCCTAGAAGCATATTTCTAATGATGACCTTCAAGGTCTCGGGCACAGAGCTTCTGTTGAATGGGGGTCCCTCTGTGGTGAGCAAATGACACTGGGCCAGGGTTTAGTGAACAAATATTAATATTTCAAAGTTTTCAGGGAACCTATAAATGCAAACATCAGATTGATTTCACCAAGGAAGTAGTTTTGTTTTTAACGGTCAGGACCACACCCTGTTGTCTCATATGTCACTATGCCAACCTATCAAGAAAAAAAAAGTGTGCTAAGGGAGGTGAGGGTAGGAAGCCCAAACCATTTAGAAACTTCCAGACTGATTTCCAAAGACAGGTGAATCTGCCATCCTGTTTGCAGCAGAAAGAATTCTAATAAATAACCCAAAGAGAGACATAATCCAGATGACACTTTAAAGGCTATTGATTGAAAAGTCAAGAGTTTTGCTAATGTAAATAGCCTTTACCACAAAATTTGCATTCACTGCAGTCAATTTATGCATGTCTCTAAGCCCAGGAAACTATCGATGCAACTGACACAAATAATGATGCCGACCAGGCCATCTGTTTTCAAGCGAAATGAAAAAAAAAAAAAAAAGAGAGAGAAAGAGAGAATGTTTCCATTTATGATTATAATTGGTGTGGTGGTGTGTGTATTTTTCTGACAACTGGAACATGGAACATTTTAAGGGTTATCTGCACATTTGTGGGTTTCAACAAGATGACACAATTGCCCAGTTCCAGATACGCTTGTTCCATCCTTTCTAAAGAGACCATTCAGCAAAGATGATCAACTCAGATGCTGATGGAGCAAGCCCTTGAAGTTGTCAGAGCCCATGAACTCTGACTGGATTTGAAACCTGGTTCTGCTACTTCCTGGCCATGTGACCTGAGTAACGAATTCAGTCTTTTCTATCCCTTGGTTTCCCTATCCCTATTTTGTGTTAATAATGTGACCCACCTCACAGAGTTCTAGGGTAGGCCAATAAGGTAAGACATTTCGCAGAATACCCACTGCATTGTTAGCAATTCAACAATATATGTTAACATGTTTGTATGCTGTGATGTCAATAAATGTTAGTTTTGTCATAATGATGATGAGGAGGAGGAGGAGGAGGAGGAAGAGGAGAATTACCTGCCCAGGAACTTTAGAGCCACCTCTTCGGATCCTTATAAGACCTGACAAGGAAAAAGAGTCTCGGAAAGTTTGGGAGAAATGCTTGGAAATGAGAGAACCACGACGTAAGCTCCTTTTAAGTTCCCAGTGCTGCAGCTTCTCCTGGGTGTCCATACTTGCAAATTACAATGAAAAATACACATGGGCCTCAACCCCAAAGACACCCCAAGAGCCAGGAGGCCCCCATTCCATGGCCAGAAGCATTTGTAGAGCAGATTCAGCGTGGAGAGAAAGTGAGGCAGGCTGGCAGAGGCCACAGGCTTCCAAGTGAGAGAGTTGACTGGGATCCCGGATGTGCCGCCTGCTCTCTGGGTGGCTTTGGGCGAGTCCCTTCACTCCTCTGCGCCTCAGTGTCACATCCACAATGTGTAGCTAAATCTAATTATAACTGTTGCAGCATTTTGGAAAAGATCAGAACAATGTACATAAGTTGTCTCTGCCCAGTATGTAGGTGCTTAATAAAAGGCAACCACAAATTTTGTCGTTGCTACCAGTAGTATAGAAATCACATTCCATTCCATCTGGTTACTAAGTCTGGAAACACCCTTGCTAGTCTGTCCATTCTGTCGCATCTAATCCCCCAGCAAGTCCATTCTCTTTATCCCCGGATATGTCTCCGATCTGACCCCCAGTCTCCAAGTGCACCATTGCTCCCCATCCTAAGGGACCATCTCTTAGCTGGATTACTGCTATGGCCTCTCAAGTGGTCTCCCTGCTTCCAACCCTACCCCCACCTCTCAATCGATCCTCTATAGAACAGTCAGAGTTACATTTTAAAAACATAAATCCAATTGTGTCACTCCTACGTTCAAAACCCTTCAATAATCAACCTAATAATAACCAGGGTGATAGTGATAGATGCCTAACTATTAGCACCCAGGGTGAGGAGAAACCCTAATTTCTAGCATTTGCCAATTTCCATGGTGTAAATATTCCCACCATGACCAATTTCAAGCTCCCAAAGTAATGGAAATTGAGAACAGAATTGCAAAATGGACTCTCATGAGCTGGTTCCCGCCAGCTCCAGCACCCGACTGGGCAGCCATTGAAAGTTTACTCTGTACCAGGCATAGGACTCCCCACACCACATGCATGAGCTCATTAAATCCTCACCACAGCTCTCCCAAACAGGTGCTTTCCTGTGTGTCCATTATACAGATGGGGAGACTGAGGCCCAGGCAGTGTTGCTTCAGCACCTGACCATAATATACTGCCTCTCTTAGTTATATTTAAAATAAAATCCAACGCCTCACCTTGGCACCAAGAGCTAGAATCTGGATCTGTGTTCTCTCCATCCTTATCGTGTGTCCCACATACATTCCTGCACTCTGGTCCATTCACCTGGCTCCTCCCAATACTTGCTGCCCTCTTTCATGCCGCAGGTCTTTGTCCCCTCTTCCTGGAAGGCTCTTCTCCAGCTCTTCACATAACCAGTTCCTACTCATCTTGGGTCCCGGCTTTAACGTCACCTCCCCAGAGAGCCTTCCCTGACCACCCATTTGCCTCTCTTTTACTATGCTATTTCTATCCCTTCCAGCCTGTATCACAACCAGTACTTACCTATTTATGTCCTTAACTATGGAGCAGTGGTTGTCAGTGGGGGATGGGGACCAAAGGGGGGCGTTTGCCCTTAGGGGACAGTTGGTAAAATCTTGAGACATTTTCAGTTGTCACAACTCAGGATTACTACTGGCATCTAGCAGGTCAGTCAGGGAAGCTGCTCAGCATCCTACAATGCGCAGGACGGCCCCACCAGACAGAGTGATTTGGTCCCAGGTGCGTTAGCAGGCAAATCCCAGAAAGGCATAGATAGACGTGACTGCTGTGTTTTCTATTATAGTCTCAGCTCCCAGCACAGTGCCAGGTACAGAGTAAGTGTCTTAGAAGTAGGTGTTACATGACTAAATAAAAAATAACAACACCTACTGATCATAATAACACCAACACAGAGACGTCCTTTAGAAGAGCTAAGTTTTCAGGCCAAGCAGGAAAGGAGTAGGTGGGCGCTGGTCTCTTGTTGTCTCTGCTGAGCACTCTTTTTGGCCAGAGGACAGGGAAGGAGGAGCAGGCATTTGATACAATCCCCTCCTCCCCCATCCCTGACCCGTCCACTTGGCTAGAGTTCCCCGTAGTAATTTGGTTAATTGGATGAACAGGCACTTTAGTGACAGAGACTGGATTTCCACACTGCAGTCCATCAAAACTAATCAGTTGGCTTAGTTCCATTTCTCAGCAACTGACAGCTTCGCCAGGATGGTGAGTAGATGGTAACTTTTTAAATTGAAGAACTCGCTAAATAATGGCAGTTAGAACTTGGCAGGATGGAAGGGGAACAAAGAAACCTGACATTGACTTTGTTTTCCTCCAAAGAGATAATCTTGTTAGGGGGCTGCTTGATTAAAAGGTTCTTCCAAAAGCACTGAGGAAAGCAATCATCTCAAAATTGTACTGTTTCTTTTCCTTAAAAAGAAAATGCCAAAAGTAGGTGTACTGTATTTTTCAACTTCACGTGGTGCTTATTAAACGTGTTATTTGCTCTGTATGCCTGATATCAGCATGCTAGATTAGTTAGGATAGTGGTAGCTGTGGTAACAAACAAACCTTACAAGTGTAGTGGCTTAGCACATGATTTCTCACTCCTACAAGAATCCAATCAGCGTTTGATTCAGGGATTCAGGCTCTTCTTGTCTTGTGGTTCCATTATCCCCTCCGGCCACAATGTCATCTGCTTCTGGCCAACAGAAGGGCAAGAAGAGCACAGAGCAGGTCAACTGGATGTTTAAAAACCTTGGCCCAGAAGTGATACATAACACTTCTATTCACATCCCTTTGGAGAGAATTAATCATGTGGCCATACCTCTCTGGGAGAGAGGCCTAAGAAACGCGTCCCTTCCCTGTGGTAACCCCATCTCATGGAAGGGACAGCATGAGCCTTGATGAACAGGTTAGCCACTGCTGCCACTAGTGGAGACATATCTAGTCCATATCGATCCTATGAGAAACTGTTAGAATTTCCCCTTTTTCTAAATATGAAAACCGAGGCTCAGATGAGTTAAGCAACCGACCCAGGTTTATGCAGTTGGCCAGAGGCAGAGTTGAGATTTGTATCTGTCTGGGTCATAAACCTGTATCTTCCTTTTCTTCCTTTCTCTCTCTCCCCCCTTGTCTCTCTCCTGTCTCCCTCTCTCCCTTCTTTTCTCTGTCCCTCTATGCTTTCTTGTGCTTCTGTCCTTCTTCCCTTCTAAACCTCAACAATTTCTAAAGCACGAACGTCGTGTTGCTATAACTTTGGATGTTTCCCACAAGATTGTTCAGTTGGGCTCAAAAATCATCCCCACCGAATAGTCCTTCACCCAGAGGAGATTTGTCTGAAGCATGCTAGAGAGAGTCTCGAGCATTCATTTTGTTCTCAAAAGCACAGAGAGCTTAAAAAGGAAAATGATAGAAAGGAGATGTTTCTCCAAGGCAAATCTGATACTGTCACTTCCTTATATAATAATCCTTGAGGCCTCCTTCTCGCTTTGAGGAGAGAATTCCCTCTCCATGGCTTAACATGTAAAGGCGTCTGTGATCTCGCCCCTAAAGCCCTCCTGGCCCTACCTTCAGGCTTCTGGCAGTCTCTTGGCCAACCTGAAAGTCTTCCACACACATCACGTCCCGCTGTCTGTCTGGCTCCTGCTTCCAGATCTTATTCCCCTATCTGGAAAGCTCTTACTTTGTTTGTCTTCATTGAATTAAGACCAATTCCACCTTCAAAATTCTGCTCAGTTGCTTCTGCTGGGGCTTCCGCTGTCGTGGAGGCTCTGTCCTCTGTGGTAACAAACATGATGAGGCTAACTGAAGATTCTATGGCTGCACTGTGACTGCTGACTTACTCGTGTGTTTCCCCCATTAGACTGTGGACGCCTTGAAGACAAAGCCACCTCCTATTTAATGTCATCTCCTCAATGCCTAGCACTGTGCCTGATGCAAAGTTGGTCCTCATTCAATCTGTATTGCAAAAAGAAGAAATGAATTCTGCTACTGAGCTGTAAGACATGAAAAGGGAGTAAGGGGTTTTTACACCCGCCGGACTTTTAAAATTGAAGAAAAATAGCGATTCCGCTTGGTTTGAACTTTACACTATGGGTCAGCCATACTTTAAGCAGGAAGTAGTTGCTTTTGTGTATGCGTAGAAGGGTTGTATAGTTTACAACAAGGTCTCACACAGCGTCTCTTATGACCCCCACCACCCTGCTGAGCAGGACGCAGAGTGTGGTGCCCATGCGTGTGTGTATGTGTATGTGTGCACATGTGCGTGTACACACCTGCTGCTCACCAGCCTTCACCTCTAACAGTCATGGTTGGGGCCCCTTTAAATATGATGGGGCTTACTTCTGGGTTGGGTCAGCTTGATTGCAAATGGTATGCTGTCGAGTTTACAGTTCCATTTCTTTTTATTGCTGGTTTGAAGATGTTAGTCTGAGTAGGGAGATTGAGAAGGAGGCCACAATATTTCCAAACTTCCAAACATGGATGACTCCAGGGACCTGTGACCCCTTCACTTGTATTAACAAATATTTCCAGTGCCGTGAGGAGACCAGCCCTCAGCCCACATTGCACAATTGCAGGGTTTTGTATGAAGGTTTGCAGGGAGCATGCCAGAGCCTATTTCTAAACAATCTGATGATTTATTTGATGCCTTTGGATATTTAAGGAGTCTGCAGTATACATCAAGTGTCTGTAATGTTTATTTTTTTCCTTGCTTTAATGTGTGGGACCTCTCACAATGCCTTGTACACCCCAGGCACTCAATAAATATGATTTATGGAAGATGTAAATAAATCTAAACCCAGATTATGTCTGCATTCATTAATTTGTGTCCCCAGCAACAGTCCTCTTCTCCAAACTTGAAAAACAGAAAAATCCTCACCAAATTATAAAAGAAAAGTAAACGTGAAATAAGTATTACATGGGCCCCAGTAGAAAATCATGAAGCTCCCTGGAGTAAAATAGTAAATTCTCAATTATGTTCTCAGTTTCAGTATAGAGATGCTGTGTGACCTTAGGGCAATTACTTAACCTTTCTGGGTTGTCCTTAATTAAATGCTGAGTTGGAATGTTTAAATGATGCTACAACACCATTGAGCTTCAGAGAAATCAGAAATGAGAGAAAATACAATGGGGTTAAATTTATTGCGTATCAAACACATCGTAGGCAATTTTATTTTGAATTTCTCAATGTTTTCCTTCCAGTGTCCTGAAAGAGGATAGTAGAGTGGTTAGGGGCACCGATTCTGCAGTCAAGCTACCTGGGTTGATACATCAGTTCAGGTCTTTATTGGCTGTGTGACCTTGGGCAACCTTTCCGTGCCTCAGTTCACTTATTTGCAAAAAGAAGACGAGACTATCAATATCAACACAATATGTGTTGATTGTGACTCTCAAATAAAGTCATGTATATAATGCATTTATGTAATGCTACTACACGACAAGAAATGGTGTATTTTTTGTGTGACTGATTCTCATTTTGGAATGAGACGACTGAAGCTTAGAGATTTAAACACCTGCCTGAGGTTATGCTGCTTGGTACGTTGGCGGGAAGGGGTCGGCAGGGAGAAGGGTATGACATTTGAGCCAAGTTTGAAAGCGCCAAAGCCCTAGCTGCTGCCCCCAGACCTGTGGTGCCTCAGTAGTGAGGGTCCTCGTCTATCCGCTCCTCCCACATCTCCCTAACGCCAGGCTCTGAACCTTTCTGGTCTCTGGGGATCATCCATTTCTAAACGTGTTCAGGGCAGGAGAATTGGTCAGTCCTGGATGTTTCCTGACGAGTCCAAAGTCACCCAGCTGCCCTCCCCGCTGCCTCTTGCCCACTCTGAGTACAAAGAAATAAAACTCAAGAGAAGGAAGAATTTCACCTCCCAGGCAGAGGTGAAAGCCTGTCCCCATGCCAACCAGCCCCCTGCCCCTGCAGTGACTTGCAGTCTGCTGGATTTGCTCCCTATGGAATCTCACTACTGAGCCGCAACTCGCTGCCTGGAACACATCACTCCCTCCCTTCCTCCTGCCTGCTTCCCCCTCTGTAGGACAGACCATCCATGGCTGATCCTAGAGGTCTCTGGAAAGTCTGGCTGGACTAGGATGTCACCCTGGCCCCCCACCATTTTCTTGGGCTACATCAGGAGAGCATCCTTCCTGTCTTCCCTGGTCCTTCTGAAGCCCAGTTGAGTTGAATACAAATATACATTTCAAATGCGCATTTCAGCCTGATTTAGCTCTTTTTTGCATAAGCCAGGAGCGTGAGCAGCTTGCAGAAAGGCTGTCTGGCCGTGGTGCTCAGGGAAGTGAACACCGTTGAGTCAAACAGGAAGTACATGAAGGAATGATTTGGGGACATCCTTTCATAAAAATCACCCCCTTCCTCAATATCCCCCCCACCCCATCAAGATTTCTTTCCTTCTAATTCTATACGTTTGCTTTTGGGTTTCTATCAAAGTATAACTAAAGAGCATGCAGTGTACTAATCTTGGGTACTGCTTACCCAGGGCATAGAACCTGTCCAGTCACACAGGCCCCCCCACCCCACCCCCGCAGAAAGGCCCATACTTGGTTTAATGTTCTGTTGCTGTTGTTAGTTTTTAAGGAGACCTCTTATTTTCATTTTGCACCCGGTCTTGCAACTGACGTCACCAGTGCTGAGATCAATGAATTATTCTATATGTCTACACCTGTGTAACCACCTCCTGGATCAAGATATAGCACATTTCCAGTCCTAGAAGCTCCCTCCTGCCCCTTCCCAGGCAGTGCCCCCTAGTGGTGACTGCCATTTTGACTCCTGTCATGGTCGCTGTCTTTGAAACAATGCAGAGGGAAGGGTACAGTATGTGTCCCTTTGCTTCTAGCTCCTTTTGTGCTGCAGTGTCTGAATTCTCTGGCCACCTTGTTGAGTTACCAGCAGCTCTTTCTCTGCTATTGCTCTGTAGGAGTCCATTGCACCACCCTACCCTAATCTGTGTGCCTCTTCTCGTGACGGGCACTTGAGTTTTCCAGACTTGATTGATGAATAAAGCTGCCGTGAACATTCCTCTACGTGTCTTTGGGTGGACGTATGCCCTGATTTCTCTTGGGTACCTTGCTGTGCCTCGTGTTCAGCATTAGTCCTATTTGTGTTCATTTCATGTGGATTACGGATGTGTAGTTTCAGCAGTGTGATCTCTGCTGGGAAAGCGTGCCCCTCACGGAGATCATCAGTCAGGTTTCTTGATATGGCAGCGTCACCAGCTCGCACTGAGAAAATTGGGAGGCAGCATTACATGGTTTCTTTTCCCATTCTGGTCTTTATGCATAAAGACTTGCATTTCTAAAAAAAACAACAAACAAACAAAACAAAACAAAAAAAAAACATAACTGGACATTACGTTGAGATAAAGTGTTGTGCATTGCCCGTTCCACCCCCGGTCTAACCTGTGGAAGCCAGATGAATATACATGCTTCCTGGGATGTTGGCTAATTTTGCTGGCACATTCTATTCATCTCAGAACCAGTGGCAGGGTCTGCTGGATCATTTCGGCCCGTTCTCTTTGGTTTGCCCCTCTGATTTTTTTACAGACTTGCACCAGTGGAGTCCCGCCGGGTCTCCTGATGCTTGTGACAGGCAGGGAGTGTGGATGCTAAGTTAGAAACACATGCCTATCTGGTATGTTCAGATTAACCAGCCCCTGGGATCACGTGGGGTCAGATCAGCAAAGAGAAAGAGGCCTGGTCCAAAAGGGACTCGTAGCTGAGCCCAAGGGATGCCTCAGAGTTCTCCTGGCTCAGGGAGTAGCCAGGACAATGTGGCCCTGGGCCCTGGACTGCCGTCTCCCGCTAGGTAAGAAGTAAGGATTAACCCCCCTCTAGGCCCTGACCCTCTTCAGGTCATTCCCAGCTCATCCACCTAACAGGAACAAGCACCTGCTGTGTGTCAGGACGTCTGCCAGCGGCTGGGAGTGCAGAGCCCCAGGCAGCGGGACAGCAAAGTGCAAAAAACACCTTGCCCTTTGAAACTGGCAGCACTGGAAGTGACCCTCAGCTTGGAAAACTGACTGTGGGCGAGTTATTTCCCTTCAAGCCAGTGAAGCCAGGCGGAGAATAGTGTTGGCTGTGGAGCCAAGCTGAGTTTCCTGGAAGCCTACACTCTTTCCTGATTCTGTGAGCTTCTTATTTCATCAAACTGTGCCTCAGTTTACTCATCTGTAAAGTGGGACTTGCAATAGTCTTGGCCTTATGGGGTCGCCGTCTGGCATGAATGAATACCTGATCAATAGTAGCTGTCATAATTAATACTGTGGTCATTTTACACTGTTTTACCTAAGAGGGTTGTTGTAAGGATTAGATGTGATGATAGGTGCGGGTGAATGAATAAACAGCATGTCAGTTCTGTGCCAAGAAAACAGTACACATTCAATACATAGCAGCAGCATTGGAGTGAGGGTATTTTAGTTGTTATTACCTAATAATTCATTTGACAAACATTTATCAACTACTTAACATGTGCTAGGAACTCCTCTGGGTATTGGATATATACAGTAAATAAACCAAAGTTTCTGCCCACATGTTCTAAAGACAGGCAATACACAAACTAAATTATACATGTGTAATAAATCAAGTGTGATGTTATTTTAAGAAAAATAAAGTAAATGCTAGAAATTGGGAGGGTGGGGTGCTGCTATGAGGGGTGGTCAGATAGGCCTCTCTGATGGGGCACGTTTGGAATGGAGAGCTGTTCAAAGGCAGGAGGGAGCCAGGTGGGTACCTGAGGAGGGGTATTGCAGGCAGAAGGGGTAAGGAGTGCTGGTGAGTCCTGAATGGAGGGAATGAAGCAAGAGTGGGAAGAAGGAAGCCAGGACAGACACTGGAGACTTGGGCCATGGCAGTCTGGGTTTTCTTCTGGGAGAGATGGAGAGCTGTGCCATGACTTAGATATTTAAAAGAGACTTTGGCTCCTATATGGAGCATAGAGGATAGACTGCCGAGAGCACAAACAGGGAGATGGTTAGGAGCTTGTCCCCATGATCCAGGCCAGAGATGATGGTGGCTCCCCAATGAGCAGAGTGGTGGAAGTCTCAGAAATGTTCTGTTCTGTACTGCGTTGGAATGTTAAATTGATGTCATTTCTGCTTACAAGAAAGTCTCATTTCACAGTCTCTGTTCATCCCCTCAAGTCTTTGAGGACCTTCTCTGACCTGTATCCAGTACTAGACACTGAAGGCGTAACAAAGAATAAGATAGGTCCATGCTCTGTATTAATGCAATATTGAAAATCAAAATTTCCTTTAAGATCAAGGAGAATTCCATAGCAGGGACCATAGTCCCTGTACCCATGTTCGCTGGGCCCTGAAAGCCTAATGGATATAAACACCCAGCTCTGGCACCAGCCGGAGGCCCTTGGGGAATCTAAAAGCAATTATGGGGTAAGACCCAGAAGGGAAGAGAAGGGCAGGGCATTCACCCAAAAAAATGGTGTCCCCAGCTCAGCTTGTCAAAAACTAGCCTGGTTACTACTGATCAGTGACAAGGCCAACTTATGACTTGATATTAATGAAGACAAATGTGGAGGGCAGAGAAATCCCATTTGCACAGGAAGAGATCTCACACGTATTTCCCTGAAACAGAAATTTCCTTGATACTGGGAATGAAGAACGTTTTTGGAATACTTACATTGCAGTAAGCAGCATGCTAAACCCTTCATATATGCTATCTCACTTAATCTTGCAGCAGTTACTGTTATCTGTAATTGAAACCTGAGGTAATTACTGTTACGATCCTTGCTTTTGAAAAGAGGAGAGTGAGATTTAGGTGGGACCCAGCTAGTTAGTGGCAGAAAGAGTACTCTAGGTATTTGACTTTTTATCCAAGCTCATAACCGCTACCCTGGCCCAATCAATAACCAATATTCTTGAATAACCTACTATGTGCTAGCTGATTCATTGATGGACATAATAGACAAACACAAAGCTCATATTCTCCTTAAAGTGACACTATCAACTTGGTCAGGGATACGGGGCGAAAGGAAAGCTTAGAACTAAGAACTGATCGAAATAATCATAACTGACTATTAGTCAGACCTACTCAGAGCCAACCATTAGTTGGAACTACTCATAACTGATGGAATCACCATGGTTTTGATTCCTGAGAGCCCATTGAGGGAAGTGGTCCAATCCTGCATGAACCACAAAACCTCACAGGGAGATAACAGGAAAGTGAGAAGCATGATGTTTTTAAACTCATCCATGAAGATAGCGAGAGTGTATTTGGAAGCATGTGGTGTTGGTGGGTGTTTCCCATGAGCCAGATACTTCGAGTGTTGTCTCGCTCAGTTCTTACAGCATTCCTGCAAGGCACATAGGCTTGTTGTCCCCTGTTACAGGTGAGCAGACTAAGTCCGCAGCATTAAGAAAGAAACCCAAATTTCAAAGCCAGTAGTAGTTGGAGAGCAGAACAGGGAAGGGTGGGGAGATGATACGCATACTTCTTTCAGTTCATCTAGAACCACCACTAAGCCCTGAGTGGAGTCCGCTAGCATTTAAATTTTAACTGAAGTCACTTTATCCGACACCACCCTTTGCTTGCTGGAAGTCTCACTGCCCATAACTCTGGCCTGTGGGAGTGGCAGTCACATGTACTGGCAGGTCAGGTTTTCCAGGCCGGGCAAAAAAATGCAGATATATTTTTCATCTTCCACCTGGGATTAGGCCCGCATTAGCTCTTTATTTGTTAAGGGACTTGATCTCATTATGGATTAACTAAGTAAATGGGAAATGGAGGGGCTTCATTCCTCAAACGACCCAACTGTATTTCTTGAAATATCTGAAGCAATTTCCCATGTGAGCCCAGAGATTAATTTTTGTTCTTGTTTTACAACTTTACACGGTCTCCTCCCCTTGTCCGTCACTCATGGGGGTTGTCCTGTGGGTTTATGATGCTTTGCATGATAAGAAAGGTAGCTTTGTGTAGGGGAAGGGAATTTAGGAGTCAGGCAGACATGGCTGGGATTAACTCTTCACCAGCTGCTGACTCACGCTGACCAGGAGCAAGTTCCCTCCTCTCTCAGAGCCCCACTTTCCTTAGTGGTACACCCAAGGGGGCAACACCTTCTTGGAGGACCTGAGGCTGGGGTCCCAGTTCAAATGCCCAGGTCACCAGCACTGCATGTAGCGCCTTCTAGCTGCTCAGGCAACGGGAGCTGTTTGGTCTGAGCCTCTCTCCCTTTCATCACTAACACAATCCTAGTCACAGGTTGCTTTGGCAACGGTCTCTGTCCTGTCCCATTGGCACTTCTCTCCACCCTGTGGGTGGACCAGAGTCCCCTCTCTTAGCTTCCTCCCAGCTTAGTTGGCACTAGCCTTGCCCATGCCCAGGCACTCCTCTTATAGCTGTCACCTTTTCCCCAACTCTAGTCAAAGGTGGACCCAGTTGCTGAGACACAGAGCTTATAAACATTTTGGATTGCTTATGAAAGTATAAATATAACCTTTGCCGACATCTTGGGAGCCGTCTATACACATGGGAGGCCCTGGAACTTCAGTTTCCTGAGTAAATCCACCTCTTCCAGTACATTCGTCTCAAAAAAATGAAATGCGTGCTAGCATCAAATTATGGTTGGAAATGATCTTGTCGCAAAGGGGACTGAACCATAAAATTGGATTGCCATGCTGCATTTATAGACGACCTTTGCCCTCTCAAGTACAACAGAAGTCACTGAGTTTATAACCCATACTTTTACCACATGGAGTCAATGGCAACATGGATTTGCTACCTTGATTCGTTCAAAAATGATGCAAGTATATTTTAATTGAGATGTCTTTGATTATTAGTAAGATTAAACTTTTGCTGATTGATGTGTTCGCCTGTCAACATAGCTTAATCTGTAATCTTTGTTTCCATGGTGAGTTTATTTCACTTATGTATTTGTGGGTTTTTTTAAAATATAATATGGATAGTAGCCACACATTTCCAGGTAGGGAGGGATTCGGAAAGACGATCAGGTTGGAAGATGGCAACTTTCAACTTGTGTTGAAGCTGCATTTAAAGAGAAAACGTACTGTTTTTACCTAGATTATATACTACAGGTCAGTAAACATCGTGCTGTTTTCTAACGTGGCTTTTATTTCCATTTTATGTATAAAAGATAAAAGATGAGCCGATATCTGGTATTCATGTAATAGCACAGGGATGTAGGGCTAAGGAGGTTATAAGTTTGGGGAGAGGCGATACCACCAATAGGAATCGCTTCTGTCGTACTCGGGGTAATATAGCTCTTCCATTTTGTTGCTTACACTATAGCTTTTGGATTTTAAAGGCCCTAAATGGAGATTTGGGAAAGTAAATTGTTTAATGCAATCATTTATCTCTCGCTTTTCTTTATGCATTCCACTGTGGACCCAGAAGAAATAGTACTATCTATAATTAGCAGATACCTATGATGTGAATGAAATTTCATTTGCCTGACATTTTCTTCGTATGTCAAGTTTTCTGGAAGCAAAGGTTCTGATGCAAATTCTCGCTTCTCTGAAGTCCAGTCTGGTCATGCCTCAGTCAAATGATTACCACCCATTTCTCAGTCACTCGCTTGCCACCCCCATCTGATGAGGAACTGGGCTTGGGAGAGCAGTCAACTCTGGTACCACCAGCGTTTCCAGCAAAGGGGGAAATAAGGTTTTCTTTAACCTAACGTGCCCTGGTGTTTTTTGGCCTGGTCTGGGTCTCCAGGAAGAATAAGAACCAGAATGTGGGAAGTGAAACATGAGTTTGAAAAATAATCACAGCATGAAGAGGGCAGGCTGGGGGGAAAGAAAGAGATGGGGCTTGCAAAACAGCCTCTTCATGTTTCAGAGCTGTGGTTTTGGGAAGAGTGGAAGACAGATATGAAGAATGCACCAGATTCTGCGCTCAGGTATGTCCTTCGTGCTAAATATAGTACAGGCAACACAGAACTGATAGTTCAACGGCGTGGCCAGAAAATTCGTCAAAGCTCAAGGCAGCGGCTTCCTGGCATTCAATCAGATAGAGGGGTGGCTGGAGCAACTGACAGAGAAGCGAGTCTTCAAAGGGCACCATTTTAATTATGTACTCGTTGGAGAATATTACTTTCAGAACCCCCGTGCTACCTGGGTTCCCTTCCAAAACGTAATGGAGTTGTATTGGCCAAAGGAAAGCTTTCCACATCACAGTGACAACTTCCCTCCCCAACCTGCATACGCTGTGGCTCCTTACAAGTAAGTGCAGTCTCAGCTCAAGGAATTTAGACCCTGCAGAGAGTGAGCCCCCTCTCACCCTCCTATTTCATTAAGAAATTGGCAAGAGTTCAAAAAAACAAAAACCTAAAGAAAAAAAACAACAACAAAAGGAATGTGTTCTCACATAGGGCCCCACACAAGAGATTTCCACTGCCCCCAAGAGCCCACGAGGATTTGAAATTCTCCTTTTGCATGTTTTCCTCTCCAGCACAACCAAATGGTCCTGAAAAGCAGAGTTGCCCTAAATGTCTCAAATTGCATTTCCTGATCTGGAGGATGGTCCAAAACCAAAATCTGATTATTTGTTGTTGTTGTTGTTTTTAATGGAGACTCTGAGGCACAACCATTTGAACTTTCCTTAATGAAGATGCTCTTGGCCAGGCAGTGAGGAAAAAATGAGAGACGCTCAGGAAGGCAGTATGTATTGGGCGCCCACTGTATGCCGGGGGCTAATCACCTCCAGAAGCACTTACTCGATGCATGCTTGTTGAATGAATGACTGTAGTGATGAAAGAATACAGGTACTTGTAGCTTTGGCTATTTCATTTAATCTTTACCACTCAGAGGTGGGTGTTCTCATCCCCATTGCACGGAGAAGGAAACTGAGGCTCAGGAGGTTTCACAGGTTTGCTCAGATTCTCATATCTTAAGGAAACAGCAAAGCTAAGCATTGCGCCTAAGTCTGATTGGTACCTAACAGGATTTTATGGCGATCAAACCACGATGGAGAGAGCAGTGCTTTGCAAAGGCTGCTTACATATGCGTTAAGGTTCTTGCAAGTGCTTGCGTTTTTTATGACAGAGCTTCAGTTTCCTTCTCTATAAGATGGGATTCTGAGAGCATTATCCGTGTGGACTTGTGAACATTGAAAGAGAGAAATCAGTCAAGACTCCTCATGGCACAGTCTCTGAGGTCTCAATAGCCACTTTATTATGATGAGCAAAAATGGGTATCATTTGAATATATAGAGAGAGAACTCTTCATCTTAGCTGGGAAAACACTATTTCCACCTTAGTTATTTTTAGTCCACCCTGGGGTGGGTGGGGGCTGACTCACCTACAGCAAGTTTTTCAAAAGCTAGCTCTATGACCTTGTCAAATTGGTGCCTTGCAGCTTTATCTCCTGTCAAATAATAACTCGTGGTTTTATCTGTACATGGACACAGCCGTCCCGATCCATCTGCCTCCAAGAGAGTCCCTATCACTGAGGAAATAGATACATACGTGAGTGGAAGTGCTTTAAGAATATAAAACACATTCTGTGGTAATAAATGCCACAAGGAAATAAATGTCGTTTGAGAACACAACATGGGAGGTAGTTTTGTGCTCTCCACCTCAGGTACCACCAAAATGGCCTCCCACTGTCCCCGGGGCTCCCACCCCAAGCCATTCTCCAGAAAGTGGGCTTTTAAAAGGTAAAAATTCAATCACCTTTCACTGAGCACCCACAGGAGTTGCCTCTACTCTTCACATCATCTCCTGTTCTCTCACTGAGGTCAACACACAGATGGCTCGGGTTCAAACCCCACATCGGCTACTTTCAGTGGGTTTTAAGTTGGGCAAGCTATTCCGAACCTCAGGACCCAAGTCAAACTTATCCCTTCTGGAATCCTTCCTCCGCGTTTCCTTCTTTTGAAAATCTTCTCGCTTCCTGCCCAGGGGCTCCCAGACATGACTTAGTTTCCCCTGGATGCCTCAGAAATTATTGATGGCATCTACAAAATCTGTGAGCACCCTAATTCAGAGGTCATCAAACCATGGTCAAATCCAGCCTCCACCTAGTTTTGTAAAGAAAGTTTTATTGAAACGCAGCCATGCCCCTTCATTTGCATATTCTCTGAGGCTGCTTTCCTGATGGAATTGCAGAGCTGAGTGTTTGCAACAGGGACCATATGATTTGCAAAGCCTAAGACATTTACTATCCATCCCTTCACAGAAAAAGCTTGCCCACTTCTGTCCTAGTTCAGTGTCTCTGTAGCTAATTTGGGGTGTAGAAAAATCTAATGCCATGATCATTTCTCTTAAAACATATAAAATATTGCTATATTTAACAGAAATTCATTAAATATAGATGTTGTACTAGATATTTATAGTGCAGATTTTTAAAAGCTGCAATTTTGGATGGAAATTTTTAAATTGGTGGAGGGGGACACCTGTTCATCAAACTTTTTTGGATAGTGGCTTAGACAAAACAGCTTAAGTAAAATTTGTTCAACACCTAGTATGCCAGGCATCATGATAAGTCATTTTATAGGTATCGATACATTTAACCCTCACTACCACCCCATGAAGTTGAAAATGTTATTTCTACAAGAGGTGGTAAACCCTGAAAACACAGAGAAATGTGCATAATGTTAACAAGGAAGTCTTCAGTCTATAAAAAAACACACAACAATAATGTATCTATGTCTTCAGACGTTATGGACAAATCTAGTTTGTGGATTAAAAAAAATTGAGGTTGAAATTGACAAAGTGGTTGTCAACAGTTGCACAACACGTTAAGTGATGGGTGCAGGGGTCTGATTCTGGCTGTCGGAATCAAGTTCTTGTCCGTTCAACCTTTCAGCTCCGTTGTCTCTCCTTGTTCAACATCCTAGAGCAGCAGCTTCCATAGGACCCGAGTGTGAGGATCCTGGGAAGATACCCTCCCTGCAGACGGGAGTGCATTTTACCTAGACTGGAGCTCTCTTTATTATCTCACGTGTCTTGGGTTTTGGTTCCCTTCCCAAGCATGTTGGTTCTGCTCTTTGTGGTTTAAGCTCGTTCCCTTGAATGGATATCACAAAGCAAATGAAGAGCAGAGTCTTCCTGCCTTTTCACTGTCGTCTTTTAACTTGACACGTCCCTGAGCCTCCAGCAGTGTAGTTATCCTGCTTTGTTCTGATTCTTACCAGACCTTAGAAGGGTGTGTGTGTGTGTGTGTGTGTGTGTGTGTGAGTATGTGTGTGTGTATACAGACCCAGGGCTCTGGAGACAGCCTGGTTCCCACTTGCTAGCTATGGGGCCTGAGATTCCTTTATATCCTCTGTTACAACAGGGTTGTGACAGTACCTGAGTCACATGGCTGTGGGAAGGTTCAAAGAGACAATGCCAGAAGGCAATGATTTTAGCTCAGGTGCCTACCACACCCGAAACATGTGATAATGCCAGTGATATTGGTGATTGTTATTCAGAGTTGATTTCAGGTTTGTGTCTTCCCAAAGATCAGGTTTCTTTGTTTTAGTTACTCTTGAGGGTATGCCCCTGCGTAGATTGTTGAAGAGTGACTCCTCTGAAAGAGAAATGTTCCCCACAACCTGTGAATGTGGAGTCCTTGTCGATGTAATTAAATTAAGGATCTTGAGATGAGATCACCGTGAATTAGGGTGAGCCCTCAATCCGATGACCAGTGTCCTTAGAAGAGCAGAGGAGAAGACCCAGCGAGAAGGTGACGTAAAGATGGAAGCAGAAATCGGAGTGATGTATCTACAGACCAAGGAATATCAGATTGCTGGCAGCCCCCAGAATCTGGAAGAGGCAAGGAAAGATTCTACCCTAGAGCCTTACGAGGGAGCAGGCCCCTGCCGACACCTTGATTTTGGACTTCTGGCCTCCAGACCTACGTATGGGAAAATAAATTTCTGTTGTTTTATGCCACCAGATTTGTGTAACAGCAGCCTTAGGAAACTTTCTAATCTTCCCATCTTTCCTTTGTGTCACCTTTCATTCGTGCACATCAGACTGCTCGCTGAGCATCCATCTTTCCACGGTTTCAGAGGTGGCTGTGTGTCCTACACAGAGCTTTGCATTGGACTCTGCTGCTTATTACCTGGGTGTTTCTGGTCCAATTATTTTGACTTCCTGAGCCCCCATTTCTTAATTGTATAACATGAATAATAATGCTTGCTCGTAAGGTAGTAATAATAGTAATAGTAATATCAATAGCAATCGCTGCCATTTATCAGGCTCTGACAATGGCCAGGTACTCTTCAAAATCCATCCTTTCATTTAATCCTCCCAATCGCCCTATGAGTGAGGACTACAATTGCCCAGGTTTTATAGACGAGGAAACAGAAGCATACAGAGGTTAAAGTAACTTGTCCAAAGTCATGTGCATGGATAATTCATGTATTCATAGTTTAAGCAAATCTTTATACTCTGCTTTAAGCGCAGAGGACATGGGACAAAGAAGACAATATCCCTCCCCTAGCAGAGCTTACGTTCTAATTGGGAAGACATAAATTTTGGAAAGTTCTGATCATTCGACAGGCATGTAGTAATCATTCAGTAAATACATCTCCCCACTGCTTTCTGACCCCACTGTGGAAAATAAAGGGGAGACATTTAGTAGCAATAAGCACATAGTCCCTTTCTCCCAGGGCCATGCCATGTCTACTTAACCAATAGTTCCTCCTCCTGGGCCTGCAGTTCCCCTTGTCACTTCCTTAACCCTCTGGGAAACCCAGTTGTCAGCATGGGTGCTGGTGCTCCTCTCAGATGTCCCGGTCTAAGGGGAGTTAATCTACGAGCAGCACAGTTAGTTGGGAAATCTTCCAAAAGTCTTCACCTCACCTTGGTGCCAATTGCCCAATGCAAAGTATGGTCCCCCCATCCAGAGGTCCCCTTCTCCCGAGATCCCTACTGGAGTTTGTGAATTTCAGATCAAAGTCACTGCTCAGCAAAACGACTTCAATGACGTCCATTGAACCTGAATAAAATCCATGGTCTACCAGGCCCTCCTGGACCTGGCTCCTGCCTTTCCCTCATGTGTCACTTTGTACTCCGCTTTTCCTAAACCTTGATACTGGACTTCCTTACATCTACCATAAGTCATACTTGGGTGGACGCATGCTGTAAACCATGGGTATCATGTTTACAGCTGCATGTTTTCAATATCTTCTCAATATTCCAACGTCAGGTTAAATCCCCAATCGTCCTGAGGAAGCATGGGCCACCATGCAGTCCGCCACGCTCCATCCCATCCACTAGCTGAAATGATGTGACTTCTATATTTTTTTACGCCGTCATTGCTTCTCCCCCTCGTTGGAATATAAACTCCAAGAGGGCACAGAATTATCCTGATGCTTTTTGACTCTAATTAGTGCTCTCCAAATGGCCCTAGCTTGGTATAGTTGCTCAATAACTATTTATTGGAGAAATAAATATGTGAATGCATAAATGAATGGATAAGTAGATGAATTAATATTTTAATAATAATAAGGACTATGACATGAATCCCACCTGTTTGTTGTAAAATCCATTATCATGGCCTCCGCCCTCAACACCTACCTCACATCTGTTACAGCCATAATTTTCTATTTATATGTATATATGAGCATTTTCACAAGCAGTTGTGCATAGGAGAAAGGCTGAAGGTCAATGTGAATTTAATACACTAGCTAACACCCCATTGTTCAAACTTCTGCTTTATAAGAAAGGTCTGCAGGTACTTTTTTTACAAATAGTCTTAGGCATTGATCCATAGAACTTCTAAAGTTTACTTCAATTAGAAAGAATTTCAGATAAAGATCAAATTAATTAAGTTCTCCCCCCTTAAAGTTCATCTTCATTAGCCATTGTTTCTTTCTTGACGGCTTAG
Source organism: Rhinolophus hipposideros (assembly GCF_964194185.1). Lineage (NCBI taxonomy): Eukaryota > Metazoa > Chordata > Mammalia > Chiroptera > Rhinolophidae > Rhinolophus > Rhinolophus hipposideros. Next base: position 25,799,774 of record NC_138067.1, on the reverse strand, counting down.
TAATTGTCTGGGTTTCGATCTGGATATAGAAGAATTAGAGGGGAAGTCCCCAAGTTAGGCGTTGACACCTGACACAGCCCCTGGTTCTCTGCCTGGATTTTCAGAGTGTGTGTGGGGGTATTTAGGGGAAATGAGCCTGCTAAAAGACCGAATTCATGGGAGTGAAAATCTATGGTCCCATCACTTAGGTGGATTTTTTTCAATTTTCCTACCAGAAACAAATACTTGCGCAGGAAGCATTATTTTATTTTTGCCCTTTAATTTTTTTTTTCTTCTTTGTGACAGTTTCAGTAAAGTTTGAGGACGCGTGTTGATGTCTAGTCTGGCTGTGGGGACTCGGACAAGCAAGTGGGCTCTGGGTATGCGTCTTTAGCTCTTTTCTCCTCCATCATAGCCTTGGACTCAGTAAAAGAAGGGAGTCCTCTCGCAAAGACCGGGTGTTCTGATGTCCTAACAATGCCCTTTTCCCTGTGTCTTATCGAGCTATAAGAGCATTTGATGCTATAATCTTTGATACTCAGGGAAAAGGTACAAACACTGTTAAGTGATATAATGTGTCACACAGATAATTTTAAAAGGAGCCATGAAATAGATGTATCCAACAAAAACACCGTGTTTAATTTCTTCCTTCTGTGAAAAAGTGATGGTGTGCCAGGGGCTGTCGGCGGTAGGTCATCCCCTAATTTATGGCACCCTTGTGACGGTGTTTTGGTGCCTCCTTTCTGGGGGTGCAGATCTGAGCTGATGAATCATCCTATTTGTAGGGCAGGCTTGGGGCTGCTGCATGTCTGCATATTTGTATCCCAGTGGGGGGGGGTCAAAGGATTAGGGGTGATGGACATTCTGGAAATTGCTCTCGTACTAGGTTAAGAGGGGTCGCATTCCTCTCCTCCAGGATGTCCTTCCTGATTAGTGTGATTATGCCCCATATCCAATTTGCTTCTCACTGTTTCCCATATGACACGATGGTGCTCTCAAGCACAGCTGTGCTCTGCCATAGGTGCAATCTGGGAACAGGTATACTCAGATGAGCAACCATTTGGTTAACATCATCTCTCTTGCTGGCCTGAGGGCCCCAAAAGACAGGTACGTCTGCCTTGCCTACCTTCATAGTCTAGTGCCTCCAACAGTGTGATTTCTGGAACATTATAAGTACTCAAAACGTAATTGGAGAATGAATGAATGAATGCATGCATGCATGCATGAATGAAAGAATGAATTAGAGGGCATACTCCCCTTAGGCCCTGAGAGGGAACTACATGACACTATCATGTTACAGGCTGTGCCCATGTTACAGGAAGATAATAGTGGGTGAATGACTGCTCTTCCACAGATTGTAAGTTCTCTCTAGATGGAGCAGGTGGGTCGAAAGTGCAGTCTGCTCGGAACTGTCATTTGAAGAGAAGTGCAGGCAATGTCATGTGTCCGGTGAGATGCGAGTCAGTTGGAGCCCAGAGCTATGTCAGCAACTCAGGTATGAGGAATGTGGATCGATGACGGATAAGAAAGGTGAAAAACAAGCGTCTGCCTCCAGCCCTGGGCTATTACCTCCGGCAGGTCAGGAATAGTGTTGGTTTTGCTCACAGTTGTAGCTTTTGTGCCAGGAATGAATAAGAATTTGTGGAAAGAAGGGAGACAGTCAAAATGGTAGGAAGAAAAAAGAGAAGAAAGGAAGGAGGAGAGGAAGGGAAGGAGGGAGGATCCCAGGACTTCAGTAAAGGGCCAGGGAACTGCTGGTTCCATCCCTTTCTTGCTGTGACATCATGCATTTCCATTTCTCAGAGCCCTAGTTTCCCCTTTTGCTAACTAAGGGGAAACCTTCCCTAGAGGGCGAGCATGAGCACCCAGGAAGCGGCTTATTTCAAGTGCCTGCCATGTTGTTGGTGTCCAATAAAGGTTGGCTTCTCTAACCTCACCCCCTCCTTTAGTCTAACACCTCGGTATTGCCAACCAGGCTAGAGAGTGGGGATAACGTCTATCAAAGCTGTTTGGGGTCTTCCTGTGGGTGCTTTCTCTTCTGTCACTATCTCCAGGGTCCTCTATAAGGCCCACTTAATATTCTCTAGGACCCCCCAGAGCTCCTTTTCCACCCATCCTCTTACATCATTTCTATTTCCTTGGGTCACAATGCTTGGCAAGCTGTTAAGATGGAAAGTGGCCTGACACTCAGGTAGAAGTGACTGATGGCAGCTTCTGCTGGTCCTTGGGACAAACACATTCTGAAAGAAGATGCTTTAGCAACTCAGAGAAAGTATCATTTATCCCATTGAGCAGAAGAGGAAACTGAGGCTTGGAGAAATGAAAACTGTATCATGAATGGTGCAGTTGTCAGCACTGGAGCAGGTGTGTGTGCGTGTGTCAGGGAGGTGGCCTGGGTCGGCAGGAAGGCTTTCCCAGTGTCCTGCAGACCAGGTCATGTAGGCAGCTGCCTCCCCCATTTACGGGTGAACATGGCTCTGTGGAGAGATGCATCTAGAACATTGCATGGGCTCAAAGTTCTCTGGAAACCGAGTGTGCTGAGCTTGTCAGTACAATCTTCACTGTTTCGGTCATTTGCGAAGTAAAATCACCAGCAACTTCAAAGCTGTCTCCCTCATCAAATCAAGAGTGGAAAAAGCTTGAGATGGGGTGAGTCACGTTCTGACACGCACCCACGCCCTGAGGTTGAGTGGGACTCTGTTTTCACCAAAACAAAGCCCATGGTTTGCATATTCGGGTTATACATGTTGGTGAAATTGACAACGGAGGCTCCGTCATGAGCCAGTCTACCTTGCAAGGGACAACACCTCACAGAAGATTTTCAGAACAGCAAGTGCTGTTTCTGGGGCCGCCATGGGCCCTGCCCATCAGCAGGGACCCTCCCAGGCACAGACCCCTGGGGAGCACGGGACACGTATGTCTAGATCCTATCGGAAAGTTTCACTGACAGCCCCTATCTTGGTCATTTAAGGTTCCCCGAATTAATGAGAAGGGATGTGGTAAAAAGGAAGTAACTTGGGCGATTGAGTACAACTGCTCTGGGTTTCAATGCTGCCCTTACTGGTTTGTAACTTCTTTGACCCTTGCTTTCTTCATCTATATGAATAAAATACCACCTACTTAGGGTGGTTATAGCAGCCATTTCCTTAGGTTAAAACACAGTTTCTAGAGTCAGAACAGGTTGCAGAACCCAGATTCACCACTCAGTATTGTGAATTGGGGAAAGCTACTTAACTAAGCCCAGCCTCAGTTTCCCCATTTAAAAAATAGGTGGATTCAATTATAGCATGCATTTAAGTGTTTAATAAGCATGCGGCACCTACTAATGGCTCAGTGGTGCTTCCATTGTAAGAGTATAAATCTTTTAAGTTGATTTTTATGATTAGAATGTTTGTAATCAATAGATGGTAGGTTTTATTAGTAGTAGCAGAGTATAGATGTTTTTATAATTAAAATAGTAGTAGTTTCAACTCTCCCCACCCACCTACCCCATTCCATATTCCCCTTAATTGGCTTTTTCTTTATATACTTATCACCTTCTGTCCTGTTACATGGTTATTTATGTTTTGTTGCCTGGGTCCTCCCATTAGAATGCAAGGTCCAAGCGGGTGGGGACTTCATTTGGTTCATTCTCACATCCCCAGGTCCTGGAACAGTGTCCAGCACATAGTAATTGCTCAATAAATACATGCTGAATGAATTAACACATGGAATTAATAATCTAATGGACTGAGAGTGTCCAGCGCAGCACATAGCAACTTCTCCTACCTGCATTAGCACCCTGAGTCTCCGTCCTGCAGAGAAATAGGCAAAGGAATGGGTGCTTTCAGCTCTTCTCTGCTATTCCAAAAGTCAGTTCCTGCAATGAGGAAAGTAGGAAACTCCCACTTCCCACCAGAACTTGCAGTCAGAAGCCGTCGAATAGGCTCCTGTTCAATTTGCCCAACAGGAGCCCCCTTGGTAGCCAAACATTAGGGGCTTGCCGTCCATCACCTTTGGAAGTCTGTCCTCCTATCTCCCCTGCACTCCTGCTTCAGTCACCATCTCCTTAGAGGACAGTGGGGCCTGATGTTGAATGGGAGGCCTGGCCAGGTGTGGCCCATCTCAGGCTCGGTGTTCCCACTCAATGTTGCAGTGTGGGTCTTTTAGGCAATTCACCCAGCCTTCAAAAGACCCCCAGGTGCCCATGCAAAGGAGTGGAGGTCACACTAAGAGAGTTCCCGAAAATGTGCTGTTCCTCCAGGAAGGCGGAACGTCTCGCAAGTATTTAGCCATAAGATTCCATACTTCCCAATTTAAAGATCCTGTTGACCATAAGACGTGCCATGGGTTTAATGAAAGTTTTTCCAGGGGTTAACAGGAAGAAGGGGATCCACCGTGGTCACATCAACTGTCACATGCACCCCAGTTTTAGAAGTGTTAAAATGTATAGTCAGAATCAAAGAAGTCTGAGAACCATAGCCACCATGTACAGAAGATGCTATGTTCCAGTTACAAAGTTCTCCATTTGGTATCACACGGTTGAATCATCACAGTGGCCCTGAGAACACAGGTGCTATTATCTTAATACTAAGTGTCCCTCTGAACAAGCAGGCTCAGGGAGTCTCTGTGACTTTCCCAGACTAGACGAGGGAGTTTGGAGGCATGTACCCATGTCTGCCTGACTCCGAGCCTGGGCCTTTGCCATCCATTGGCTGGAGACCTGGGCTGAAATCTTGGGGTCTGGTCTTCCTCATTTGGGAGTCGAATGAGATAGGGAAAGTCTCCCAAGAATGGGGCTTAGGGGTCTGCAGAAGCAGAACTGAAACTGAGAGCCCTCACTTGAGGCATTAAGAGAAGCTAAAAGCAAAGGAACAAGAAAAACAAAAAATCAAGATGGCCCCAAAATGTGGCAACAACCAAGGAAGATAGAGACAGGGATCTGGTTCCTGGGATTCAAAGTAAATGAAAACAAGGTGAAAATAACAGAGGGCATTGAGGGAAGGGCAAAGTTCTCATCCAAGACCCTGAACAGCCCCTGAAATTTGGAATCAATGTTTACATGTTTGTTTAATAATTGTTACAGTGGGAGGTGATGCCTGGAGGTCTCAGCATCACAGAAGCAGGTAATGATGGGGCCATTTCTGTATAGAGAGCCTGGTTTTTCCATCTGGAACCCTTCCTTCCTTCCTACTCTGCCTTTCTCATCAGACAACCTAAGAAAAATACAACTGCTTCTGCTTTCCCTTCTGCAAGGCTCTTTCCCTTTCTGCTGCTCAGGGAATTAATCATTGTAGTGGAATAAAAATGTTGCCGTCTTTTTTTTTTTTTTTTTTTTAGCACTCATTTATTGAGCCACGACTTTGTGTCCATGTGCCAGGCACTAGGCTAACTACTGCCAAGGATTATTGTAATCAGTCTTCGTAACAAACTTCTGTAATGGAGAAACAGACTCAGAAATTCTGTCTTTGCCCAGGGTCACTTAGCTCTATTTAACCAGTCTTACTCTCTTGGACTCTAAGGTTGTGTTTTTAATTGCATGCATCTCCTTGTCTCTCCACCCTCCCTACCCCAGCTCATCCCACGCTGGCCAGATGATGCCACAGGCAGATATTCTTAGGCCTCTTTTGAGTCCCAAGCAGCCAAACATAAAACAGACTCTTGCCTGGTTGCAGAATAAGTAAACTTGCAAAGGTGCTTGTCTTGTATGCAGCCCAGACAATCTGACTCATCAAATACCCTTATCACAGATGCAATGGAGACAAGGGAAGGTATGTTTTCTTCCCAGGGAGACAGGCACGAAGACAGGCCCTGCGATTAGATATGAAGGTAGCGGCTCATTGGGTTACAGAATAATTGCCGTGTTCTCCTGACCTTGATAACTGAGATGGTTCCTTTAGAGACTGTCCTATGTATCCTGAACAGGCCTGAGACTGTAAGATCTAGAAGGAAGGGATTTCTGTCTCTCAGCTACGGCTTGTGGAAATTTGGAAGAAAGAGCAAGCCATCGTTTTGGAATTGGGGTGGGCTATGGCAGAGAAGCCAACGAGGAGAGAAGCATGTGTGTGGAACATCCACACTCAGCCAGCCCATGGAAAAGGTTAGCCAAATGTAGGGGGAAAAAGAAAAAAAGGTTAGCCATACAGAGAGGTTAGCAAAATCAAATCAAATCAGAAAAGATAGTTATTGACTTTATTATTCCACATCTGTTTTCTTATTTAATGGTCACCAGGACACTTCAACGTGGGTATGACTCGCTCTGTCTTGCAAATGTGTGGCTTTGTGGTTGCAAATGTGAAAAAGTCTAGAAGGGTGGGTACAAAAGTATCAGTAGTGAGATTGCCTCGGAGACTGGAGGATGGACATGGAAGAATGACAAGTTTTACTTTACATATTTATTTTCCTTGCACATGAAACCAGCATTACTTTTGTTATGACCATGATAATGAAGAAGAAGAAGAAGAAGGGGTGGGAGAGGAAGAAGAGGAGGGTGGAGAGGAGGAAAGGAAACGGAGGAAATGAAAAGAAATGGAGGTGAAACACTGAGATTCAGACCCGTTTTCCAAGCTACTCCAGGTCACCAGCCCAGCGGGGAAGTTGGGCTTTAATCAGCAGCTCTCGCCCCTGAGCTCCCCTCTTGCCTCCCAGCCACTCTGCCTTTCCTAAGAGTTAACTAAGGACCCTGCAGAGGTCCCGGGGGCCTGTTGAGATGGCAGGGATGTGTTTTCGCTCTCCTTCACGCCCACAGAACCTCAGACCACTTTCAGGATGTCGTAGTTCAGTGACCCCAGGGTGCAGGAATGGGCTGAAAGGCTTGGGGAAAAATCCTCTAAGCTGTGAAATTGAGTCTCTGGAGTGAAACGGCAGAAGTTTCTGGACTGAGAACCAACTGCAGAAGGCGGGTCTCCTTGCCCAACCTGGGCCTGGCAGCCCCTCTCTCCTTCTAGCAAAGCGCCCGTCTCACTCACAGCTCCCTGCCCTTCCCAGGAGGCTGGGGGAGAGCAACTGAGGGCACACACAAAGCTGCTTCCAAAAATTTAAAAAGTAAGAGAAATTAAAAGTACATAGACACACACACACACACACACACACACACACACACCACATCCCAAGCAGGTTTGGTAAAACCATATGCACCCTAAATCCTGGACATTGCAAACAGTTCTGGAAAACTCACGTTGCCCCCAAAGGATCACAGAAGAGGCTACTTGACACATGCTTTTCATTGCCAAAAACAAGCAGGAAGAGGCCAATAACTGTGTGCCATTCTTGGGACCAAAGCTGCAAAGTCAGTCTAGTTTGGAGGCAAAAAAAAAAAAAAAAAAAATAGGCCAGAAAAAATGAAGTAGGAGTAAGATACTCTTTCGACGGGGGGCATTTCCCCTTCCTCTTGTGCTCAGTGAAGCTCAGAGCCCTGAGAGAGGGCTGCCTGGGAGAGCCAGCCTGGCAAGGTGAAGGAAGTAGGGAGAAACTGGATTAAAAGGCCTGCAAGATACCACTTGGGGAAAGGCCCGTGCAGGCTGAGGGGGTAGGGGTTTAAATTCTGTATTTTTCAGGGGGGAAAAAATAGCAGCAGCAGCAGCCTGGGTCATGGCTGGCACTGCTGGGCGCAGCCAAGCCAAGGCAGTTCTCTGAAGCAGCACAGCCCTTACACTAAGCACCTGCCAGCCACCAGACTGCCAAGACCAACTTGGTACCAACTTCAATCATATCGCAATTCAGAATTTAAATAATGCGACAAGACTCCTTTGGAGCCCGACCAGGGACTGCTCAGGGCAGTAATTTTCCTTTTAGCAGCAGGAGCTGAGAATCTACAGTTTCCCAAAGATAACACCGCTCCACCCTTCTCTAGTAAAGCCCAGCAAGGCAGTGAGCGGAGAGAAATTAACCCAGGGATGCCGACAATGACCGTGGAAGGATCTCAGCTGCGGACTGGGGACAGTGAAGTGCCTTTGTGTCAATCCGCTCAGCGGTGAGATTAACCACCTCTTTGCAGCAGCGCTCATGCCGTCCCAACTCCAAATGTGAGGGGGATAAATTAGTACGTAAGAGTCCTCAACCTGGGCCTGGAGAGCTGGTGTTTCCAGCTGGCCTGGTTCTGGACCAAATTTATTAGGAGCTGTTTCCAGCTGACTTCTAGCTGGCTTCCTTTTGTCCAAAACAACCACAGCCAAAGGCATCGCATCGATTATTATTATTATTTTCTTTTTTTGCTTATTTATGACTTCTAACTTGGTTGGATCTCACCGACTTTTCCCTCCCCACAAATGCAAAATGAGAACATGGGGGCTTTTCGTGCTCCCGTTCATGTACTCTGTCAGGGACTGGCCTCATGTGCAAAAAAAAAGGTGGCTGAACCTTGTGCAAATGAGGTTAAGGTTGCGTGATGCCCAGTTCCATTAAAATAAAAATTAAAAAAATGGGGGAAAATCCGCAGGTTTTATTAATTTCCGATTCTGGGAGCTCATTCCTCTTTTGCTATTTATCCATACATCCTGCTAACTGATCACTGCTGGCTGTTTGATGGATAATGCCCTTTTAGCCACTGTGTAAGTTACAGTAATGTCACCAGGCTATTAACCTCTGGTTATTTGCATTATTAGTCAATTTCCTAAGTCCTTAAAGCAGCCTCTGAGAATTTTTTATTTTCCTTTTGCAGGAGCCGGGAATTGAGTTGTGTATGAGTTTCCCACAATGTAGAGGGATTGCTGTTCCGGTTTTGTTTGAAAGGGGGAGTCACTCACGTCCCCTGCCTGGCTGGGAGGGAGATATGCTAATGGCCGCCTCATAATTTATGGTGGAAGTTTAGTGCATGGAGCACATTTCTAACCAATTCGACATCCCTTTTCTGTGCGGACAGGGTCGAGGATATTGTTTCACTGCTGTAGAGTGTATTCAAGTGGAAGCATTTCTGCTTTGGACAAGCGTTATGAGCCTCCTTTAAAAATGAAATATATGTCCAGATAAAATATTCACGCTCGATAATGTGAGCATTGCACCAAAATCTAGGGCAAAACAGTTTACATATAAAAACCAACTGGAATAGGAAAACATAAGTGCTCACTAAGGTTGCTCACTGTTAAGCAGAAAAGAAGTAAGAGTATGAGGAAAGCTGAATTTCTGGGGAGCTAGGGATAGATATAGAAATAGAGAGGGAGAAAAGAGGGAGAGGGAAGGAGGGAGAAATGCAAAGCCGACAAAATGATAACCTTATGTGAATCTTCTGCAAATAGCCAATAAAGGCGATTATATAACAAGGCACTTGTGAGCAGCTGGCCGTGACTCAACTCCAGCCAATTGAGGCCATTCAGTGGATTAGCCCGGGGATTTTCCTACCTCTACATCATTCCTGGTTCATGCTGTTCATTTGGCCTCAGTTTCCCCACTTATCATGGTGTCTTGAAATCCACCCTGTAGCCAGAGCTCAGATCAAGCACCAACTTTGTGCTAAAGCCTTTTGTGCCCATCCATCTCCCACATGTCTCTGCACCCAGGACCAGATCACAGCCTCACCGCCTTCGTGTCACCCAGCTTACATGTATTTCATGGTATTGTTCCTATTATGTTATTTGCATAAATGGCTCATCACCCTGGGAGCCCCCAGGCCCCCGGAAGGCGGGACTCCTGTATTCTCTCATCTCCCACACGGCACTGCTGGCCTTTAGGAAAGCAGCGGGGACTGTGGAAAGACCACAGATTCCAGAATTCCCAGGACCTGGCTTCCTATCTATATCTGTTACTTCCTGGCTCTGCGACTGTCTGCGAGTTGATGTCAGTGTCCCTTTTAAACCTCGCAGCATTATTTCTAGGATTCAGACAGACGTCTATCAATTCAGGCCCAGGCGATTTTTAACAGGGCTTCAGTCGTGTGAGATGCCAACAGAAAAAGTGGTTTTTCACATGGGAGAGCATTCCTACTCAGATTAATTCATACCCATAACAGTCAAATTTTACTGAACACTTTAAAATTTCCCGGTTAAATGCTAAGTATTGTACCACCTCAGCTCATTGCCTGGTCCCTGTGATTCCATGAGGCACGTATCTGTTCACCTTCATTTTCCTGAAAAGTAAACTGAGGCTCAGAGAGATTACTTAGCTGCCTACAGCCACAGGCCTTTATATGACAGAGGTGAGACCTGATTTTCACCCTCCCCCCAGAGACCCAACTCCCGCCATCCAAGGGCTTCTGAGTTCCAAGGGATTTTTTAAGTAATAGTTTATATTTTTAAAAAATGAGGTCCTCGTTTAATGAGGGCCTTAGTGACCAAAGTCCCTGAAGCACAGTGCAGCTGATCCAACCATTCCAGGTGTCTTAAGTGACCAATGTGAACGTGTGTCAGGTCAATTCGGCTGCAGTGATCAGTATTGATTGTCTAGACAGCCCCATTGATTGGGTCAGGAGGGCCGTGGGTCTTCAGGGACGCCACAGACGCGACGTGGTCTGACCTTTCCCAGTGCTCTGTCAGATGTCATCACCATTGTCGTTAAAACAAGGGAAACTGAGGCACCAGCAGGCGGTCTCATAGCAGATGGATTTAGAGGGCAAGGAGGTAGTTCTGCTTTTGCAAATTCCAATCCCATACTATGTTTCCCCGAAAATAAGACCTAGCCGGACAATCAGTTCTAATGAGTCTTTTGGAGCAAAAATTATTATAAGACCAGGTATTATATTATATTATATTATATTATATTATATTATATTAAATATTATTATTGACGGGACAGAGTCCCACAGAGCAGTTTCCAGGCTCTCGGTCTCATGTGGAAAGGTGCTGGCTTGGGCAGTAGATGGCCATCAGCTGTAACCAGTTAGCCATTGGCCACTGATATAACTGCCGTGGCTGAGCTAGCACTTTTCCACGTGAGGTCGAGAGCCTGGAAACTGCTCTGTGGGACTCTGTCCCCACTATTCTATTCTATTCTATTCTATTCTATTCTATTCTATTCCTCATAAGACCTGGTCTTATAGTAAAATAAGACTGGGTCTTATATTAATTTTTGCTCCAATAGACACATCAGAGCTGATGGTCCGGCTAGGTTTTATTTTTGGGGAAACACAGTATTTACTGTAGCAAAGACTTAACGAGGTAAAAGGTAGGGCATGGAAACGCTGCCGCATGGGGCTTGCCGGGATTCTAGGAAGGGCTCTCTATAAACGTCGGCAGCTTTGTTAGCTTATGATCTGGTGACGGTGTAGAGTGGTGATTTGAGAAGAAGCTCTGGACTCTAACAGCCTGGATTGGATCCTTTGCTCTATCCTTCCCTAACGGTGTGACCTCAGAACAAGACTGTAACTCGCTGAGGCTGTTTCTCCATGAGAAAATAACGGGTAAAAACAATGAAACCAACTTCCGAAAGTTTGCCCCCTCCGAGGGGTTTCCTGGGACACAGGACACAGGACTTGCAGGGCTAAGACTGGAAGGGTAGGTCCCCCTACATGCAACCCAGCCCTGAACACGCAGAAACACTCATGGTGCTAACAGTCACTATGACTATTACTGACTTTATAGTCGTTTCCCAAAAAGCTTTGCACGTGTTGCCAGTGCTCTTGTGTGTTAATGCCTTTTCTACTCATCAAAGGAGCTAGATAAAAGCAAGATGTGTTGGCCTCATGACCAATTCCGGGACCTGTAGGAAGCCGATTCCATTGTTTCGTGGCTTCTGAGGGGCTTCTTTTGTCATATCACGGCCCTCAGCTTCCATGAGCAATGGTGGCTTGCCTGTGGACCAGTGAGGCAGGTGGGATCCGTGCTGTGAAGGTCACACATATTCTCTGAAGGGAACTAAGTAAGCTGTGCTGGCACGAGTCTAGCGGAGCTCAGATCACCCTGTTCTATTACAGGGGGAAACGAAGGCAGCTGAGTAGATACATGCCTGCATATTGTATTTTCATACATGTGAGTGAGACAATGCACCAAAATAATAATGATCTGTTGGCCGTGGGGCTGAGTCACATCTGAGTTCGCTTTTATTTAAAGTGCATCATCCGATGCCCCCTCTCATGCAAACACCAGAGATACAAAGACGAGATGCGGCCCCCAACGTCATGAAGGTCAGACCCCACAGTGACAGTCATTCGAACACAATCCAGGGGCTACTATTTCACACTTTATGTCTGAGGTCTGCGTGAAGACTTTATTCAGAAAAACAGGTATGGAGGAGCGGGGAGGAAAGTCTGATTTAGTCCAACTGGTTGCCGTTCATATTAGTCACTTTTGTGGTTATATTTCATTTGTTTTCTGTTTAAACCTTTGCTAGTTAGTGTTGTTACTACTGTTTTCTTAAGCAAAGGGTAGCAGAGGACGCTACCATTTTTTAATGCCATTGCTCATCGCTCTGGGGGAACGTGATCGAGCAAGGGTGGGTGTGTGTCTTTACTTCTGGTTTCCAGAAACTGCATCCTGTGATCACGCAGAAAGGTGCTGATGTATTATTTCCATCCAGGCTCAAAAGCAGAAGTCCAGGCTATGTCCTCACACTTGGGGACATGGGCTATGTCTCCCATTTAACCTCAGGATAGCCATCCCGTTTCTGAAATCCCACTGCACTTACCTCCAAATAGAGGTAGTTAGGAAGGACGTGCCCTGACAGCTTGGGGGGCTGAGTTTGGGGAAGGAGCTGGTGATGGGCAGGCTTCGTGGTCAGCTCGTCCGAGGGCAGAGTAACGTAAGCCTGAACCACAGAATGACCCATAGTCACCAGATTCACTCCAGACCTCCAGTTTATGATTTAGGGGAGATTTTCATCTTGTGGGCAGGGAAGACCCACTTTCTCTTCTTGATTCTCAAGTAGAAAAGAAGGGTCAGATTTTTTAGGCTCCATTTTACAGACAGGCAATTTGGATGGCGGGAATGGGAGATTATAATAATAACAACAACTACAAGGAGAGAACGTTGTTCATATGGAGTTCTTATGTTCCAGGCACGGTCCTAAGGGCTTTTCCATAAAACTATACATTTAATCCTCAGAACAAGTCCCTAAAATGTAGCTACTTTTATCGTCTCCATTTTGCAGAGGAGGGAGCTGAGGCACAGAAAGCTTAAGTAGTTTGCTCGAGGTCACACTCACATAAGCCAAGTCGAGGCTTTCATCCCTATGTTATACTGAATATCGAAGTTATCTGTGAGGACTGGCCAGCTGGTGACAAAATATAATAACGATGATGCTAATGACCAGAAGAACCGTCATATTTGCAATGAACACTTGTTGAGCGCTTTGCGATACGCCAAGAACCGAGCCAATGGCTTGACCGGTAGAAACTCCTAGAAACTGGAGATGTCTTTTGTTTCCTTCCTCTCTTTTATGCCACACGTTCAGTTCATCGACGCGTCTTCTTAAATCGACCTCCAAATTCCTCACAAACCACCTAGCTCTCTCCATCTCTCCCACGAGGCCGTGGCGGTAGAACAGGTGAGGGACTCGCCCTCATTCTATTCATCGTTATGAAGCTCCAATAAACCTTGCCCACTGAAGGCACTCAGTGTGTGTGGAATGAATTCATGAAGGGCCTGGTGTCATTGTCATGTCGGCTTGGGAATGTAGTACCGTTCTTGTCTCCGTTTTGCCCGAGGAGTGGAGGTTTAGAAAGGGAAAGTGGCTTGCGTGTGTCACGCAGAGACAACAAGACAAAGCGAGTCGAGCAGACGTTTGATACATTGGCACGACCCAGTCTTATTTAAGGGCAGTTTACCACCTTCTGAATCCTCGGGAAGCAGAGACCCCATCCCAATGTGGAAGCCAGCAAGGTCAATGCTGTATTTCCCAGCCTGTTTTGGAAGAGAGCAGGCACATGACCTGGTCTTCACCAGTCAGATACAATAACCCTAGACTTGGCATCCTGAAGACAGAGGCCACGAAGGCTGCAGTTACAGAACTGGGCTGGTACCATGGTGCTACCTTCCCTATTTTCTGAGCCTCGAGCTGCAGCTTTCCTGAAGACCCTTTCGGTTAATTCCTCTCCCTGCTTAAATCTTCCAGAGCTAATTTCTATTGCTTGCAACCAAGAACCCTGCCTGTTAGAGGTCAGATTAAAAATGTGCCCCAAATCGTATCCAATTTCTCTATTATCTCTCCAGTGTGCCAGGAAGGTCTAAACTCCCCAATTGCAACCCAGTTGCTCCTGGTGACTCTGCAGCTTTCACCACCTCCTTGCTTTTTGCCTTGCAGACCCTCAGCTGTCCACCCGCAGAGAACACCAGGGGCACCTTCTGGGAGGTGCACCCCTCAGTCACACAAGCACTTTCTCATGGGACCCAGGGAGGAAAAGCATCCAGAACTTAGCCCCCCATCTGTTCCAATGGCAGATCGAGTCTGCAAGTAGGTCGGGGCTGGGGACACCCCTGCATTCTTGGCCATCTTTTCCTCAAAGCTTGAGTCGGTGGTGGACAGGCTCAGTGACTGAGCCATTGCAGCTCTGCCACCGGGTGCTGACGGGAGCTGTCAGGGGCTTATTCATGGGTGAGCCCAAGTAATGGAAACAGTTCACCTGCCCTGCTGACTCCCTTGTCCCCCCGTGGTGCTCCTGGGATCAGCTTCCAGCCGGCTGCTGCGACCTCTTTTCTTTGGATGTTCTAATACAAGCTGAAATGGATATTAGCTGTAATTACTCATTCCACATGATTCTGTAGGCTGCTCTTTGTACCAGAGTTGAGAACCTTCATTGTCCACGTTGCTTAAATTACTGAACATTGTGCCATCCATTCTGAATTAGGGCTCATTAATGAGCTGGTGGTTCTAGAAACTCCCTATTTATTATGCAGAGGCCAAGGATAATCCAGGCAGCTGCATTGCAACACCACTCATGTGACTTTTGATCTGTCATGGAAAGAAATGGAAAAGAAAAAAGCCCACATTTATTAACTTTCATTTTTTCCTGACCAAAGGTGTGATGGACACAAACGTAAGCATTCAGTCCCTAGTTTATAAATGATACTTTTGTTCTGTAACAAAATATATATGATTGTTCATATATATATGTATATATATATATGAACAATCATAACAATATATATGATTGTTGTCTCCCCCCCCTTTTTTTATTCAGTGAGCTTGATGTTTCAAACCCCCGTTACTGTTTCTCATAATCCTAACGCGGAAAACACCTTTCTTTTCCTTGAGCTCACTGACTTCTCTTTTGTTCCCTTTGTCCCCAACTTACAGAATCAAAAAGGCTAGTCCTGAGAGTGAGAAGACCAAAAGAAAAAAAAATTAAAAAGCAAAGCAATAATTAATGAAACAAGCCATTTAAGTGGTCATACCCCTAAAGAGAAGTCAGAGTTAAATTTAAAAAAAAAAAAAAAAATGACTTCGGAATGGGAAGATGAAAAACACAAAAGTCACCACTTGCTTACTGCATATTATTACATAGTATTACCTAGTAATATTGCTCAGTAATACGATACAGTATCGCCCAGTGTCCAAACAGTATAACTGTGTGCATCATTAGCCAGTGTGACAGTATCAGCATTTCTCATTGGAGGGAGTGCTCGCCTGGATGGGGGAGGGAGCCATGCTTCCCAGGCTGACATTAATGTCTCTGCAAGGACATTCTGCTGGGGTGCGACAGGTCACAACCAAATGGATTGCTCCCCAGTGGGCTGGACTCCAGTCACATTGTCAGGTAAAAACAGAAATATTCTGTCTTCGCCTGCCAAGCCTTGTCAAGTATCTGTATTTGTTATTGCATCTTGGGTCCCACAAGGTTCCCACCCATATTTCTTTATAGAGGAAATGCAAACCATATGCTTTTGCCTTATTTCCACTGAATGTATCCAAATGCTGTTTGAGGCCAGAGGTATTCTTTTGCAATGAGTCTTTTGAGCAGAGTGCATCAGCTGCCTTGACCTCTCTTGTTTTCCACATTTTGTCATGACTCAAGTAGATTTGACTTTTTGGTATAAATACAGGAGTCTTTGTTGGATCCTGAACATGAAGAATTGGGTTCTGATTGTCCTAGCTTGTTTTTTTTGTTTTGTTTTGTTTTTAAATAAAACACTGGCTTGTGGCAGCAGACAAGTAACATGAGGGTCTAATAAGCAATTACAGTACACTTTTCTATGGGTGTGCCTCAGAATCCTTCTCAACACAGTGCTTCTGGCAGGCTGTGTGAATCAATAGGCATCATTATTTGCCATGCCAATGAGAGATACATTTTTAAAGGCATTTGTAGGTTTGGGGTTTGTCCAACATCCTTCAGGGAGGGAACATTTCTCCAAGCACTGGAAGTCCTGAGAAACAAGGTTGAGACAGCTCCCAAAGTAAAAGGCAAGTTACAGTCCAGCCCAGTAGGGAGCCTTCTTGAAGATTTCATTCTGGATAATGTTGAGAGCCCCATGCTTCCCAAATTGCACACTCTTTGAAGATGTAGGCTGTGCCTTTAACTTCCCTCTGTAATCCCACGCCCAGCTCTGAAGCTATCTTAAGCCCCACTATTTATCCGCCTGGCGAGGCACAACACTTACTTATTAAAAACATATCTATCATGGTTAATGACTTGATTTTTCCCCTTTAATACAGTACAATGACAGGTGTAAAGGAAAGCTGGGAGTCAGATGCTTCTGCAATATGCTTCCTGCTTTAAGATGTCTAGAACATCAGCCTTCCTCCATGGTGCCAGGAGGAGGGAGGACACATCCCACCCCCTCCCTCTCTCTCTCCACACACACACACACACACACACACACACACACACACACACACACACAGATTACACGCTTGTGTTGGATGGAAAATCGTACCATTTGCAGTTTCAGATAAAAGCATGTTCAAGTGCATATGGAAAGTACCATTAGGAGCAACTCCGGCGTGCTGAGTAAAATGGGTCATTAGGCTTTTCTTTGTTGGAGAGTGTCTCCCATCTGACAGTGCCGAATGGTACCACTTTTAGCAGCTTATGTTCCCAGTTACATTAAACAGACAAACAGATTGACTATTTTGCATTTCTCATTTGACAACAGCTTGTCTTCATTTGCCGCACACTGGTGGCAGCGCTGAAAGCATGGTGTATTGCTGTAGCCAGGGTCCTGGTTTTGAATAACAGCAGATGCCAACATTTAACTTCAAAATCAATCAATTCTTTTTCCTGAGTACGGATAAAAGGTCTAGTAGAGTGCCTGAAGGGGGATTTCTGCTGTTTACAGCTGAAAACATAGAAGCCACATTCATTACCAAACTTTCTGCAAGAAATAACAAATGTGGGTAATTTTATGAAGGGAGGTGTTTGGAGGAAGCATTCTCATTGAAGGCAGGTCCGTCGTGCTGCCTGGGACCAGGTAGTTTTATATTAGGACACTCAGTTTGGTTAAGGCGATGACCATATCAATTGATCTGATTCTGGCACAAGGTCTTAATATGCAGTGACAGAAGAGAGAGTCATTCTCACACCGACCACTTTTCTCAGTAGCCTGTGGTTGGTGGGTTAATTAAAAGCTTTCTCCGAGACGGAGAAAGTCCAAGGGATCATTTCTCATCAGAAATTAGAACGCTAACAGCCTGATTTAAAGTCAACCAGAACGCGATCCAGTATCTTTGGGTCTCTAACTCATTGCCCCAGCTGCCATGGCCCCTCCAGAATGGAGTTCTGAGTCATTCAAAGTGGCAGCAGTCCCCTCACCGTTTCACGCTGGTCTCAGAGGCTGGAATACAGCCCTCACTTGGCATCATCACTGTGGCACTCAGGGACGGGAAGGCATGCTTAGCTGACCTGAGAGGGATGCAGGTGAGAGAGAGCCCTGTGGGAGGGAGCATTCTGGCCATCTTCTGTCTCCTCTGAGGCCATGTCATTCTGGGAGAAGCAGGAAAGCTTAGTGGTTGGAAGTGCTGCACTTTGGCACAAGACAAACTATGGCTCAGTTCTCAACTTTGTCCCTAAAAGGCTGCGAGACATTTCAGAAATAACCTAACATCTCTGAGCCAGTTTCCTTGCCCACAAAATAGGGGAAATAGTGCAGTTTACACTTCAAAGGATTATTAAGGGGCTTAAAAAAGATCAAGTATGGAAAACCCAAAGTAGGGTACCTGGAACACAGTAAGTACTCTGTAATGGCTAATATGTGAGTATATATATGTGCATAAAATGTATATGCATTTTATTGTATGCCATACATGTATGTATATACATACATATAGCCTATATAATAAATTGTGTTATATGTGTGCACATTTTGTATGTATGTATATGTGTGTATGTATATGTGTGTATACATACACATATATGATAAAATGCAAATACATTAAATGAATACATAGACATATATGAATATATAAAGTTGGAATATATGCATAATAACTATGTAAACAGATATAAAATGCTGCGATGTGGCCTCATTCCTGTGGCCCAACCTGCGAAGCAGGAATAGCACAAGCCCCCCTTGCCTTCCTCCAGCTGTCTCATAAAAAGTCCTTTTCCTCAAATGAGAAAAAAAGTGTACTTCCCTAAATTTCATAACAGCAATGGCTACTAATTGCACTCTGATTTCATGTCATCGAGGGTTACCTGTAATCCTCAAACACCGCCTGAAGCAGATGCCAGTCTCCCCATTCCGCAGGGGAGAGGTCACTCCCTGAGTCTGGCTGGTCAGTGGACCAGTGGGTATTTACCCTCCACGCATCCATTCTCCCCAGGACTGTGGGTCTCCCCCACACTGATGTGAAAATGATCCTGTGAAATCCAATACCCATGGGGCCAGTTCTCCCCGAGGACCCACGCTCTTCTCCTGTAGTCTGGGAAGGCAGGCCTCCCCTTTGTGAAGCATCAGCCTTTTGTTTGTCTTAGGGGACAGACTTGGTGAGGGCCTCCCCTCCTCTTCTCCCCTTCCCTCTGCTCTCTCCTCCTCTACCTCTGCTTTCCTTCCCTTTCTTCTCCTCTCCACACATTGGTCAAAAACTAACCCAAATATGAACATTTTTTCTTTTATCTAAAGCTTGCAATAGACACTTTGGTTTATTTTTTTTTAAGTAAGCATTTTATTGAAGTATAATTCAATAGACTTCTGAATAATCGCTTAGGAAAACAAACATAAATTGTTAAATCATGGCTCATGTCCTCTCCCTTCAAAAAAAAAGGAATTAGGATGTCATTTTTTCCCCCCATCATTTTTTAGGAACTTGAAGAAATCGTCGGATAATCTGACATGCAAATAGTCAACAGTCAATAAATGCTGGCTGTTGGAGAAAGCCTAGTCCCTAATGCCTATCTGGCTCAGAAACAATCATTAGCCGTTATGCCTAATATGGTACAAACAATACCCAGCATTTATTGCTACTCAAGCCTTCCATAACCAAACACTTGCGTGTGTATCTTGTAGATCAAGCACTGCTGTAGGTTTCTGGGGAGGAGAAGCAGGGTGGGAGAACATGACAGACATGTGCTCCCCGTCCTCAGCAATTACCGATGGTCACACAAAAGTCCCAAGATCTCAACAATGCAAGCCAACTGGACGAAGGGACAGACAATCCTGGTTCTCAGGGTTTAGAATCTTTAGGGTGAAAAGAGACGGCTGTGGGCCAGAATGGTTTAGCGTAAAACAGAAGGATAAAGCCTTTTAAAAGTCACACTCAGCACCAACAGAGGAGAGAGAAAATAGGGAAGCAAGCAACTTTGACCATGTGATGTGAGAGCTCTGGCATCCACTGAGAGCCAAGAAGCAAGAAGCCATTGCATAACAGGGATCAAGGTCAAGGCATCCATGGGATGGCATGTCTGCGTGCAGGAGACTGGGTCTGATGGGGGGTCCTCCCTGGGCCTCTCCTCTGAGAAGTGCTCAAGCCATCAAAACTTGGGGGCTGGAAGCAGACTCACCAGAGATAACTCTAAAAAAAAAAAATCCCCAGTTAATTGCCATATTTCCCTCTCTTCCTTGAACCCTCTTTCCTGCCAGCCCCACTTCTCTCCACTCTTTGTGCTGGGGCTTGGCATTTAGGACCTTTTGTTGTCTTAATAGAGACTGAAACCTGCTTAGGGCCTGGAGTTTGCTGTTTTAATTCAACAGTGGAAGGGTCTTTTTTCTTTCTTTCTTTGTTTTTCTTTTCCGTTTTCTTTTCCTAAGCCAGGCGGACAATGCATTTGCCTGGCAGAAGCTGTGCGTTAGGCGCTCCCCAGATCCTGAACAAAACCCTCATTAATGGGAGGTGGGATTTCCTGGTCACAGCTTTTAGCCAAAGGGCAAAGGTCGCCCATTAACCAGCATCCAGTCTAAACAGGACTGTGTAAAAAGACTGGGAGGGGAGGGAGAAAAGGGGGGGAAAAGTCAAATATTTGCTCTTAATTCTCAAGTTAGTTTCTCCGGAATGGCAATTAGGGAAGTGCAGTGAGTGACAAACGTGGCACTCGGGCTCCAAATCCTGGAGTGCATTTGCTGGGCTGTGGGACTTGTGTCAGCTGAGCCAGGGCACCTATGAGCACCATGCAGCCCCACCAAGGATGGGAGCTACTATTGGTGGGCCCACACCATGGTTTCCCACCACCTGCCTTTGGACCCCTGGCCCCTGGGGTACCAGACAGAAGCAGGGACTTGCTAGCTGATGACATCGTTTCCAAGGGCTTTCCTGCACAGAAACCTCGGAGGAATCCCTTGAAACTCTCATAGCCTGAAGGCTTTGCCAAGTGTGCACCAGTGTCTACCGTGTTTCCCCGAAAATAAGACCCAGCCGACAATCAGCTCTAATGTGTCTTTTGGAGCAAAAATTCATGTAAGACCCGGTCTTATTTTATAGTAAAATAAGACCGGGTCTTATCTAATGTAAGACCGGGTATAATATAATATAATATAATATAATATAATATAATATAATATAATATAATATAATATAACATATAATAACAGATCTTATTTTACTATAAGACTGGGTCTTTAATATACTATACTATACTATACTAATAATATAATATAATATAGCAGGTCTTATATTAATTTTTGCTCCAAAAGATGCATTAGAGCTGATTGTCTGTTAGGCCTTATTTTCGGGGAAACACGGTATCACATCCCTTCTGCCCTGTCTTCACCAGAGCTCAGCCCTCACTCCCTGCCTTTCCCAGTATCAATAGCACGTCCAGCTCCATGCAAGCTCAGGGCCTTGGCATTGCTCTCTCGCACCATGAGAAAACTCTTCCCTGGGTCTTTGCATGCTGGCTGCTTCCTGGTGTCAGCCCCTCCCCACCCCTTGCCTGTCCACTGAAGTGAATGCTAGTCACTGGAACCCTTACAACCGCAGCCAGGAATTACTCTAAGACTCTCCCTGATTGGAGCCGCGTTCAAAGGAAATATTTAGTTCTTATATTCCTCAGATTTTCCAGGGGGCTTGTAGAGTGTGCGTCCCAGGATGAGACATAACCCCCAGGAAGAAAGTGCTAGACCTCTCAGGCTCCCAGGCAGAGGCTGCCTCTAAAGCTTAAGACAGAGAGGAGTACAGCAGACTGCCGATCCCTATAACAGAGGAGAGGAAGGGGTGGGCCCAACATGGCTTTCCTCCCCTCAAATTTACCAACCAGGTAAGCCACTCAGCTATGGGCAGAGAGAGTCTGGAATGTTCTGCAAACACAGTGATTCTCAACCTTAGCCTGTACCGGCTTCCTCAGAGAGGAAGGGGCATCCAGCTCTTGGTTTAATGCTCTGCTTCTCATGGTCTTGAATGTTCTTAATAATTGTAAACAAGGGGTCCTAAGCTTTCATTATGTACTGGACCCTCCAAATTATGTACCAGGTCATGACCTCAGCTGCACCATAAATCACCTGTGGTTTTCAAATGAATGGACGCCTTGGTCCTCTCTAGGAGGGTCGTTTGGATTTAATCGGGTAGGATTCCCCAGGTGACTCCACTGTGGAGTTTGGGTGTAGACCCACTTCTCTAGAGAAGAAACCTGTGCGTGAAGGAAACTAGAGGGCGGGGATGCATGTTCTCCCAAACGCGTCTTCAGAGAAGCTAAAGAGCCTCGGCTTATGTTTCTGCAGCACTTAATTCGCACCCGTGTGATATCACTGAAACAAATGTATTGTGATGATAATCTGAATGATGAACATGATAGTTATGAGGTGCTCACTATCAGCCAGACACACTTCCAAGTGTGTTTATTCATCCTGGCATTTGAGCCTCAAACTCTATCCAATTGGGTAACATTACTGTCTTCGTTTACATACAGGAAGCCACAACTCCGAGCGCTTCAACAGTTTGCAGCGCTGTCACGGGTGGTCGGCGTGGGGCTGCACCTTCCCGCGTACAGTCTGATTTGCTTAAAATATTGTGATACCCACCAAGGCCTGGGAAGTGCCTGTTCATCTCTGTTTCGCCAACATCAAGCCCAGCACATAGTAGGCTCTTCAACAGACACTGGTAGAATCAGTTCTTCCATGAAAGACTTTCTGCAGCTTTGCTATTGGGGGGGGATGGTGTACGATGCTGCTTTCAGTACTATCAAGAGTAATTGCCTAGGAAAACCCCTCCTCCAATGTATTTTTCACGGCGCTCCGTTTGCGACCCCATAATATTAGGATGGCCTTGAGCTACACTACGAAGCAGGGCCACGACATGAACACTAACGTAATGGAGACCGCATCTTCACAAATATTATTCTGGTAAAGGGACTGGTTGGGAGCAAGAAACGAGCATTAAAATCAGAGCCCTGGGCCAGAAACAGAGGACCTTGTCCTGCCGTAGTAAGGACAACATGCAAAGTGTATGGCCAAGGTCATATGTACTGGGGGACTTTTGCTTTCTCCACAAAGCCAGTTGTGCGCCCACACAGAGGACCGTGCATTCAGCAGGGCATAGAGAGCAAGCTCAGGAAAACAGAGGAAGGCGAACGAAACCATCTCAGTCGCCTTGAACTTCAGTGGGAAACTATGTTGAGCTGGAGAGAAAATGGACGGCAAGTTTCCCATTGATCTTAGTGTTTGCCAGGCAGGGCCACTCCTGGGTCCTGAGGTTTCTGCTTCCCTCGACCCTAGGGCAGGAGAGGAACAAGATCAAGTCCTTAAATGCACTCAAAAGACTTAAAAAACGGGTGAAAGTAAAAACAAAAAAATCATGAGGTTTTGAAACACAGAGTAAATATGCTGTGACGGGAAGCTGCTGAAATCTCTGTTTGTGGAGTTCATTTTAAAATAATTAATCCCTTAAACCTGTGTAGAACTCTTAAGCTTTCACTACCGCCTTGGACACTTGTCTTCCTGATCACCGGATCACATTCATAAAATTAACTATGTTTATTAGGTGCTTACTTTGTATGTAATGATTTATTTAATCCCACAGTAATGTTAAGAGGGAGGTTTCACTATTGTCCCATTTTACAGATGAGGCTAAGAAATATCCAGTGAGACAATGCTAGAATCAGCTGTAGACCTTCCTTTACTGTTCCACAGCCATCAGTCCACTGGGAGAGCTTTCTCCTCCAGTGGAGGAGCTGAATACATGATGGGGTGTGGGGCAGGATCCCCAACCATCTCCCTCTTAAGGAAATCCTGGCATCCAGCCTGAGGGAGATGATGTATTGGCTTTTGGAAAACCACAGAGCAGGAAGCATAGCAGCAGAACACAAACATCGCTGGCTAGTGGTCCTAAAGACCTTGCACAAGGAATGCAGCTTCAGACTCTCCTCTGTGCAATGGGGATGCCAACATCCCTACCTCAGGGTTTCACTGGGAGGATTGAAAGAAGCAAAAGGGCCAGTTGATGCTACAGCTGATTTTTAAACTGGATTGGCGCTGTGTTGTTGTAGTTTGGATGTGGTTTAGTCCCCGGGTAAGTTGGGGTTGCTCAGTACTGTTTCAAGAGCTAGCCCCGCGGGATAAATGTCCACCTTGGAGCCAGAAAAACCAGCATTCGACTCCTCCTTCTGCCATTATCTAGTATGATAGAGGGTGAGTTCCATAAGCTCTCTCAGACTAATTTCCTCTGGCAACTGTGAAGAATATTTACCTAACAGCATTGAAGCAGGGACCAGATAGGTTACCACTTCTGGATAGTATTAAACCGACCTAAATGCTTCCCAGAGATCACCGTATGGTACTGACTGATTCCCACACCGCTTCAAACCCTGCCCGTGGACTGGACTTGAGGGCCCCTGGGCCAGGCCTCCGGCTTTTTCACATGAAGAGAGTGGTGGCCCGACGTGGCCCATGTTCACTCTTCATCAAATTTAGTAAATTGCTTCCCGACAGTAAAGGAATAACAAACAAGCTGGAAAGAAACAGTTCTTTAGAGACAGTTCAGCTCTAAGGACGGTGCTGTGTGATTGTCACAGTTCCTCAATTCTCTTCTTTCCTAAGGAACAAGGGTAAATATACAGTTTAGAGTTTAAGGGGAGGGATGTCAGGAACAGTTCATGCGATGATTGCATGACGAGGAGCTCTTGCCATCAAAGAATGACCCTCATGTTTTCACCAAAGGAGCTGAGATGTTGCTTTGTCCCTGAATTCAAGCCCCTGCAGAATTACCTAAGAACATTCCCGGAGAAGGTTCTATAGATCCCCAGGTAGATTGCGATGGCATCTCAATTACCCTGGGGGCCCTTACCTCTTTCACAATCGCCATATCTTACTTTATTACAGAAAATCTGCGGGGAGAATCTCTCCACTGGGCCCCATCCAGGCAATGACCTACCAGCTGTGGAGGGCATGGGACTGAAATTGTCTGATCTCATTCCCAGATAGAGAGATACAACGTGCCTCTCCCCAAGCCCTTCTCTCTGTTGCTCCCTCTCTGCATTGAGAAGCCAGGGAGTTAATAAAATCTGCTGTGGTTTTTGCATCTTCGATCCAAGCATGGGACATTCTGATAAAGTTGTCTTTTCCTTCCCAGAGATACTACTAGGTGCAGCTTCAATTTGATGAACACCAACCAAGACTAGTTTGAGGGTCAAGAAAAAAGAGTGGTCACCTGGGATCAGGTAGCCAGGAGCAGCAGGCCAGGGTGCAAAGAGGAGAGGTCACTGAATCAGATCTCATGAGCTAGTCCCTCGCTCTGTGACACGGGTGAATCTTGTATAGCTCATTTGACAAAAAATGATCATCACACGTACCTTTAAGTTTCTTATGAGGGAAAAATAGGCTTTATATGCAAAATACAGTTCCTGTACAGAAAATGTGGATCACATAGCAGGTATTTTTTAAAAACCATCATGTTGTGGGAGAGAAACTTTCCTCTACCCTCAAGGTTCTTCTGGCCTGTCTAATAATCAAATAGACACGAGACATGAGCAAGAGAAAATAACCAAATCTAATATATATATATATATATACATACATATATATATATGCATGGGAGCCCCGCATTCCAGAGAGAGTCAGAGACCCCATATGCAGGAGAGCTTCACAGACAGAAACGGAACATGGGTATATATGGGGACAGAGCCAGGAGTGCAGTTTCCAGGCTCCCGGCCTCACGTGGAAAGGTGCTAAGCTGAGGATAAGGTGAGCTGTTTTGGGGGCTTCAAACAGTCATTGTAGGATGATACGAAGAACAGACTTTTAGTAAATAGAAGTTTGCCCTGCCCTGGAGATAGGTCAAAAGAGGTTATCTCTGATAATCTCTTATTATGAGCAAGGCCCCTAATTCAAGTTCTTCTAGGTAATTAAAGGGAGGGCAGAAGTTTCTCTTGAGCCTGGAGCTAAAAATCTAAAATTGCCCTCAGCTCAAAACAATCTGCACACCTACCACAGAGGTACATCTTGGGGTAGCTTGTTCTGAACCCCCACAATCTAATCTTGTTCTCGTCTCCCTCTTTCTAGGTTTCTAAAAAATAATGCAATTTCTTTCAAGGATGTCTATGTGGGCAAGGCCCCTGAATCCACCCTCTGTAGCATTTGTGTTTTGGGTGTCCCTAGTGATTGGGGTCTTGTTGGAATGGCTTAGCACCAGGCCTGGGACACCCAGCAGGTCATACTGGTCAGTATAGACTTCTGAGCTCTTTCTTTCACCTGTGTTAGTTTCCTAGGGCTGCCACAACAAGAACCACAAACTGGATGGTTTAAAACACTGTTTCAAGGGGACCCTCTCACGGTTCTGAGGACTAGAAGTTGGAAATCAAGGTGCTGGCAGGGCCCTGCTCCCTCTGAAGGCTCTAGGGAAGAATTCTTTCTTGCCTCTTCCAGCTTCTGGGGCTGCCATCAGTTCCTTGGCTTGCAGCTCCATCACCCCCATCTCTGCCTCTGTTGTCAGATGGCATTCTCCCCTGTGTGTCTTTGCCTCTGTCTCTCCTTTGATGAGAACGTTAGTCTTTGGATTGAGGGTCCACCCTAATCCAGTTTGACTTCATCTTAACTAATGACCTCTCAAACCCTTGTTTCCAAATAAGGTCACTTCCACAGGTACCAAGGGTTAGGACGCCAATATATATTTTTGGAGATGCATTCAACCCACAACAGGACTTAGAGCTTCTGCCTGAAAAACCATATCCCAGTCCTTTGTTTTTAAGGGATGAATGTGTTCTGAGGCTTCACATACCTTTGTGACGTCATCTATTCCCTTCTGAAGCTCAGTATCCTCATCTGTTTGAAAGGGCGATGGTGCCACCTACTTAAGAGGCCTAGACCCTCCCTAGTGCCATGCACTTGCTTCCCTGCTGTGACCCAGGCACCACATTTGCAATTCCCTGTGCAAGGTGGGCCTTCCCCATAGAGGGGAAGCCCTGTGAGGGCTGGGCCCCCACTGCTTGCTCCCATTGTATCCCTCACAGCTAGCCCAGTGTTTAGTATCTCACAGGCGCTCAATAAATACTTGTGAATGGATACAGAATGTGCTCTTTATCTTTCAGCACCACGCCTGGCCCACCAGAGGCACACACTCACTGGTGGCCAGCAGCTAGTCATTCCTACAATGTGACTTGTGCTGAGTGCGTTCCTGCATCCGTCAGGAAAACAGAACTCACCCCTGGGTAGGTTCAGAGGAGGAAATTTAATATGAGAAACTAGTTCCCAAGGAGTTAGGAGAGCTATAAAGGAGACAAAAGGAAAAGGTAAGCCTGCCCATACACTAGCAAAGGCAGGAAGTCACTACCACACAGGGGCTGTCTTGTGTTGGGGCCAGAGGCCAGAGGAAGGAGCCATGGGCAGAGAACACCTGGACAACGGAGAGCAGGCTGTACCGTGCAAACTGGAACCAGAGAGGTGATGTAACACCCGAAGGGGGAGGTAGAAATCTTCTCCTGCCAGTGCCTCCCATTGTCCAACTCCATCAGGGTGCCATTTGGCCATGGAGGGCTGGGAAATGTTACTCTCAGTGGTCAGTTCCCTGCCAGCCAGAGTCATGGAGGGGAGGGGAGGGAAGAGATCTTAGAGCCACAAGCAGATGCCTGCCCCTTTCCCAAGCGCAGATGTGTCTGTGAAATGTCCTGCAGTTTCTGGGGTGGGGTCCCATGGAAGGACTGTGGAGAAAGCAGTCTCTGGATAACCTTGTAGAGACTTGAGTATTTATAATGGGCAATTAGCATTTCTTCCCAGTAGTCCTCAGTTATTGTGCCTAAGAAGCAACTCGTGCCATTCAGATTCCCAGGCGCCGCCCACTGAGTCTCTGGGTTAGGTCCTCTTCCGGGCAGATACTGGGAAGCTGTATTTTTAACACAGGCTGCCCTCTCGTGGAAGATCAGCTCTGGTAATTCTAATGCTGATTAAAGGTCAATAATCTGAGAAACACTGAGTTAGCTCCAGGAGTTGGATAGGATTCTAGATTCCAAAGGAAGGAATGAGGCACCTTTGGAAGCTGTTACGTGGAACAGAACTACTACCACACAGTGCCCAGAAGCATACCTGTTTTATGCATAAGACCCACAGAACAATCTGCGCCCTTTGGCCACGCCTGCAGCCCAAATCCTGGGCTAAAAATTCCTTTGTTTGACTCTAGATTAAAGAAATTGCATACACAGGGCATAGAGGTTAGGCACGCAAGCTCTTGAGTCAGTTGTGCCTGGATTAAAACTCAGCTCTCTCCGGGGCTAAGCTCTCTCTAAAAATATGAGTCTGCCTCTCAGACTGGCATTCCCTTTTTTAACGCAAAGGATATTCAGAAGGAAGAGATTTCTCCATCTCGTTCACTGATTCAATGACCCATGTAACTAGTCCTGGGGAAAGATAACTGGACAACTGAGCTCCCAGGATTTCAGGGAAATTAACATGTAAAGGTTGCCTGTATCTCTTACCAGATAAGAGCCAGGTCTTGTCTGTCAACTCTTCTCTCTATTCTAAGCTGCCTGGGAGATAACTTTTATCTGATTGGAAGTAGCTTCCTTCTCTGTGGGATCTTGGGATTGGGATTTTAAGAGGATTTAGAAACAAGTATCTGGTCACTTATTCATCCATGATGGGCCAATTTGCTTAACGGAGTGAACTTTGCACTCTGAGCATTTGGAGTCCAGCCCTAGCTCTGTGTTTTGCAAGTCATGACACCCTGGAAGAATGACTTGACTTCTCTAAGCCTCAGTTTCCACATCCCTGAAATGGGTACCGGGTATTCCACATAGGCTACTTTGCAAAGCTGTTATGAAAACCACGGGTCCACACTTTAGGGCCTCCTCTGATGGCCACGTGATAGTCACAGCCATCCCACAGCCTTTGTATTAAGCAGATGTCCCTGGATGGTCTAGAAATCAGTTTAATCAGTTCCTCTCAGCATCTCCTTACAAATTCACATACCTGCTTCTCCTGTGTTCTCTCTCACAGTCGGTAGCAAAACAGCCACCCAAGCTGGACACCTGGATGTCATCCTGAACTCTCCTATCTCTTCTCCTATCGCCTCCTCCCCCCATGCTCTGAGACCTGCCAATTGAACCTCATCATGGAGATTTCTCAGATCTCTGCCCGCTCCTCTATCCCACGGCCACTCTTTGACCACCATTATCTCAGACCCCCTCCTCACAAGGACTTCCTATCCCCCACCACTCTGTTGCCAGACGGATAATTTTGAAACATGTATCACACCATGTCGCTTTCTACTCAAAAGTCTCTCTCTGAGTGTGTGTTTTGCTTATTCTCTTCCACCTGGAATGTCCTTCCCTCACCTTAATGTAATTCACTCACCTGTAAGGTTCCCCTATTCAGTCATTATTCTGATTCTCTATTTCTGTATAACAAACTGCTCCTGTCCCAAACTTAATGGTGCAAAACAATGAATTATTATTTCTCCAAATTCCATGGGTCAGGAATTCACACAGGATGTGTCAGGGAGAGTTCAGCTTTGTTCCATGATGAATGGGGGCAAACTGCAATGACTCCAAGGGCTGGGGCGCCAAAGAGCAGGAGCTGAGGCCACTTGCTTTCTGTCCACTGGAACTCTCCAGGTGGCCAGTTTGGGCTGCCTCACGGCATGGGGGCCTCCGGATTCTTGGAAAGCTTTCTTTGATTCTCCCTCATCCTCCTTCTGCCTCTAGGTGCCCCTCTCTCTGCTCTACTCTAAGACCTGAATAATTACAAGTGGTGCAAAATCTCCATTGAACAGGGAGTGATTTTCCTTGAATACAGGACTGAACCCCATTGATCAATTATTTGGCGTGTAATGAGTTCTCGATAAATCAGAGCTATAGTAGGAGTGTTAGTACTATTAAGATAAAAATGGTTTCGTATCTTTTTGTTTGGCCACTGCCTAGCACAGAGAAGCTAATCCATGGGAAGTTTTTCCTAAGGTGACTATTGAATGAATGAATGAATGAATGAATGAATGAATGAATGAATGAGGTGATGCTCTGCTCACAGTCCTGTCCTGATGTTAAGGGAACCAGGCTCGCCAAAGAATTACATGGGATTCTGGCCTGCGTAGATGTTTCAGCTCTAATTACACATAGGTCATGGCCAGACTTGGGGCTTGGGGGTTTGGGGGAAAACAGTTGGCCTCCTGCCAGGACCCTCACAATAAGCCAAAGTCTTCACTGCCAGCTGCCGGTCCTTAAGCCTCCAGCGTGGACTCACATCAGCGGTGTTTGCCCTTCCCCACCCTCTCCCCAGGAAGAGGCAGGCTGGTTTGCAGAGTGAGACCCTCTCAAGGCCAAGGGCCCAGTGCTTCCTCCCTGCCCATGCAGCAGAACAGCAGCTGGCCCGGGAGCCTGGCAGGTGTCTAACAGCCCGCCACAATCCTGCATAACAGGAAGTGAAAGAGAACACCATATCCAATTGAAACTGCAGTGGAATATGGGCTGCAATGCTTAATTAACCACCCTCCGTCATTTCACAGATTTCTGTTGTTGCTGAAGGGAAAAACACACACACACACACACACACACACACACACACACAAAACATAAACGAAAAACGCCAAAAAGGAAGGCAGAGTACATGGAGGGCGACAAAGCCATTTCTGGAACATTCCTTCATGCTCTTGCGCCTGCTCTCTGATCAGCAGCCTGCTGACACGACACCGGGGGGACGCTCACTTCTGGCTTTGTTTTTGAGTGGGTTTCCAAAGGTGTTTTTGTTTTGTTTTGTTTTGCCAGAGTCAAATCTGTGCCATTTTCCTCGGAATGGTCCAGGTCTATGTGTGTGGGGAGGCACTGAGTGGATTTGTGCGGTTGTACGTCTACAAAGGCGTGTGTGAAAATGCACAGGAGGTTGTGATTTGGGTTTGTGTGAGAGCATGCGAATATAACTAAGAGACAACAGAATGTGTATGTGGGTATTTACGCGGGTATGAGCTGTTTCACATATTAAAGACGTGGGAATGGGTCTGTGGGCAGCCATGAGCAAAGTTCACTGTCTGTGTGGGGCACCCGTGTTTCTGCTTAGGGAGCTATTTCAATAGAAGGGGGGGCGTCTTTTCAAAATCAGGTAAACGCAGCATCCTTCTCTAGCAGAGGAGAAGGAAAAGGGCTTCTCAGAGACGTGTCTCAGAGGCTCCTTGAGTCTTCCTTGTGCATTACACCTTGTTTTCCAGGCCAAACTTGTTCATCCAGATGGACTTTCTGGGGGATTCTTGGAATGCTACAAAAATCCATGGAGACATAGATACATTAAAAAAAAAAGCAACTGATGTTCAATAAGGGCATACCATGTGGCTGCTATTGTCCCGGGTGCTTTTCAATATCGATCTTATTTGGTCCTCTCGAAAACCTTGTTGGGCAGGAAGAGTTATTATTTCCTCTGCAGAGATAAGTACATGGTAGGGAGGTGGAAGAGCCAGGGTCTAAACGCAGACTGTCCAGCATTAAAACCCCACACTTTCCCAACTTATCATCCCTAGGTATGGGCGCAGAGAAGATGGCTCTGCCACTCCGTTTTTTTCACCAATATAATTTACCACATTGCTGTTAGGAACAGGGGCTAATTCTGTGAGCACCATAACCACTCCTGGAAAGAGGGCTGGTGCAGAGATCAGCATACATTGGTGGCTATTGGAAGCTCACCTGCACTCCCACATGACCTGCCTGCAGGACGTCAGTACCCTCACTTGGTGACAAGTATCACGGTGCCCTCTGGCCTTGCTGTACTTTAGGACTTCAGCTCCCTAGCAGTATCTCTTCAGGATTTCGGGGAGGTTTCTCCGTCATGGGTCCCGCACTGTTGAAACCCATCAAAATCACCCCAGTGAGCTTCCTGAGGAAGCAGTCTGTCCAAGGCCCCACTCCCAGACATTTGGGTTCAGTGAGTCTGAGGAGGAGCGAGGAGCTGGCATTCTTGACAAATCCCCTCTCCCATGTGACTCTGATGTCCAAGGACCATACTTTCAGAGAAACTGCTCTCCACATTTTCCAGGTGTGTAGCTTAAAAACCCTCCTCCCCTGCACCTAAGGTGAAGAGAGCTCTCAAGAAGGTAGGCATGATTCTGGTTCTGAGGCCACCTGGGACTGAGCAGTGCCCAGAACGGACTTTAAGAAACTGGGGCCAGTATATGTCTCTGAAGTCCAATCTGCAATGACAGGCAGTATTTCTTTAAAAGCAGCTGGGGAGAGGAGCAGACAAATACCCATGGGAAGCCAGGCATTCCTCAAGGAATTTAAATGGGTCAGGAACTCTTAAAGAATTTAAATGAGCATGAAATAGGTATAGAGGGTTTTCTGGGCCAATATGCAAGCCAAATAGTAAATAACTATTTTCAGCACGGAGTGTTGTTGGCAAATTTGCATATACGTCCTGTGTTTCTATTTTTACAGCGTAGA
Organism: Rhinolophus hipposideros; assembly: GCF_964194185.1. NCBI lineage: Eukaryota > Metazoa > Chordata > Mammalia > Chiroptera > Rhinolophidae > Rhinolophus > Rhinolophus hipposideros. The sequence continues at coordinate 25,767,748 of NC_138067.1, read as the reverse complement.
TCTGCAATCTGTAAAGAGAGCCATGTGCCTCGGTGTAAATCTAGGCTTGGGCTGTTGGCTGGGAAGAGCTGATTTTTCAGTCTGGCTGGACCTGGAGTTCTGTATTTTAACGAGCCCAAGTGATAGTTGAGAGATGGGCAGAGAAGAGAGAAGGCACACGTGTGAAGTTTGTTGAGCCCTTGTAGTGCCAAAATCTCCCCCGAAGCAAAATCCTCGTGCCTGAAAAACGGAAGTTAAAGTGGAAAGTTTGACATTGTTCTGTGACACCAGCCTGGCACAGTTTAAAACAACTTTTCAACCTTTAAAAAAAAAAAAAATCCATCCCCATTTCATTATTACCTTATTATAATTATTCTATTATTGTGATTATTCTATTATTGTGATTATCACGACTATTGTCAAAATGTGGGTAGAGCACAGGCATCCACCTGCAGAACTAAAAATGGTCCCTGCTTTTTTCCTTGGTGTCCTTTTATTTTCTAGAGAACAGTAATGAGCCCGATTGAAAGCTTTCTGGCAAAACTCTGGATGCCTTAATTTCAGCTCAGCATGTGGTTGCCACTCAGGTATTTTGTGATTGTCCACTGGGACCCTGTAAGGGGTGACTTTGCCGAGTGAATTTGGCATTTCCCTTTGGATCCTCACACATTGGAAGGTAGTGCAGGCCTTGCTTTTTTTTCTTGATGCAAGAATGCACAGGGAGAAAAAGAAATGCACAGGGAGGACAGAAGGGTGCCTATTGCATAAGGAGGGGAGATTTGCCTGGGGCCAGAAGAAGGTGGTGATGGTGGTGGTGGTGATGTGTCATCCTTTGTTTAGCACTCACAGGCTCAGAAAAAGGGTCAGTGAGGCTCGGCTAAAGCACCACTTACTGCCCACAATTTCTAGCCATCATTTGTTACAAATAGCAGATTAACTTCCTTAAAGTAACTTGTAGTTGAGGAACGTAGTTAAGTGTCAGTTGGTCCTAAAAGGACCCTCCCTTCACCACCATGACCTTTGTGCTCTTTTTTTTCCTTAGAAAATTACAGTTTCCTTTAAATGGAAGGTGGGCAAATGGGGGAAGCCCTCCCGCACCCCCATGTGTGAGAGACTGGCTCCTCTGTTTGAGGATAGTGTCAAGCACCTTGATGAAAATCCAGCTGTGGTTGCCCACGGTTCCCAAAGGCAGTGCCAGTGTCCACAGCAGAGTGTGTGGAGGTTTGGTGTGGCCTGTGTTTGGTTTTCAGACACTTTCATTTTCAGAATATTATTTCCTTTGTCAGGTCTAACCCAGAGTCAGTCATGATGGCTGAGCAGTTAGTTATGGCACACTACCATATTTGGACAAGTTTCAGAAACTACCTAAGATTATTGTGACATCCCTTCAGAGACTTGAAAAATGTTTTCTCTAAGAATATTTTAAAACACATTAAAAAAAAAAAAGTTTTTGTTTCCCTTTCTCTTAGTAGTTGGAAAAACATATTAATGAACTACAGGAGATGTATGTAAAGCTTTGGGGTTATAAGGTAAGCTTTTGGAGTCTTCTTAGAACATAAAGATTTATGCTTACATTACTCCAGAATAAGGAGAATTTTTACCAATTTCAAAGAGCTTGAAAGGAATATGCTGCAAACTTTTGCTCAAGCTGCAGTATCTTTGAAATATACTTATTGTGAATTGTGAGGAAGTTTATGACTAACGCATTATGCTATGCTTTACAAAGGTGGCTTCCTTTGCTCATCACTAATTGAAAAGAATTTCTAGTCATTGTCTTACAGAAATCCTATCCATCCACCAACCCATCCTTCCGTCCTCTATCCCTCCGTCCTTTCATTTACTCATTCACATTCCTTTCATTGTGCTGATTACCAGATACACAGAGATGAATCAGAAACACCCCTACTTCCTGCCCTCAAGGAGCTCAGGATCTGGGATAATGGACACTTGGCAACTGCACGTTTCACATGTGTGGTTTTGACTATTTGTGAGCAACCCAAAGCTTTGTCATTTTTGCTCCTGCCCAGTTTGAATGGATTTAAATGGTGCCCTCGGTGAAACTAATGAGCAAGATGGAATCTTTGAATTCACAAGTGGGCATAGCTGACAGACTCACATCCACCTTGAGGTCAACTTTGTGGGTTTGCACCCATCGTCCTCATCAGAGGATAAAACACTGTTCCAGGGCATGCAACCAAGTCCCAAAGAAAACCCTCTGCCAATGCCATGTATGGAGCTAAAGAGCAAGTAGAGATCTACTTAAAGTTATGATGGGAAAGATTATATGACAAACTGACCTTGAAAAATTTGAGAACTTGCATATGCGCTTTTCACTAATATCAAAGGAGTGATTTCACCCTATTACCACAGCCTTTGGGAGACTCATGACTTTGGAGTCTCCCAAGTCCTTGGTTCCTAAGTTTCCAAGTTACAAGACTTCTCAGCTCAGATGGCTCCCACGCTTTGGTATTTCCATTAATATTTTGCTTTTGGGGGATGGGTGTGAGGGGTCGGGCACTGCTCTCCAAGTGACTGATGCCCCATCAGTGATTGTCCCAGTTCTGTTGTTTCTATGATCCCAAAGTTAAAAGAGAAATTAATCCCTCAAGCTTCTATGAATTTTTAACCCCTTCTCCAGAAGAACTTGGAGTGACTTCCCCAAGGTCTGGTCCATGGCTATTTATGAGATACCACCCTGAGTCTCCTCCCCACTCAGGGTCATATAAATGACTGTACTTGGATCCTAGGTTCAAACACAGAGTTTCTGCTTCTTAGTTGGCAGTGTTTTACCGTCTCCAAATGCGATTTCTAGAGTTCAGGAGCAGGATTCATCCCCTTTTACTGGTAGACTGTCTTTATCCCAGTATTCTGACAGATGACTGTCTGCCATCTTTTTTTTTTCTTTACCCATTTTACCATGAGGCCCCAGTGTTGGCTTGTTCCATATCTAAGTACCCTGGTGTGGAAGAGCAGATTATCATCTTCAGTGTGGTCCCTGCTATCCACAGACAAGCTTCTATAATTAATACATTAGGGGAGAGTGTGTGCCTTAGGTGTAAAGGATTATAATGGATTTTCCTAAGAATGAACTCGTCTCAATGTGCTTAAGATGGGATTTGATAGACAACTGATTTACAAAACTCTTTTCAGTGATACAACTAACTGCATAAAGAAAAGGCCATCTTAAAGATTAAGTATTAAGTGCCCTGTGGGTCTCTCTTTTATTGTTAACCTCTGATGTCCTTTATGAAACCACAGAATGTATTTTCTAACTCTCTTCAAGGGCTTCCTTTCACCTTCCTCAATTTCTCATCATCCCTCTTTACTATGGGATTAGCTGCATCAGACACCCAACACCCTCACTCATCAGCCTCAATTTCCCTCTCTCTGTCCTTTCAAGCTTTCAGCTATTCATTAAATGTGCACATACCCTGTCCAATCTCCTAGCATCCAATTCTGGTTACCTCTGGATCACCATTCATCCTCTATTTTTTTTTCTTCTCTTCTGCTCCCCCTCTCTGCTCTTTATTTTATCTTATTTCCTCTCTCTGCTTCCTTTCTCACCCTTCTTTCTGTTTGCTTCTTGCCCTCCATGCTGATTTGGGAGATATACTACGTTCATCATGACCAGGGCTGGTCATGGTTAGACTGGCATGACCATGGATCAAGGAAAGAGAAATGAAATGTTTCAGAGTAAATTGATATCCACTAAAGAATCAGCATCAGAGTCTGTGAGATGGTACTTCTTGAGAGGGAGTGAAGGAAGCTGGAGAGCAGGGGGAGGAGCTAGGCAGAGATGTGGATTAAGCTGAAGTCCAGTCTTAGCCTGATCCCATAAGGGGCAATTAAGGGCAGGTCATAACCGCTAGACATTTGTAGATGTGGAGGCTACTGATGGTTAAAGGCAAGTCTCAGGAGAAGGGGGTAGCTGAGTGCTTGGAAGAGTTCAGGGTTGGGAGCATCAGCCTGGGAAAGAGCAGAACTGCACCCACCCTTTCAAACCCTCTTCAGAAATCATCGAGCTCCTTATCTTTCCCTGTAAAACTTATGTATTCCCTCAAGCACTATTTAATTCAAGAGGATTGAGGACTCCCCTTTCTTTTGGATTTCAATCACATTGCTGTTATTTTCATTAATCACTCCTATTGTAGTCATCTACTCATCCCAGCTGCACTGCAAATCATAGAGGGTTTCGAGGGCTGTCTCGGGAACCTTAATGCTACTTCTGTCAACTACATGAAAAGCTCATTGGTAAGAGAGGGACTTGCTGTTCATTATTACTGTTTCTGTGTGTCTGGAGCATTTATTGGAAAATTCATCGTACTGTGATCTGTTGTTACCTATAAATCACTTCTGCCTTATTCCATCATGCGAATCCTTTCCCCCCACTGCCACTGGTTCCTGGCCATCATCACCATTACACCCTGTGCCAGGTACTACATCCTGGAGGCCTCTCCCTACCCCTCCTCTTGCTATACCCCTGCCCACGTGGTGAGACAGGTCCACCCAGATACCCCTTCCAGACTATACTGTGGGTAGCCAGGAACCTAGAACTCCCTCTGGCCTACCTCTGCGTCCTGTGTGGCCTTTCCCTGAGGGCACACATGCACAAATAGTCTGTGTACCCTGGGCTGATGGGTGAACATCAGGAGAGGATGTTACAGACAGAGCTGGATATTCAGACTGGAGTACAGACATGGGTTGACTTGTGTCCCCCAAAATCCATGTCCATGTGGAAACCCAGAATGTGACCTTATTTGGAAACAGAGTCTTTCAGATGTAATCAGTTAAGTTAAAATGAGGTCATACTGAATTCTGGTGGGATCAAATGCATTGACTGATGTCTTATAAGAAGAGAGACACAAGGAAGAAAAGCTTGTGAGGACACAGGCAGAGAGTAGATGACCCAACCACAAGCCAAGGTACACCTGGGATTGCTGGCGGCCAGAAGCCGGAAGAGGCAAGGAAGGGTCTTCCCTAGAAGCTTCAGAGGGAGCATGGCCTTGTGATACTTTGATTTCCAGTTTTGGACATTCCTGTTGTTTTAAGCCACCTGGTTTACGGTACTTTGTGACAGCAGCGCTAGGAAACCAATATGACATACATGCAGGAGACCCACTATGTTGGGAATGAGTTGTAGGTGGGAAGAGAAGGGAGAACAGCCCAGAGCAGATGCTTCCTGTGCTTCCTAGTCTGGGTACAGAACTCCAGGAGTTCCAAACTTTTCCACTTGAACCTGGCCTTCTAAGTTGTTATGAACATAGATTTGCCAAGAGAAGAAGATACTTATTTTCTGAACAGTATGTTAGTTTGATTTGTAAGTTTTAGAAACTGAAAGGTCAACTGTATGCTTGGCCCAGTCCCCAAAATGTTAGTGTGAACCTTCCCTAGGTCTTTATTCTCTTAGCTTTTACACAGAATTAGGCTTATCAAAAAGGTTCTCTTTGCGGAGTACCTTCTGCTACAAACCAACTGAGCAACAAGGACAACTAGTTTAATAACCTTTTCTGGATTTTCCTAAATGTAATTTTTTCCTTTCTCAAAGATAGCTGAAAAATCACTTCTGGTTAGTAGGGCAGCTTATCGGGCTGACGGTCTTCCTGTTTCCTTACCGCCCTACAGCCTCCCACCGTCATCAGAAGAACCATTCTGCCCTGGAGCCCATGAGTCGGGGGCAGATACCATGCTCCAGATTAAAGTTTCAAGAGCGCTTCCGTTGCCCTCAGGCTGTGGCCCTGGCAAGCCCCGTATTTACAGCATTTTCCAAATCAGTGTAATTTAGATTGCCTTTTTATGAAGAACAAGCTGGAATTCCCCCCCAAATTGTCAATGTTTTGCCAAAGCTCTGGAGTGCTCATCTAAATGGCCAGCTTGAAGGAGAGGAAGAAGAAGAAGGGAAGGGGAAGAGGAAGGAGGAGAAGAAGGAGCCCCACTCAGATGAAACTCAACCTTCAAAGGGAGCTCTAGGCTGGGTAATGAGAATGCATGCCTGAGCACAGCACTGTGAGGAGAGGATCAGGATGTAGTCCTCACCCTCCAGGGGCTAATGGTCCAGTGGAGTCAGGTCTGAGCTACTAGTGGGGGTCCATCCTCTAAAGTTCCTCTCTCCCCCCCTTCACCTGTGACCCAGGGATCCACCTACAGACGGCATCTCCATTCTGTCCCTATCTGAGCTCACCTTCTCTGCCTCTGTCCCAGGTCCAGGGAGGCTCAGGCAGACCACAGTACTACAACCAGAAAAAAATGAAACGGTGATGAGCATACCGTGTGTGTCCTTGAAGTCAGACAAGGGGGAAAGTGAACCAACGTTCTACCGTTTTCTATGTGGCTGACCAGGAGAAATCATCAGATTCTGCTAAGCCTCTGGTTCGTGTCTATAAAATGTCCATGACAGGGATCCTTCTTGGGGAGTGGGAGGTGAGAACTAAATGATAAAATATAGTCAGACTGTTCAACGTGTTTCCAGGAAAACCGGAAGCATACATCTCCTTGGGAGGTGGTGCAGGACTCCCAATTCCATGTTCTTCCTACTGGACCACACAGGTTTTCTTCCATCCATTTCTGTCATCCATTCCCCAGGCACGTGGCACACTTAACATTTTAATAGACACTTCCAGTAGGCAGTGCTTTCACCCCAAGATCCAGGCCTGGGCCAGGGGGTAGATACTCCGGGGCAGGTTGGCAGGAAGGCAGGCAGCGGACTCCAGGCCCACTGGCAAGGCGGGTCCTTGTTTGTGCAGCTCCACGGGCTTCCTGACTACACAAATCACACACACCGAGAGCGAGGCTGGGTTTCTGAAACCGCTAGTCCCTTCTACCCACGAAACCCCGAACCTGCTGCTCAATGAGGCTATAAACAGCTCTTGTGCTTTCCGACACAGAAAAAGGGTCCTTCAAGCAGGCATTTTAAAATGACCTTAACAGCTCAGTTTTAAGGTCAAGGGCCTCTTAGTTCTGAACACAAGAGAGAAACATGGGGCTTAGATGGAGGAATGACTTGGAAAAGCGAGCTGGAGGATTTGCAGGAAGGGAAAAATTATGTTGGAAAGAGATTTTGTTTATTTTCCTCTCTATACCAACAAGGCGCAAAGATTTGACTTCTGGAAGGAATGTGGCATTGAGTTTTAAACATGCAATTGTTAAGCGTGGTATTTATTTTCATTCAAGTAATGGAAAAATTATAAACATGTGCCTTCAGAAGGTTCCGAGCTAAAGATTCACTTTCCTCTTGAAAGATCCCCATCAAAGCTGCCCATCTCTGGCAATGGGTAGCTATCACCTGGTCCCTGAATTTCTCACTATCTCTTAACTTTCAGTTGCAGGGACCTGAACAACTCAATCTAGTCTTAATTCAACTGCTATGTTCTGTTGAAAGGAAAGAAAAACTTTTTTTATTTTTTATTTTATTCACTTAGTGCAGAGTTTTTCTTGTTTGCAAGAGGAGGGATAGGCAGGAGCAACAGTTAAAATGCAGATTACCAGGCCCCACTCCTAGTGATTCCAATTCAGTAGCTCCGGGTAGGGCCTGAGAACCTGCATTCTTAACAAAAGCCCCTGCCCAGTCCCCAGGTGATTTTCAAGCACATTGCTCTCAGGACCACATTTAGTACTTATTAAGGACCCCACACTCTACAAGATGTTTTGTCTAGCCTCCAAATTATTGATTTGAATGATTACTGTGTTTATATACACAAAGCCTTATTATAAAAAAAAAAATTGTCTCTGATTTTATAAATGGAAAAATTGAGGCTCAGAGGAGTTAGGTAACCCCCTCCTGGTCACACAGTGAGGAAGGGGTAGATTTTACCAGTGTCTGTACAATCCCTCAAGCCACCCACTATTTCATCTCCCTGATAGATACACAAATAGGTGCCTCTGTTTCCTCATCTATTAGTACATACAACAGGAAGAGCATAGTAAGATAAATACTAATTACAGAGGGTTTAACCATATGAAATTGTTGACATTCAACCAGTTAGAACCTACAAAAGCAGCAATTTCAAATAGGTCTAATAATTGTAAAGTACTGGGTACAGTGCCTGGAATAAAGCCATAGCTCAATAAATGTCAAGTATCATTAGAAGCTATTGTGGGTAGGATTGTGTCCTCCCAAAAGATATCTTAATATCCCAGTCCCTGGTACCTGTGAATGTGACCTTATTTGGAAATAGAATCTTTGCAGATGTAATGAGTTAAATTAAAATGAGGTCATACTGGATTAAATCCAATGACTGGTGTCCTTGTAAGGAATGGAATTTAAATACACAGACACACAGAGGGAAGGCAGCCATGTGAACACACAGGCAGACATGGTAGTGATGGAGCTACAAGCCAAGGAAAGCCACGTACCTATCAGAAGCTGGAAGAGGCAAGGAAGGACTCTTCCCAGAATCTTTGGAGGGAACGAGGCCCTGCCAACACCTTGATTTCAGACTTCTGGCCTCCAGAATTGTGACAGTATAAGTTCTTGTTGTTTTAAGCCACCAGTTGTGTGGTACTTTGTGACAGCAGCCATAGGAAACTAGTAGGGAAGCTTTATCACTCGTGTCGTCTTTGTCATCCCCATCACCACCATCTCATAGAGCACATCACACTGGACTCAGATCACAGAGCAGGGGCCTCTGATGAGTGCTGATGGGTGACGATGGAGTTGCTAGTCTCCATCATGTCCTTCACTTGGACTTACCCACGCAGACTGTTTTGATTTCCATCCAGATTTAAGAGCAGAAAAGATTCTTTTACGATACACACACATTTGTGCTTTTTGATGCTTTCCCAAGCTCCCTCCTGCTTGTGTAATGTAGACTTCTCCCTAGGGAAATGTTCAAGAGACAGAAAGACGGAAAAATGGTAGCCACAGAGCATTGGGTAAACATTAGCTCCTTTCATAACCTTCCTTTCTTGGATGACAAATCTGTGGTGGGGCCCCCAAGTCCCAAAGAGGCCCACTTCAAACATGTATTTGGATCAGTCTAAAGGGTCAAGGACCTGCTATATAAAAAGTCCCTCAATGTACACTGTGCAGATAGAATTTGCTGGCACCAAAATTCCAAAATGGAGTCTGTGGCCCACTTCAAATGTATTTGTCAATCAATACAAGGTTTCCCGTGACCTTTGTTTCAAGTTTTGGATAGACGAGACACTTCACCACGGTTCCCCTCTTACTCACCCTTCTCGCCAAAAAAATCATGATGCCGTAAATTCTGTCAGTCACTGACCATATTTTCCAAATAAAAAAGCAGAAACAAGCCATGATTGACAGTGGGGCAGAATATTTAAAATCGGAATTGTACAAGACAGTCTGCTTAAGAGTACACCCTCTGGACTCAGACTCGGAGTTTGAATTTCATCTCGCGAGATCTGTGAATTTGGGCAAGTCACTTCACCTGTGTGTCAGTTTAGTCATCTTTATGAAGTTGGTACTGTTACATCACTCACATTTTAGCGTTGTGAGTATTCAATGAACAGTGAACAAAAAAAGAGTTTGGTGGACGTTCTCAATATATATTAACTATTACTACTACTTTTTTTTTTTTTTTTTTTTTAATCTGTAGAGAGGCAAGCTTCTTGGCCCATTCTATATGTCAGAAACTAGCCATACGCATACCTTGGTCAGAGTCACTACCTGTGTAACAGACATTATTTTGTGGCTAATAGGGTTGAAGCAACATACCCAAAGTCACAAAGCTACGCATCTCCTAGACTTGAATTTAAGCTTTTTCCCTTTATACCATATTGGACTGTCCAGAATGTTTTCACTCAAAACAAAGTCCCCCCCCCCATACGAAGATGACCCATGACCTTGACCCTTTGCATTGAGCCTTAGAAAGGTACAGCCATCTAACTACCTTGATCTGACTGACAGTAAAGCATTGATGGCACAAAGAACGTTCTTGTAGCTCAAGCTCAAACCCGAGTTGTGTTTCTCTGGGCTCCAGAATGGACCCACGTGAGGCTGGGCTGTGGATGGCTGTGGTTGCCAGCCTGTGGCAGGGCTACTGTCCCTGTCCTGGACAATAGGGCTTCTTACTTGGAGATGGACTGATGATCCTGAAATCCATGTGCTGTCCATGGCTCCCTAGAGACCAGGGTCTCCCAGGATGTGGCTTTTACACCACTTGCATTTGAATCCACTGGGAGGCTTGTTAAAATGCAGATTCCTGGGCCTTGTCTAGACTTTCGGAATCTGGATCTCTGTTGGAAAACCAGATGTCTGCATTACAGATGTCTGCGTTATTAACTAGTGGGCAGGCACTACAGTGCACCTGAATCTTTGTGAGCCACTGCTATAAAATCATATCCTTATTGTTTCTCTTCAAAGAAAGAGAGCCAAGGCTTAGGGGTAGGAGAGATGATGCCTTAGTCCACGAAGGCTGCTATAACAAAAATATCACAGACAGGGTGGCTTAAACAACAGACATATATTTCTCACAGTTCTGGAGGCTGCTAAGTTCAAAATCAAGAAGCTGGTAGATGTAGAGTCTGGTGAGAGCCCACTTCCTGGTTCCTAGATAGCTGTCCTTTCTCTGTGTCCTCACATGGCAGAGGGCCTACAGAGCCACCTGGGCACTATACGGGCACTAATCCCATTCCCAAGGAGGGCTCCACCTTCATGACCCAATTACCTCCCAAAGGTTCCACCTCCAAATACCATTACATTTGGAATTAGGGTTTCAACATATACATTTTGAAGGGACACAAATTTTACTAACAGAGGAAGTCAGCTGGAACCCATCCAAATCCTACAGACATCCAGGTATGGTGGAGAGAATAATGATACCCCAAAGATGCCCATGTCCTTAATCCCTGGAACCTGTGAATACGCCACCCGGTATGTTATATAGCAAGGGGGAATTAAGGTTGCAGATGGACTTAAGATTGCAAATTATTGATCTCAAAATAAAGGAATTATTTGGGTGGGCCCAATGTAATCACAAGGGTCATTTCTAGGGGAAGAGGAATGCAGAGGAGGAAGTCAGAGTGATTTTGTGAGACAAACTCACCCCACTGTTGCTGAATGAAAATGGAGGAAGGGGCCACAAGCCAAGAAGTGCAGGCGGGCTCAGAAGCTGGAAAAGGCAAGGAAACAGATTCTTCTCTGGAGCCTCGAGAAGGAACACAGCCCTACTGACACCTTGATTTTATTCCAGTGAGATCAGTTTTGGACTCCTGACTTCCAGAACTGTATGATAATAATAAATCTGTTTTGCTTTAAGTCGCTAGTTTATGGTAATTTTTTACAACAGCCATAGGAATCTAACACATCAGAGTACAATAGAGAGTAGGTTTATATCACTGCAACGAAAAGGCTAATGTCCAGTTTCCATGTCCTTCCTGAGGCGTAGATCTTTCCTTTCCCAGCACTGTCTGAGCCCAGAGCTTGGATAAGAGTTTGGACGACTGTAAAAGCCAGTGCCTTGCCTTATGTCCAGCCAGAGTCATGGCCCTGGGAGGTTCCCAAGGGGATGGGAGTGGGAGCAGAGAGAGTGCTGGATTACCTGAGGGTTCCACTAAACATATCTTAGGGCCTTAGCAAAACCATGACACCAAAAAACAAGAAAAGAATTCCAACACTGGCCAATGTTTGCTGCATTGCTCTATCCCTAAATCCAGAGGGATGCTATTTTGATTTCAGCATACTTCTTCCTTTTGCATTTTATGCTTTAGTCCTTGGAAACACTTTGCATTACATGAAATGCAGAGGAAGGAGAGGGGCAAAATAATCTCATCTACGTTGAGGGCCTCTGATCAGACTTTGGCAGAGGGTCAGTTAACAAAAGTCAGTTGTCAGGAGCTGGCAAGGGAATACCAAGACCAAGCACCAGGGATGCAGATGAGAATTCTGAACACAGAGAAAGAAGCGGTCCAAGTGGAGGACAGCAGGCAGAGAAGACACAGGGCAACAGTGCAGAAGTAGTCAAGACTCCTCTCTTTATAGGATTGCGGATGGCTGTAATGTTAAAAGAACATGTTTGAGAGGGAAAAATGAATGGATGCAGATGAATGAATGAATGTAACTCAGAGTATTGGTTCTTGGTGTGCTCTGAGGTCCTCCCTGAAGGTCAAGATCCTTCCCAGGTCTACCCCAAGCCCCAGGGAGTTCAGATGGATGGGGCCTCTCCGTCATGAATGACAGCTGTCCTACTTTGGGCATCCGCGGGGGGTGATGTTGTGGTCTAGTTCTGAGCGTATCTGAGCGCAGAGATGAAAAGTCCTTCACCCCTCCACTGAAGCATTTGCACTGGAGACGCATGCAGGGGGCCTCTCGGGAGAGGGGGGAGCGAAAAGCCAGGAGGCACTCCCCTTCTTGAGTCTGTTACTCTTGGGCCTGGACTAAAGGGGGCTTAGGTTTCTGCACTTTTCATGTGGCGTCTTTCAAAATTGAAATCCACTTGAAGTGGTTTGGGTTTTTCTCTTCCCCGCCTGGTGTTTGCTGTAGAGAAATACCTTCAAACACCGGCAGCCCTGCTCAATGCCTGTCCCTGAGCATGTTCAGAGGAACCCAGAGACGCCACATCAAGCTGAATGTTTTCATCAGAGACGCCCTGGCTGGGGCCGCTGCCTGATGCTCACGAGGCAAAGATTTTCTTTTACCCCCATTCCCCTTACCCCCACCGAACATTGGCTCACATGTGCTTGTTCTCTGGGAGAAAAAGCCACCCTTCTTTCTCTGAACGGACTTATTTGGAGGTGAGAACAGGGTTCTATATTCTATATGGACCCCCCATTTTGCTCTTCGAGCTTGTGGGGAAGGCAGAAGGAAAGTGGGGCGGGCCCTCACTCTATCCCACAGCTCTGGCCAGCAGCTCCTTCCCCACCACACAACCCTGTTGTTGCTGGGCAGCCTTTATTTTGCTAGGTCTCCTACCAACCTTCTTATTCCCCCATGTATAACATATTTGAGGAAAAACAATGTTTTAGTCCCGTTGGCTAAAGAAGCCAGAAAGCTGGATTGATATCCTAAGTCGTAACCCACAGAGATGTCACGCCTTGCTTCATTTTATATTTTAGAAACTTAACCATAGAGCTGTATATCGATAGTCCTTTATCCATATCAACAACCAGTCTTTATCAACAGACCTGTGTAGGAGAGAGAAAATAAACCATTTTGGGCTTATGGATATTATTTTAATATTCTCATTACCCAGAGTCCTACTCATATGTATGCATGACTGTCTACTGGTATATACATAGTTATGGGGAGGAGGGAAGTCAACTCAACCTCTTTATTTGGCAGCTTAAGGAATTTCGTCCTAACAGTTTTAGGTGGCTTGGCCGAGGTCACTGGACACTTGTTGTGTTGCACTGAACAGCCTTATTTGTCTCTTGGGACTCAAAGGTATTTGCAGATGCACATATTAGGAGACTTAGAGATGTTGGCAGTAACCTCTGGAGGTTATGGCCCTTTGAGGTCGCCACTCCCTCTTTTGTACATGGGGAAGCCAGGTCCTAGGTCCCTGACGTGGTTCACACTTACAAGCCTTAACTGTGTCCTCAAAATCTCAAATCAGAGCGGGCAGTGGCCTCTAAGCCACTCTGTTTGGAGCCACTCAGCAAACTGCAGCAGGAACAAAGGTGTCCTTCCCATCCTGTGTGTGAGGCCACACACACCAGGGCCAGGGGGAGTCTTCTCCATCCTTCTCTTCCCTACAGTAACCAATGCATTTATTTCTTGAGAAAAGGTTGGGCTGGAAAGCCACAGCATCTAAATTTGAGATTTTACTGGAAGTAAGCCATTCCTGCTAAGGCGGCTATGGGACCAGGACAAAACTTGTCCTTAGTGGCTTGCCTATAAAATAGAGGACCAGAGAGATGATGTATTTCAGCTCTGGGTCTGTTTATCCTCCTCGCTGCCCTTGGCCACTTCTCCTAGCTGCAAAGGCCTGCTGTGGTGCTTGGGGTTCTCAAGAAATGTGTCACACATGTCCCCCCACTTACTCAAGCCAACAAAGAGAAAAGCCACATACAGCCCTCAGGTCAGCACACAGTAGACCTCACACAGTAGGACGCTTATTTTGGGGGGGTGCCTTCTGTGGGGGCTGGTTGGGAAGGGGCCTGCTTCCGAAGAGTTTCTTCTGACCCGTATGTCCTTAATCTGCTTCGTGATCCCTAATCTCTGTGCCCAGCAGCTCATTTCGGCCCTTACCCTCATCAGACCCACCCATTTAAGACTTGTACTTCTACAGATGTGAAGGATGACAAAAGGACTGGATTGTGGGGAAACCCATAAACAGCTCAGAGCTGTGGTCCTTCTGTGAATGGAAACACTGCATTTATTTCTTTAGAAACAGTTGGGGTGGGTTCGCCTCCAAGGCCATGGTTCTAGATTTGGAATTTCACTGGAAGCCAGGAGGTCCTTGGCGAGGTGGGTATGGGGCCCAGGTGGGACTTCTCTCTTAGAGGCGTGCCTTTGAAATAGAAAGTAGGTCTAGGGAGGTTGCAGTTCATTACTTCCCCTGCTCCCTTTTCTCATTTTGCTATCGCCCCACCCCTGCCTGGGTGATTTGCATGAGAGGAAGTCTGCGAGGCAGGGACAGCCCCCAGCCTTGAAGTCTCAGGCCACAGAGAAGGAAGATGAGGCAAAACCAGAGTGATTACCACTCTACTCTGGCCCCTGAAGTTCACCGGGGTTTCAAAACGGCTATATCTTCACCATGACCTTATTTCTGCATGAGGAACCTCAGGACACCATTAATCACAAGTAGTTCTTAGATTAAAAGAAAAAAAGAAAAAAGCCCAGGGACCAAACAGGGGTGTTGATTCATTGAGGATGGGAGCTATGGTTCAGGTTCCCACAGCACCCCCACGTGCACCCTCATTTGCCAGGGAGGGGAAAAGGTGTGTAAAATCTCTGGGGACCTATCTTCAAACCTGGAGACTGGAGGCTGAACCCTGGTTGAGCCACTGGGGGCAGCCAGTAATAAACAAGATAAGACTCCATCCAGGCGTCCAGCTCCATGGGGCAGAAGTATATGGCCACCTGCGCCACTGTTAATGGTCAGCCCTTGGCTAAACAGCCCCTGGGTCTGATCCATTTTCTATGCTATGTTGGACTCTGTTTTCAGTTCCTCAAGGTAAACACAAAGATGTCTTGGGGAGGTAAGCAGTCTCAATAAGCCCAACCTAGGTGACAGACAGACCCTGGGGTTAGAAGAAATTAAAGTTGCTTTGCAAAAAGACTTGAGCAAAAAAAAAGGCAGGAATGATGGAAACTAGCATATATCAGATACCTTCTATGAGGAATCACAGCTCAGGGCTTTATCTCCTTTAATTCTCACTCTTAAGAGGTCCTGATTGTTTTTCCCATTTATCAGGCAGAAAAACAGAGGTCAAGAAGGTGAGTGACTTACCCAGGGTCTTACTGCTGGGAATGGCAGAGGAAGAACTCCGACACAGAGCAATCTGGCCATACAGTGTGTGAGTGGAATTTTGGCTGTCCCAGGTGGCCAGTGCATTGTGGACTTGTTTTTCCAGATTGGCGTCCTTGTTTGAAATTGATGCACGACTTGGCAGGCTCCCTGTTGTAATGGCGCTTGTGTAGCTTGATTTCTTTCAGCGGAGAGTTTTGCCTAATTATTTCTCCCAGTTATTTTCAATGAGACCAGTGCTGTTCTTTCTCTCCGAATTTTCTACCAACCCTATGTCTATCACAGCATCTTATTTAACCTCATCGATAAAATGGATATTGATGAAAATGCTTAGTTACGATGTAGATTCAATAAAACAACATAGGCAGCGTGGTTAGCACAGCGTCCAAGGCGACGGTGATTTTCAAGGGCAGGACGCTATTATTGGGTCCTTACTGCTAGCCAAATCCTCTGAGTTTTCCAGCCCAGACGATTTCTCTTCTCTATTTTCCCTCTGAATTGGGAGGCAGAACACCTGGTTTCAAGTCACAGCTCTGCCGTTTATTACGCGATCTCACTTCTCAAAGCTTCTTTTCTGTGAAATGGGCATGAGGGATTGGAAGCTTCCTTGGATGTCTTCCAACTCAAAGACACTCCCATTCAGAGTCCTACCGATGGAAAACTGAGGAAGGCTCATATTATTTCAGACATCCTGATCTCACAGCCCAGTCTCTTCACCTCTCCATCCTGCATCTCCCTCTGAGCCTCTTGCTCTCTGTCTCTCAGGAGAGGGGCCAGATGAGTTTCCCCTGTCGTCTCCCACCCACAGATAGGGCAGGTGTGTCTGGTTTGCCTGCTGGTGGGTTAGGAGCAATCTCACCATATGAAAAGCTTACATCTAGGTCTGCCCATCCAGGATGAAATAAACATCCAAGGGTTTTAGGAGCTCTGTGCCTGAAGAGTATGAAGACCAATTGTATATTTCTTAATATAAATCACAGTATCACACATCCTAGGGATGAAGTGGGCACCTCCGAATTCCTACTCCTTTTCTTTGACATGAGCTGCAGGATAAATGTGAATCTGATTTTTCTACTCATTATTCTGCTTGAAACATAATTATGAGAGAGCAAGACACAGTGTCTAAGTTCTTCAGAAACTGCCACAATTATTTTTTTTTTCTCTCCTCTTCAATGCTGTCTACCCGGTACCAGTTTGTAGAGAAAGTATGCCAACTCTCTGATATTTGGGAGAATATCATCCATTCAGATAGTCTTAGGCTGAGGTATCTTATTACGATCAGAGGAGCTCGGGATAGTGTAGTCATTGAATTCTTTCCCAGGGCACCCAGGACAGCTGCCTGATTCAGCATAGATTCTATGCCAGAGGAAAGAGTATGAAAGCAAGGGTCCAGCAATACAGCCCATCCTTCCTGGCACACCTCCTCCCACGCTCTCATTTGTATCCTCTGCTTCAGCAGCAATAAACCAATTTCCACTCTCACATCTCCATACCTGTACCCTCTGCCGGAAGCACCCTTCCCTTTGGCTGGCGAGAACAGAGGAGATCCCTGCCCGAGGCCCTTGAGCTAACAGATTTTTATCTTAAGGCTTGCTCCATAGGTCCAGAGCATTTAGCCACAAAAAAATGTCCCAGAATATTTCTGTCGCAAGTCTCATGTCCTTCGTCTACATTTTCTATTGCTTTGGGCACAGAGCCCAGAGGACTATTCTGGAGCATAGGCTGGGAATATTAGAGAGAACATGAGTTTTAGAATGTGGAAGAGCCCAGTTCAAATTCCAGTGCTGATACTTATTGGTGGCATGGCCTTAGCTAGGGAACTCAGCCCTCCAAACCTCAGATGCTTCATCTGCAGAAAACCTTCCATCCTGCATGGTTCTTGTGACAATGATATCAAATAACATATGTAAAGGTTGTGCAATAGTACGTGGTTTGTAGAAGGAACTCCATAGATGTTAGGCCCCTTGCAACGCCAATCTGCTGTGTGTGTGACTGCAGGGGTTGGGACGGGGGGAATTGGTTTCTCTCTAAAAAGGTATCTGCTGTGCTGCCCTTGCCACTCCTGGGAGGAAGAAACGCTGAGTCGCACATTTGTGCAGGATGTTTCCTATGGCCAATCTGGAATGGCTCCTGACAGGTCTATGTGAGAAACTTAAGGAGAAGCAGAGTCCTCACTAACCCTCTCCATGCCAGGAGAGAGACTGCGTTAGTCCAGCGCTCAGCCCCTGGCAGGAGTCTCACCAGAGGGTGACTAATGGGAGGGTCAAAGAAATTGTTGTTGAGGCTAGGCCCTGCCCTCATCACTTCCGCATGTGCTGAGGGACCTTCTCATCTTATGAACCTGTCACTCTGCAAAGCCCCTGAGGGCTAGCTCTGCGGCTAGCTGGAGCAGGTGGGGCTGGCTAGACCTCTGCTGGGCCGCTGGGCCCCCGGGCCCCTACTAATTGTCTCCTCAATGAGAGCATGAGAAGCCCCAAGGATTATGTGAATGAAGAGATTCCGAGTTATTCATTCATCCACCTGTTCATCCCCTCACAAAATATTTACTGAGCACTTACTATGTGGAAGGTCCTGGGCTAAGCCTTAAAATAAGATAGATAGGTGGTAAGACAGATAGGTGGGAACCATGGAAGCTCCCCTCCCTGGCCCATCCCAGCTTCCTCACCTGATCAGCGGCCAGCCAGCTTCCTCCATCCCACTGCCCGTCACCCACACCCCAGATCCTTAGCCCAATGCCCATTTCTTCTCTCCTTTACCAGCAGAACAGCCCCTCCGCCCTTTTCTATTATCCTGGCACACCAGACTGTTGTCTGTCATCTTTCTAAAATGTCAGTCTTGTCATGTCAGTCTTGGGTCTACTATTTCCCACCCGGACCTTGTACTCTGTTATACTGATAGTTTTCTTTACAAGAGTTTCCCCCCACCTTTTTTTGGTTTAACCTAGCCTTACTCCAAGCAGTATCATCCGTGAAGTCACAGATTGGATGCCAGTTGAGTATTATACCAGTGTGTTTCAAAAATACCAAATAACATGAAGGATGTTTGTTTGCATGATGTCCAAGGCTGTCAGGCACGGATGCCCCCAGCGCTGGGGAAGGCTGGTCGTAAGCCGTGTTGGGGATTGTTTACAAATGGCAAAATCCCTGCCCTCGGAGAGGTCTATTCCCGTGGTAAAGCAGACAATTAAAACACAATAAGCGAAATGAGTCAAGTGTACGTAGGCTTTTAGTTGATGACAACTATTGAGATTAAAAAAAAAAAAACAAGACAAAAGGGGGCAGGAGAAAAATCTGATTGTAATAACTACACTCCTGCCTGCCTTTCCAGCCCAGCGACCCTTTCTCTTACCTCAGGCTCTCTGCACATAGTTCCCACAATGTACTGTGTCCGTGGGTCCCATGACTCACGGTGCTCATAGTGCCCACAACTCACTTTGTCAGCAAGTCCCACAATGCACCATGGCCGTAGTTCCCACAGTGGGCCACGGTTATTTTCTCATAATGCACAGGTTGCGTCACACCTCCCTGCCTTCACCTGTTTGGGTTTTGTTTTGTTTTGTTTTGTTTTCCTGCCAGGACTAGCCTTCTCACACATGCCTCTGGCTCAATGATCTTGATTGCCTCGAGTCCGTCCTAAAATCATCTCTGACACCTGCTCCCCTATCTCCATTAGAATTAAACCTATCCTCCCCTGGGTACCTTGGGCCATTCCTCTAGTAGCCCTTCTCAGCCAATATTATTAGTTTTTATGTGTCTCGTGTCTGTAGTCCTCCTGGGCCCTTTTAGGCTGGGGCAATGCCACCTTCATTTGCGTCTCCCCACCTATCACCTGGAGGCCTGGCCAGGGAGGATTTGACCACATCCGCCCTCTTAGCTCCGCCATCTGCCTGGGCCTCTCTGGTCGTCCTCGGAAGCTCTCAGCCAGACCTTGGTGTTTATGGGCAGTGCCTCACGGGGGCGGGCAGGCTGCCTGGCCCCTGTCTGTTATCATCTCGGCATCTTTCAGACATCGTCGCTTCATCTTGAAAAGTTAAAAATGAATAATTCTACAGAAAAAAAAAAGTCATTTAGAAAGTACATGCCCTCCCCCAGTTCTTCTCCCTGTAAAGATGAAAATATACCGAAAAGCAGGAGATCCTCTTTCAACTAGGCAGGGAAGGTGGCAGGACCCACACATGCAGCCTTTTGAAGGTGATGTGACCTTCACTGGGACAATCCTGCACTGAAGTTGTTTCCAGAACCTGATACACTCACCTGACTCCTAGCAGCGTTTCATGCTTTCTGCAGCCTGGTCCCTCAGCCCCTTCACACTGTCCCTGCCCTGATTTGAGTCTCACGTCCTCTCACCTGGGCCCCGAGATGCTGGGGCCCCATGACATGCTGGGAGGCCACCAGAGATGCACGACATGGACTGCGTCAGTCCAGCAGGTCACAGTGATAGGCTCCCCCTGTGCAGCCAGCCAGAGGCTAGGGCCGTGGGACCGGTGTCCCTTCATCTCCACCTCGAGACACCATCTTCTCTAGGGAAGCAAGTTTTCACATGCAACAAAAATCTGGGGTTTCATTGAGTAAACACGTCTTTCTTCCATCATTGCATTCATCCAATAAAGGTTTACTGAGCAGTTGCTATATGCCCTGAATTGTACTTAGCCCTGGGAAGATGTGTGTGGCCACCATAGCCAAGCTTCACTGGCGTGGAGCCTGCCTTCTTGTGATGTGGGGGGGAGTAGACACTAACCAAACAAACAAATATATAAGACAATTATATGTTGTGATCAGGAATACAGGGAAAGTAAGTGGGGTGACTTCGTGGGGCCTCAGTGAAGTTCTGAGTTTATAAAACCCAAATGACAGAAAGAATTTATCCTGTTAGGTGGTGGGTGAGGAGTTTGGTGGGGAAGACAAATGTTCCAGACATAGGAACAGCATGTGCAAAGGAAGAAGACTGGCACATTCCAGGAGCAGAAAGGAAGCCAAAGAGACTTGAGCCCATCAAGGAAAGGAAAGGGTCCATCGAGAGGAGTTTGGAGCCAGAGGCCTAGGAAGGACTTGACTTGTATTCCAATCCCTGAAAGCCGTTGATGAGTTTTAAGTGGAGAAGTGCCATAAGTGGACACATCCTGGGGGTGTGGGGATGCTTGTGAGGACGTAGAATGAGGAGAACATTTAACCTCTCAACACGACTTCTGGCGGATTTCTTTCCTCTAAGCCTGGATGTGGTAGACTCTGGGTTCCTTCCAGAAGTGGGGGGTGGGGGTTAGCTCTGACACTGTGCCCCCATCTCCTCTCCACTGCCCCTGTCAGGTGGCACCAGCAGTTGGCAGTCTGAATCTGGGTCTCACACTGCATGAGAAGCAGCTGGACCAAGAGAACTTAGAACGCAGAGGGGCCTTTGTGGCACGTTCCTTGCCAGCAGGGTTGGGGCAGCCTCTTGAAGGGAGAGGGAGTGTCTGTTTAGATCACACAAGCTTCCAGTGTTCCAGCCTGGCCCTACTCACCACTGCAGCGCCTCTGGGGCCTGACCCCTAAATTCCTTTGCACTCCCTAGGATCCCAGCGGCCCCTTGTTCCTTCCCCAGAGCCTGCTAAGGGTCATTGGTAGGGTTAGGGAAGGAGCCAGAGCCATGGACAAAAATGAATAGGCAGCTTGAGTACCCACAAGTGCCCATCAGTAAGCTTTATGACAACACACAGGCCAAGGAGAGAACCCCAGACACTGCGGGCTGGCTCCATTATAGGAGAAAAGGGGAAAGTATAAAAGCTCAGAAAATGGGAAAGGACCCCAGAAAGCTCTCCCTGGGGTAGCACGCAGTGCAGCCCCCTTTCTCAGCTTGTGCCCCCTGGAGACTCCTGTTTGGGGGTGGGAATGGGGGTGTGGAGCCTGGGGCAGGCCCTGGTGTCCACAGAGCAAGTGACTGCCATCTTGCCAGGGCCAGCTGCCCAGACACTGCCCCTTGCCACTCTCTGGAGTGTGACACATATTTTATGGGCAGGCTGTGTGCACTGTGGGACCCCAGAGCTCACAGCCAGCATTGATTTTCACAACAACAAATAACCACACACCCAGAGATTTCCATACAACTCTTCTTTGCAGAGGGAAAGGCAGGCATCTCAGAGACAGGCGTCTGGGCTTACAGACAGCACGGAAATAACTGCCTGGGCTGAGCTGAAATAGAGGTAAGCATGATCCATCCATGCCTTTTGACCAAGAGTCCCCTTTTAGCCTCACTTTGAAATTTCAAAATACTAGCGCTACGGAATTATTTTTCAAATTCATAGCTTAATGAGGGAAACAAAACTGCACCACCCCAAAAGATAAACGCTTGTGACATTGAGGTACGTCTTTAAAAAAACAGCATCACTGGTATAAATATAGTTGTAGAGTCTCCAGTTTTTACTAATAGCAGCGTTTTCTCGAATCATTAGTGTTCTATTTTAACATGATAACAGATGGTATTTATTGAGCCCGTAGAAGGTGCCAGATCCTCTTCTGCACATACATTCCGTATGGATTCAACACAACCCACGCCACAAGGCACACCTCATCGTATTTGTTATACAGATGCAGAGCCCAAGGGGTAGGAATGTTGCATGGCTTGCCGGAGGCCCTACAGCTAGAGCATTACAGGACTCTCTCCCCGCACACACCCATGCAGGCTGATCTTCGCCCTTCACTGGGACCATTATTCTCATCGTAGGGTGATTTATACTTAGCACCCCGTCCAATAGCTAGGTGAGATTTTACTTGAAAACCTTCCAGGGCAGATATTAGGGCTCTTTGTTTCTGTAGACATCTTTATTTTTCTTAGGGTTCATTTCTGGAAGAATGAGGCACGGCATGGAGGCTTGTATTTTTTATTTTTATTTTTTTCAATTTTGAAAGATTTTTAGAGTCACAAGAAGTAGCAAAAATAGTACAGAAAGGTCTCAGCTCCCTGCAATGATACTCCTTACGTAACCAGAGTGCATTAGCCAAACCAGGACTCTTAACAGGGCTATGGTACTATTAGCTAAACTACAGACATTATTTGGGTTGTTTCAGTTTTTACATGCACTCTTTATTTAAAAAAAAAAAAAATGTTTGGTGTATAGTTGTCTGACATGTTTTTCCATGTATAGGCTCATGGAAGCACCAATGGGGAGATTTTTTTTTTTTTATGTGAACATAAATATATTTTTTATGAAAAATAACAAGTTTCCAAAATGGAAATAGTTTTCAAAACAAAACAAAGAGTGAGAAGAGCACCGTTTTACATTTTTGCAAAACTCTTGGGGAGATTTTTATGGCTTGAAAATGTACTGCCAAAATTTTATCCAGATAGATTGCTGAGAATCAAGCACCTGATACCTATGCCCATCGGGCTTTGATGAACAGACATGGGAATCAGTGTCTGGAACTCAGAACGGGTGGTAAGATTGCAAGGAAACATGGCTGTCCTATTCCAGAGACCCACGTCCATGGCTAAGACCTCACCCTGGGGACGTGTCTTGTCATTCATTTAAGTGTCAACTCGGGAACCCTCCTGGTGTGTTTTCGTCCAGAGGGCAGAATTTTTAGCAGGCAGTGCAGAGTAGGAGAGCACTGGACTTTGGTTTTTAAGTCCTAATGTACCCTGAGGTAAGCTACCAAGTCTCCTGCAGCTCATTCTCCTCACCTGTAAAATACAAGAAAGGGATGCTATTCAGGTTGAGAGGGCTATCTGCCTACACTCTTTAGCCTTGTCTTGGTCACTGCAATTCATTAGGGGATTTATCTACCTAATGATAATGATTCTCAGGGTTGATCGTCTCTCATGCCAGGTACCGTTCAGAGAGCTTGACATATATGTCTCTCTTCCTCCAAGCAGTGTGACAGGGAAGCTATACTATTCTCACTCAACAGGTGAGGAAACTGAGCCACAGCTTGTCAGTGGCCATCTTTATGGGCTCAGAGTCCACTGGTAATGGCCAAGCAGGTGTGCCTTCCCTCACCCTTGTGGTGCACCCCTCCCAAAACTGTACAGACAGTTGAAAATGATGTTTTCCCCCAACCAAGCATGGCCCATCAGTCAAGAGTTTAGAAGTGGCTGTCTGTGGCCCCCAGCGAAAATCTCCAACAAGCTCTCAGGATCAGCTCTAAGGCTTCTTCCGGCCGTAAGGCAAATTTGATATTGCTGAGAGGTAAATGCTGCCTAAATATAAAAGCATGGAGATAAGTTCCAAATGGATTTTCTGGATAGACTGGGTTTTTATTCATTCTGAAAAGGAGGCAGGTAGTGAATTTCACTGTTGTCACTTGACACAGGAGGTGGCTGTCTACCAAAATGAGAAAAGAGGGCATCCTCGTCACTTCTGATATCCATCATGGCTCAGAATCTTAGATGGAAGACCTGTCCCCACAGAGGGAATGCTACAGGTTGGCATCAAAGAGCCAGTCAAGCTGTTTAACAGAAAAGGCAAAAACCATCCTTGGACTGAGGTCAACCTGTGTTTTCCAGAAGCCAGTTAGATGTATGAGGGTGTTACAATGCATTGAAGGGGGTATGTATGCAGTTACCTGACTGGGTATGGGAAGTCAGGAAAAAACTTGGCTGTTAGTATGTTCAGAAAAAAATAAAAGGCATTTTCAGGACACATAAAACAAGTAAACAGTGGCAGACGGGCCAGTGCAATGTGACTGTTTGAGCTGAAGACTTTAGCAGAGCAATATTTCAGCTTTACCAGGTCAAAGGCTGTGCAACACTCGAAAATGAGTTGATTTGGGGATTCCATTCCTAGAATTTTTCTTACAGCAAAGAAGTTAGGTTTTGCTATGTATCTGAGACAAGTTGAAGAACTTGAAAAGGTCAGGCAAAATGATCAATGGTTGAGCTGGTATTTACGTTTCAGAACAAAAGTTGGTCCATGAAGTTGATCTGGTGCAATTTGCGGCCAACTGAGTTAAAAGGAAAGAGAGAGCATGGTTTGGTGTGAAGGCGACGAACTGCATGGAAAGTTCCTTGAGGATTATTCTCTCTGGGAAAGCCATCCAGAGACCAAGATTCTAGACCAGTCAGAAAAAGCAGAAACTCAATACCAACCATATAATTCATTGCAGACCCTGACAATATTTTTTCCTTAAAAAAAAAAAAATATATATATATATATAAGTACCTCTAAGGGGTTCATACAGTCATTCCACCTGTAGCAATCAACTGTAAATAAGTAATTTAAGATGTAATAAAAATCATCTATGTACAAAGATGTTGTTTACAGTATTACTTATGATGATAAAAAGTGGAAACAAATATTAAGCAGAATAGAGATGATTAAATACAACGTAATGTGACCCCTGGTTGGAATATATGAAGTCATAGAGTAATTCTCGCTGAGAGTAATAATAGAGAAATATTGGTGTTACTGTGTTAAATGACTATCTGAGCATCCACTACTGTAATCCCAGGAATATGCCTAAATCCTCCGTAGAAAATTATTCCACGATGTTGAACAAGGGTATGGATGATTATTTTTCTCTTTGTTCAATTTTTCTGCACTTTCAATAAGGCCTATGGATTACTTTATAATGTAAATATACATGATGCAGTTTATTTTTAAAACAAACAAAAAAAAGGAAGAGAGTTATTTTTAAAAGGCTCACAGAAACCTTGTACAGATGTCCAACAATATTGGGAGGGGTGGGCAGGGACCTGACTGGGGATAGGTACGTGCCACGAATTCAGAAGGCACAGAGCCAGCCCTTCCCCAACTTCTTTAGGTGGGGGTTGGAGGAGAGAAGAAAGAAGGAAAAGAACCCCTAGGATTCTTTCAGGGATGACAATATAAAGAGATCTAACGTGATAAAATAAGCCTCAGAGCAGGAGGAGTGATATCCCGAATCCCAGATCCTGCAGTCAGGACAAGCTGGACACGATCAGGCCAGAACTCCCCCCCATCTACCCCCCCCCAAAAAAAAAAAGCAGGTGTACCATGTTTCAAAGTCAAGGACACAGAGATGCAGGCAGAAAAGGCAGCTCAGTACAGCCAAGGATGAAGGAGTAGAAAAATAATGGAGTAGAAAAATACTATCAGATGTGAATGCAACCCGCCCCCCAAACCTTCTGCGGAGGTGACTAGAGGAGGGAGGTCTCAGGAAGCGACAAAGTGATTACGTAACGATCACATGGCCAAGATGGGGAAACTAGGGCAGGAGTTGAAGGTAAGAATGATAAAGATATTTAAGTGAACATTGTCCAGATCTTTGGAGAAAGTTGCAGAAGAAAGGCAAACAATGTTTTTGCCCAGAGAAAACGCTCAGGAGTTCAGCCAGTAACTGGCAGTCACGGCCGGGTGGGGCGGGGGGTGGGGATAAATTTGTGAGTTTCATCCACGATTCTAGGTCAGCTCATTCTGCCTAAACAGGCCCAGAATCCAAGTTCTAAGGGTCATTGCTTCAGGGCTCTGCCAGCCCCTGGTCACAGCTATTTGAAGGTTAATCAGGAGAAGGACCAAAGAAAGGGCAGCTCCTGGTTTCCATGAGGGCAGGGTAATAACCGCTAAGAGTGTCTACCATGTGCTATGGTTTTTTATTGTGTTATCTCATTGAAGCCTCAAAATAAACTCATGGAATAGACTTTATTTATCTGTAAAATAGACTTTATGTTTTAGAGCAGTTTTAGGGTCAATGCAAAATTGAATGGAAAGTACAGAGAGTTCCTGTATACTACCTATCCCATAGGTTTTATTTTTACTCCCCTTTCACGACTGAGAAAACTGAGGTTTAGAAAGCTTATATAACTTTCCCACAAAAGTGCAGATAGGAACTCTTAGAGGCAAGAAAGGAAACCAGGCTATTGACACCTTGTAGTGTTGCATGTTAATGGTTAGGCTTTAAACGAGGGTCAGCAAATTATGGCCCATGAAACAAAGTGAGACTACCACCTGGATTTATATGGCCCACCAGCTAAGACTAGTTTTTACATTTTTAAATGGTGGGAGGGAAAAAAAAAAGAATATTTTGTGACACATGAAAAGGATATGAAATTCATATTTGTGTCTATAAATAAAGTTTCACGGGAACTTGGCCACATCCATTCTTTTTTGTATTGTCTATGGCTGTTTTCATGCTACAAAGGCAGAATGGAGCTGTTACAACAGAGACCTCATGGTCCAGACAGCCTAAAACATTTACTATTCAGCCCTTTCCAGAAAAAGTTTTCCGACCCTGCTTTATAGAAACATAATTATGGCATTTACTAAATTTTTTTTTAATATCGTTAGATTTATGCTGGCCAGGATGGCATAGAGCAGTAAATTTCCAAAGGATGCTATTTTGGGGATTCTTGGCTCTCCTTTAGAGCAGAGCAACTCTCTTTAAAGGTTTTATAAACTTCGGCATCTGGGGAATATTTCATATGAAGAAAGGTTTCCACTGCCAAACAAACAAACATGAAGTTTGAATATCAATACTTTTCTCATAGAAAATATATATATATTTTTTGAATGAATATATATATATATTCATGATGAAGATTACGTCTAAACCCAGGCAAGTTGGAGGGTACATAACAGATACAGTCTCTATACTCCATTAAAGAACCTTTGTGGAGAAATTTGTCCCAACAAACACAGGTGACTGTCATCATTCAGGCTGAGAATCAAGCAGATGTGCAAGGTGTGGAAATCATTGTACTCAACTCTTTCATTTAGCGAAAGAAGGAGGAGGAAAAATGACTCACCCAAGGTGACTGAGCTTGTTAAGGGCAGTCCTAGCACTGGCCCCTGCGTTGGGCTCTTCCTACACTATTGTGATCCTGGGGATTTACATTCTTGGAGGTCAATGGGGATTTGAGCCTGATAAGACTTATTGATATGAGATTTATTTGATTTTTTCTCATCAGTAAATATTTCTAAACACATTTCTAAAATATACGGAGTTAAACAAATAACATCCATTATAATATCATCACACCTAGAAAGCAACTCACTAAGTCCTTAATGTCATAAAATACACAGTCAGTTTTCAAATTTCTGATTTTGACAAGGGTGGAAATTCAGGACCAGGGTTTGGAATTCTCATGCTGCTACCTCACTAGCCTTGTGACTTTGAGATGCATATAACCTTTCTGAGTCTCAGTCTTGTCATCTGTGAAATGGGATGATTTCTCCTATCATTAGGGGTGTTGTGAAGATTAGGTGATATTGGCAAAGCCCTACTAAAAAGTAACACATGGTAAGCACTTAATAAGTTATCATTGAGGATGATGAAGAGGAGGAGTCTGAATGATGGTGTTACTTATAATCACAGCATTATTAGAGATAAATAGAGTGAGGGTCACCAGTGGTCCAGTTTATTTAGGACTGCCAGTTTTAGCATTGAAAGTTCTGGGTCCTGGGAAACCTACTGAGTCCCAGGCAAACCAGGATGGTTGGTTACCCTAGTAAAGCCGGGCGGAATCACCAAGCTGTAAGAGGTGAGCTGGTAACCCCAACTCATGGAATTGACACGTAACGGATTTTTCAAACACGTTTATTATTTGGTTGAAGCAATCGGCAGGACTGCTGGATGGGATCCCAGATTCTCTATAAATAGACATGAATTGTTCAGGAACCACAGACCTGCTGCTCATCATCATGAAATTATGTGCTGTAACTGCTCCCACCAACACCAGAGTTCCCCCCAACCCTAGAATAATGACTTATGCCGACCTGGGAAAGAAACACAGCCCCTCAAGATAATGTAAGCAGTTGCCAAAGGCTAGAGCATTACAGAGAAAACATACAGAGTTTATTTAGTCTAATCCTCTCATTCTGGAAATTAAAAGGCTGAGGGCCTAAGAGGTGGGATGACTTCCACCATCTGTCAGTAAAGTGGAGTCAGCTGAGCTGTCAAGTGGTCGATTTCACTCTCTGCTCTAGGCAGATCACCTGAAATGTGTAAGCACGAGCCTTCTCTTCTTCGGATGGCCTCCTTCGCCAGGATTGCACAGTCCTGAGACATATTTATTCAAAGTGTCAGACGCCAGAGACTGACCACAAGGGCGGAGGGACCCAAGACCTCTGGGATTGGTGGAGCTCTTTTCCAGAAGGGAGCACCCGTGGACACATCTGATCAGAGAGGTTAAAAGACCACCTTCTACCATGGCAGTGGCATAGCAGTAATAGTTCATCAGCAGTGGAAAATAAAACCACCACCAAATCATGCTGGTAACTGGCTAATTCAGTTAATGTAGAGGGCCAGATCAGAGAACTGAGGAGAGAAATTGCCCCCTGTAGGGCTTGTGTTTTGTTGTTTTTTTTTTAATTTACCAAACATTTATTAAACACCTGCTTTGCATCAAGCACTGGGCTAGATTCAGTGAATATTGTAACCTTTATGGAACGGACTCAAACAACACAAAATAGTGGCAACGATAAACCAAACAAAAATAAATAAATAAAACAGCTGCAAGTTGTAATATGCTCTACAATGGAAGACAAAAAAAAAGGAAGGGAGGAAGGTGAGAAGGAAGGGAGGGAGAAAGATGGAATAATAAGGAGGCCAATTGTGTCTCCCAAGATATTTTTCAGCTAAGTCCTAAAGAATGAAAAAGAATTAGTCATCTAAAGTAGGGAGTTAAGAGCATGGTGGGTAAATAAATACATTTAAAAACATTTAATTTTCTTATCAAACTCAAGTCTATGTGTACCTAATAGTAAATGACTGATACAACTGATTTTCTGAGATAAAATCATTATTGAATTGACATTCTTAAAGTACTCTCTTTTGGACTCGCTTTCTGAATCTTATTTGCAGTTCAGTTGATAGTTAATAGACACATTCAACCCACCAAGTTGAATATATACACACACACACACACACACACACACACACACATATATATTTAATCTTGGACAGTTGTTAATTTCAGACAATCTAAGCATCACGTAGAATTCAAGTGAGAAACACTTGGCAGGATGAAACCATGTTCCCAGAGCTAAAATCCCTATTTTCAGAACACAGTGTAAGAGACTCTACTGAATGAAATCAGAATTTTTTTTTTTAAAGTAAAAATGAGATGAAAAGGATTGAGCAGGAGCCAAGCGATAGTTAAGTTAATCTTCAGGGGAAGGAAAACATGTCAGAAAATGTAAACCAGATCAGTCCACCCCACGTTACAATTCTGCAGAGGGAATTAAATTCCTATGGAAAAACAAGTCTCTGATTATGAAAGGATTTGACTATGTAGAAGAATCTGGAACATCCACCCTATTAAAAATACTTGTAAAACCAGGGGAATCATGTAAGAAATTAGGGAACTGAGAAAGGTGGGAGAACTTGGGCTGGTTGAAACAGTTATTATTTCAGACACTGTATCCTAATAGTAAGACCATAATGAAGAGAAAATTGCTTTATTACAAAAAGAAAAAATTATGATCAGATGGCATCATTTCATTCTAAGTGTCTCTCTTAACCCTTTCTATGTAAGTCTTTTGTCTGAACCAGAAGTAGTTGATTTTTTTAAAAGTAATCACAATGTATTTAACACATGGTACCTTGTTTTATTATCCACATAAAATAAACCAATGATAAAATTAATCCAAGAACAGGGGTGAACTATCTTTGAGGCTTACTGGGAACAGATTAAAACAAACAAAAAATTGTTATGTGTTAGGAGACACTGTGATTAGCAAAAATCCATCCAAAACTGGGTGGGGAAAGCAAGAACGATTGGGAAAAGATGTCCTTAAAATAACCAACTGTTATAAACATACTTCGAAGGAAAGAAAATAAAAAAGTTTTAGCTCATTCCAGAGTTTTCCAGGCAGTGGAATATAATTGTTTTAGCAAATAGATGTTTGGTTTGAGTGTGCTAAAACAGTATGCCTCATCTCTCATTTTTTTTAAATTAATATTTTTGATGCAAAACACAACTGGCAGGTAGTCAAAGCATGTACAGATTTTTTTTTTTTTTTTTTTTTTTTAACCAGCAAAGCCTTCCAGGAAGGTGCTTTTGTTCCAGCTGCAGCTAATGAGAGTTGGTGGATAGTGGTTAGGACGGCTAAGCAGTTTGCAAATGGCCACCCATTACTTCCACTGGGGAAGTGGTGCCTCGGGAAACGTTTGCACAGAATGTTTTGGGCTGTTCCGGCAAAAACCCTCATCCCTTCTCCCTGATGCCAGTTCACCAAATGCCTAATTTCACAAAGCTCAGCAAAGAAGAGTCAGTTACCGTGTCAGTTACTGAATCAGACTGGATTCAATCTGGTGAGCAGCAGGAAAAGCAAGTTTTCTGTCATGCACACAAAGCCAGTGGGATCAGCAAAGAGAAGTTGGGGGTGTCTTCCCTGTGGATATGGGGTTCACTGCTAGTGTAAAAAGACACAGAATACAACTTCATTTTCTTTCCCCATGGAAGGCCATTAATTTCAAGATGCTTTTTTCCTTCTTAAAGTATTCTCTTTTTGACTCACTTTCTGAATCTTATTTTCGGCTCAGTTGAAATGTCACCACCTCAGAGAAGCCTTCCCTGACTACCTATTTTAAAACAGTCCCCCCTCCCACTTCCCACTTCTCTATCCCATCCCATCACCATGATTTATTTTCTTTATAGCACTTATTACTAGCTGATGTTTTCTTGTTTATCAATGGATTTTGTTTATTTATTTACTCTGTCTCTTGTCTACAAAATGTGAGTTCCTTTAGAACAGGTGTCCTTTGGCAAGGTAAAACAGTATATGGCACAGAGTCCAGAATCAAAAATATTAAAAGGTAGATGGATGGATGGATGGATGGATGGATGGATGATGGATGGATGGATGGATGGATGGATGGCTAATGGATGGATGGATGGATGGATGGATGGATGATGGATGGATGGATGGATGGATGGATGGATGATGGATGGATGGATGGATGGATGGCTAATGGATGGATGGATGGATGGATGGATGGATGGATGATGGATGGATGGATGGATGGATGGATGGATGGATGATGGATGGCTGAACATTAAAAAAATTTCCAATTTGGGTAACCTCTACTCTTTGGCATTTTTCTTAGGCAAAGTTCAGATGTTGAATGCCTATATTCAATTTGACTTGCCACTGGATATTTTTCCACATGTCAAATGGCTCAACTGATGTACCAAGACACCCACTGAAATCTAGTTAAAAATTTACCACGTCTTGTTAGAAATTGGATTTCCTATCCAATTTGGGGGGCTTCTACCTCATTTTCCCTCTCTTGTCTCTCTAATAGCAAACTGAAGTGTATTTTGAAACATTTAAGTACACCCCCAAAACAAAACAACCTGGCAAACTCAAAGACAGCAAAGGGGACTCAAACTTTGTTTTACGGTCCTATTTTTATGGATGTGTATGTGATGAATCAGTGCGTTTTTGGAATCAAGAGAGAGGGCCAGATAGTGGTTTGGCAAAATTTGTGGGGTGAGACACTTTTAGGCAATAGGAGATTCAGACAGGTAAATGATTTTTTCTTAAAAATCAGACAGCTTTTTAAAAGCTAGATAGCCCAAAGCAGTCCTTCACAAATTAGTATAAAACATGTAAATAGGTGTGCCCCTTGCTTCCAAGCAAACTGAGGGTAAAGAGTTTCTTATTCAAGCGGAAGAAGGGGAAGATAATATTGTCTAGAGAAGCCTTGGTGGACAGATGGAGTCTTGGTGGGTTTCACTGTGGGATGAAGAGGTTGGTCAAAATGGCACGAGACAGACTGCAAGGAAGAGGCACAGGGGATGTTTGTGGGGAAGGAGGGTGGCGAGAGGACTCTGGCACATTTTAACAACCAGACAGAACAGGTGTAACCAGGAAGACCATGTTTCCCAATTTTTTTTTCTCCTCATTTGAAAAATAGGGTAGCTGTCTCTGGTTGTCTTTGGCCTTGAATGTCTATCCAACTTCCCAAGTCAGTCTCTGTAATAGTCTTCTCTCACTCACAGCCACAATATGGGACCCTGAGTTCCACTGCCATCCCTCATCCTGCTGCCCTTGCATTGCTCCTTCCTGTGATGCCCTTTGTCAAGCAGGGAGTCCTGGACCATCCCTGGTGATCCATTTAAAACACTGACATCAGTAAATTCTTGCTGAGCCTTCCTAGCAGTGCTTCACATTCCTCCTTCTCGACCTCCCACCTCCATAAACCTTCCACATGAGGCAGCAATCATCTGTTTCAACATCATCTTTGCCTTCCAACCCTTTAAGGGCAGAGGCTATGTTTCTTCAGCCCCTTCTCCTTAGCACCTCATCCCTGGCATGGCAAAGCACTAAATCATCCAGTTGTTCAGTCAATAGATATTTTTGGATCACCTACAATGTACCAGAACTATTCTAAGTTCTGGAGATTTCAGCAGGAGACAAAACCCTCATTGGTGGCCCTCACAGAGTATATTGGCTGTTGAAGAAGAGGGACAACAAGCAAGTGGCCGAAAAAGCAATATGTGATTACCAATTGTGAGACATGCTATGAAAAGCATGATCAGAGTTTAGGGATGTGGGGCTCCATAGACAGAATGTTCCGGGAAAGCCTCTTGGTGGAGGGGATGGTTAACTCAGGAACGAATAGCAGGTTGTTTGTTGAGCACCTAGAGCTCACCTTGATCCACTCAACCTTGTGTGCATTGGAATTTGAATTTTAAAGATTTGTTCATGCCCCTAGAGAGCGCTGCCAATCGCCTCAATAGTGGGGTGACCAACTCATCCTAGTTTTTCCAGAACATCAATTTCAGTGTGGATAACGCCAAGTTCCAGGAAACCCCTCAGTTCCAAGCACCCCAAGATGGTAGGTGACATTACTTAAGGGTGACCAGACATCTCTCAGTTGTTGCACATGACATAGGAGTTTTGGGTGTAAATACAACTATTCTAGCTGGCAGAATCTCAGAAGCAATGGAGAGAGAATCTGGTAGAACAGCGAGTTACAAAAACTGGAGTTGCAAACCAAATTAGCATGATCAAAACTTTCACTTTTCAATGGGACAGTCGGTATGGCCAGAGTGACAAACCACAATAGGGTTGTGACCAAGGGAGTGGCTGTGAGAAACCAGGCCTAGAAAGGTGTTCAGCTCTCCGGGACTGTGACCACCATGGTCAGGGCGACAGGATGTAACAGGGCGAGATTGCATCTCCACTGGGTTTCCTTCAAGCCCCCCTTTCTCTTGACGATCACCTGCCCGGTACTCAGAGCAAATAAGGCCAGGTCCACAGTGGAGCCTGAGCCACTGCAGGTGGGAGTGGGGTGGAAGGGTGGGGTCAAGTTCAGAACCTACATTCCCCTAGAAAAAGGGATCTTGCCTGCATAGAGTGGCCAGATTGAGCAAATAAAAATAAAAGACGCCAAGTTAAATTTGAATTTCAGATTAACGACTGATTTTTTTAAACACAAGTATATCTCATATTGCATGGGGCATACTTATACAAAAAAAATTATCTGTGGCTTATCTTAAATTCAGATTAAATAGAGAGGCATACTTATACAAAAAGAAAGTATTTGTTGCCTATCCGAAACTCAAATTAAAATAAATGTCCTATATCTTAGTCTGTCTCCCTATTTCCTATTTCTAGAGGACCATCCTGCCATGTACCTGGCACCTCCCGGAAGGAATTAGGCCCCAGAAACAATAATGATAGCAGTTTGGCAATAACAGCGCTAAGTAAGTGTTATATTTTAGCTCAAGCTCATAGAATAGTTCAAAGCCCACTTTTCCCCTAATACCTGGCCAGAGACCCTTAAAAGAAATAAACTGAGCATTCAGAATAAACCTTAAAAGACAGAATGAACTATAGTGCCCTTGGCTCTATTGGATACAGTGGAAATCTAAACATTAAAGACAAAAGGTATCTCTTTCCAAGAGCCTGGAAAGAAGCATCAAGTTTCCATCGTGACCTGTCTTCCAACCGGGGACATCTC
Source organism: Rhinolophus hipposideros (assembly GCF_964194185.1). NCBI lineage: Eukaryota > Metazoa > Chordata > Mammalia > Chiroptera > Rhinolophidae > Rhinolophus > Rhinolophus hipposideros. The sequence goes on along the minus strand of NC_138067.1, from coordinate 25,733,541 downwards.
AGATTCTGGGAGAAACAGGTGTGCAGTTAGGAAGCTGCCTGCAGGGCCAGTGGAGGCTGGACTTTGTGCAAGGGGCTAAGAGGCAAGGCTTGAGCCCTGTAGGTAACCTGTCACAGGTGACTCCAGGAAGGAAGAGGCTCGGACAGGGTAACTGTCAAGAGCCTTTGGTGATGGCTGTGGGTCAAATCCCAGAAACCAAGAACCGCACACATAGGCAGGGGCAGAAAATGAACGGGAAGAAAATCCAAAGGGGCAAAAGGTGATGTAAGCCAGCGCAGTAGCGAATCAAGGACATTGGTCAAGCAAAGAACAGTTGGTGGAATGTCGTGAGTTACCACATGGGGTGCTAAGACCATGGCACATGGGGGCATCTGATGAGACCCATGGTGCTTCACTGGGGGTGATCATGCCCCCAGAGGACCTTTGGCAATATTTGGAAACATTTTGGATTGTCACAATAGGGTGGGGGTATTGCCACTGACATCTAAAAAGTGGAGGCCAAGAATGCTGCCCAACATCCAGCAAGGCCCACACCAGCTCCGCACAACAAAGAATTATCCAACTCCAAATGCCTACAAAGCTGAGGCTGAGAAATCCCAGGAGAGATGAAACGGTTTCAGAAGAACAACATCCTTCCTCATGAGTGGCCTCTGACTAGGAATTAATCAACGTGGGGTTACCAGGTCCCCACACCCTGAAAGCCCAGGAGATGTGCGAATGAGAACAACCCCCTAAGCTAGAAGGAACACCACGGGAAGTGAGAAGTAAGAGGGGAGGGACCCTATCCAACCAATCATTCCCAATGGTTATTTTGCCAAAGTGTATGCTCATTAACCAATTACAGCAGAGATTTACAGAGTGGAATTGCATTTTCCTTTAAGTGGGACCAACACCATTCCCTTCCTAGCTGCCAACAAACTCTATGGAGCTTTCATGTGACCGGAGACAGAGTCAGCTAATAGAGCCTGGGTGTTAATGGGTTCCTGGGATTTATACTTTAATTGTTTCCATGGCTCCCTGTCTCGCGGAGGTATTTGTCTTGGTACACGGACACCAGCAGCGTGCCATAACATTACACACGGGATTATAAGGGTGTTTTTTTAAATTATTATTTCATCTGTAATTATAGGTAAGATCAGTTTATTATTTAAAAATCCTTGAAAACATTTTAATTGAAATGGTCAGTGGCCTTTAACTGACCCTGTTTTAAAATATACCCTGGCAACCAAAGTGTTTTCAGCTATTGGATTAATAAGGAGAGTCCCTGTTCTAAAACAAATCACAATCATTATTTAAAATTTTGGATTTGAGGGTTTTTGTTTGTTTGTTTGTTTGTTTGTTTGTTTTTCAAGATTTATGTCACGGTTGAAATGAGGTCAAGAGAAAGCTCTAGGGAATTTAATTAGGAATGTCCTTACATGTTCCCTAGTGCTGTAAACTTCACATAGGTTGTCCCTGGAGGGCTTGGAATCATTGGAGATGGCGCGTCTTTTTTTTTTTTTTAAATCCTAATAAGAAGGAGCTACAATCTGCTGCTGTGTCTTCAATGGGGGTCCTGGGGACCTAGACAACAGAGGCAGGAGAAGAGGAGAGGCGCCTAGAGAAGCCTTAGTGGCCAGGAAGGGGACGATGACCTCTCCTCTGGCCTCAGCAAGAAGAGCCATTCCCTTAGTCAAGACCTAGTCCTTTACTTTCTATGCCAGCACTGTGCAAGGGGCTGGGAACCCAGAGGTGGGGCAGCTGCAGTCTATGTTCTCAAAGAGCTCGTGGACACATGCGAGAAACAGAAAGACTCAACCAACAAAACCGAACAGCACAGTTGCTTAACACTGGAGAAGTATATGTGGGAGTCAGTGGAACTAGAAAGCAACAATGCTTGACTTTCCCTGTGGAGTCAACTGGAAGACGTTTGGCAGGTGCTCGAGTTGGAAGCCCACTCTAGAGCCCCACCAGCCAAGGTCCAGCTAGCACGGGCCATGGAAGTGTCAGGGGTTCAGCCCTTGGCTGGGCTTCCAGTGGTGTTCCAGGAGAGTAGTGCTAGTCCTACTGAAAAGAAAACCTTTGGAGAGGGCCAGAAGGATGCCTGGCTTCTGGGGAGGCAGGGCTGGCAGTAAGGGATGGGAGAGAGTGCTTTATGTCCTTCCTTCCACTGCTGAATTTCATTGTCTGTGAATAGTTCAGATGCTAAGAACTAGAGCGATTATGATTGCAGTTATTGTGTGCCTAGGGTGCTCGGTGTTTTTCTCCATTATTTGTGATATTTATAACAACCCGGCATGGTCAGGTATATTTAGAGATGGCTTTCTTCCCAGCACTGCAGTAGAGTTGTCAGCCATCACTAACTAAATAACCCCCCGTTCTTTACCCTAGAGCACATACGTACATGGAATTGCCCAAGTGAGAAGCATCTTGATGTAATTCAGGCCTCATAGTTAGAGCATTTGCCCCAGTGGCTTTCAATCTGAGGCTCATATTTGAAAAAAACAATCTTTGTGTTCTCTATATACTATGTGTAGCTTCTCTCTGAGAGCCAAACATCCTCTCCAGCCTGTGAAATAGACGTAAATTGACTGCCAGTTGCTTTGAGTTTTGCCCCAGGGCATCCCAAAGTAAGTTTTGCATATGTCACATGTATCAGTTAGCTTTTGCTTCATAACAAAACCACCTTCAAGGTGTAGTGGCTTAAAGTAGCGGTCATTATAATCGCTCACATATCTGTCTGTAGGTCAGGTTGGGTCTGGCTCCAGGCTATGGAATGGGCTGCTGTCTACTCTATGTGGCTCTCATTTTCCTTGGACTGGTGGTTCCCTGGGAGTGTTTCCCTCGTGATGAATGGCAGAAGTGTAAAAGGGCATGGCTAGCAATGCAAGAGCATTTCAATCGCCTGCTTGTCTGTCTACTCATGTCCTTTTGCAAAGCAAGTGACATGGCCAAGCTCCTGACGAGACTCAGGTGGCTGAGTCACTCTTACCCACCACAGTCAGAACTGACTTAGGCACTGGGTGGGGTCTACAGTGGGGTAGAGGGGGGCAGATAGTATCAATTAGCCCTTTGCTGGACAATCTAAGGCAGGTGCTGTCACTACCTGCCTTATGCTGGGGCAAAGGTGTTTACTTTACCAATTTGTATTTTCAGGCCTGAGAAACACACTTATGGCTGTTTCTTTGAAAGGGCCATGAAGTGGACTTTTGCAAAATAAGTTGCTTTTATAGATGAATCTGACTCATATTGTATTTGAAAAATAAATGTGCACTAAAAGTAATTAACACATGTTAGTTCATGAATAATACACTATTTTACAACTATTTGCCAAGCATAATGAGACAAGCTACGAAATTGAGAATGAACACTCTATTATGTGATTGCCAACTGTTTTATACAATATTGAACATATTCATTCCTTCTGCCACCATGTGTTATCACGCTATTGCTTTTTAATAAATTAATTTTCCAGCTATCTCGGGGTCTTTGTTTGAAATCTGGCTGAGGGCAAAAATAAAATTAATTGTGTGGTCTGTACTGAACTACTAATGTTTGGTGGCTTGCAAATAAGTGTCACAATTGGCAGTCCCTCCAGAAAACACTGTGTGTGGTACGTAAGTGAAAAGCGAGATGCTGTCTCAGCCAAAGACAGGGTGAGAAGACTCAATATGCCTTAACAATGGAAAGGTTGCTTCCCCAGGAAGGTTTTTGGAGGATGCACAGATCTCTGATCAGGTTTTAAAACTATTTAATGAAAGCAAAAATTAGCATTCCATCCTATGCCATTCATATACTTATTCTTGAATTTGCTTGTCTGTTTTTCAGATGTCAATGTTACCTTCAATGGGGAGTATGATTGGCATCCCCTCACCTGCCAGTGAGGCAGAGATGGGTCCTCTCTTCTCTGATCCCATAGTGCCTCTGCTCACCCCCTCAAAGCACTCATCATTGTGTGCCTTCATTATTCACGCTGGCCCAAGTGCACAGCTTTGGGAGAAGACATCCACACTGGGTGTCCGTCCATACACAGAACTGTAGGGCTACCATATGGAGACCAGTGTAATGCTGCCTCCTTCGACTTATGGGTCTGCTGCCAGTCCTTAGCCTGAGCTCTAGGGTTAACACAATGCATTTTCCTCTCTGCATTTCAGGCTAGTAAACAGAACTGATGTTAGGAGGTGCTTGGCAATTGTTTGTTGAGTGAATAAATGACCTACCCTAGAAAAGGACTTTCTCATTATTTAGGTAAAGATCCTTCTTGAGTGCATGAACAACCTACCTGGGTAGTTGTATTAACAATGGCCTGTCTGTATGGTCACACATTCCCAACTGTTCTTGAACTGGAGTATTATTTCTGGGACTTCTGCCATGTCTAATCCTATCAAATACATGAGTCAGTTTGGAGGGAAACCACAGCTGTGTGATCATCATAGATTGTCATAGAGAACAAATAACTCCAGGCACATATTTGCCTGGATGTTTTGATTTTTTAACTTTCCTTTAACCAAATCTCTCACAATGCTCACGTGTCATGGGTGCCAGGTGGAGAGGGCTTACGCCCTGAACCTCTGGCTAATATTGGGTTAAGTATGTTTCTAAAAGCCTTCTCAGTTAACTTCTCTGTGATCTAGGCTAGGGATTTTGGACTACATCAGGATTCCAACTGTCGTTCTTCATACAATAGGAAAATTGTTGAGTCAGTTAGGGTACATCTAAATTCTGGAATATTATGTCAGTGTTACCAAAAGTGGAGTTAATAGCATGGCAATGTTCTGGCACAAAGTTTGAAAGTATAGAAGTGTTTAAAGTAAGTATGAGGGTAGGAAGTAAACATGCTTATATTCATATCTCCCCAAATTCGTATCTTGCCAACACGTAATCACAGTGTATATTTTTGTCTTTTCTTATGTGTATATTGTCTACATGGCAATCTTAACACCTTTGTAATACTTTCTTTCCTGCTTTTTTCTTTTTGCAGTATGAGTACTCCTTTTATTGATGGGTTGGAGTGAGCCAATAACTAGGTAGGCATGCTGATGCATTATAACTAGACAGGAGATAACACATGCTGTGTTTCCCCGAAAATAAGACCTCACCAGAAAAGAAGCCCAAGCATGATTTTTTTTTTTCTTCAGGATGGCATCCCCTGAACATAAGCCCTCATGTGTCTTTTGGAACAAAAATTAATACAAGACCTGGTCTTATTTTCGGGGAAACATGGTAGGTAAAAAAAATAATAATAATACACATACTTGAAGCAAATGGGCAGTTTCCCCTCTGTGCTTGGTGCTGAGACCACTATCTTCAGCCTCATAACATAGGTCATTTTACTTCCACTTCTGTCAGCTTTCAGGCCCTAGACTACCTTCCTGTAGGATTTCCTTCAGGTGCAGAGACATATCTGATATTAGCTTTAAAAATAAAATGCATCAAGAATCACGACCAGTTTTACCCTAGAAACCAGGTCAGAAAACCAAAGTGGCGGCATTTCCTTCCTCCATCCTCACCCACGCAGTTAAATAGTCAGTTAAATAGTCTGCACCGATGGCCCTGGGCTTTGGAGACCTCAACATCCTGTCCCAGGAGAGCCCACCAGCAAAGAGTGAGCCCAGGGGCGTCTCCAGCTGAGCCGCCTGCTCTCCGGATTGGCATCCAGGTGGGAACAGTGCCTTGAATTTCCTTGCTATTCTGCCTGTAAGCTATTTCTCCCTATTTTTTTCCAGAGGCCAAACTAATGCGATACGTAGAAGAACATAACGTTTCTTATTTTACTTTGCTTTTGGGGTGGTTTTTAAAATAGATATTTGAATCAGACCAGCCTGACAAACTGAACCCAGTTTTAGACAAGTGATGATTGTAAATTGGGGGCAAAGAAATGTTACAGAATGCAGCCCTTCCCTAGAGCATTAGAAAAAGACATTACTGAGGGGGAGCCGAATCCATGAAATGTGTGCACTGGTCTGCACCCCCAAGGAAAAGGGTAACCAAAGATCTCAGAGACCCATCTTGCTGTTTAACTCAGTGCAATTCTGTCCAGGAATGTCGGGGTATGTAATCTCAGAATGTTAAATTCAGAAAGGACCCTCCATGATGGGAAACTGGTGTCCACTGCAAGCCTATGTGCCAACTGTTTCTCTAGGCTCAATCTGATTTCTTCAACATTTACAAGCAGCCACATGAAGTGGGCATTTTCAAGTCAATTTTGCAGACACAAAGAGGCATCCTTTCTTGCTGAAGGTTGTTCACCTGTAGAACCAGGTTTTCACCCGTGCTTATTCCTTAGCACTGCAGTTTCCCCGGATTGTAGCATCTTTGACATCGACGGTCTGTTTGTACAGATGATAAAAGCAAGACTTGCCCTGTTTGCTGGAAGCCATCCAGCAAGGCAAGGACAGGGCCTGGGCTAGGCTTCCTGTACCTGAGGTCTCAGCTAGTCACGAGGTAGACGGCCCACACTCTGAGCCATGGTCCTTCCTCCCCTGTCACGTCTGTTGGTCATACCTCCTGTGCATTCCTTTTGTCTTGCCCTTGGTACCCACAGCAGCCAACCTGAGTCAGGCCACAGGACAAAAGTCATGGCCAAATCACGGTGTTGGGAAGAGCCTTCCTTGTCATGATGTCCTCCTGCACCCACTCCTCAGAACGGGTGCGTTCAATTCAGTTCTAGAAAGTTCACTGTGTAAGAACCAGGGATGTTTCACAAAGCAAGGGCGTGTCCACAGTTTCACTCAGCAAGCATAGAATCAAATGCTCATACTCTCACTGGATGATTAGTGTGTACCTCTTCAGAATGGAAGATTCGGTGTCCTGTTTTTATTATAATTTTCTCCCACAAGCGACTGTCCTGCAAACTAATATAAAAACCCCCTTTTAATTAGATGGTAGGGCTGTGTGCTTAACATTGCATGCAAAAAGCCTATAAAAACGGAGTTAAATTCCTACACAGGCTCCCGCAAACTCAGAGCCTTAGAAATCAGCCCATTCTATGAGAAAGTGAATTTAGGGCCTGTCTCACCACAGTTAGGACCAAACCCTTTGAAATGGAGAGAAGGTGTCCCAACCCAAAGTGTATTCATCAGACTCTCTGCGTAGGACCAAGCGCCAGCCTGCTGGCTACTCCTCTGGATGGCTCAATTGGTTAGCCCAAGGCATAAGCAAGGAGCCAGTTCCCAGCTCTCTCTGCCTTATCCTCACTCCCTTCTGCACAGATAGGTGGATGTACCCAACGGCCCACATGCTGCACACCATAAGTTCCCCACTCACTGCCCAGCGCGGAATGATGGGCCCCTGGCTTTAGGCTGTTCATAATGTTCTGACACCGTTATGACTCCTGCTCTCACCGCCAGGGCAGGCAGCCCCTCACCGTGCAGCATGCATTCCACAGAACAGGAAGGGAGGACCCTGCTGCAGAAATAGGGCTGGGGCAGCTCTTTAACAGACCATCAAGAAGACACCCTGTCTTCTAGATGAGTGTTGGGCACCCACACGGCTGTCCCCTGATAATGGAGTTACTGTCACCATCAAACCCTGTTTACAAGAAGGCAGGGACGTCATTCTGATCTAGAGCGGAGGGATTTCAATGAAAGTTACTAAACGCCTGCTATGGAGCAGGTCCCAAAGGAAGCCTTTATCCTCACAAGTCCCTGTGACTGGGTGCCAAAGCCTTTTTTAGAGGAAAGAAACTCTGAGACGGCAATTAATGCACCCAGGATCGCACAGCTAGATGGGTGAGGAATGGGACGAATGCCTCTGATTGGGCTTTTTCTACTGCATTATATTCTTTGTCCAAGAACATTTTTGTTCTTTTTGATCCCTCTATTGTCCCACCAGTGGTGTTACCCACCATGCCCCATCTCAGATCTACCACCATGTTGCTGGAAGGGAAACCGGGTCCACTTTGCACAACTCCAGGGGCACTGTTTTCATTGGAGTCTATGTAAATGATCCTCCTGCTCCAACTTCCATAAAAGTGCACCCTGGTAGAAGCCCTGAGAGGGACCTCCAAGCACCCACCCACCCCATTCCCTCGTTTGTCTCCCTGAGCAAATTGCCTCATTACTCAGCCTAAGGGGAGACACAGGAGAAACATTTGAATTTTCAACCATAACGAATGTGGCCAGAGGGCCCCTTCCTCCTACCTTCACACCTGTCCTTGTGTTTCTGTAAAAATGTTACTGATCAAAGATGCCAACTATTGAACAGGGCATGAGTCTGTAGAGGACCACTGGCAGGGTCTCCGGCATCATGAAGACCAACCTGTGAAAACTTGGAATTGCAGAAATGCACTCAGGCCAATTTGTGAGGACTTGCTCTCCAAAACCTTGAGAATTATCAGTGCATTTTCCTGTCCTGGAATTAAAAGTCAGAGCAAGATCTGGTGAAGTCATTTCCCCTCAATTTTATTGATGAAGCTCAGGGCGCTGATAGGAGATCACACTGATCTTGTTCTCATTTAGACTGAGAGTTGGTGGAGGAAATGTTTTGGTATTTTTCTTAGTTATTCTTACGATTGTCTAGATGGTGTCCTTTGAATCCTTTCTTTCCAAATAGAATGTCACAAGTCTCAGAGGGAAAAAATCAAGTTCAAAATAATAAGTTACCATTGAGATTCCAAGAACTAGTTTGTCTGCATCAAGGATTTCTCTCCACTCAATGTGTATAGTGACATCGCTGATATTTTTATGTCTAAATGCTTCTTGGAAGGCTTTTTGATGCGTCTACTTATTTAGAGTAACATAGGATATATAACTTTATTTTTCTAGTAAAATGTATATTTTTTAACTTCACCTTAGCAGAGATCAAATGGATAAACAAAATAAGCTTGTCATTTAGTTCAAACTTTAAGCAAGCAATAATAAAACAAAAAGTGAAAAGGGTCTCGGGGTACAGCCACTCCCCAGGTTCTGCAAAAGCTGGATATGAGGCTAATAAGGAGTGCACTGAGGTACAGAGGTGAGGAGTTGAACAACTGAAATCCGTTATTTAACCTTGGCGGAATGTCAGGCTCTAGCAGAGGAAAGGATCCCTGGCCAAAGACAGAGGGCGCTGATGTTTATACACACATAGCAGCAAAAGGTATACTTCGGACAACCCGCCCGTTATTTAAAAAGCTTAAGTGACCAAAAGTAATCTACCTGCTTTTGTTTTTCAAATGTATTCTCTTTGTATGGTGCAGACTGAAAATTTCCCACCCTGTTCCTGTGAAGCTTGAAAGCCATTCCATTCCAAGAGAAGCTTCTAGAAGATCAATTACTGATCAATCAATTACTGAACTCAGATCATCCCACAGCTGTGCTATCGTGCTCACAGAGACAGTTGACTATGTTTTACAATCATGTTGTGTCTTTGTTTTTCTAACTTTTATTTATTTAAAATGCAACAGGGCATACTTTCATTGTAAAAAATGTGGAACATATAGGTAAGCATGAAGAAAAAAGTCACCCACATTTCTTCCTCCCAGAGATAACCATTATTGTTACCTTTCAGTCCTCCTTCTCTTAATACATAATTTATATGTACAGAAACACAAATACATATTTAACAAAAATGGGATCATACTCTACAAATTCTTTTATAACCTATGTTAAAAACATCATTTCAATCAATTAAGTTACTCACACAACATCAGTTCTTGGTAGTCTGAGAGCCCTGCTCTCAACAGGTGGACACTGAAATTGATCTCAGTCTTTCATTATTATTATTATTAATTATTGCTGTAATAAAAAGATTTCTCTATATGTGTCTTGGAGTGCACTATTGTTTCTGTTAATAAACAGGCATCTTAAAAAAACAGTGGCCTCTGTACAAGGGATTTTGGGATTAAACATAGTTAAAGTTTATTTGTTTTTAGTAATAGGACTCCTCAGATTCATTAGTATGTTAATGCAGCTTTTGAATTCCAAAACACCTGACACCTACTCTCTCTCTCTCTCTCTTTCTCCCCCTATCCTCTGTCCAGGCTGGGATTAAATTAACATTTAGAACGTAAATTTCTGAGTTAAAGGGTCTGGTTTGTATTATTAATAATACTTCTTATTGCGATTTTATTTTAAACAGCACATATTATTGCTAATAATATCTATTTTTGCACTGAGATTAAATATATAGATACAGATTTGTCTATATATCTATATATCTAAATTTATATACATACACATATATATATATATACATATATATACATTTGTATCTCTTTATATATAGTTATATATCTGTCTTTTTTTTTTTTCCTAAATCTGTTACTTCTGTGTTTTGAGAGTGTTGAAGCTATGAAGGCTTTGGGAATATTTAAGGAAATTTATGTAGGCTTCTAGAAGATTTTGGAATCTTGTTCAGGAAACAGGGTAACCTGAAATTTTTCCTAAATCGTGTAGGAAAATCTGCTTGGCCTCTTTCCTTGAAGTGGGTTTGAAGGTAGCCACTAATAAGAGTGAAGACAAGTGATTCATGATAAAGTCCTTGAAATCTAGGCCATACCAGGTAAAATTCCCTAGGACCACGGCTAAGGGTGAGCCCTGTCTCAGGAAACCAGGCCAACGATTCTGAACATTCACCATATGGCCAAGAAAGGCTTCAAACTTTCTCAGTACGTTCTTAAGCAGCAGTACAATTAACACTATCAAACGTCTGGTAAACCCCGCTGGCCCAAAGTATAGCTTGATTCTTTAACATTCAGCCTTTTTAATTTCCCTGACACAAAGCTCCTGCCCTCTCTGTCTTGGTTCCAGAGGGAAAGAGCATTCCATACGTGGGGACTGTATCGGGCCACCAGGAGTGAGATTAACACTGCCACGCATTTGACGGGCAGAGTATCCGGGGAAATGAACTGACCCACAGCAAACCCACCTGGGTGAAAACACACCTACTTTTCTCAAAGAAAACTCTTGGCAGAGATCAAAACCAGCCACGTGGGCAGCCCAGAAAAGGTTTCTTGCCTGTAGGTACCGAGAGCCTTAAAAATTTCCATCTTGTTTGACCCTGTATTCTCACTGGGATCCGTGTTAAGAGAATAATCATACTATCCCACCAAAATCTTATGTGAATATATTTACTGAAACATTATTTAAATTAGTGAAATATAGTGCTGGGGAGATCCTAATGCTTCAAAACAATAAAAGGATTAAGTAACGACAGTATAGCTGTTCACTCACTGAATGCAGGCTCATAACAGCCTGAAAAGACTTATCAAGAATTTAATTAGTTTGAAATACATTAACGTGTGCGTGGGGTAGAATCACAACTATATAAAACTAAAACTTACAAAATACAAGTAAATTTTGAAATGCATTTTGAAAAAGAGTAAAAGAAACTATGTCAATATTTACCATGGTTGTCTTGGAGTGGTAGGTCCGTGGGCACATTTTTTTTCTGATCCCCCCCCCCAAATTTAAATACTAAGCATTCATTTTAACTTTTCAGTAAAAACAGCAATACACTTTGTTTTATTTAGCAGTTATTTCTAAGATCAATTGTATTTAAATACAATAATAGGACTTTTTTTTTTCTTTCCCTGAACCAATCTCATAAGTCCTATTGCAAAGAGATTCAGAGAAAAAAATAAAACCATATTCAGGTAGATGACTAATGGACTCCACATTTGTTCAGCTTAGGAGAGTCTAAGCACGTCTGTATATGGGAAATAAACCAAGGGAGGGATGAAAGTGGAAGGGTAAGAGAAACCACAAATGTACAGTGGTTTGCACAAATATGGGCTCAGAGAGGTGAAATTAGTGGGACAAGGTCACAACGGAAGTGGTGGCCCCAGGATTCAAATGTTTTCCTCCTTGGTACCTAGGGGACAGTAACATTTAACTCAAAAGTTGTGACATCTAAATGAACAACACCATTTCAGTTCGGCGTTTTGCACGAAGTGTTGGTAAGCACTCAGGAAATGACACTGGATGAAAGTGGATTGCCTCGTCAGAAATTGTCATGAGTTGAAAGCAGAGGACAAGCTCCTAGTTGAACAGCAAATAAAATCAGGAAAGCCCGAGGAAGACAGGGAGCCTCTTTCATCTGAATGAGGGATGGAGAGCCTCTATTTGCATATCCCTATTTCGAAAATTAAAAGAAGCTTTTATTCTCTCACACCTAAGAGGCAGGAGGGCATGGCCTTGTAAACAGATCAGTTTGGAAGCAAGACAATCTCTCTGAGTGGTGTGGCATATTTCATAAAAGGAGACAGTACTGCAGCTAGTGGGCTAAATACATGAACAGAAGCAGCTCCGGTGTTGGTTTTGGTCTTTGCAAGTCATTTAGACCAGGTCCGTATTTGTCCTACAATTGGTGATTGACAAGGAACAAAAAGAAGGGTGTTCTCTGACTGAATAGATAAAGAGATAATAGCTAAAGAGATAGGTAATAGGTAAAGAGATAGTAGCTTGGCTGAACCAATGTTTTTTTTTACCCAAACCAAATGTAGACTCACCCAGAAGTGCCCCTGGAATTAACATTGTGAACTTGGTCCAGTGGGGGCCATGAAAGTCAAAATGCTTATGATTTAAATAAGGAGACTGGCTGCTTGGGGTTATTTTATATAAATAGTTATAGATTGTGACAACAAGAAGTTAAAATACATTTAAAAAATTAAGTGGCAATATTCAGCACTGATAAGGTTGTAAAAAAACAGAAACACACACGTTCTGCTGGTTGTAACCCTTTCATATAGCACATGTCAATATACAGCAGGGGCTAAATAAGAGCTCTTGGACCTAGTAGTTTCAGCGGTGACAAGGTATGTGGAAGAGGTAAATGAATAGCAGGGAAAAGTCGCATGCATAAAGATACTAACTGAGCCATTAGTTCTAACCACACAAGAAACTAGAAATAACCTAAAGTTTCCATAGTACGATTTTCCAAATAAGAACCCACCAGCAAGATCTATTAGGTATCCATTAAAATAACTGTGAAAACTGAGACATAAGATAATTTGGGAAGGAGGGATAAGAAAGGGGTATGAAACCAAATAATATGAAGACTTGAAAGGTAATTACAAAAAAAATCAGTGTTAGAATGGTCATATTTGAGTCTTCCTTTTTCTTTTTAAAAATTGCCCTTTTTTGGTAAATGCATCTTCATCGACAGACAGTTTTTTTCAGTGATCTTGTGGATATTTTGTGATATTATTTAGTATTCCAAATTTCAGATTGGTTTGGTGGAATGGTGACAGACTCAAAGAGTTAACACAGGAAATAACTTGCTATTTTAGTTTCTTTTTAAAATGTAAACTACTGAAAATGGTACCTGCTGCTGACCAGAAAGGGCAGCCATTTTGCAAGCCAAAGCTTTCTGGCCTAGTGCTGACCTTAATGAAAGTAATCAGGCCTCCTTCATTGAAGTTCAAAACAAAACCACCCATAACCCCATTTTAAAGAGCAAAACCACAAGCCACAGCTTCAGTCATTGCCGGGGATGCTTCAATTTCTTATTTCCTATTGATAAGTTGCAGAAAGGCCTCCCGTAATCAGCCGTGAAAGTGGAAACTGGCTGCCTTTTGGGTTTAAAGACACTTAGGGAGAGAGAGAGAGAGAACAACTCGAAAGAAAACGACCATAGAGAAACGGGCTCACTTTTCCCATTCTGGGTGATTCTATGGCATTGGGGCAATGGTGGGGAACTCTAGACACTGAGGCCATTAGAAGTTAAACCCAGGACAACATGGCCCTACGCAGACCTAATTACAACCAGAACAGGAAAAGGGGTCTACAGAGCTGAAACCAATATTGCTGGATAAATGGCATTTACAGAAACAATTTATACAATTTATATGAGGCATTGGGCACCAGGACGAGTGCCAGATCCCATGCTTGGGTAGGAAGCCAAATAGTCTTCCTTTGTGAATAATTCACCCACTGTATAATGTGTGTCTACTGCCGGCTTATAGGCGACCCATTAAACAGTGGGATGTATTGGAAGGTACACGGTATAGAAGCATTGGACCTGAATTTGAATACTGACTCTGCTACTCCTCAGCTATGGGACTGTGGGTAGGACACTTTGTAAACCTCATTTTCATCATCTGAGCGTAAAATAAGACGAGTTTGATTTGCCTAGACCAGCCACTGGCACATAGTAGGTGCTCAATAAATAGTATCTGCAATTAGTAGTAGTGATAATGGTAGAGTAGGAGCATTCTTATATACAGTATATATTACATATACATCACATATATCTATATAGCTATCTATATCTACACACAGGCATCTATCATGACAGATGGTGAACAAGTCTTGGGATTTGAATACGCTGAAAAAGGAGTGAGGCTTTATGCCACTCACTTGCTCACCTGTCCAGGAATTGCCCCCATGAAATTAGCCAAGGAGGTACGAGGCAGGAGAAATGGCTCACAGAGACTGGCATGTCTGATTGGGTGGATTCTGGCTATGGTGGGAAAGAGGAGGTCTGGATATATAGTTCTGGGGCCTCAGTTTATCTTCAAATACCCTGGAGGACTTTTGATAAAGTTGGTTAGGATCTTGTGCACTGTGAAGACTCCAACAGACGTGAGATGTAAGTTCCTTTGTAGCAGGAACTGTGGGAGAGGTTACCCTAAACTCTGAATTTCCACCATGTAGCATTCAGCACGTTTGTTGAATGACTGATTGTTTGAAGACTTAGTTTATCTGATTTAGGGAACTTCTTGATTTAGGGCAATACTCACCTCCCCTTGTCAAGTTCCTCCCAAACCTTATCTTACCTGCCTGGTGCAGGATCCATACAGGAATCAGTCAGGACATCCCTTAACAGAGCCAGGAGGCAGGCAGCCAGCAGACCCTCCCTCGGGGTCTCTGATATTTCGGACGTCACCTTGGCTGATGGTCCTCCAACATCTCCTTGGCCTGCCTTAGCTTTCACCTTCACCGAATGCCTAAAGCTTAGCTAGAGTCAGACTCTGCTCAGCCTGAGACCTTCAGGTGGTGCATCTTATGGGAAAGGGTATGTCCAACTCGTTGAAGGAGCTGTGGCCTTGGTGAAGGGAAGCTGCATGACTTTGGAATCAAACCAACCCAAGTGAGAATTGCAACTCTGCCAATTATGAGCTGTGTGGACAACGGCAAATTATAAAACCTCTTGGCCTCAGTTTCTTCATCTACAAGACAGGAAGCGAAGGACCACCTGGCAGGGTTGAGGTCACATTAGACCTTAGCACGGTGTGTGGCTTGAGCTCATCCTCAACGAATGATGGGGACTGTTTTCATGAACCTGGTCACCAAAGATCATTCTTCCCTTCAACGGTTATTTATTAAGTACCTACTATGTGACAGGAGCAGTTCGAGGTCCTGTGGCCACAGGCGTGAACAAAACAGACAAATCTAGTGGAGTTTATATTACAGGTGGTGGGGAGAGGAAATAATAAACAGATACATAATGTGTCCAATAGTATTAAGTGTTGTGGAGAAAACATAAAGTGTTAGGAGTGAGTGGGCAAGTGGCGTTCCACCATGAATGCAGTCACCTCATCAGAAAGGGGGTAACATTAGAGCAGAGACCAGAATGCAATGTGAGGGGAAGCCATGCATGTCTCTGGATGGAAAGCATTTCAACAGAAGGGACAGCAATATAAAGACCTTGAGCAGGGAGGGTGTTTGGCATAGTTCAAGAACACAAGAAGGTAGGAGTGGCTGCATATAGTAGGTGAAGACTAAGTGCTAGAACAGGACATCAGAGAGCAAGCTGGGGGTAGATTATGAAAGAAATCCTAGGCTATGGTAAAAAATGTGAACTTGACTCAGTGAGATGAGACGTTGTATCAGTTAGCATTTGCTGCATAACAAGTAATCCTAAAACTGTGTGGATTCATATAACACACTTTTAATTTTTGCAGTCTGTGGGTTGACTGAGGAGTTTTTATTCATTTATTTTTTTCTTATAAATGTTGGTTCAGCTGGGGCTGGATAGTAGGGATGGCATGTCTAACAGTTAGCTTGATGCCAGTTCGGATAGTGACCAGGTATCTCTTATCATCTGGCAGGCTAGCCCAGGCCCATTCCTATGAGAGTGGTTGCCAGGTTCCAAAAAGCAGCAAAAAAAGGGCAATCCCCAATGCACAAGCACTTTTCCAACTGGCCAAGGCAAGTCACGTGGCCAAGGCTAGAGTTCACGTGGGAGAGGATCACTCACAGTGTGGAAACTGGGAGGAGAATTATGATGGTCACTTTTGCAAAGAGTCTACCTTAGAAGCATTGGAGAGTCTGGACCAGGAAACTGACATGAGCGGATTCATAGTTTTATAGGATCTATGATAATCAGGATTTTGCATGGGAGAATATAGCCAGATAGGAGGGTGAGGCCAGGCTGTGGGCCACTGGAAAGCAATGGTGTTTGACTGGACTGTGCCAAAGAGCCAGAGGCCAGACATTCATGATGTTGTGTGGCCTGAAGCTGCCATCATCAGGAGGAGAAACAGTGATACCCTACCCTCACCTTCCTGGTATTTCAGCAAAAGCATTCTCTCCATCTAGCCAAGGTGGACTTTCTCACATCCTTGCTGGAATGGCCTGGACACCTTGGTGGAAGTGAAAAAGGGATGAGTGGGAAAGAGCTTCCAATCCACTGCCATGCAAATACATAGAGATATTCTCTAATCAGCAAGAAATTTACAATTACAGGGGGAACAAACCATTGTGGACTGACATAACCCACTCTAAGTAATAACAAAACCTCTTTAGGTGAAATTGAACAATAGTCATTTTTCTCTTCTTGCTTTCTTCCACAGAAAATATGAAGCTGGCATGCTAATCGCGTGAAGACAACTTGGCCCACAGACAGCCACAAAGCACAAAAACAAAACACACTCAGAGAAGAAACAAGAATGGTGTTTTCCTGGCGTCTACAAGAAG
The DNA here is from genome assembly GCF_964194185.1 of Rhinolophus hipposideros. Classification (NCBI taxonomy): domain Eukaryota; kingdom Metazoa; phylum Chordata; class Mammalia; order Chiroptera; family Rhinolophidae; genus Rhinolophus; species Rhinolophus hipposideros. The sequence continues at coordinate 25,716,721 of NC_138067.1, read as the reverse complement.
CGCTTTATTTTTCTTCTAGATTTCTTTTCTAAAAAAAAAAAAAAAAAAACTCCCCGGGGGGGAAAAAAAAAACCTCCAAAACTGAAACAAACATTTAAAGACACGATACCAACTTCAGATGATAATATTTCAAGCATGTTCTTTTATTAAGCATAGGAAGAGAGGAATAACAGGAATTTTAAGCAGAATGCTAAAGCGGGAGCACCAAGAAGCTGTGAACCTCCACCATCGAGCTGCTTCTTGAAACTGTGAAGGAAGAATGGAGGGAACGACTTCTTATCCCCCAAATTATCCTGTAAATTCTTAAGGACACAGTGTTTCCTTCTTTTCCTGCCTGTTGAGGTTTTGAGGGAATGCTTGGCAAAATTTGTTATAATGTCGAAAGAATGGTTTGTATAGTTTGGCAAGGGAGTCAAAGGACCAGTACGTTTGTGACCCACTAGCTCTGTCTATCCCACCATTTCTCAGTGTCATCTCCATCTAAACTGGCTGGAACAAGGCTCAGAGCTCTCTCCCCAGTAGTTGCCAAACCCGCTTAGATTTGGTCAGGATGAATGAAACAATTATCTCCTGGATCTATGTGGCATAGAAGGATAAACACTCGCTTTTTCTTCGCTAAGTAGGAGAAAGCCAGTTCCTGGCTACAGTGTGGCCATGGCGGGCTGTGGAGGAGGTGGTGGCTTGTGGGGGTAGGGTGGACAGAGGGGGCACCAGGCTATTCTAAATAGTGAGAGAGAATTGTTTGTGCTTGTGCAATGAGAAAGGAACCTGCATACCAATGCATTGTTCACTTTGAAACAGGCCACCACCAGGAAAGCAAAGGGACCCAAGCCTAAGCCAGCCCCAGGAGACAGAGACTGTCCCTTTACCCCTGGAATTAATTCCCTGCTTCCCATTGGTACTTCAGAGGTGCCCTTCTGTTGTGAGCACTCTGATTTCCTTTGCTCTGGCGGATCTGTGTTGGAGGGACATGGAAAGGCCCCTGGATAGTAAGTTGGAAGGGGTCCAGCATTGGCAGTGACGTATGTGTGCACACACAGGGTGGGGGTGTGTGCCGAGGCTTGCCGGAGTTCCCACTTAGCTGGACTGGCTGCCAAGTGCTTCCAGGATCAGCCTCTCGCTGAGCGTCCACAGGGCCCGGGCCGTCTCTTCACTCTGAGCTTCTGGGGAGGGCAGGCAGCGACAGCAATTGTTGAAATACATCCCTCCCAGGCCCTCAAGTTCAGGGGCAGCGGCACAGTAGACCGTGGTGGCAGCTCCTTGTTGCTGAAAATCAAAGAAAAAAGACCAAAAAAAAATTTGTTTGTTTGTTTTCAAGAAAAGAAGTGATCAGATGACTCTCTTCTGACTGGGAATTAGCAAGCCTCTTCCTACTGGGTTCAGTTGCAACTGGATCACAGCATGGTAAAGGGGACTGAACTCGGAGTACAGCACTGTAAAAGGTAGGATGTGACCACTCTGGAAAAACGAGTTCATAAACCCCACTTGTAGGGCTGGTGTGACTTTTTACGCCTCGTATAGGAAAAGGCTTCGAAAAGAAATACACAAATCAATAAATCATGTCAGATGTCTCTTCCCAGCAAAGAGAAGAAGATGGTATCCTTTTGAACATGCAAGAACAAATTCATCCAACCCCTTGATTTCTCAGTGCATAATGTATTTTGACACCAAGATGTTTCTAGAACCTTCTGTCTGAATTAAACCAACCACTCTAATAATGGCCCATCAGGTAGAACAACTCAAGGACTGGTACCAGAACTTTCCTCTTTTCTTTGCCCATGGTGCTGCTAAGGGGAAGGGTTTGCAATGCTGTGTTAAAATGTTTAAAACACATATACACATATTCCCTGCCATATATACATGCCTCATACAGACACATGACAGGCTTATTAACTCATCCAGATCTTGTGAAAACCTGCTTTTAAATGTCATATTCATCCTGTACTTGCAATAGGACAGTGGCTTCGAGGGTACATTTCTTCCTAGCCGACTTCAAAATGCAAGTTGCCAGGAATGCAATTGATCACTTTCGATTCACCTTTTGAGTAACAGTTGTCGCTGTAGCTAAGGATGTGTGTGCCGATGGGGCACCATATCATCTGGGCTGACAGAATACTGTCAAGGATGCTGTAAGGAGGGCAAGAAATCACTTGGCTTTGCAAGCCGTAATTAAAAATAATAGGCTGGTGTTCATAGGGACACATGGTAGGCATGGCGCTAATTTGGAACCAATACAGTTTATCTGGCATCTTATGATTATTTATGTGCAGCACAGCACTTATTGTACCACCTAATTATAGGTTGATGGGGGAGGGGGAGACTGCAGAAGAGGATGGAGAAAGGTAACTAAGGATAAGGTCACCATAGGAAAACATTAAGGACGTTTGATGGAGGGGGAAATTCGTTTCCATCACCATCCAAAGTTTACCTTTGTTGCGGTGGTGGTGGTTTGTTTGCCCCTACAGGGTTTAAATTGTGCCCGAGCAGAGTGCTTAATGGAAAATCATACCCCCAAATAGTTTGGTTTGCACTCACTATGATTACACTCTAGAACCATTGGGAGCCGAGGTCATTCTGAAGATCGGGTCTCAGGTGTTATAATTTTAGGAAAGTGCTATGAAGCAGACTTGGGTTTTCTTTGTTTGTTTGTGTATTGGGGGAGACTTCAGAGTCAGAGTCTGTTGTCATATGTGAATTAATGTGAAAACCAAATGGTCAATTACAGTAAGGGACATGATGGTGAGGCAGGGTGGTGGGGAGGGGCATAGAGGCTTGAGTTCTGATAATGACTGGCTGTTTGGCTCTCCTGGACAAGTCCCATTACTCCAGAGTGCGGACACCTGACATGACTTGAACTTAATTAAAAAACAATCGGTCTGTTACCTCCCCAACCCCCTCACCATGTCCACTCCCCGTAGAGCCTGTTATTTTCTTGGATTCATCTGTTTGTGTTTTTTTTTTTTTCAAATTGATTTGTGTGGCTCAAGTCTAATGGAAATAAGTGCACATCATCCAAATTTTCTTTCACTGAATTATTATTCCTAATAACCCTTAGCTTAGCACCTGGCACAATTATCTAAAGAATTCAAGAGGTTTATCTGACTCCTTGCATCTCATGTGGGGGAAAAAAGGAAGCCAAATGCTTGTAAAGACAAACTGAAGAATGGAGATGCTCATCCCTCTCCCTCAAGCCAGATATCATCTTGGCCTCGATTCTTAGCAGTTCAGGTGGAGATGGCGTTTTTGCATAAGTTTCTGGATATCTGTCTTAGATTTCCATTTTACTTTGCAGCTGCCAAAACCACCAGAGTAGTCAGGTGATTGCCATGAACTTCCAAGGGGTAAGAGAATCCAGTCAGCCCATCCCAAAACCCAGGCTCCCCAATCCCACTCGAGAGTCGTGATAGCATCAGCATTTCTACGTCACGCAAACTGTCCTTTCACAATTCTACCACTCCTGAGAAAAGACTGAAGTAGGCCACTTGGGAAAAAAAGCCAAAAGCGGAATTCTTTCAGACCCAATGTAATATTTTGCCACTGGGACCTTCTAAAACGATATCATGTTGCACTTTTGCATTGTTGGGATGGTATTTCTGCAAATAAATTCTGCAATTACATTATTTCAGAATCGAGTTGATAAGAGAGCTGGGGGCATGCATGCTCCCTCCGTGGAAGCTGAAAACAATTGCAATTGACCTCATTTCAGGTAAATTTTCAGTTGGGTACCATGCTGAAAACCATAAATTTTAGAAAAGCCCAGTCTTTCATCAGGAGTCGGCTTTTATTTTTTTGCCATTAGGCTCGGGGTGATTCACAATCTTAATGCCATCACAAGTGGCTCTGGCTTTGTGGAAGAACACAGTACAGAAGGAGCAGCTGAAAGCAAAGCCTATCTCCTCCATTTGGAAGATCAACTGTGTACATTTGGCCAAGTCTCCCTCTCTGATTCATGATAAGTTCAACTGGTACTCGATTGACTTTCCTTTCTTGCTGGACAGTGAAGAAGTAATGATATATTTTAGTCCCCAGCTCACTTTCAGCTTCTTGGGGAATTCTCTTTTCAGCTGTATCAATGGCAGCCTCTGAGTGACATCTTTCTATGAGTGGCTGTGACGACAGTTTAAGAACAAGTTCTAGCTTTTGGCTCATCAGCTTTTTAGCCTGCCCGTCATCAGAATGACACTGAGCCACATTAGGGAAATCTCAGTAAATACCTAAGCCGGTACTGTGGATACAAGATAAAAGATTTTAAAACTGATTTTAAAAAAAATTAAAAGAGCGCTTTAATCAGTGTCAAATGACTTTCATGCCACTTTTTGGACCATCAATACATTATTCCGAAAAGATGAAAGAGCCACATGAAGGAAACAATGTTATCAACTCTTATAAAATATCTGAAGCAATGTCTACGAGTTGTCACTATTGTTCACTGATCCATTGTGATAAAATAACAGCAATACCTTGACACATAAACACTGGCTGGAGCTGTGGGTCCCCCTAAATGAGTTTTAAGAACAATTTATCAGCAGCCTGTAGGACTTCCGCAGTTGCTGCTCTTGGGAGCCTGGGCGCGGCATCTCCATTCTGTAGCGTTGGCGATGAGTTAGGGTGTGGATGACACAGGACTGAGAATTTCTGGGAAGCCCAGTAGCATCTTTAATCATGCCTGAATGCCATTTCTGATCGAGTCAAACATTTTCGAGCTGCCAGAGGAGAAGTGTGTCATCAATCTTTATAGCATATGTAAAATTACCCAGGATTCTTGTGTATAGGATTAAGTTAAAAGTATTTTGGTAATAGGGGTTCATCATTCTCTTTCAGAAATCATTTGTCAGACTTGCAGCACAATCGTCAACTGCAGGAAGGTGGGATTTAGAAAGCAGTTGCTGTTTATTTATAGTTGAGGCCCTGAGATCTAAACTGTCCATCCTTCCCTAACCTTTGTTAGACTGAAAATATTAAGTAGCCGCTTTTCATCAACATTTATTTGATAACTGCTAGCCATCAATTTGTAGCTGTCAGCATGGAATAAAAATGAATATTGACTTTTAAAGGAAAAGGTATAGAGTTTCTAATAAACAATATATGGTAAAGTAAAAAAAAAAACACACACCCATGTATTGATATCTGTAATGCATTGATTAGTACTCTAATATAACTTACGTTTTAATAAGGACACATATTACACGATTAATGTTTGGTTCCCAAGTTTCTCTATTTTAAAGTGCATGCTTATTTAAAAGAAAGAATAGATTATGTCTTAAAGTAGATTTAACTATGAGATGTATAAAAACATAGACACTGTCACCAAATATCTATATAGTTAACGATTCTGTGAATGGTAGATGTTCTAAAATTGCTTTATTACAGATGTACTGATACCAGGAAGTTACACAGATAACAATGAATGAGTCAATTTACTCAAAAGGTAAAGTTGTGTAAGGGACCATGTCAGGAAACTTAGACTCGGCTTGGGACCCCAAGGGCAGGGCAGGGAACCCTTTGGGAAGAGGGGAGTGATTGTTGGACTGAATTCCTGGGACAAAGATGTGATCTGAAAGTGAGCAGGTGGAGCAGGAAGAGAAGACAGGTGCCTCTTCAAACTCTAAGAGCTTTCCCTGTTACTCAGCTGGGGTCTGCCAAGCAAAGCGAACACTTCACAAAGGCAAAACCAGGGGCTCTGTGAATATGGCAGAATAACTTATCACGGAGCCTTTGCAGAGATAGAAAGCAAGCACACGTATCGCAGGTGGAATAAAGGTCTGCCTCCACACCCTGTCTGTCTGTCCCTGATTCCAGTAACAGTCCTGAAAGAGAGTTTATAACCATCCTACTGGGAAAGTGCAGTGCTGTGTTTTGGAGTTCATCTCTGGATACCTTGGTGCTTGGTACACAACCGTTCCTCCAAAGCAATTATGGTTCTCAATCTCTGATTTGAAAGACAAACAAAACCAAGCTGCTCCAAAAGGTTATGAGTTCCCTACTTAACGGTCAGAGAACAATCTTCTGAGCTGACAAATGTGCCAGGAATTCTATTAGTTCATAGATTAATGCAGCTCGCACAGGAATGAGACTCCTGAGCTGTCCCCGTTCATGTGACCACAACCAACAAATCACCTTCCTCCTCCACTGCGATGCTTGTATAACTGAACTGATGGTCATGGAATAAATGCTAATCAACCGACACACCGACTTGCACCAAAATGAGGTGAGAGAATAGAAGAAGACAGAGAACTCAACTCCAGGGACTCTGTCCTCTGCCTCTCTAGTGAGTTGTTGCAAATGGGGACTTTTCGAGTGGTAACAATGTCTGGCCTTTCTAAGAGCTTACAATTCTTCAGGCCCCATGCAGAGAACTTGATAAGCAGGACATTGTCACCCCCACACAGCTTTAGCAACAAGGGGCCATTAATATCCCCATTTGAGAGAAGCCCCACTTAGTATCAGAGATCAAAAGCAACTTGTCCAAAGCTGCAAAATGATCACGCAGGTTGACCCACGCCAGAATTCATATCAGTTGCCAAGTATAACCTCCTGCCCAAATATGTGACACAAATATTTGCATATTGCCCATTCCCCGTTATGCATCTCCCATTGGGCTGAAATTTCCTTAGGAGGGCTTCTTTGCTTTCTTAGCCAAGTCATGTCTGGCCACAGTGTGACACCCTGACATGGCCTAAAAGTAAATGTGTTCACCTGAGAAATGTTAAAAGGAGATTTTTTTTTTCTTCCCATTGTTGATTGAGTCAGTGAACTAAATGGAAATTATATCCATTTGGATTAACAAAAATGAGGATTCAGCGAAACCTCAGAAGATCCAATAGCAAATGACCCTTTGCAAAAAGGTCGCCTGATTCAAATGCCACCTCCTGGTGCCAGATTTGCCCAGCTAAGGAAACTACGCTTGGATGAGAGACTTTTTTTCACAGCATAAACTGAACCACATCAAAAACCAGTTGAAACCTAAGCAGTCTCCACCTTATAAATTTGTGTACATGTAAGATGAGTGTGGTCTTTTGGTGGATAGTATCTGACACATTCGGTCTGTTTGCAGGGGATACTCCCCTCGTCATCCTCCCCTCGTCAACCTCCCCCAGTTAATTCCTAACAGATGAGTTCCTACAAATTCCCAACAACTGATTCCTACAAAGGCTTCAAACCCTGCAGGCTTAGATACATACAACGACTTCCTGTAGGCACGGGAATGGAACTTTCCTTGTAGCCTGCAGGAGTTTTGCACACAGGCTGTTCTTAGCGTTTACTACACAAGGGAAGTAGACTCAATTTCTCAAACAGAGAAAGTGCAGAAGAGCAGGAAAGTGGAGATTTGCTTTTCACTGTGGAGGCCTTCAAAGTCTGAAAGCATGTGGGGAGATTTGGATCGCATTTAGATGGTTAGCCTCACAGAAGAGAACGTGCCGGCTCGAACACAATGGACTATGACAATATGGATACTTCCTTCTTGTCACAAGGCAACGGTTTCTTTGCTAAAAACAGGTTCACAAGTGAGAAAAACCTCAGAAGTTCCTTTTCAGTTGATTGTCATACCCCAGGTGACACTGGGGTCCAGTCTAGGAGAAGGGCTTGATCACAGTTCTCTCTGTGAGCAATGGGATATGCCGATTCATTGTCACCCATGCCGTTGGTCCCAATATGGGCCACAGCCCCAAATTGCAAAGGATATCTTGAGTGGAAAGCTTGAAGGGGAACAAAGGTGACACAGCTTTCAAAGAACAGCTGCATGTTCACGGGCCTCCATCTGGAAGAACTCTCAAGGTGACACAGAGCCTTTTCTGTTTGCCGTTGAGGCAGCCCAAAAGGTATGCCTCCCCAAGTCAGGCTAGAAAGACCACATCCGACAAAAGACATTCCTTTCTAGCAAGATCACTGTGGGGTTTTAAGAGATTGACTTGAAGACTAGGACAGAATGAGCTGGAAAGTCAGGAGTGTCGCTGTTTGTCTTCTGAGAAATATCTAGAGGAACAAGCTCAGAGCCCAGGATGGAAAGAATATGCTTGCCTTCGTTAGTCTAAAGTTTGGGGGAGGGATAGGCAGCCAGTTCCCACTCACGCAGAGGTCCAAAGCCATGTTTGTTTTGGTAAGGCCAGGCAGAGGAGGATTTTCACTTCGGCCATCGGCAGGATTCAAGAGCAGAGTGACCGGGGTAAGCTTTCGGGACCTGTGTTTTCAATTCGACGAACTGTTCCAAACTCTCCCTTGAAATAAATAAGGCCCTTTTCATACTTTCTGAGTGTTCCAGAATCCTTGCCATATATGTTCCAAGGGTTCCATGGCAGATTTATGTCTGGTCCCAACAGAGTGGAGGCATACCATTTAGAATGAGTTCATCTTTCTGGGACCTGGAGTTATTCTGTTATTCTTTGATGGAGTGGGCGGCACTCCTCTGAATGAGGGAAGGAAAAGGAATGGCTTAGTCTAGTGCAGGCGGGTGATGTTATTCATGTGTGTTCTTCCTTCCGTTTGGGCCTGCCAAAGATATTCTAGACCTGACTGGCCCGAGAGATGGTCTCATTACAAATAAGAGAAGATGTCATTGACCGTCTTATATCCTTTAAAGAATTCCTTGGGCATTCCCTGCCAGTGCGGCCTGGAATGCCCACATTGCTCAAAATACCGTTTCTTTTCTAAAGGGTTTTCTTTTGCTGGGATGGAAAACTGCAGTGGGGTAGCCATTCTTCCATGGTTTGGTTTGAAACGGCGAAGCAGAAGAGCCATAGAAATTTGCCACCAAAATAAGCATCATCCTTGCACACGTGACAAATCTGACGGTCCTTTACTGAAATTGTCCAACCGGGCCACCTCAATGCTACCGCTGAAGGAACTACTGAGTGTTTCTGAGAGATAAAAGAAGGTATTTCACTCGTGTTAATTTGAAACATTTTACATTTTTACTCTACGTCTTTAACCTCGGTTATAGCTAACTCTGGATAATGTATATAAATGTATGCCTCTGTATTTGCCATGTATACTGATAGAAACCTTTGAAACTATTGCCAGGCAGAATTAATGGGTTCAGTTCTAACAGAATAGTGCAAAGAAGATCTTCATAGCACAGGTCAAACCAAAAGCTCCCCCTTTCCCTTCTGTGTTGTCACTCTGCAGAGACGACCTGCCACATTGGCCCTTTTAGAAAACCAAGAACTGACTGTTTTTGTGAGCAGGCATGATTTTAGGGCAACCCCCAAACAAGCTGTTCGTTTAGATTTTAAGGTTGACAGTTCATTTATACCAGGGGTGTCCAAACTTTTTTCAACGTTTTTTTACCAAGGGCCATGTGCAGTAAAATACACAAACAGCCGGGCCACTCACTAGAGGTGAAGTACATATTGCCTCACCTGGTTTATTTAAGAAAACTAAATATATTTTTGGAATTTGCTGCGGGCCAATTAACAATGGATTGCGGGCCACAGTTGGCCTGTGGGCCGCAGTTTGGACACCCCTGATTTATACCTAGGTCTCATATACATGTATATTCTACAACGTTGTACTGAAAAGGCACTGGTGGGGCGGGAGGTGAATAAAACCCACAGGGCATTCTGATGGGGCCCCATCATGGTAAGAAATTAACTTTGAACTCTGTCACCCAGAAACAAATGAAGACAATGGACGATGCAGTAATTCAGGTCTCAGAGGCAGGCCCCCATATCCAGCCCCACCATTTCAAATCGAGCCCATCTGCATTAGGTTTGTGCATTTTCATAGGGAGCTCACGCGCACAGATCATTTCTCAGGCTCAAAGATGCTAGCCTTGTTAATATTTCATTTAGAACACACTGCGGAGAGTGTCTCATTTATATGACTTCCATAATTAATGGTGATAGCTTAGGTACTGCCTTTATACAGAGAGACCTCGTCACAGTGGTCGATGGGTAATGAGAAACAATAGGTATTTCATTCACCAGCAGCTTGTTGCTAGTTAGTAGGAAATGATCATGTATGCTGTTGCTTTAATTGCCAGGGTAAATAATTCTGCCTCTAGTATTAGTGAACATTTTAAAGCACTTGATACAAATAGACTAGAAACAAAACAAACACACAAAAAAATTACCTTGATTATGTAACACCTTAGCATAGAAAATGACAAAGGTATGTCTTTTTTTAAAATTGCATTCTATCATGCAAATATTATCTAAATATGCATGTACTGACTACTCATCTACTGTATTTTAGGAAATACAATTAGGCTGCCTTTCTCTTCTCCTACGTAGACTGTAAATAACTGTAGATCTTTCTCTTGTTTGCCTATGTAAATATATGTAAATACTAACAAGCTATGCATGCTGATATTCTAGGCAATTTCAGGTACTTTTATAATCTGAAGGCATGTACTTGAACTGGTTTGTTAAAAGAAAAAGAAAAAAAACCTCTCAAACTCTTTAAAGCTGAATAGAAATTAAAGATTTCTTCCTAGACTGTTGTGGCTTCTTTTGTTTGTCTTCTCATCCCTCAACCGAGTCCCCACTTGTAGGTTCTCTCACCTTTCTCCCAGGAGAGAGAGATACCTGGGAATGCACCAGGCCAGAGCAATGGCTGAATTCTTTGGGTTTTTACACACTTTCCTTGGGTTTTCTGAAGAATTTCTAGAATCATAAGATAAGTATCTTTGATTTTTTTTTTCTAGCAAAAGAATCTGGAGTGAAAAGAATTCATATTTATGGTTCCCCTACTGTGTGCCAAGACAGGGGCTAGGTGCTTTACATCCTCCAAAACTTACGAAAGGATCCTGTCATTCCTAATTCAATGACGCAGAAACTGACTCACAGCAAGATTAGTACTTGCCTAAAGTGACAGAATATTAAATGCTTCCAAAACTCCCATTCTTTCCTGTATACCAAGGCTCAGTCAACTTTGCAAAGATTTGGAGAGAAAATATTTTAGGTGCTGTGGGTCACACAGTCTCTGTCCCAACTACTCCTACCTGCCATTGTTGTTGTGAAAGCAGCCATAGGCAACACATACACAAATGAATGTGGGTGTGTTCCAATAAAACTTTATTTATCAAAACAGGCAGTGGGCCAGATTTGGGCTACAGGTCTCAGTTTGCCAACCTCTGCTCTACACCCTGTGAAAACGCAGTTACTCTTCCAGCAGCCTGTTAACATTTCCCTTTTGAGTATATGTTTGATGGACTGGGGAAAGCATTCGATCAATTGAAAATTCTCCATCTCTTCCCTGCCGGTAGCAACACTATTTGCAGAAGTCATAAAATAATAAGGAGGTGAGCAAAAATGAAGTCCCTTGAGCTTATAAATCAAGCTGTCTTCCTCAGACAAATCTCATTGCCAGGTTTCAATTTAGTTATCTTTTGTTTTCATAAATGGAGAGGGGAAAAAAAAAGAAGTATGAAAGACTAAGGTTAAAAAAAATGAAAGAAAGAAAGAAATCAAGCGACACTCACTCTTCAGTGAGGGGGAAAGAGGCTATTACCTCAGGTATCTATGGAAACCAAGCGGCACACAAACTTTTTAATGGCTGGAAAACAGCGTTTGTTTGAAGATGTTTTTTCCCAAGTATGATGCTTCAGTGTAAATGCATTAATTGACAGTTTCCTTCGGGACTTTTTTATTGAAGTTTCCAAACTTAATTTGATGGCACAAGGAACTCTCTGGAGCCCTTGAAGAATGCTGCAAAGTTAGGTCCTTAGAAAAATGAGCTGGCTCTGACGCTGTGTACAAATCCAAGCCAATTCTCCTGCAAAGCAAGTGAAGAACCAGCCCTCACTCCCTGTAGTTTTCCATGGTAAAAAGCCTCTGCATTCACTGTGGAGTGGGAGAGACACCTTCTAACCTCCACTGAACAAGAATCAGTTTCATCTCTTCAGTCCTGGAGAGTATTGAGGAGAAACAGTGGGGAAGAGGAAAGATCTGGATATTTTTGCAGATTGGGTGGTCGTGTAGGATGGTGGAAAAAGCCAGGGAGCTGAAGCCAGAAACACTTGAACTTGAATCCTGACTTTGACAACTGGCAGCTCTGTGACAAGCCACTGAGCCTCAGTCTCCTTATCTATGAAATGGGCATAACAACAGCCCCTTGACCTGGCTCTTGGCAGGATTAGTAGTAACATTTGGCCATTTTCAAGTATACGGTAGACACCGGTTCAAAGGTAGCTACAATTCCATTTATCAGAAGTTTAAAGATGGAAGCCTACAGATCCAAATAGCTTGCCTTCCCTTCATGCAAGAGACCTACACGTAAGGGTCGGGGGTGGGGGGGACTTCTGCCTTCTAGGCGAGGAATTCAAGCGGCAGTCACCTTTCTCACCAACCCTTACTCAGCTTCTCAGGGTGCCATGCTGGCCATGAATTGCACTGCTCCTCTGTTTCCTAACTCCAGGTTTAAACTTTACTCTTGGTCAGAAATTCTCCTCCTAGCTGACCTACCTCTTCTTCCTTCCCTTGAAACCTGAGGAAGGATGCAGCTTGCATAACATCTACCTTTTGGCCTTCCCTCTAGAGACGCACCTGTCACCAGGCCCAGCGCCAGGCCTTTAGCTGGATTGCCCAGCCCAGGTACAGTTTTATCACATGAGTCACTTTCCAGCCTTTTAATCATCTTCCTTCCAAACCCATCCTGGCTTCTCATGTCTTGGCCACTCCCATCCGTGATAGCCAATGACAACAGCAATAAAATAATAATGATAATAGCAGTCGCCTCTTATGTGCCAATGACCTGTTCTCCCCTCTGAGTCTCACAACAGCCCCACCAAGCAGGTATTATTGTTGAGCAGGAGACAGAGTTGTAGGGAGGTGAAGTAACTCATGGCTGTGCACCTGGGACATGTGGGAGCTGAGCTCCAAGTCTGTCTTGGTTCAAAGCCCGCGTTTTTATTCCTGACTCACGCTCCCCTCCCCCCACACGCTGTTCACTCTATGGCACCCTGGAATTATGCACAAATGTGGAAGTCTAGCCCCATGAGGCTATGTACATATTCCCTCCGTGGGTGGTTGGATCCCTCTACTGGCCAAGCCTCTGTCCACAGAGCCTCGGAGACCTTCCTCCCCTCTCTGAGCCTTTTCCTCAGTCCTCACATCCCTGGCTTCTGGCCTGGTGTCTCAGGTCTAGGGGTGTCATTTCTGCCTGCATGTGCTTTTGGACAATACCCCAGAAGTGGTCTGAGACCCCTCCCCTGCCACTTTCCTCTTCTGCAAATTGCTTCTCATGCAAGAGAGGTCTTGGAGGCTGACAATGGTTTAATGTGCTTAATGGGTTAATAGTTGGGAGTTTGTGGGCCATCTGTCCGCATCCACCAGGGCAGGCTCAGGACGAGCCAACTGCCATTGCAACTCTCCTGCCCTCACAGTTCAGAGAAGTGCTGAACTCATGACAACGGGGTATGCCGAGGAACATCTCACTCTGCTTTCCCCTCTGCCTCTGGCTGCCACACCTGATAGGATTCATCCTCTCACGATTGCCTGGCTTGTAAAACGGAAGGCGCACAAATACGTTAGCAGCTACCGAGCAAGATGTCAGTGAGGATACATGCTAGTAGTATAGCTGGTCCTCACATTGTCAAGGTGTTTGAAAACCTGTCCTCTACTGGCTGTACCCTCTGGATTCCTAATCCAGTGGCGTTACAAGGCAGTCCCCTTAACATACGAATTCCATATGGGGCCTGGTTACCTTCTGTGACACTTTCTAGGTGCCAAGCCCTAGAATTTTTGCTGAATTCTTGCGAGAGCCCTGTGGAGGTATTATTATCCCTATTTTATTAATAGGGAAACAGAGGCTCAAGTAAGCAAAATGACTTAGTAAGAAATAATTCTTGTTTGTGGAGTTCTAATCACATGCCACCTGCCTACTGCATGCTGAGGGACTCCTGTGCCTTTAATGCTGCCAGTGAGGAGGGTCCACCCTGTGCCAGAGCCTTTTGGAGGCACTTGACACCCACTATTCCCAATTATGGCAGGTGCTGAAGCCCACAGAGGCAGAGGTCAAAAAGCAAGTGGCAGAGTCGGGGCTGAACCCAATCATTCAGGCTCCGGACCCCCCTGGTAGCGATGGCACCAGGATAAATGGGAACACATTCCGAGTCCGAGTAAAGAGGGAGCAGTGCACACCTATGGATCAAGACTGTGCTCTGCCATCAAAGCACATCTTTGAACAACAAGTAAGACTTGTGGAGCATCCCAGGCTCACGTTACGCGTTTCATGGGTACGAGCTCATTGATAACACCCCCAATTGGACAGACGTAGAATCTGAGGTTCAGCAAGGTTAAGTGTTGCCCAAGGTCACACAGCTAATGAGTAGGGGTGCTGGAAAGTGAACTGGGTTGTTCATACCCTTCACCCCTTTGCGCCACGGCATGTTGGGCCATAGAAGTCAGGCCCTCACAAAGACGTTTGTCACTTATCCAGTGGTAGAATGAATATCTCCAGTGAGTTGCTCCATAGGCGGCAGTGGATTCTTGAGTGTGATGCTAATACTGGGATGGAGGGCAGGGATTCAACTAGCCATGAAAAAAAAAATGGTAAAAGAGTGATTCCATGGGCCTCAAACCTGTGATGAGAGGATGAAGCAAGTCCCACGAAGGAGCAATTTCTTATTAAAAGGATAACCTTTTAATAAGAAAAAAAGAGGAGGAGTTCATTTTCCTTACTTGTTTTTAATATTTACTATTCTCTAAGGCTGCTTCTTGTTCCCTAGATTTTGGTAAAGGACCAATTGATTTAAACTGTTATACATATAAGGGCAGATCCATAATTGCTCCAGATTTCACTACCACTTAATGCTTCCCTAGAGGCTGAGAAGCATAACTTCCTGGCAATTGGAAAGCTAGAACTTCAGATTCACGATCACAGTATTTCTAGGGTCCGTGTAACAACCACTTCCCATCATCATGGTGAGGTACAACCCATCCTTTGTCCAGGGTGTTCATGTTTTTTCATCATAACGAATAGGAAGTATTGGGAACAAATAAATGAGCTGCCAGCCTATAGGTTTTCTCTGGGATGACAGAATTGCCTTGCTAGAGCAATAAAAAAGTCTCCAATTACTACCACAACCATTCCTTTGGGAAGATGAGGAGTAGAAAAAGATAATTAAAATGGACTTTCCCATGCGTTGCTTTGCTTTGCTTAAATGACACGTCTGTGACAAGCAGGGCTTGGGACCGTGGCATATTGATAAGTGTTTAACAACTGGCTCATTGAAGTGTGAAGGGGAGAGGGAGCCTTGATAGTGTCTGCCAAATCCCATGGTGTAAATACTCTCAACATGACCAGCAGAATGCAGAGCTGGAGGGGATACACAGTTTGCTCCTGAAAGTGTGATCCTGCTCCAGCATTCAATTAAGTGATGACCTATGGAATATCGTCGTAGGAAGTGTTTGAAGAAGGCCATGAGACACGACAAAGAGGTCAGGACCTCAAGGTCATAAAACCACTGGGACACGCCAGGCACTGTGGAAAAGTATAAAACCAAACCAGTATGGGATACCTGGGGGCTAGCGTGACATAGACTTGTGACTTTTAGATATTATCCATGTTGGTCTCCATGACCTACAAGTTGATGTCATTCTGGTGGCTCCCTTGGCCCAGCCATACAAAATTGCCAAGATGTATTCAGTAATGAGTCCTGAACATCTTCCTAGAAACTTTGCAACATTGTCTCATTTAATATTGCAACAACTCTGCAAGATAGATAATAACCCCATTGTAGAGATGAGGGGAAGAAGTTCAAGGAGTTGGAATTTGTTCAATGTTCCACAGAGCTCTTGAAATGCAGTGCCAGGATCCAAACTCAGACTTCATCATTTTCCTGGCTCACTAGGGAACTGTGCTGTCTAGGAGTTCAGCATCCTTAAAAACAGCATGTTTGTTGCCTTAGGTCCTTTCTACAACTAGTGGGATCCACATATTATAACAAATACATTTGTCTTCCCCCACCACAATGTCTCTCCTTGAGGCATACAGGATTTGGGACCCTGTAGGGTTGTGGATGAGAATAGGAGGATATGGAAAAACGGAAGGAGACTGGGTAAGTAGGGTACCAGGGAGAGGACAGAACCATCCATGGGGTTGGAAAGCTTAGGACAGTGAATTTTTATCTTTTCAGGTATTAATGGAAGCTGTGCATATAGACTCAGAATGTACTCCTTTTGCCCAACATCGCAAAGCTGGTTGGATAGCCAACATTTTGGCTATCTGAAACACATCGTTAGGACACACATGCTTAAGTTGAAGGTCCCTTAGTTCAGTTTGTCTACCAACAGGAGAAGACACAGAAGTATGCTGTTTGTTCACACTGCATTTCTGTAACTTTGTCGAAGGTGCCAAACCTCGAAGCTATATCTGGTTTTTGTTACTTCCTCAAATGAAAGCGCAAACAGGTTCCTACCAATCACATTGCATGAGAAGAGTTTGTTCTAGAACTCAGTGATATTATTGTCCCTGCTGTCAAAAAGAATATTTGAAGCAAAGATATCTTTACCACTTGAGTTAACCAAATGTTTCCCACATGGGAGGAATAGCATTTTCAAATCAGAAGTAGAAACCAGTGATGTAGGAAAGCAAAAAGGGTGAAATCTTCTTTCCCTTCTCAGCTGAAATCCCTGACACACAAGTATACCTACAACGTCAAATTAACCCCATCAACTGATTTTCCTCTACTGTGTTTCCCCGAAAATAAGACCTAGCCGGACCATCAGCATCAGCTCTAATGCGTCTTATATATGTGTCTTATATATTATATATATATATATATATATATATATATATATATATATATATATATATATATACACACACATATATAATGGGGTCTTATATTAATTGTTGCTCCAAAAGACGCATTAGAGCTGATGGTTCGGCTAGGTCTTATTTTCGGGGAAACGGTAGGATTCCATGTACTACCACCTGGAACCAACACCCCCACCTCCACCCCCAAAAACAGCCCTTCTCTAATCAGACTTAATCATTATCCCCTTTCATTGCTGGCTCCTTAGCAAGGTGTACGTTCCTCGTCTAGGTAAGGAACTACCTTTCTGGCTTTCTCTTCTCCATTTCCTCCATCTCTGCACCCCACTTACGTGAGTGGACTCTAAGTAGAGAGCTACGGCTCCAGAGTCAGCCCATGGCACAGGAGTGGCTGCTGTGGTGTGCTGCAGAGATCCCGTCTGGGAACCCGGAGGCACTCATTTCTGCAGCTGTTGGGCTGTCATTTGCTGAAAGCTGAGTCCTTCCTCAGGAACTGCCCTCAGCCAGAGGGAGCAGCCTTGCCCACGGGGCACCTCATCCAGGAGGGAGCCCACATCAGGGATGGCCTGGCCTCTCTGCTCCAATTCAAGACACATCTCTGAGGGTCACCCTGGCTTCAGTCTCCTTGAGACTGGCTAAAGTGTCTGCAGCTCCTGCCTCACCACCTAATCCTCCCCCCGTCCCATCCTGATGGCCACACTCCCCCCTCGGTGTGGATCCCAAGGGCACACACCGTTAATCATGCATGCCAATCTCTGCCACAGTCTACTGCCTGGGACACCCAACCTACAACAAACAACTGGGTGACTTTGAGAAATGTGCTTAACCACTCTGAGCCTGTTTCCTTGTCTGTAAATGGGAGGTACTGGTACACTGATGGGGTAATTTCAATAACTAAACCAGACCATGTACACAAGCTACTTACACAGAGCTGGCCCATAACACTCAACAGACAATAGCAGGGTGGTGGTCGTGGAAGTAGGGGCAGCAGTCATGAGGGCGCATGCCCGCCTGATCCTTTCTCATCCTTCCGTTTGGGAGTATGGCATGGTGAAAAAACAACAACATAGACGTTTGGAGGGGTTCTGGTTAGACATGGATTCAATTCAGGCATTTTTGTCTGCACTCCCTCCAGAAACTACTATAAGTATAATAAAGGGAAAAACACTCAGTGATCAAGAAACATCAGCAAACATTTTGGAAGATGGGAAGCAGATGGAGCAGTGGTAACTCCTGACTCAGCAGAGCGGTGCCAGCAGAACAGGAAGGCACCGAGCAATGCGCCACCTGACACAACAGAACTTGGAGACTCGAAGGAGGGGGCCAAGGTTGGGCCTGGGATGATACTGCAGGTAATATCCGAGCGGTGTTCTCACACGGGGCGGGCATTCGTTACATAACAGCTTCCATCACTACAAAGGTCAGATGTCACCTCCAGGGTGAGTTCATAACAGGAACCTGTCCTCAGCGCTGCTGCCCATCCTGAATCCTAGTATGTAGTTGGGCGTGTGCTGTTAGACGATGATCTCCTGGAGAGGGGTCCCTGGCATCCAGGCCAGGGACTGGCACACAACAAGTAGTGAATATTTCTAAAGAGGTGAATGAATGCATGATCCAATATCCTAGCAGGGCAAAGCAAAAATGCACCAATCAAACTCAGTAGCTGTGGAAACAAAATTACTGGTCAAATGATCTCCTTTCCAAATTATTATTGGTGTGGTTTTGACACAGTTGTTCCCTGCAAGTTATGACTCACAATTAGAGTTACATTTACATTATGCTTACTACATATTAGACACTGACCTTAGCTGATCTCTCTCTCTATATACACACACACACACACACACACACACTCCTCACAAGGACTCTGTGAAACAGATTTATTACTAGTTCCCCCACTTTACAGAAAACTCATACACAGAGAGATGAAGGAACTTGCTCAAGTCTACACCATTAGTAAGTATCAGAGCTGGGATTCGGACTCAAGCCCTCTGACTACAAAGGCCATCCTCAGAAGGAGAGGAGTTACAGAGGATACTTCTCTAGGTCCTGGGGAGCTTTCTCTTTTTCCTGAACTTGCTTTCTGTGAGGCTCCTGGGCCATGGGGTTAGCTGTTGCCTGCAGATCCTCTGCGTTGGAGGGAAAAGGGCTCAGGAGCTATCTACTGGAACCCTGTCTCTCTAGAGCAGGAGAGCTGTCCAGAATCTGACTCTAGGAGAGGGGACGACATCTCAAAGAAGGTTGCGGCATTTTGATGTCTTCTTTTACCCCTGAGGAAGCGATGGTGTGGAAATACTGCCCTCTCTACCAAGCAGAGGGCATGCCTTGATGAAATCAGCAGAGCCTAATGGCGGATAAGACTGTTTGAGGACAGAAATGACAGGTGCCAAGTCCACAGGGATTCTGTGGTGGGTTAGGAGGCAGGTGCAAAAGTGAATTCAGGACATGGTATTTATAAGGTAAACCACAATGCTGCCTCCCCCACCCCCGCCCAAATTCCACCCCTTTGAGAGGGACTGGACTTGGCAATCTTCTGGGTATCCTGGTATCCTGGTCTTTGCAAAAAGGGGGCACTTTCCTTCCTTTCTTTCATATCAGTGGGGTCTCACCTGGAGCTCCTGGCTGGCTAGCTGACCTGCAATATGGAAAAGGGGGCGGGGTGGGAGGTCTATTTACAATATTTTAAAAAGCAGAATGAAAAGCATACTTTATCCATAGAGAGAACACACAGCTATTACTTATTAAACTTAATTTGTTGGCTAAATAACACTTCTCATACTCTGAGGTCCCACTGAAGCAGAACACACCACGGGTCTTCGGTAAAGAAAAGGTCCATCACTGAGGCTCTTTTTCATCCAGCCCTCTCCTGACTCAGGTTTCAGGAAGACCTAAAGGGTAAGAACACGGCTGGGTCTCCTCTGGTCCAGGCACAGCCCTGAGAGAGTCCCCTATGCAATGGTGAGCTCTCCCCAGATCCCTGGGGCACTTGCCCTTATCCTTACCTCCCACGGCCCCCACAGGTAGGAAACGAGTCTGCAGACAGTAGAACTTGATGTGAACTTTGCTCTTCCCATTCCAGAGCCTGTGCTTTCTACCCTGTATTGTGAATCCCAGAGGAAAGCACCAGAAAGAGAACACACTATAATGAGAATGGAAAACATTTGCCTGGACGCTGGATCAGAGAGGCCAGAGACAGCAGAGAATTGTCAACTCTTTGGTGGTTCATAGCCATGGAGACCAACTCCTGCCAACTATTCAGGAGCCAAAGTGAAGTAGCAGGAAGGTGTGTGTGTAGAGGGGAGCGGGTGTAGAGGAGTAAAAGAAGATGACCTTTCCTTCATTCACCTTCTCCTCAATCACTGGTGACAGCAGTGGCTGGTTCTTCACCTCAGTCCTGCAGCCACTTTAGGAAAGTGAAGCTCAGAGAGCTTAAGCAACTTGCACACAGACACACAGCCAGCCAGTCAGTGGCTGAGTTGGGATTCAAATATGAAAAGTGATAGATGGGCTCAAAATTCATGTTCTTCTCACTATTCTGTCTCTCTTGCAGTGAGCCTGAGCCAAGAGGGTGGACCAGTCTCACTGGTCCATAAAAAAGTGAGGGAATAAAAAGTGAGAAACAGAAAAATAAGTAAACAAAACAAAAGTGAGAAGAAGACTGCCCTCATAAACGTGGAGCCATGTTAATCAGCTTTGGTGTTGCTTCTGAGTCACCTTGCTACCTCAAGAGAAATCTTTCCACACTAAATCTTCCCATGGTCAATAGAGACCTTACCCCACATCTCTCAGTTGTCAAATCACTGTGAACACTTGCACTTTATACATGAAGCCAAAAATGCCCAATAGGCAATGAGCTCCTTGAAAAAGATTTTATTCACACACGTCTCTCTAGCATTTAGAGATGGATGGATGGATGGATGGATGGATGGATGGATGGATGGATGGATGGATGGATAACTGAAGGAATAACCGAACCGTTGTTTGGGGGCACTTTTTTCCCTATTTCATTGCAAAGGGAGGCATATTGTGGAAATGACTCACCAGTGGCTACCCAGACTTTTAAAATACACACATTCCTTATTAGAACTGGCAGGAGCAATCTCAGTCCTGAGAGCAACGCTCTCTGCCCACCTAATATCACACGAGGTGTTAACTACATTATCTGGAAATACCCTATGACTAATTCCCCATCCCTTATCTTGAGGAGAAGAAAATTGTCTCTAGCACGAATGCCCCAGATTCCTGGTCAGTTTATGTAAGGTGTTTCAAGTGATTGCGGTATTTTAAGCCATTTTTAGCTTAAATCACCTGATGTGTGGTGAGCCCAGAAAACCTGATCTCTTGCTCTCTTAAACTCCCTGTTTTTCCACTAATTTTGTTTAAACTACTTACTGAACCCTAAGTACTTCTCAACTGAAGAATGGGCTTCTAAGTACACATCCCCTCGACGATGTGATTTTTAAAAATAGATGATTTATTTAGTGGATTTTCTGGCATCATCTCCCTGGGCTCCAGGCTCCATTATTTTGGGGGTGATTTCACATTCACCCAGGTGGAGGGTGAGGGCTATTTATCCTTTATCATGGCCTGTCTGGTGGTTTTGTAGATGGACAACTTTCTCCCCAGTCCAAATAGGATTCAATAGGCACTGTCTCCAAATTATGTCTCAAATGATCCTCAGAGATTGAGCGAAAAATGAGCTTCCATAGACCTCTCCCTAGATAGAAGTGAACACTGGGCTTTTATGAAGTAGCTGGAGAGGCAAGGAGGACCTTTTCTTTGGGCAGTTATAGCTAATTTTAAATAAATCACAAACACACACACACACACACACACACACACACACACACACACACCACAGCAAAAGTCAATGTGTCAGATAGACTTATTAGACTCTATGTTCTGATTTCTACCTGCAGTCTTAATGGCCTTTTCCTGTCAACAACAGAAGTCACTCTTTGTTTGCCTTCCGAGCATCTTATTATAAACATATCACCTTTGGGATGCTATTTTGTTTAAACATGTAGACAAATGAGAGATTTAGCCACTGTTCAAAAAATTGAGGTAACACCAACAGGTCAATCTTCTAATTTAAGGACCCTCAAACTTTCTTTATGAAAGGGCAGGTAGTAAATATTTTAGGCGTTGCAAGCTCTATGGTTGCCAACTACCCAGACCTGCTGTTGCAGTGTACAAGCAGCCACAGACAATATAGAAACAAATGGGCGTGGCAGTGTGCCAATAAAACTTTATTTACAAAACCAGACAGCTGGCAGGATTTGACCTATGGGGCCATAGTTCGCTGTCCCTGTTCCACCTAATACCAACTATTTAATCATTGAAACAACACCCACTAGTTCATCTTCTCCATGCCTTCCCTCCCAAACATGGACTTGGTTGACTGAACTTTCATGCTAGTTTAATCCAGGAAATGTGTTGCTAAGCCCCTGCCATGGGCCTGACTATCCAGAGGCATATCAAAAGTCCTGTGGTCTTTGGAATTCATATCCAGACCTCAGGCAGGAATCCGTCCCTAATGGTTCCACATTAATTCTTGTAAATTTTTCCCATAAAGAAACAGCTTGTTATGAAATAGTTTCCCTGGGAAGATCAAATAATGAAATAATCAAATGCCTCCCAACGAGTAAGTACATCTTTATCCTCCTTCCCCATCCCACTCGGAACCTGTTTCCTAGAGCGACATAAAAGATAGCACCATGGACATGTTTAAAGAGTTAAATTAAAAAAAAAATGGATCACTCAGGTCTTATCAATTGCAAAATGCCAAATAATCACACACCTCCACCTTCCCCCTGCCCAGGGGGAGTAGCTGACAGTTATTTTATGCCTCAGATTTCGGTACAGCCAAGTAAATCAGAGCAGCAGGATAAAAGTCCCTCCATCACTCACACTCTTCATCTCTCCCAGGTAACATCTGTTGTAAAAGGAGAGTGTCGAAGTCCTTAGATTGGAACAGGAATTACTATGAATAATTATGCCTGAAGAAATATGCTTTCCTAATAGCTGCCCTTTCAATATGCTCAGTTTTTCAGAAAGTTAACGCTATTTTGGAAGATTAGGAACCACACTGGTAACGGACAGCCTGGCGCTCCCAGACCCACCACCATCGCCTTCCCTATGTTTAAATTGAGACCATTTTCTCTCCCTGAATATATATATATATATATATATATATATATATATATATATATATATTTATATATATTTATATATATATATATTTTGTTTTTTCACCTGCAAATCTCTGTCAACTCTTCTATATACAATCTGAAAGCTTTCCACTATGTGTCACAATACAGATTCGGATGCAATAAAGACTATAATTATTGAGCAGTTATGAGAAATAATATTTTCCCTCTGGTGCGTGTTAAGTTGGCTGTTCACACACAAGTGTGAATACTAATGCCTCCAGCTTACCTTGGCGCTGCCAACATTTGGGGGAAGCAAAGGAACAACAGAAGTGAAAGGAGAGAGGAGCTGAGCGCGACCCAGGAAAAGCAAACCCTGATCCCCAGTGGTCTCTAGAGAGCAATGCAGATTTGGAGGAGAATTTGAAAATGCAGGTGGCAATGCGCTTCCGGGATTGAAACATCAGACCTTTGTGCTAAGAGGCTTGGAAGACCCAACCCAGCACATGCCACCAAGAGGTCTATAGATCCTGCCTTGCAACAAATGACTTAGAAGGGTAGAGCGGCTATATAAACATTGAACTGAAAGTTTGATGTCATACGTGTAGAAATCAGGCAAAACAAAAGGAAAATGATTCTCGGAGGCACTTAAATTAGTAATTTGTCATTTCTCGATGAAGTGTGCTTAGCTCGGCACCCATCCAAGTATTCTGAGAAAGGAATCTTGGAAATCTTGGAAATCTACAGCGTCTAAGAGAACTTACAGTTACTAAGGGAGAGAGCAAGCTTTTGCAAGGGAAATAGGCCTTTGCCACGGCACTGATGACAGGAGGCTGTGTCTCAAACCACAAACGCAGACCGCCTGGATGCCTGCCCCCTGTGACATTTCCTCTTGGGCACCCAGGGCCCAAGTGGGTACTTCCATTTTTATCGTAGGAGACCCCATTGCCACCCTTGTCCCTTCTCCCCTGTCTCTGCTTTGTCAAGCTCAAAACTTAGAGTTTCATTTGAGTCATCCCAAGAAGGAGGTGAGGAAAAAAGTGACTCCACACTAGCACTGTCCACAATTAGCGGTTCAGGAAGGAAAGGGCAAACCTGCACAGGAAGCCGGAGAAGGAATTTGTGTTTGAAGAGCACAGCTTGCCTCCCTGTGCCTTAAGAGATAGTGGGCAATTAGAGATAAGGAGCAACATTATGCTTTGCTGTATCCGTGGCTCATGCATAGAGAGGGCTCACAGCTCAAAAGGATTCAATCATAATTATTATTTTTTCTGTTTTCAAAAACACAAGGAGTAAGTATGATACATGCTTGTTAAATCCATGTTTGGGGGCAGTAACATATTATTTCTAGTAATACTAACTATGACAGAAAAGGTCATTGAGCTCTCACAAAAACTTGCTGTGGTAAGTATTGCTATTAACCCATTTTATAGCGGAGGGAAGTGAGGCACACAGCATTTAAATAACTTACCCCATATCATCCGTCGATAAGTGGTAGAGTTCAGGTTTGAACCCAGGAAGTTCAGCTCGGAGTCTGTGATTTGCTATTACCTTAAGAATCACAACCCTCAAACGACTGTTTTAGCTCCTGTTCTGAACATTGAGAGTGTTGCCTTTTACTGCACAATTTATATTTTCTCGAGCAGCTCTGGTTTTTGAAATTCTATCACATCGCAATACTACGACACTTGTCAGACTGCATGTCTACTTTGGGGCTCCGGAATAAATATTCGCCACAGTGAGTATGCAGTGAGCAATCACTATATAGAAAACTCGCCTGGGGAACAGGAGAAAATGGGGAGAGATAAGATATGCAGAAGAAGTTTCCCTGAGTCTCAGTGTCCTTATTTGTTAAAAGGTTGAGGTGAGGGTTAGAGCAAAAGTGCCTAGGATAGGCAGTCCAGTAGATGTTTCATGAATGGTGGTGGTGGTGTTCCTATCTGTCATAGTCTTACTATTATTACTTGTTACTATTATTACTTACTATTATTACTGTGGGACAGGCCGAACTGTCCCACAAAATATATGTGGAAGTCCTAACCTACAACACCTCAGAAAGTGGCCTTATTTTGAAAATCATTCCAGATGTAATTAGTTAAGATGAGGTCCCACTAGAGTCCGGTAGACCGTTAATCCCATATGACTGGTGTCCTTATAAGAACAGGAGAAGAGACAGAAGGAAAATGCCATGGGACAATGGAGGGAGAGATCAGAGAGCGGCAGCTACAAGCCAAGGAACACCAGCTCTTCCCAGCAAACCACCAGAAGCTGGAGAAGGTAAGGGAGCTCTTGTCTAGAGCCTAAGAGAGAGTGTGGCCCTGCTGATATGGTGCTTTCAGACGTCTGACCTCTAGAAGTGCGAGACAGTACATTTATGTTGTTTTAAGCCATCCAATTTGTACACGTATTTAGAGAAGCCTCGGAACAGATGACTTTACTATGATCATTTAACTTAGGTCCCTCCTATGAACCCCACATAAGTCAGCATAACCCTGAACGTGACGTACTAGAAGAATGCTCACCCCCAGAACCACAATGTAGAAAACATCTAAGCTCAACTTATGACTGTACAGGCCATGTAAAAAGAAACCAGAAAACTTTCTGACTACACCTTATCAAGGCTAGCAGACATAATAATACACACACACACACACACACACACACACACACACACACACACACACTCGGGCATCTCTCCTAAATATTAGGTCTTAGCATGTGTTGCCTATTGTCTGGCCTCAGGTGTCTGAGCACCAAATTCATCATCTTTCTGTTACCTCTTAGAAAACAGATGAGCACCTCCCTCACCCCCACGAAAGGCAGTGTCCCATGCAGCCCACCCCCATGATGGGACACTCATTTATCCTCATTCTCATTCCTCTCCTGATTCCTTTTACCTGCTACCTTCTCTGCTCCTGAGATGACAGAGAACGAAATCTATGATATGTTCCAGAACAGGCTCTGCCAAATGTCCATGGGCAGGCGTTTGACAAAAGGCCCATCCTGCATCTCGGCAACCCAAACCGTGGAAGATAAACGTGCAAATCTTTGACACACGATCTGTGCGGTGAGCTCTCAATCCATTCCGAGGCTACCTGGATGACAAACGGGTCTTGGCTGATGGGGAATCACATCTCCTTTAGCAAAACAAGGAGCATGTAGAAAGGGAATTTTTACAGGGGCAATGTCTTCCAGTTAGAAAACATGGTCAAATACCATTCACAGTATTCAGTTTTTCCTTCAAACTGTAAATAAATTGGGGTGGGAAAGCCAACTGTCCACCCCCAAACATCTTGTAGGTCTGGACTTTCGTTCTTGTGCCTAGCATTGGAGGGGACAGTGCCCTGTCTGGTTCAGTGGCCTGATCACAGTGTGGTGATATTTGGGACTCTGATCCTAAGTCCAAATAATTGGAATCTTGGAAAATAAGATCCCCCTCGCCCCAGATTCACAGAGAGGAGGAGCTTCCCCTCCCCCCCCAACTATGCTGAGTTGAATAATTCAATAAAATTCATCCATAGTTTTTATCTCCAGGTCTCTAAAATCATAAAAGGACCACAAAGGTGGGAATTCATCAAATTATTTTTTGTGTTTTCTGATTTTTATAAACAGCATAAATGTATAATCATCAGTGCTAAGGACAGATCTAATCTCGTAACTCTTTAAAGTTTGAAGTTAAAGGAAAGCCCCTACAGCCAATCAGCTATCCAAAAATGTAACAGTGTTTTTTTATCCTTTCTCCCCCCCCCCCTTTCTTATCCTTTCTTGATTGGTAGCTTTTCATCACCTTCCTCTGAAGTCAACTGTATCATCGCCAGGAGCACGGGGGGAAAACAGAATTAAATTAGCTGGATGAATTATCAACCCAAATTGCAATTCATGCCTCCTCTTCTAACTCCTATCTTTGTTATCTGTCTTTCTAGACTCCCACTCTTCTGGGAAAACTTTTCTGGGAAAGGTCGAACATTCTTGGGGTCAGATATGAATCACTGAGGTGCCGGGAGGTGTAGCCTAAGCTGGCTGCCATCTTGAGTCCTGGGGGAGGCAGGTACCAGCCGGCACTGCTGGGCCGGGGGCTGGAGAGCTTGCAGAGTGGATGCAGAACGCCAGAGAGGTATGGTCAGGGAAAGACTAAAATCCTGGACAAAAGCTTGGCAAAATATTCTTTGGTCAATCTGGGGCAAAGAAAATAGGAAGCTACAAGCCATGGGAGTTGGTGGTCTGGATAATTCTCATACACAATACTGTTTATTTCAGGTCTTTGATCCTGTGGACATGCTTTGCTCCTATAGGTATTACCGCAACTTAGCACAGTGGTGGGTGTTTAAAAGCATTTGTTGAATAAATGAACAGTAGTCTCCCTGTGCAAAACAAACAAAACAAAAAACAAACTGACTCTTCTGTCTAGGCTGTCCAAATGAACTGCATTTGACTCAATGAATTTATACTATTCAATTCAAAGGTCAATTCTGAAGTTTTTTGGGGAGGGCTTAATTTACCAGTCTATTCAGGAAAAGATATTGAGTGATTGTTCTGGCGATTGTTCCTACCGTGTTTCCCTGAAAATAAGACCTAGCCAGACAATCAGCTCTAATGCGTCTTTTGGAGCAAAAATTACTTTCTCTCGTTTGTTGGCGTCCCCTTGACAATGTCTATGTTTGCCTCCTCCAGTAAAAGAATTGGCAAAAGAAGTGTCATAAAGACATGGTCTGAGAGGTAAAGAGAATGGAGAAAATGACAAAAACAAGTTCCATCAAAGCACGGTTTGTTCCAAAACTATCGGAATGGTAGGTAGGTCTCAGAATTCTCGATGTAGAGACCAGAGCAATGGGGGAAGGATTGAGTGAAGAAGTCAGTACGATGTAAAGAACATGGATTTGAGAGTCAAAGAGATGCTGGTTCCGATCCCAGATCCAGTGCTTATTTGCTGTGTTATCTTGGGAAACCTGCCAAGACCCAACTCTGCCTCTAACTAGCTGTGGGATCCAGGGCAGGCTATTTAACTTTTTGTGCCTCTGTTTTCTCATTTCTGGAGTAGGTACAATAATAGAACCTACCTCACTGGGTCGTATGAGTATTAAATAAATGCATTAATTAAATAGCACAGAGTTCTTTTATGCATGTTTGTTACAATAATGATTATTATCACCACTCAGTATGTTATCACGCGTCAGATGCACTGCATTGGGAAGGGAGAGTAATAATACAGTAAACATCCACATCGATTACAAGATGCATGCCACCTTCAGAAATACATATTCAATAAAATGTTCGTCTTCTGACAAGGGAACTAAAACACAGAACCTCTCTGAGTTTGGGCTTCTACCTCTGCTCACAGGGCAGTTCTTAACTTCACACGTGATAACTTTTGTTAGCACGGTGTCTGACAAAATTCGTCTTCTCTCCTCAGGTTCTTCCTTATTCCGATTTCTTTCCTTCTAGGAGGCCAAAGACTAGGAGCTTGAAGGTATTACCCCCACCTCACCCGGGGACCTAGATTTCGGGCCTCCACCAGGTTTTCACGCAAAGAAAGAGAGTCAAGCCAAACTCTCTCACGGGCAGGGCCAGCCTCAGCCACCAGGCTTACCTCTCTCATGGTGCCTGGCTCCTGCTCTGAACTGCTGTCGGTCCCCTTAGGGCGCGGGGCTCCAGCTTTGGTCCTGCAGGCATCCAGGCCAACAGTGGGGCGCTCTCAATGGCTGCCAGAGAAGAGCACCCTGACATGGAAGACGGGCCATGCAACCCCCTCCTGAAGTATTAGGGTCACTGCTGTGCTGAGTTGCCCGCTCTGTGCATCTTACCTTCTTATGTAACCCTTCCACTCTGAAAGCCTCCCCCACCTGCTTTCTCATTTCCCTCACCAGCCTGGAAGACCTGTCAAGTGTCCCTTAGCCTAGCTGGAATTGTGGGACACACACACACACATACACCGTGCTTGTTCTGTCAGACACCGAGTGTCTCTGAAATAGTACCTTATTTATTATGCGGTAGAAACTACAATTATCCCATATAAAGAGTAATGATTGCGTAAGGAAGTTAATGACTTGCCCAAGGTCACCAGCTTATAAGAGGAGGTGTCAGAATTTGAACCTGGATCTTCTGGCTCCAGAACCTTAGCTTTTATCCACCATGCTATGCTATTTAAATAAATATATATATGAATAACACCCTCAATCCCATTATAATAGGCCCCACTAATTATTTTCCCTTTTCCTGGCCTTTTCCGATCCCATTTGAGAATCCCTGCATTGTCCCAGAAGTCTTACAGCAAACACCCACACACAAAGATGGCACCTATTTAAATAAAACATAAAAGAGGATAAGGAAAAATAGAAATTTGAATATGTGGTTGAGATCAAGGGAAAAGGGAAGTTGGGAGACACAGGAAGGCAACCGTAGTTGTTACCCTGACAAGTGCACTGCTGACACACATGCACAGGGCCAGGTAGCCTGAATAGTCTATAATGTGCGGGACTGTCGCTGACACCAAAAACTGTCCCATCCCAAATGCCAACGGTGCCCAGTTGAGAAACACTGGACGTGATCTGAAGATAACAGTGATCCAGAGAAGGTACTAAAGAGACCTTCCCTTATCTCCCAGAAGTAAAGCTTTAATGTGTCCGGCTGGTGGGTGTGGGCAGAGATCATCTTTGGTGGCGGGAGGGAAGGGGGTAGAATGGGGGAGAGGTTCCCCAGAGGTGCCCTTCAGCTCATGACAAGTTGTCTGCTGCGGAATCCACAAGCTGCCCCTGGATTGTTAGAAGGTTCTCTAATGAGCTGTGGTCAGGTTAGACGAAGCTTTCAAAAGAATGATGTTTGTAAAGTCATATTAATAATAATGCTTTGTCCCTATGGGAAATGGAATTATTTCGAGGGTTTATGCTGTGGTTTGTAAAGTGCTGTGGCTGCATGTGGATGAAGAAGCCTGGAATGGGACCGTTTGCAGCCTGCGATTTAAAGGGCTTCTCCTCTCATGACCTTGGGCCCGGTCATTGCACTTTCAGGACTCCAGGTAAGTCAAGAGGAGAGCAAAGATTCTTGCAGAAAGATGTTCGTCTCAGCATTTTTTATAAAAGCCAAGAACTGGACACTACCCAAAGGCTCAGGGGCAAGGGAAATGGTAAGAAACTTTGATACAACTACTATCTGATGGAGTATTTTACAACCCATTAAAACAAAATCCCTTACGAGGAGTTTTCGTTAACACAAGGAAATGCTTTTCTATGATGTTAAGTAAAAACACAGAAATCCCATTTTTGTAATCTGTCCTACAATATTAAAACAAGCAGTACATTAGATAATATACATGAGAGTATTTATTGCTGTCGTATT
Source organism: Rhinolophus hipposideros (assembly GCF_964194185.1). Lineage (NCBI taxonomy): Eukaryota > Metazoa > Chordata > Mammalia > Chiroptera > Rhinolophidae > Rhinolophus > Rhinolophus hipposideros. The sequence goes on along the minus strand of NC_138067.1, from coordinate 25,686,524 downwards.
TATAATGGCTAACACAACAATAACAAAACTGAAAAGAACTGAAGTGTCTGGGAGAATGTTTGATTCAATTAGGGCTACTCCACAGCAGAGTTGTGTGCAATCATTAAAACAACAGTTATTCCATGTATATGTGTTCCAAATGTATTGTTAATTGAATGAAGCAAGTGTCTAAATAATGCACAAAGTATTATCTTATTAAAACACATACACATACACTCACACACACATACACATTCATCCACAAAGCCCACCCCTACAAATGCATATATGCTCTGCATGTTTGCACGGACGCAAAAGGTCTATGACGACTTAGCCAAAGGAACAGGGTGGAGTGTAGATTATTAGCTTTTTGTTCTCATATCTCCATATTTTTTGACTTGTTTCAAAGACCATGTACCAACTTAGCAATGCAAAAAATCCAAAATGTTAAAAAAAAAAGCCAGATGCACAATATGATTACAACCGAATTAAAATACATATCCCTGGGATGGGGAAGAAGACTAGAGAGCAATTCTCTCATATGGACCGGGAGTTATTGCTTCATGCTGGAATTAGGAGCGGTTGCTATTTTATGAAGGTTTTCTGCATTTTCCGAATTTTCCACCTAGTGTATCTATATTACTTTCTAATTGGAATAAATAAATGGATTATGGGTGGGAGAATACACACAGAAAGAAAGACTGACAGACAGAAGACAGGAAGGAAGGGAGGGAATGAGGGAGGGAAAAGGAGGGAGGAAAAGGGAAGAAAGCAAATTTAGCAATTGAATGAATGGATAGCCTCCATGTTTTTCGTTGGATTTCTTCTCCAAGGAAATCAGGGGCTCTAGTTTCGGTTTACCCCATGCCTATGTGCTCCCCCACTGTCGAGGACCCACGTGGAGACTCACGCACATTCACAGCTGCAGCTGATTACAGAGGCAGCGACATCTGCACGGCATTGTCTATGTCAATTGTCTAATGGGCGAAACCCTCTGGAATTAATATCTGATGAAGAAATAAACCTGTTAACAGGACAGATTTATAGTATTCAAATTACTATTGATCCATCCAGCACACAACTAATAAAAACCTTCCTTGCATGACCTTCCACCTTGAGCAAGCTTAAGCAAATTATCTCTAATAAACAAGTATTATGAGGACCCAAGGAAAATGTCAACCTATAAATTACTGATCTCTCTCTCTCTCTCCCACTCCCTCTCTCTCTCTCTCTCCCCCCTTTCCCTCCCTCCCTCCCTCCCCTCCGACCCTCCCTCCTTCTCTCTCTCTTTCTAAATGGAGGTGAAAGTTAGGTACCAGCGTCTGTTTTTATGTACCTTGTAATCAAGCCCTGAGATCCTCCAAAGTTTTCTAACACAGTAGAAATTCTTCCTTGTTGAACGGGACACAAGGGCATCCTGTCTTTCAATAAGCAACTCAGTGAAAACCACCAGACAACAACTATTTTTTAACAGGTAATGGGGGGGGGCGCAAAACAAAAAAACAAAAAAACACCCTAGTCTAGGAACCGAGAAATACGGATTCATATCTTGGATCTGCACTTATTCACCTGCATACCTCAGGCTACTCACTTTACCTCTATGCTGCAATTCCAACCCAAATCAAAATATAATAAAACAGGATACGTGGCCTCATGACATTTGCTGAAATGTTTGAAATGAGCTTACATGCATCCTCCCTGGCTCTACCCTTAAAGACTTCAAAAAGGCAATGGACCCAGAGTTGGGATCTCCCACTCTCTCCCCATGCAAACATTGATTGGATTTGCTGAGCCTGGCCATGCCCAACTCCCTCACATGCTAAAGAAGATGGGTAATTGTCTTAAAATGGCTCCGCATGTAATGGAAGGGTGGCTCTGTTCCACACAGCATTCAAGAAAACAGACAGAAAGCGGCGTTTTTCCTCTTGGATTCTAGTATCGCCCTGAGTGCCACCTCCATGCTAGCTAAACTGAAGAAAAAGAAAGAACCCAACGTGGAGGACGGCACATTTGGAGGGTTTCCATTGGTCCAGACTGGAGCTGCTGGGCATCACTTTGGATCAATTGCATAAATTAGGATCCATCACCGGGCCAGGTTTTACTGCCAGGAAGGCTGGGAAAGATAGCTAAGGTGTGTGCCCAGGAAGAAGCGATGCTTTGCTAACCTTATCTGTCACACGCGGCCTTAGTGAAAACATAAATACGGGGAAATGTGGTAATGGGTTCACATATTCATTCACCACCATAGTCCAAGCCATAATCCCAGCGTACCTGGACTTTGGACAAGTTATTTCACATCTCTAAGCTTCATGTTGCACTTTTGCAATAGTGCCAAAGACTCTTAATATGTTCCTCACAGTTTTCTTGGGAGGTTTAAATGAGATCATGACTTCCTGATGCTCCTCACACGTCCTCACACGACACTTTGGTGCCCTTATCCCTGACCACCGGACTCACAGGATATTGACAAGGCGGTGGCAGATTTAGGACAATAGACAGGTTTTTCTCACCACTGCATTTACCTCTCAGGAATAGGATAAATGCTCATTTTCCAAGACGGTCCTACACAATAAACGGGAAACATAATATTCAAGTTTCTAAACAGCTCTGTGTGGCACAAGGAAGCACTTCCAGATATACTAACGAAAAATGTTAAGTTTCTGTTATTCAAGAGAAAGAAAGTAAAGAGAGAAATAAAAATAGAGTTGGAAACTGAAAGTCAGTAGACCCAATTTCTTGGTAATAATCTACCATCCAAGCAGAGCATTAGGTATGTAAACACCATACCTTTGGAAGGCTAGTGTTACTTTTTTAAAAATTATTTTTCTTCAGTTACTGTTGACATGCAATATTATTTTATATTGGTTTCAAGTGTACAGCTTAGTGGTTAGATAATTATATAATTTATGCAGTGATTCCCGATTAGTCTAGTACCGACCTGGCACTATACATAGTTGTTGCAATATTATTGACTATATTCCCTATGCTTTACTTTACATCCCCATGACTATTTTGTAACTACCAATTTGTACTGCTTAATCCCTTCACCTTTTTCACCTAGCTCCTCAACCTCCCTCCCATGTGGCAACCATCAGTTTGTTCTCTGTATCTACGAGTATGTTTCTGTTTTGTCTGTTCATTTATTTAGTTCTTTAGATTCCACAGACAGGTGAGATCATATGGTGTTTGTCTTTCTCAGTCTGACTTATATCACTTGGCATAATACCCTCTAGGTCCATCTATGTTGTCATTCTTTTTTATGGCTGAGTAATATTCCACTGTGTGTATGTACGTATACAAAATCACAATTCTTAAAAGACTGGACAGGTGGAATTTCTAATATCTAAAACAGGAGTTGTCAACCCACAGCCCATGAGCCGAATCTGCCTGTTTTTGTAAATAAAGTTTTATTGCAAAACAGCCACAGAAATTCATTTACACACTGTCTAGGGGTTTTGCGTGTGTGTGCATGCTACAAGGGCAGAGTTGAGTATTTGTGGCACAAACTGGCCTGCCAAACCTAGCATATTTACAATCTGTCCCTTTACAGAAAGTTTGCCAATCCCTGTTCTGAAATAAAAATGAAGGCTGAGAGTGTTCAGTATAACTCAAATTTAAATGCCTAGGACAAGCCACAACTAAAACAGACTTTGATAAACCTTGGCCCAAATGAAATGGGTCTTCAGCTGGTTCTCTCCGCTCCTCTCCCACTCCATCACCCACTTTCAAATAAAAGAGCTGCTGAACTGATTAACGGCAATAGAATGATTGGAAGCTGGAAGAAGAGGGCTTTAAGGGAGCTGTAATGATACCATAAAAGCGCTGTTGGGTTGCTTTTATGAGCCCGAAGCAGTTTAGAGGAGCCTGACCCTAAGAGGTTAGCGGAAGTGTGTAAAAGGCTTGCCTTTGGGACAAATGCATATCAAAACCCTTCCATGAAGAGAGAGCGGAAAAAAAAGGGGGGGGGGAGGAATGACAAATACAGTACTGTACCAGGGAAAATGTCCTCCGAAAGGAAGCAAGCAATGAGGCCAGGCGAGGAATAAATGGTGTAGAAATGACAGTGGCTCTTCAGTGGGGCCACAGCTGTACTCGAGGCTGATAAGAGCCAGCATGTGTCAGTTGCCACGTCTCTCTTTTCACACTTCAATGTGAACTTTACAGCAAAAGGGGGACAGGAGGCAGCGAAGGGGAAAACAGTGGCTCAGAAGGACTTGTGCACGGAGTGTGAAGCCATTTCAATTTTATATTCGAAAGGACTTTGTAGGTGATCCCATGAATGCAATTATGCCCACCTAATAAAAGCAACATATGCTAAGACAATTAAAAGATTTTATTATACGTCTATTCATTGTATTCCATTTTCGGCAGGAGGAGTGGAAACTGATGAGAGGGAAAAGATGTGTTTAACAGGAAGGGGAACCAGGGTCGGCGTGGAGTACGCCAGTGGGGAAATGAATGCGTGATGATATATTTTTAACATAAAGATGAATTATTAAATTACCCTTTACCAGGGGTCTTTTCTCCTTGCAAAACAACAACACTCTGGTTTCGTGACTCCGTATTATGAGAAAATAGAGCTGAAAACATCACTCTGCCTTCTTCAGCCCTTGGTGTTTTTGTATTAAACCATAAGATGAAGGACCAACAATGCCAGAAAGAAAAAAGCATGCCACTTGATTCAAAGTTTAAATGATGATACATGGAAATCAAGCTAATGTTCTCCTATCTCTGCATTCATATATTTATTGGGGACCAAAGTGAGAACCAAAGTTTGTACCAGAAACTGGAGATTCTAAAGGGGAAAAGGTAGTCTGTGCCTTCAGCAGCTCACTGTGACAGACTGCCAGCTACCCACCCCAAATCCATTCACATTTCTTCCTGGACAATGAGCGTAGGTTGCATTTCCAGGCTACCTTGCACTTAGAGATGGCTAGTTCTTATAAATCTTACGTGGCTAAGTCTGGTAAGAGAGATCGGCCAGCTAGATGCATATAGCAGCTGGGAGAATGGAGACACAAGGGGGTTGGAGCCTGGTTCCCTGAATCACTTTGTGGAACATAGCTGCCACTGGCCGGAAATACCCATTTATGCTGTTTTTTGTTTTCCTCCGTAAGAAATACAGCTATAATGAGCTATCATGCCTTTTTTTTTGGGGGGGAGGGTGGGCTATTTGTTGTTGCAGACTAGCCTATCCTAACCAATAAGCTCATAATATAGATATGCAAACAAGCCACATAAAGGTAATTTCCAAAGTATGTAATAGGCACTCCAGTATGGGTATACAAGGGAAGAACCCATAGCTATACAGTGGGGTCTAGGAAGGTGTCAGAGAGAAGGTAACATTTCAGCTGAAACTGAAAAGCATAAAGCATAAGGAATTTGACAGGCAAGGGTGGAGGCAGGAAGGGAACTCAGGTAGAGGTTACAGTATGACCAAAAGCTCAGAGGTGTGAAAGGATGTGGCCTGTCAGTGGAATTGTGAGTAATCCGGGGAGTGGAAGCAGGATGTGTGGGAGGAAGGGGTGTGACTACAAGGGCACGGTGAGACCAAATGGTGGAGGGGCTCACAGGGAAATGGTGGAATCACACAGTTTACTCTGCGAAAGGATCTTTGTGTTAAATATCGGTGCCAGGACACAGGGCAGGCACACACGTCTGCCTCTGATGCCACCAGTCTTTGATCAGAATCAGAACATGTCTTCGTTTAGGTGGGGGCCACTGCTGGGTTAGACACAGCCCATGGAAGGTCATATCAAGGCCAAGCGAACCATCTACCCGGTCATATCCATCCAGCTAATAATAGACACAGGTTGTCACATGATTCATGCGGAAAGGGACCAAAATGACCAGACCACAGCTTTGTGGCTGACCCGATCGGTGGCCACAAGGGAACACAGATGAAGCCCATCCAAAATAAACTTCAAACCTACACGTGGAGTTCTTAGACATTGTACAGTACAATCTGTGAAAATGTCTGTCTTTAGACTTCAGAGGAACTAGGTTTTGTTACTAGATTGGTGCAAAAGGAATTACGGTTTTTGCAATTATTTTCAACTTTTTAAACCGCAATTACTTTTTGCGTCACCCGAATATATTCAACAAAGTTACATTTCAAGCTTACTTGTCATATCTAATCACAGAGGGACTTTAGTAATTTCCAAATGTCTTCCTTTTATTCAAGCAACTAGAGAGGGACATGTTAAAAATTAAGAGCCATACAGTCAGAGTTGAGCTATCTTTTATAGAGTTTTCTTAATAGTTGGTCTCCACATAGGTTGCTCCCAACTGTAAACACTAGAGCTGTGAGGTGCAGTTGTTGGCAGAGACAGGGGGGCGGGGGGAGGTCGAGAAGGGGGTAGAAGTTCATAGGAAACAGGATACTGAGGGAGAAAAAGCACGCCCGGTGATGTGAAATCCAGGCAGGAATATCAATTCTTCGGGATTACAGCTAATAGTAAGGGGATAAATTGGGCAAAACGAGAAGCATTTATGCAAAATGGCATCTAGAAAAGGCTCAAATAATGAAAGCTATGTTACTCGTCCTCCTCTTTTATGCTTTGGCCTAATGATTTAGTATGAATTTTTCTGTTAATGTTATCAGATGAATTACTTCCTAACTTCTACATTTCATCATGAGTCATTTTTGTTATTTTTCTAAAAAACACACACCATGTTTCATTCCACCTCAGTCCTTTGACTGAAAGTAGAAATTCACTGGACATCACTCTTAATCTGGAAGGATTTGCTACGGTCATCTTGCCAAGGTATTCATTATTGTATTTTGGGGAAAAGACCATTTTTCAATGACTTCCTGACAGTTGAGGCAACAGAGAAAAGCGTGCAACATTGACAGCCCAGAGTCATTTCATCCTGATGTTTAGCGCTAACCCGAGTAACACATGCTTTATCGAGGAACCCCATAATACCTGTTCTGTCATTGCTATTATCCTGCCCCTCAGAATCCTTCACTCTACAAAGCCATGGAAACTGAGACCTCACAGGACCAAGTTCAAATAAATAGTTTGGCTATATGTGAGGGCTACTTACAATTGCATATCTTGAAAATACAATATGCAACCGGTTTACAAGTTGCTCCGAACTTAACTGGTAATGCATTTTAAATTAGACTTTTTCAATGATAAAGGCAATGCAATACATTTAACACTTTGAAATGGTGGAAAAAGGACCCAGGTGCAGAACACATCCCCCACTGTCCTCCTGTCATTCATCTTTCTTTCTGTATAGGTCTAGTCAGAGAATATATTTCATTTTCAACCCAACTTTTGTCATTAAAACTTTTATCATGAGTATTTTTTCCAACTGTCATTTTATTTTAGTGGCTGTCTAACACCCTATTAAGTGGATATACCATGATTTATGGAGTCATTCACCTGGTGTTGAACCTTTAAGTTGATTCTAAAGTTTCACTGGGTGGGATTTCTTACATTTGAAACAGGAAAGCTTTATTTTATAGGAAACACTTTCCTTCAATGGCCTTGGTCTGCGAGCTGCCGTCTCTTTTTGTGTCTTTGAAGACTGAATAAGGGAAGCTCCAGGGTGACCATTTTGACTATTTCCTTGGAATTACACTGACCTTCTGATTCCAATCTGTTTATTGACTCCTTTGGGTCATGCTTGAGGATGGGTGAAAGACAATTATGGGGAACATCCTAATAATCAAATATATGAACCAATGAGGCACTCAAATATGCCCCAAACACACCAGGTGTTTCTATGCTTCTAAGATGATTCCTGGATAGTTTCCTCCATCTGGAATGTGCCACTCCCATGCTTCTCAGGAAGTCCAGAAGGGGAGCAGATGATGTGAACTGATGGAGTTTATTCTAAAGTGACATACATGCATATGGACATGGGCTTGAAGGCACGGACTCACATGTATTTCAAATGTGATTAACATGGTTTTTGTGCCGGAAAAGACTCTTCTGGAGAGATTCCTGGATGTTTCTCTAATACAATGAGATAAATTCAGCAAGGCGTGCGAGTCATAATTTTACACTTCCAAGGCCTTTTCATACAGAGAGAGAGACAGAGAGACAAAGACAGAGACATACAGAGCGAGAGACCATCTCTCACAGTCTATCTTTGCCCTTGGCAGTGAAATTTCCAAATTCCTAAGGAAGGCAAAAATATACCTAAAGATGTCCCACAAGTTCTGTCTTAAAGTAGACATCCTAGACATGATTCATACAGTCACTCAGTGAGGAGCAAGCATTTATTGAGGGCTTACTCTGAGCCAGGCACTGAGTGGGGACTTTGGGTACAAAGATGGGTGGTTGCGGCTGTCAAAGATTTTGCAGCCTGGAGCAGAAATGCAAGGTCTGGAGGGAACTCAGACACAGCTTAAGGAGGGCCGTGTGCTCCCAGATGTGCATTCCTTTGGCCAATTCTGAAGTCTGCGCTTTCTGCACTACAGCAGTGGCACCTATCACACACCTCTTATGTGCCAAGTACCATGCAAGGCCCTGGGAAACACACCAGTTCCTGCTCCCGCGAGCTTCAATGTCAAGTGGAGAAATAGCAAAATAAGGACATCGTTAGGGCAATGAGAGAAGTTTGGGAAGTATACAACTACCCACCAGGAGCCCACGTGAATGCAGCTTCTGGCTTCCACCTGCTACCTGGTGACAGATCACAGTCACGCGCTAATGCAGGGGAGAGTCACGGCCCTGCCCTCCCTTCACAGGGCTCCGCAGAAGCTTGTGTTCCTAAGGGCTGGGATGACCTGCGTGACTTGTGGCAAACTGCCAACTGCATTTGAAACCAAAGCCTATGTGTATATAAAAATGCAGGAAGCCATCTTCAAAGGATGCACTAATTAGCTTCCTGGGATTTAAGATTTTTAAAAGCTTTTGTGATTGAATTTGTTTTGGTACATTTTTTTTTTTAAAGGATTTGGAAGATTGGTTCTGCTGTCAAGACATCAGAAAACAACAACAATGAGATTACAAACTTACTGGTTTCCACAGTGAAGGGTTTTCGGTGTGAAAGAAGGAAAAACACCTGCAGATTGGTTGATAAAAAGCAGTATGGCATTAAAAGGCCATGATGCATAGTGAAGAACTAACCTCCTTGAGGTGACTTGAGCCAACATTGAGTTGCTCTTGAAAAGCATTTGTAAGCTCACTGAAAAATCAGCACCCACTGTCAGAGGGCTTGGGAGGTAATGTTTTCATTCAAGGATTAGGAAAAACACAAGCAAACAAACAAACAAACAAAAAATATTTTAAAATTCTGAGTAGAAAAATGACGTGAAGAGTCATGAAAGAATTCTTCTTATAAACCACTCACCGCTGTTTTTATTATGAATAAAGAGAACTAATAATGGAAAGGACTAATATAATAATTATATTTGTTCAGTGTGGGAGAATAAATAATAACGAGAGAACAACACTATTGTGAAAGTATGTAATCATATTATTAGATGCATCGTATAATTGAAAGCCATTATCGAAATCCTTCCTTTTAGAGTTAATCCCTCCCTCTGTGCAGCCCCTGAACGTTGTCTGCGTTTTTCCTGGGGTGCACTCACCCTGTGTTGTAATAACCTATGGGCATACCTGTCTTCCAAGCTAGTCTGTGACCTTGAAGGCAGCTACTTCCACCCATCTCACTCTCGGCGTGCCTAGCACCGGGTCAGCAAATAATCGTTGTGGAATTGAACGTATTCCATTTCCTTCTGAAGTTCACTTTCCTAGGCTGGCTCATCCTTTGGTTTATTCTTGGAAATATTTCCCAACATTCCACATTTTTCTTAAATTGGGGAGTGTGTGTGTGGGGGAATATTTAGATAAGTCAAGGTATTTACATTTTGTAGGCAAGGTGCTAATAATCACCTACCCACAGGAATCCACCAAGACTTGGCCAAAGTCAATAACGGATCACGAGCTATCACCCCCAAACCTGGACAGGCCTCATCTCCTGCTTACATTTCTAAAAAAAAAAAAAAAAGAAAAAAGATGACTTTGCAAATTACAGTCTTATAAATTTAACTTCTAAATTTGGAAAGTTACTGAAAGAGAAAAAAAATCATGAAATGAGCTTGCAAAATCTTAAAGAGGGCATTTACTGTAAAAGAAGAAGTAACATGACTGAAAAGTGAGTTCTGTTTTTTCTTCCTTTATTTTAAGTAAAAATTTTGTCTTGTAATCATGCAATCATTTGTTCCTAGTGAATTCATAGATTTAAATTTCTTAATCAACCATTACTTAACTCGTTGACTTCTGAGACTGGTACCATTTTTATCCAAAGATAAAATTAAGTAGTCATGTCAGTTTGATTGTAAGATGCTCCTTACAAGAAAATGTATCAAGAGGCAGTGGTAGTGAGTGCTGGAGCAGTTGGACCTGCATCAAATTCCAACTTTGTGACTTTATAGCTGGGTGATCTTGGGCAAATCACGTAACCTCTCTGGTCCCCTATATTCTCAACTGTAAATTGGAGGTGATGACAACACCATAAGGATTGTGTGAGGATTAAATGAAATGAGGTTTGTGAAAAGAAACAGGACATTCAACAGGAAACTGTGCCTCTGGGAAAATATGAGTAGATTATATTATTGAAGGACATTATGGAAAATTCTCCTAAGATGGTGGAAAACACAGGAGATCCCAATGTGTAGAAACTGGCTTGTGCTTATATAAAATCTCCTTTTAGGAGGAGCAGTGAGGGTGTCCTTAATATTGCAATGTCCTGCAAGTGAGCACCGACTACTGGTCCAGTACTCAGCAGAGCCAGGACTGCTGAGCCACTTGGAATGGTCTTCGACACAGGGATTTTGTTTGAGTTTTTCCATCTTGAGATTCCAAGTTCTCTCAACAAGTTCTGCTCTAAGAACTTCCCTGACAGACAGCAATCTCATCTAGACCCATCTCACTGTGTACATTCAGGAATAGGGTCCAGGCAGGAGAGGGGAAGTCCCCAGGGTCACGAAGGGAATCCATGACAAGGTTGGACTAAAGACCAGGTCTCTGATTCGTGACCTGGGTATTTCCAGTCACCTGTCCACCACCTCTCCAGCATGTCCATTCTAATCTCAATGTGTCTTAGACAATGTACTTCCTTGTTTTTGGTTAAGACTTATGCAATGGTTGCTGGCTTTCACTATTTATGGGAAGCAGGAAGGACAAACTCGAAATTGCTCTCCCCTACCCTTGATTCGGGGCTGCGGGGGGCTTTCCCTGGGCTGAAAATGACAGCCTGGGGTGGTGAAAGCAGAAACAAAGGGGGCCTGCAAGCCCAGTTTTGAAGCATTCCAAGAAGGTGCTCAACACACCCTCTGCAGCCCCCCGGGGAAGCCTTGCCCTTCCATATGCCCCCCCCCCCGCCCCCGCCAGCCTACAAATGGGGAAGTGAGACACAGCCCCACACACAGCAGTGGCAGTTCATGCATTAAGGGCCATTTTGCCTTTGGTCTTATGATCTCAGTCGTTTTGTGCTCTCTGATACATGACACGTCTCAGACATGTGGCAAAGTGAAAACAAGCTGCCTTCTAGGGTCTGGAAAATCAAGAGCCAGAGGCTACTACCTCCAACAGGGGAGACTTTGGACATGTAATTTGATGTCTCTGAGTCTTAGCTTCCTCATCTCTACCATAGGGCCAAGTCTACTGACTTTTTAGAATTCTAAGATGAAGAATTAAATGGGATTATGTTTATAAAATAGCTAGCACATGCCTTTCCCGTAATAATGTATATGTGCTATATTCCCCAGAATGTTCTCTCTAACGGGGTTCAAGATTTTTGTTGTCAGCTGGTTTTCAAAAGTGAAGAGTTCATACAATGAAAAACTTTTACCTTTTTAAAAGGGTCTTTCACACAGTTTTTTTCTTTTCTTTTTTAGTTCTCCCAAATGTGAAGGTTATCAGAGACCACAGCCGCTGATGGAGGCGTGGAGACAGCAACTTCTGCTCTTGCCTCCAGTGCATGTGAGCTCTGTGAGGTTGGCTACGCTGAATGACTTTGCCGGGCCCCAGTTTCCTTCTGAGTTTGCTTGAGTTTGTGACTGGACTGCCTTCCCGTCACTGAGGGTGCTGGAAGGGTGAGATGAGAGCGATCTAGAGGCAAAAGTGGCTGGGAATTTTAGTTGGCTCTTGGCGAAGGCATAATTATTACTCCCTTGCTTCCCTCCACGTTTCTAGGCCACCCATCCTCCATTCTTGGGAAAGATGGAGCTTGCATGGGGTGAGAAGGAGGGGGAGAGAGACTGAAATAACAGCGACTGGATGCCTCCTGGCTATTTCAGTTACACACGCACAAGCTAAATCCCTCAGGGTTGATCATAGTTACCTGAGAAGATGCCTTAACTCTTTCTGCAGAAAGAACTTAATGAAAACGCTAGTGCCTTAGAAGACACTGAGAAGTAAGAAGAGCAGAGATTTTAGGTAAAAATGGGGGCAGCCACTGTGGAAGATGGTTTGGCAGTTCTTCAAAAAGTTAAACTTAGAGTTAAGCACAGGACCCAGCGGTCTCACAACTAGGGTGATCGCCACGAGCAATGAAAACGAATGTCCAGAGAAACTTGTACGCAAGTGCTCACGGCAGCATTATGCCGAAGAGCCGAACGGTGGAAACAATCCAATTGTCCATCAATGGATGAATGCAGAAAAAAAATGTGGTATGTCCATATAATGGAATATTACTCAGCCCATGAAAAAATGAGGTACTGACATAATGCTCCAACTTAGATGAACTCGAGAACAGTACGCTACGTGAAAGAAGCTGGACACAAAAGGTCACATAGTGTATGATTGCTTTGGTATGAAATGTCCAGAATAGGCAAATCCAAAGACCAAAGACAGATCAATGGACTGGCAGGAATGAGAAATGATTATTTAATGGGCGTGGGTTGTTTTTCTGGGAAGGATGAGAAAGCTTTGAAACTACAGAGGCATGGTGGTAGGACACTGAATCATATTTCAAATAGTTAACTATGTTATGTGAATTTCCCCTCATTTTTTTAAATGTTTGTAGGGGGGGTGGAAAACAAAAAAAAAGCAGGGATTTTGAATTCACTGTGGCCTGAATTTGAATCTCATCTGGCCTCCTTTGACTTACGTAACGTTGGGGAAGTGAGTTGGGCTTCAGAGTTACTGTCGTGAAGATGACAAGAAGGAGAAGAGCCAGAACCTGTGGAGAATTTCATGCGACATTGGAAGCAGAGCACCCAGCTCAAGGCCAGTGCATGATGGGTACACACAGATGTCGGCTCCCTCCCTCCCCATTTGGTAATTTGCATTACCAAATGTCTGACCTGCCTTAAGGGAATGTGCGGACCCAGACTTCCGTGTCATTAAGTAAACGAGTGGGGGGAAACTTGGAAATACAGAAAAAGCACCAGGAATAATACAACCACATTTATACCCACCACTCATGAGTGGAATTGTTAGCATTTTGTCATATTTGCTTCGCTGTTTCCTTTTTTTTTTTTTTTAAATATGGACTAACACAATTCAGATGCAGTTGAAATTTACGTTGTCCTTTATACTCAGCTCAATGTCTCTTGTGAGCAAATAAGCAAGTCCATTAAATAAGAGGTGAAGAAATAATTTATTCATTCAACTGGTCTTTTCTCAGAGCCTACTATGCGCAAGATATATCCCACAGGATGTAGACCCAACGTTACAGAGCTTCATTTTAATGGATAATCTGAGCAGCGTGGGAGGTGGCCGTTCAGAGATACTAAAGGGTGGCAGTCACCCTATGTCCTGGTTAGCTCCTGTAGTAAATAAAATCAGTGGTTTGCTTTCTAAACTTGGGCTGCAGTTAACCAGCATGACTCAGAAAACAAGCCCTTCTGACACCTTCAAGGCACTAGCGACCCAGCAATTGCGCTGTTAGAGAATTTTCAAAATATGGGCTATTTCCCGAATGGTGTGATTTTGAACTCTCCTAGATCTGCAATAGGAATCAAATTAGATAACTGGAAAAAGCATTTAAAATGTAGAATGCTATACAAATGTACACGGTGGTTCTATAACAAAGGAGATACATAAGTAGGGTGGGGTGAAAAGAGGCAAAAGGGAACACATCTGCAAACTAATCGGGATATAAAACACCACCTTTATGGAACATAATGCAGTTCCATCCTCATACGTATGTCTCAGAAATTGAGGCCTGGAAGAGCCCTGGCGGAAACACCCAGCTTGCTGATTTGGAAGTGGGGAGAAGGTGGTGGGGAGGACACATGGTCCTCTGCTTCCAGAAGTGACTAAAGTAATTTCTTTGTAATTTCATGTTTTCCTAAAAACAAAAATATCTGTTTATACCATAAAAAAAAAAATTAAAAAGTCAAGAACGGACTGTGGCAATACCCTAACTTGTCTGAACATTATGCTGGGAGGGAAAGCTAGTTTATGCTGCTGGGGATACAGTCTTTCCAAAGGAGATCACTGTACCTGAAATGTAGATAGTTATAAAAATGGCATTAATTTGCTTAGACCGAGAGATTTTCACAGGAGAGCAACTAGCAGAAAACATTATGAAAATGTCCGAGAGGACTGGTAATTGAGTTGATTAGTATGACCTTGGTTATGAAGGTAATAGAAGAGGGACCGGTGCTTAGACTGAGTTATAACCCTGTTCCCGGTTCGACGACAGAGTGAGGGATGTAATTTGTTCAGGCTGACTCGGAGTAGCCAAGCCTCCCTCTGACAAAGGAATACACTGACTAGCCAAGCTCAGCCTGCGCTTTTACCCCGACAGAGTAAACAGGACAGGGTCAAATAAGAAATGATGGACTGGGCTTGTGGGCTGGTTCTCTACGTAGACACACTGCAGGCAGAGCTTTCCGGACAACAAGCCCCAAGAAGCATTAACTCATTTCCTCTACACTACCAAAGAGGAAAAATCATACAACTGCTCCCCAGCCGAAACAAAACAAAGCCAAACACTAACATAAACAAAGACTAAACATCCCGAGAAGGTCTATGTGGAATTCGCTCTGGCTCTGTTTTTTGTACTTTTTCATAGGCATTTATGAAGCAATATGCCACTGGCTGCGGTGGGCATTTAGCTGCATTAATCAAAGAAAGTATTCCGTGTCGGACTCTAACACCCATGTGCTTTTCACTACACCTGCTTAAAACCAGGTAAATTTCTCTCAATAATACACACACACATACACAGACACACACACACACACACACACACATTCAAAGTGGACTCCCCCCCACAATGATACATTCAATGGTTGTTTAGTGGACAGGGCCAGCGCACACCTAAAGCCCTAACACCGAGTCTCCATACAGTCACTAGCCTTGTAACAACTTGAACAAAAGTTCATGTCCAGGAAGTTCCATCCACTTTCCTATCTGCGATGACCTTCCTTATCAACTGCGCTATAGAAAGAGATCTTCTACAGAGATTGGATGGCTGATACTTCAGAAACAGCTATGGCTCCCACGGAGACCCTCAAGTAGAGGGTGAAAGTTTTACCCACCAGTCTTGATCATTTCACATTTTCTATTCGTAATAAACGCATATCAGATTTGAACTAGATTGTTGCACTGGGTGAATAACAACAGGGTATCCTCATGCACACTTTGTCCCTCTCCGGGGTGAGTGTGTGCCTGTGTGTGTGTGTGTGTGTGTGTGCATTCATATGTTTTATGAGTCTCAAATTTCAGAGCTAGGTCTACCTAAATGACAAAGGGCCCCGAATCCCTTGTCTCCTTGCCTCTGTCACCATGCTTGCTGACCCTCTAGTGAAAAGGATCTGACCACGACACCGAGTGGAATAAATTATCGCTGACACTCCAATATTTAATTATGCAGCTGTCAGAGAGGCCCTTTCGAAATTCATTTTAATAAAGTGGGAACTTTCCCTTTCAAGGTTAGAGTGAGGGGAGTCACCTTTGGTGTCAGCTGGAGGTCTCCACCATGAGCTCTGCATTCTTGCTCCGGACGCCTGTCACTTGGCCTGATAGAAGGGCCTGATAACAGCTCTGATGCCTGGTGGCCTCCCCCCATCCCTGCCTGAATGAACATCCTTCATTTAAACCCACAATAATGAGGACCGCAAAGTCAGAGAGGCGGGCACAAGGGCAGCCTATGGGGGGAGGGGGAGAATGGCTTCTTATTATAAAATTCACTTAATGTGGAAGTGGCAATCTAAAAGCAATCATGGCCATCTCCCCATTTTCACTGGTTAGCCAGAAATATTTAACATGGTGGAAGAGGAAAAAAACAAACAAACAAAAACCTTGGTAAGGTGGGGATGCCCAGACTCTAGCACTCCTCGATTGCTGTGGCTCCCAAACTCATAAAAGAGACAGACAAGTATTGATTTATATTTTGCTATAAAGTAAAACACGGTATCGTCGTTTTTGTAGTTTAGTTTCTGGGCCATAAAGTTGCAGCGAGGAAAATCTTTTATATGGCAAACTGAATGTGTGGATGCAATCATGCCTACCTACGGTGCACGTGTCTAAAGTCTATGTTTAGCCTGTGTTTCCGAGTTTATGTGTAAACCATGCCTACAACAACCTGGAGAGAATAAAGCATGAGCTGCGCTAGAAAAAGCAGAACCAACTCGATACATCCAGCTGCAGCAGTGGAATCTCTCTTCCGTTTTCTCTCCAACCTCTCTTCTCTTCCCCTTTGCTTTATTTTTCACTCTACATCTTCTCCCTTATCTTCATTTTCATTTTCTTCTGTTCCCGCCCTCCCACCCATTCTCTTCTCCCTCTTCCTCTCTCTTTAATAACGTGATTAATATTTATTGATGAGTGACTCTATGTTGGACATTGTCTCAAGTTCTTTGCCTGCTTATCTCTTGTAGTGCTCCAAGCACCTCTATAAATTAGGGGCGTTGATGATGGTTCCCATTTTACAAACGATGAAACAGGCTCGGAGAGGTTAATGGTCTTACTCAGTATCTCCCAGTTGGCACAAGGGAACCCAGGCAGATTTCAGTGCTTAGATATTTAACCACTCTGCTGTGTTTGTTTACTGCTCTTTCTCTGGGCTCTTCCTCACTGACTCTTTCTCCCACTTTCCTCCCTGCTTTCTTTCTCTCCTGCGATCTCTCCTTCCCTGATTTTCTATACACCGTGTGTCTCATGGAGTGGATTATAGCTCCCAGTGAATGTACGCAGTGATCTGTCTCATGCACACATACTATAACTCTTGTCAACAAATACTGGTTTGGGAAAGAGGCCTTGTCCTGGGTGCGTGTTCGGGTAAATGCCTGAACGAATTCTCAAGTGTGACTGTTGAAAGGTGCTTTCTCTAAGCCATAAGTAATGACCAAATCTGTCCATCAGCACTTTCTCTGGGGGAGAACGTTCTCTTCTCAGAGGCTGGAAGATGGCCCCTGAGATGAATTACGGAGAAACAGGAGGCAGCAAGTGACACATTTGCTTCTGCTCCGGGGCTCTCTGGGGAGACCTGCTCTGCAGAAGGTCAGGTTAGGACCTCCAGACCCAGCGGGCTCTTCAGCCAGTTTTCCCAGCACAGCCATGAGTGCAGCTGATTTGCAGGTTGCTCTTGGTCTTAACTCTTGCATTTCTTAATGGGACTCCTGATAGCTGAGGATGCGAGGCCTTGGTATGGCTAGGAATAAGTGCAAGGATGAAAATGGAAGTCAGACTCCAAAAGCAAACTGTCCATGCTTCCCTAGGCCCGCTCTTCCTTGTGTCCTGCCCCATTCTAGGGTCTCAACGCCAAGGTGTCCTGTTTCTCAAAGGCCAGTGATAACCGAGGCCATCCATGCCCAACCGTGTTTGCCAGCAGTGTTGCCATTAGGGGAACACCAGAGGTATTGTGAGAGCTTGAGAGTTAGTGTCTTAGTTACAGGCTCTAGAAGAAGGCCCTAAACTTGAAGGAAAGAAGCAAGGGAGAAGGGGCGTGTTACAATCTGTGACATTATGCCTATCTGCATGGCATCACCCAGAAACTTGCAAGGCAGAAAAATATTTCCAGGGAGGTGGTAGAAGAAGCATTTGTTAAAATGAACAATCTAGATATAACTTACTCAGAAACTTTTTCATTTGTCTCTCTCCCCCCGCCCAATTATTTGTTGGCTGCTTATTTTATGTGCCAAGCGTATGCTATGGGCTTCCCATTTCATTTCTACAACAACCTTGGGTGGGAGGGTGGCACTGAGACGACTACCATCTTAGAGATAAAGAAACTGAGGGTAAGCAAGGCAAATAAGTAGTTCAAGGTCATTTAGCTGGTACAGGGCAGAGGGATGATTTGAATGCGCTCTGCTTAATGCCAGTGGCAGTGCTCTTAAACACCAGGCCGTATTTGTACCAAATGTGTTGGTCCTCCTCTTTGTTTTGTATTCTGCGAGTGAGTACAAAATCGCCCTCAACTATGCTTGGCAAACTTGTTTAATGAGGTCTGTGTGAAATCATGCATGGAAGTTTGGGGGGGGTGTGGTCCCCTTTATCTGCGATGTTGACACATTCATAGTGATGGAAATAGTAGTAGAAGTAGCAGTACAGGCAGCAACCAGCATTATTATGCTAGATTAGGTGCCAGTAGCTGTATGTGTATATGTGTATGTGTATGTATATGTGTATGTATATACATGTTTTGTGTATATATGTGTAATATGTATATCTACACACACACACTGTTTTCCTCTCTAATTTGCACTAGTATTATTCCCATTTTATTAGTAAGTAAACCAAGGCTCAGAGACTCTAAATATCTTACTCAGGATCAAAGAGAAACTATCTGACGAGCCAAGTTGGAGATGCAACTCTACTCGACCCAAAGCCATTGCTCTTAAAAGAAAAAATAAAACAAAATAAAGTACTTCCACAATCCTGCCACATCACTTTAGAACGTATCTAACAGTTTCACGTACACCATTTCATTTCATCCTTCTGACAATCTTATGATTAGCTATAATGGACAGGACTATGGAGTATTCCTATGACCCCAGTTTTCTGGATGATGAAATCCCGGGGCTAGAGATAATGGGACTTGTCTAGGGGACTGCAGCTAACAGCAAGTGGAACTAGGACAAGAAAGCAGCTCACAGACGTCGACTTATTGTGTCCCATCGTGTCTACCTTCCTCAGTGCAGAATAGCTGGCCTCTGTTTGGCGGCTCTGTGAACCAGGGACATCCATGCATCAAAACATTCCTCCTGCTGAGGTTCTCAGAACTGACAGCTTCCATCTCTTGAACAAACAGACCAGCATTCATTTGGATGTTCTCGCCCACACGCACCACCCAGTCCAACAGCTCCTTGCTGAGTGAATTTAGACAATGTTCTTGATGCCAGTTCTCTCCCCGCAAAAGGGAGGAGATTTACAAAGCTCTTGGCAGCTGCCTCTTGTCACGGATTTTGCAGTCAGAAATAATGACGGGTCAAAGTCGGCCCCAAATCCCAAAGATCCCCAGGTATGCATCTTAACACTCGGAGTCAGAACACTCCTCCCCGAGAAGACCTTCTTCAAAGAGCAAGTGTGCATACACCCTAAGAGGACAAGCAAAGGCTAGAAAGCTGGAAGGGAGAAATAAATCCTGACTCAACTAGAAGGATTAAAAAGTCACCTAGCATGAGGGGAGTTCGCACTCCACAAATTTTTCTCGACTGAGTAAATTTAAAGAAATAAAACTAGATTGAGCATGCGTTTAATACTGGCTGCTATCTTTTGCTCTGCTCTGCTCAGTGGCTTGTTAAATATGAAAAGATTTGCCCTGCAAGGAGACTCGGGAAGAGGCAATCTCTGAGGGGGCTCATCCGCCACCCTGCCCCTCCTCTTTGTAACCCAGTTGAGCTGGAGAGCTCCTTTTCAAAATACTAGCACCCAAGTGCCCCGGTCTTGTGTACAAGTCTCAAATACGGTCACCGGTGTCCTCACTGTCTCTTAATAGAAGTTGTGATATAAAAAGCTCATTCAGGATGGCAGGAGCTTCACTTTCTGACCCTGGCTGCCTGAGAGGCAAATTGCATTAGAAAATGACATGCCATTCATCTCGCGAGTACTTGCAGGAACATTTAGCTAATTAAATGATTAATAAATTTAACACTGCTTTATAATTTCATTTAGCTGTGTTGGAAATCACACGGTGAGCTGCGTATGCAGTGAATGAGATTAGGTGGGAGTGAGGGTTTCGGAGGCTGCCCTGGTAATTGAGATTAGTCTATTACTACAGTGACCTTTTTAACTTTTATATTCTCTTGTTAAAGCGAAATAAAATTTTATTCACTTTTAAGGAATATTTACTTAGAGAAATTTACATGAAATTAAAGAAACACCAAGCCCAGAAACCTATTGGGGCCAGAATCCATGCACTGCTTCTTTTTTTAATTTTCAGAGTCTCTTGAGGGAATTGTTCTTGAGCTGTCTGGAGGCAGAGTGAAGAATGATGTGTTTTTAGACAGTTCATTCATTCATTCAATAAACGCAGAATTCCTGCTGTGTCCTGGCCTCACTTCTAGGCCCTGGTGCCACAGCAGAAATCAGGACCCAGGTTCCTGCTTTCCTAGAATTCAGATTATTGTGGGAAAATACAGATGAGAAGCAAATAAATATACAACAAACTAACAGAGAGTAATAAATACAATGCAGGGAATTAGAACAGATGGCTTCTTTAGACTGGAGCGTTCAAGAAAAATCTCTCTTCAAAGGTGACAATTAAACTGAGATTTGAATTATAAGAACCAGTTAACCATGCAAAGCTCAGAAGGACTAGCTAGTACACCAGAACAGAGGAGACCAGAGGGTGAAGGTCCTGAGGAGGGAATCAATGAATTTGGTGTGTTCATGGAACAGAAAGGACAGTGGAGCTGGGAGCTGGGAAGCTGGAGGAAGTTAAAGGTGATACAGTAAATGTAGGAAGGGTGAGATTAAGCAACGCCATGCTGACCACAGTGGGGAGCTTGGACATGTTTTCTTTTTATAGGTTTAGTGCAAAGCCACTGGAGGGTTTGAAGCAGGGTAGTGACCGGATGTGTCAAATGATTCCACCTAAAAGTAGGTACTTCTGCAGCCACAATTAAGAGCGGGACCAAGGCCACCTCCTAGCTCTTGTAACAATAAGAGGACTGACTTGGTTTCCCTCACTTTCAGCCTCCCTTCTAAGCTGTGCTTTTTTCCAACTGAAAATTGCATTCGCTGTCATGCTTCTCTGTCCTTTTCTTAATATGTGGTACTTTGTTGTACCAGGTATTTTGAAATGCTTCTGACTAGTGCCTTTTCTATAGTTCTTCTCATCCAATTTTTGCTTTGTTCATCCATAAAATCCAAAGGTATTTACTTTTAAACTTCCAGAGATGTCTTCTTTGTTCTCTCCTGTATTAGCTATATCTTTTATTTTTTTGCATTCTGATGCTTTCACATCTGGGACCTTGCTAACCCTGGAGGGACCTCCCAGGGTTAGTCAACTTGAGATAGCAAACTCACCTGTGCCTTCCCGTTGTAGACCAACCAGTCCTGAGCTCAGACCCATAGTCACCTTCTTTATCAGGCTCTCACATTCCTGGCCATAATTCACCTACTCTGCTTCACACCAGGACTAGATACCAGACAACTAGGGGCAACCCCTGTCACCCAGAGTCCACTGAAATTATTCAAACCAGCTAATCCTAAGGCTGTTTACCCTGCCTCCCCTGTTTATGCCTGAAGAAACCACAATAAAGCCTCTGCTCCAGTTTCACCCTCTCCCTCTGCCTCCTGACTAACCTTGGTGCTGCCCTAAGAAGCCCCCCATGACATAGACTGCCCCCTTCTGGGATCTGTACCACAAACTGTCATTGCAATGCAGTTGTCTTCTGATCTGTTGGTCTTACAGTACCAAAATAATAATAAAACCTATATTTAAAATATCTCCAGATACACTGTTTCATTGCCCACCAAATAATAATACCTACCACTTATTGAGGTCTTACTATGTGCCACATGCTTTGGAGACATGATTGACTTTAATGGACTATAATTTAATCCTCCCTCACACACCCCTGCAAAAAGGGTACTTTTGAGACATTTTACAGATGAAGAAACTGAAACAGAGTTTATGAGACTTGACCAAGGCCACCTGGTTGTAAGTTTTAGAGCTGGGTCCAACCCAAAATAGACACGGTATACTTAATAAATTAAGATAAAGATCAGCTTTCTTGTTAATGAAATCTACTAAAGGCCACCTCTTGATGCTCGATAGATTTTGTTGTGCCTTGGCTTATCTAGCCAAACTGGTTTGGAATTTGTTGTTGCAATCAGTCACTTTTTTCTCTTGTACCTATTTTGCCTTGTTTCTCATCCAGGCATATTTATCCAGAATTCCACTTTGTCCCCTAATATCTTCTCTTCAGTTAATGTAAATGCAAAGAAAATGTCTAAAGAAATGTCCAGGGCCATTTTACCTGGTGTCCTGTGCCATTCTCCTCAGCGCATTCGGCAATGATTATCAAAGAGCTTCACTCTCTGATGCTAACTCACAATTTGCAAATCGACATATTCAACATTAAAAGTTTTTACTGTCAGTTGCTGTTGATCTTTTTTCCCCTACCAGCCCACAGAGAAGATGAAATAAAAGGTCTTCCTTTCAGCAAGTGTTTAAACTACAATAGTTTCAATTTCAGTAATTATGCATATATCCCTTGGATAGTCTTAAGACTTTGAACACACACATACCCTTAAATTTGAAATCCTGTGATACCTGCTGTAAACTCTAAAGTTTGTGAGCAATTACCTTTGTATGCAGTGTTTCTGGAAAATAACATCTGCGTGTGATTCCCACTATTTTTTTTTTAACTTGTTAATTGTCTGGTTGTTAACTGACGACTAATCTTAGGGTGCTTAAGAATTTGTAATTTCCCTTTCAATATCTTCTCCTTGGTGTGCAAAATTTGGACACACCTTTGTAATTAAAATATTTTCTGCTTAAAAAGAAAAATCCCAATTGTTAGGCCTACAGACAATCACATTAGCACTTGTTAGTAGTAACAGATGAAGTAATGAGTGGCAAGAACATGCATAGTATAGCTGTGGAAGAAGTAGTAACCTGCCTGATTTTCTAGAAATTGCAAACTCGCTATTTTATGCTTTTATTTTTAATAACGACATAACCATGTGAATTACAAGAGCTTTGATGCTTTAAGAATTTCCTTCATCTTTGTTAGATATTCAGAAATCACCAGAGATATCTGTACTTACATTTTTTTTTAAAGCTGGAATTCTTCCTCCCTTCTTCGCTTCCTCTGCCTCTCTCTTTCTCTCATCTGTTTTAGTCCACTAGGAATCCGACACCATACTCTACACTGATAATAAGACAAAAAAATAAAATTCTGGCTTTCTAGGAATTCACTATATAATCCTTTCCACTCAAAATGTCTTCCATGAACCATCCACATTAGCCTTCTTTTGGAGCTTGTTAGGAATGCAGGATTCACGTCTGATTCCAGATATCCTGAATCCAAGTCTGCACTTTTAGGAGGACGGCTGTGCCCATTTGAGAAGCACTGCTCCAGATCTCTGGAAACAGGCCAGATCCAGTCAGCTATCTGTTGTTGTGGTGGTGGTTGTTTTTACTGTCCATCATCTAAGAATAATTTTCCCATTTTAAAATGGACCTATTTTAAATGGCTATATGACTCCCTGTATGATAGCCTCCATTTTGTCTCATGGACTACAAACCCTCAAATAGTTACTATCTGGCTTTTAAAGCAAAAGTTTGCTGCTCTAGAATCTAGATGGATCTAGCGCCCCACGTCTGCATGAAGGCTGTCTTTAGAAATAAGCACGATGCTATGACTCTGGTCCCACTGAAAAGTTTTTGTCAAACTCCCAAACTACCAAATCTCAGAGGACCAACTCTGTCCTTTATTTATTTTTATAATTATTTTTTTTAATAGAAACCATGGCACATATTCAACAGGAAAATTGGCACTGAACGCCTATGTCTTGGATGGAGTTTGTAAAAGCTACAAGTGTAGTTAAGAATTTCATAGCTCATGGTCGGAGATCCAGCAGGACCTAAAAAGCAGAAATCCTCAAACCCAGAGAAACCCAGAAAATGGGAAAATGTGTGCAACTGGTTCCATCCCAGTTCCCTATGAAAATGATTAACAGCGAACCGAAGGTAGCTGCTTTCCCATGCATATCCATGTGCAAAAGAGTGGTGGTTTTTACACGTTGCAATGTTTTCAGTTTTTCCAACTTAAGGAAACAGAAAATTGTCATCAACTCTCCTTGTCCTTTCACAAAGGAAAAAAAACAAAAACACACAGCATGGTTATATTCTTTCCATTGAATCAACTTTTTTTTTTTTTTGGCAAAACGTTTTATTTTTTTAAATATGTCTATATCCGTGTCTATCTTTGAGGGGTGGATTAGCTAAGAAAATGTAATGTGGGGCCAGCGTTGAAGACAGATAAGAGCAAAAAAGAAGAGGAGACAGGAATTGAAGTCAGAAGGGACAAGAGGAAGTAAGCTCAGACAATCTTCATTAAAAGAAACTCAAAGAACATGTGGCAGCGTTTCCGTAGGGCCAGTGCCCTGACCACTGTCCACCTGACACTTAATAAATACTCGTTGCACTAAATTAATTTGAAAGGATTGAGTGGGTGTGGATGTGCAGTGGCAGGACCCAAGTTGCTTACTTTTCAAACCACAGAGGGCTTTGACATTGAACAAATGGGAACCTGTTATTTGAAGATAATCTGTGATACATCAACTCAGCTGGTTGGGACAGGGGCCCACGGGAGCCAAAGCTGCTCGTGACTGAGGCAGAATGCTTTGCTCTTTTCTCACGAATGCTGAATGCTGGTGGAGTATAGTCATGGCTAGCATCAAAGATGACAGGACAATGTTGTGGACGGTCCCACCTGGGCCGTCCACAGGCCTGGGGAAACCATTCAAAGCTTGGGGGATGTACGTTGGCCCAAGGGTATCTCCCTTGAGTGGAGGTTACAACCTGTTCTTTACTTGAATGCTAGCCCTAAAAGAGCAGGCGCTTAAGACAAAACACAAAACAAAACAAAACACAAAACAAAACAGATGCTACTAAAGTCAGCTTTAGCTAAGTTCTCAATGGTATTGGGGGGAATCAAGCAGTGTGTATGATGACAATAAGGCTGTTATGACTCCCAACTTATGATTAATATCGTTACAACAAAAGCTAGAGGCTCTTTATTGCTTTACAGCTAGGCAACTGATTGTGTGCAGGGATGGTTAGTATTGTTATTCAGGCTAATACACAATCTGAATTTCCAGAAACACGTTACTGTGGGCTGCTGCCTCGACGATATCTCCCCAATCTCCTAAATAAATACCCACAGACAGGGAAGGATTCTGCTTGTCTTCCCTCTCACTGAAAGAGCTGCTCAGAATGATCCATGTGACTCTAGACTCTCCAGAAAAATTGGGTATCAGAGCTGGAGATGGGAAGCCTGATGGGGCTGGGTTCAAATCCCAGCACTGGCACTCCTTAGCAAGACACTCCAATTCTCTGTGTCTCGGTTTCTTCCTCCTCAAATGGGGATGACGAATCTGTGTCTCCGGAGTTGCAGGAGGCTGAATGAACAATGTAACAAGCTCCTGACACCATGAGCTTAGTGTATTTGGGGTACCCCCCTACCTTGCTTCATAGAAGCTGAGGCTTCACTCCTGGCACGTACTCTGCCTAGCAGCTCTTCTTTCCCTCTCCATCCAGCTAGCTTGTATTCTTCTCTTTCACAATGTCACCTCGTCTAGGAAGCTTCTCTGACACTCTCAGGCTAGGAGCACTCCCCTCTTTCCATGGCCTCTGGAATCCTAGGCCCACTTCTATCTCTATTCTTCACTCAAAGAAGGGAATCAAACTTCTCATAGTCCTATTTCCCAGGGAATGAGCTCACATGGGCTGCCTCCACTTTCACCCCAGTGCCAGCCTATCCCTGACACATGGAAAGAGCTAGATGGTAGCCACATTGCAAAACAGCTCTCTGTGCTCTGCATGCAATAAGCTATAGTGTCACTTGACCGCTCTCTTTGGGCATGGCTGGCGGTTGTTTTCTAAAGCTTGAGTTTCTGCCACAGGGCTTTGCCCCAGACCCTCCTTCCCCCTGCCCTTCTGCTCTTGATTCAGGAAGGAGCCTTCAGCCCAGACTCCCACTTTGGTCCATTCGGCCTGTGCCCTGCTCTGCCCCATCCATCATCCCATCTGTCAACATGGGTCAGCGAATCCTGCTCTTTGGGGCCTCTGGCTTTGCGCAGTGGAGGGAAGCAAACAGAAGTTTCAAGGCGGTGCTGAGAGAAATAAAATTGCTAACCATCTTCCATTCTACAGAAAACAAAGGTGGAAGACAAACTTCTCAACGGTAGTGGCAAAAATAAAGTGAGGTGCACAGTGCACGGTAGGGTCAAGGCCTTGTACGCTTAATCCCAATTTAGGATTAATATGGTGACATAGGTTTCAACCCCCCATCCCATAATAGGGACTCTTTGTTGCCTTTTTAAGACTCAACCTAGACACATACCCTCAGCTATTCAAATGTTACGTTTCATGGCTAACACACCAAGAAAGATAAATAAAGGCAATTCCCAAATCACAGAGAAGATAATTAAAATCACCTTAGAATAAAAATCAAGGCAATTGGCCTGGCTTTTTCTTGCTCTTAAAAGAACTGTGGGATCAGACAGACCCATCAGATGGCTCTGCCTGTCAGGGAGCGTGGCGGGGCATTCTGAGACCAACATGTTTGCAACACCAAAGCTGAGGGCAATGCTCTTCTTGCCTGCCACCTGGCGTCATCGACCCGCAGGCATGGCCTCCACATTCTGCATGATTTCCGCAAGAAATGTACGCAGTCCATAAGCAGACAGTGAGCACCCAGTTCTTCTGCCTTCTAAGTCTCAAGATAATTACATCACTGTTGGTTGTCCTGAGCCTGAAACAAGCCCTCAGATGCACAATGGTAACGTGCAAAACTATTTTTTTCTTCAGCCCGGATAGCAATCATATGGAAGGAGCAATATTGGCTTCCATCTTCTCCCCCCAACACCCATCCCTACCCCCAACCTCCTGGGGATAATGCAAGCTAATGCTATGGAACGTCTGGCCTGGTGTAACCAAAGAGAAGGTGCACATGGTCCTTGTGTCTACGAGAAATGAGAACCTACAGATTTGGGAGAGTCCACCCCACACCTGCTTGACCTGTGTTTTTAATGACCTCCAGGTGCTCACTGCAAGGCTGACGTCGTCCCTTGGAAGGCACCTCAAAGGCAGCGACGAGCCTACAATCGTAGGACAGAATGATCCAGGTTACAAATGATTAGAGGAGTTGGGTATTGAGGAGGTAGTGCCACTTTTAGGGGTAACAGTATGATACATAGAAAGCAGGGGTGCATTTGCTGGAGAAATTAGTCTCTCCTCTTTAACATGAAAGGGATAGATTTATATATTTAATAGATGTGCCAATAGCAGGTTGACTTCTGTGAAATGACTCATTTTTAAAAAGACAAGTCATTCCTGTAGAATTATAACAAACAAAGTCTCAAATCAGGGAGAAGCATAAAAGGCTGAAAAGTTACGGTGAAAAGTCTTATACATCAGTGATGGCAAAATGATGTCCCACAGGCTGAATATGGCCTGTAGATGTATTTTATTTGGCTCACTCCAAGTTGGCTCATGTAATGAATGCATTGCCAACATTTAAAAATTGGATGAGTCTATATTTAAAAAAATATATATATACATATACATAAATACCTAGGTTCTTTGGAAATATTGTTAAGTTCTGGCAAAATTGGATCAAATTTCCACTTGGTGGCATTAAGTTGGAGTTTAGCAATGACTGCCCCTCTAGATAGGGCCTAATCCTTGACACTTCCTATTGTCTCTGCTGCACTGGAGGCATGGTTCCAGTGCCATTTTCATCTCACACACAGACAACTTCATTCATTCATTCTATCTGTCCAGTACCTGCATTTGCCCTATTCTATGCTATATGGTTAGTTATTAATAGGTTTTTATTTTCAAGTTCCTGATGTATGAGTCAGAGATAAGTCAACACGCCACAGGTAGTACAGATTTCCTCGTTTGGAAAAATGAAGGCACTGAGAGCAAAGTTCAAAGCTGCTCTTTGGCAGTTCCATGAATCTATGGTTTGGGAAAGAATCTCCTCCACTAATAAAAGGAGTTTTCATTTTTTAATCTTCAACGATAGGTAGCCTGAGCAGAACTAGTCTTGATGAAACATGATCGCCATCGGTGAATCCCATTTGTGAGCCTTCTCAGTTGCCTCAAAATGAGAGGCTGAATCAGAGAGGAAAGTCGTTGAACAGGAAAGTATTTCCTTCTTAGTTTCCCATAGCAAATACAAGTGAGCCCTTTTTATTGCCCACAGATGTGATCTACTGGTCATTTTCAGGAGAAGATCCTTTTTCCAGTGATGCAGACGGGTGGATAAATGGGAGGATGGATCTCTTTTATCTGAATCCCTATGTGATCCACAACACCCATTTTGTCAGATGGCAGATTGAGTGCAGAAGGGACACCCATGCGAGTGGAACTGAGTGGTGTATATTAAGCAATGTGAGGCCAGGACTGGCCGCCTGGCCTGCTGCCCTAACCCACTGGCTGTGGGCCTAAATGCAGTCTGTGGCTGAATGCCAGCTGAGAGAGACGTGCACACTAAAATATAGACAGGCAGATTATTTATGAGATGCGAAACTAAATGCTCACTGGATTTTATTCAACTCAAGCTGAGCTGCACAGTGGCTGATGGGGACCCAGTAGAGACCAGCTCATGGGCAGGGAGGTATATTCTACTCTCACTCCCTCCTAACTACAAAAATGGAACTCAAACTACAAATATTTACTAAGTTTCCTCTCCATGAGAGGCACTCGAATCATTCATCATAATTGCTGAATAAAAGTCAGTGGCCGATGAACAAAATATGAGTAAATTGAATCCAGCAGTGTATAAAAGACATATACACTATGTCCTGAGTATGCAAGGCTGGTTCAACATTCAAAAACCAATCAATGTAATCTACCATAATAACAAGCTAAGAAAAAACTCATATGGTCATATCAATTGACACACACACACACACACACAGACAAAAATCAAACACCCATTCTTGATTTAAAAAAAAAAATTCTCAGCAAATTAGAATAGAGGAAAATCATCTTAATTTGATAAAGCACATCTACTAGAAAACCTATTGCTAGCATCACATTTAATGGTAAAATAGTGAGTGATTTCCCCCCTAAGATTAGGACCAAGGCAAGGATGTGTCTTCTCAGCACTCTATTCAACATATTATAGGAAATTCTAGCCACTGCAATAAGGCAAGAAAAAGAAATAAAAGACATACATATTAGAAAGGAAGAAAGGAAATTTTCTATTTGTATATGAAATGATTGGTTACATAGAAACTCCTAAAGATTCTCAAAATAAACAAACAAATAAACCAAGAACTAGTAAGTTAGTTCAGCAAGGTCGCAGGATCAAGATTAACACAAAAAAAATGCAAATTACATTTCTATATGCTAACAATGAACATGTGGAAATTGAAACTAAAACCACAATGCCATTGACAAAGAAATACTTAAGTATACACTCAATAGCCATACTCTAAATAAATGGAGTAACATGCCATGTCATTGGATGAGAGTGACATACTATATCCATGGATTGAAAGACTGAATATAGTAAAGATATCAATTCTTCTAAATTGATCTATAAGTTTAATTCAATTCCTATCAAAATTGCAGCAAGTTTTCGGAAGGCATAGACAAGCTTATTCTAAAATTTATATGGAAAAACACAGGCCTTAGAATAGCTAAAACAATCTTGATAAAAGAGAATACGGTGGGAAGAATCACTCTATTTAATATTAAGGCTTATTATATATTGACAAAAATCGAGACAGTATATTAATGCAATTGGCAGAGAGACAGACACATAGATCAATGGAATAGAACTGAACTCAGAAATAAACCCACATAAATATGCTCAACTGATTTTTGATAAAAGTGCAAAAGCAACTAAATATAGAAAAAATACACTAGCTTTCCAACAAATGGTACTAAAGCAATTGAACCTCCATAGGGGAAAATTATGAATCTTGACCAACTTCATACCTTATATAAAAAACAATACAAAATGTACAATCAACATACATGTAAAATGTAGAAGTATAAAACTT
Organism: Rhinolophus hipposideros; assembly: GCF_964194185.1. Classification (NCBI taxonomy): domain Eukaryota; kingdom Metazoa; phylum Chordata; class Mammalia; order Chiroptera; family Rhinolophidae; genus Rhinolophus; species Rhinolophus hipposideros. The sequence continues at coordinate 25,656,423 of NC_138067.1, read as the reverse complement.
TGCAGGGGGGAAAACAGCAGAAATTCTTCAGGATCTTGGGCTAGGCAAAGATTGACAACAAAAGGTAGATCCATAAAAAGAAAAACATACTAAATTGGACCTCATCAAAATTAAAAACGTTTCAGGTTGGCTGGTTTCCTCAGTGGTTAGAGCACAGTGCTCATAACACCAAGGTTGCTGGTTTGATTCCCACATGGGCCAGTGAGCTGTGCTCTCCACAACTAGATTGAAAACAACAACTTGACCTGGAGCTGAGCTGCCCACCCCCCCCCATAACTACCGTGTTTCACTGGGTCTTATATTAATTTTTTAAATGGTTTTATTCTTTTTTTTATTTTTTTTATTAGTTTCAGGTGCACAAGACAAGGTAATACTTAGACGTTCATCATTTATATCCCTCACACTGTGATCCCCCCTCCCCCATCTCCCTTCCACTATCCTTCCGACATCGCACCGAGCCATCACATTACATATATAAAATTATAGGTGGCATTCATTATTGTTCAGCTTCAGGTGTACAGTGCAGTGATCAGGCATCTACATCATCCTTGAGGTGGTCTCCCAAATGGGACACGTGTCCATCAGATACCCTACAAAATCTTTACAACATTATTGATTACGTTCCCCAAATTATTTTTCAAAAACCCTGAGGCCATTTTGTGGTTACTGACTGTTTTCTAATCCCCTCACCTTTCCTCTTATCCCCACCCCCCTGAAAAAACACATTAGAGTTGATGGTCTGGCTAGGTCTTACTTTTGGGGAAACACAGTAGATTGAAAACAACAACTTGACACGATAGGCCCTGGAAAAACACACTGTTCCCCAATATTCCCCCAATAAAAAATAATAATAATTAAAACTGTTTCCTTTGAGAAAGCCAATGTGAAGAGGTTGAAAAGACAAACTGCAGACTGGAAGAACATATTTGCAAACCACATATCCAACATAGAACTTGTACCTAAAATGTATTAAAACACACAAAACTTAATGGTAATAAAATAAAAAAATCAACTAGAAAATAGGAAAAGTCATGAATAGATATTTCTGAAGAGGAGATACAGATAGCAAATAAACACATGAAAACATGATCAATATCATTAGCCATCAGGAAAACACAAAACAAAAACCACACAGTGAACTATCACTACATACTTATAAGAATGGCTAAAATAAAATAAAATAAAAATAGGAACAATCCCAATTGCTGGTGAGGATATAGACAAACTGAATTGCTCATACATTGATGGCTGGAATGTAAATGATACAGAAACAGTTTGACAGTTTCTTACCAAACTAATCATGTAATTACCATACAACACATCAATTACACACATGAGCATTTATCTCAGAGTTCAAACATAAGCTTATACATGAATGTTTATAACAGCTGTATTCTTAATAGCCAAGACTGGAACCACCCCAGCTTTCCTTCAGTGGAGGAATGCTTATATATGGTTCATGTGTAATATACCACAGAATACCACTTAGCAATAAAAACGAAGAAACAATTGACACATGAAACAACTGGATGAACTTCCAGAGAACTGTAATAAGTGGAAAAAGTCAGTCCCAAAAAGGTTACATACTGCACGATTCCATTTATATAACATTTTGAAATAACAACATTTTAGAGAAAGGGAACAAATTAATGGTTGATAGGGGTTAGGGACAAGTCAGAGGCAGAAGGGAAGGAAAGCTTTTACTAGTAAGAGAGCATCTTCAGGAGCAGGCTGACATCCCAAACAAAAATGATTCACTGATAAGAAGTAAAAATATCAATGACTCCTCTTTTGTTTCCTCTATATTATGTTTAAGATAACATAAGCCAAGAGTTCATCCAACTAAAAAAATTCTAAGCCTACTTTCTTTCTACCTCCTTGCACATGCAAGTTACCAGGAACATAGAAGATAAAATATAGCATGTTACTTTAGTTCAAGAATTCCAAATTCTATCAATGTTTATTTTCTAAAAGAATTATGAGTTGAGAGATACACTTACTTCAAAGTTTAGCTTTGGCTGACTGACCTTTGTTTTAGCAGATATTTTATGGTGAAATTATGTGGTATCATCGTGGAAAGTGGGTAATTTTTTTATATCCTTCAATAAATTATATAATCTTCATATAGATATTCTATTACTCTTATTAAATTTATTCTTAAATATCTTATAATTTTGTTAATATTTTGAATAAAACCTGTTTTCTATTGCCATCTTTAATTACTGCTAATATAGCAACAATCAATTGATTTGTGTATATTTACCTTACATGTAGCCAACTCTTCAAATTATCTTATTGCTAGTAATTTTTTACTGCAATATTTTATTCTCTCTAGGATTATAATTATATAATTCTAAAATGAAGAAAATTTTACTTTTTTCTCCATTATTTAAGTCTTTCTTTGTAGCTTATATTTTCTGAAGCTTTCAAAACAATATGAATATTGGTGGGTACAGTGAATATCCTTGTCTAGTTTCTGATTTAAATGGAAAGCATTAATTACTGCTTTTGCTGTTTAAAATATCTGTAATAGATTGTTAATAACATCGACTATATTAAAAGAGTTTCCTTCTCTCTTTAGTTCTTTTGGTAGTATAGTTGTTTAGGTTGGTTGGTGGTTGGTTGATTGGTTGGTTTTAGAGTGATAGCTGAATTTGAATAAATGCCTTTTTGGCGTCATTGACAGAACCATAAAGTTGTTCTTGAATTTTGTGCTGTCATAAATTACATTGATAGAGAATAAAACAGTAAGTAAATAAATGACATGAAAATTTAATTAGTTCTAGTAAATAATGCATTAATACCCTTTTAATAAGTTTCAACCCGTGGTAAGTGGCAACTTTTAACAAAATGTAGAAAAGCTCTCATGTATAGGCAAATGCATCTAAGCTCTTATGTATAGGCAAATGCATCTAAATAAAGAATGTTTTAAAAGACTCTCTTTAGTATATAAATCAATAATATTTTTATAAGAATCTAGGGGAGATATTATGAGTGAACTTAATATTATAAAGTCAAAAGTGTTTATTTTCCTTAACAAACATCCTCTTCCCATTTAAGAATTTTAAAAAATGCATATGAAAATCCAGTAGCCTGGTGCTCAAATCATGTTACAAAAAGGAATGGAATAGGTACAGCAGAAAAGGAACTAGCCTAAATAAGTGGCAAATGTGATGCCAGCATCTTTCATGTATATTATTTGATTTCAGAATTTGGTCCTTGGTTCTCCCGGTGCATGGAGATGATCAGCAGCTAACACCTGAGAAGTGATGGGTTGTAACTCCTGGGTCCCCCAAACAGCCTTCATAGGTTGGTGCTACTAATTTCCCCCATGTAGCACTTGAGGAAACTGAACTCTAGAGAGGCTAAACTGACGATTGAAAACCAACCTCATGCCTGTAAGTGACGGAGCTGGGATGCCAATCCTGGTGTGTTTGAGACAAAAAGCTGATCCTCTTTTGATGAACATCTGGTGGCTAAAAGCATGGGCTTCATACTCACAGATGGGGAGTTGAATACTGGCTCAGGCCTCCACTAGCTGTATGCTCTTGGGCTAGTGACTTAAGCCCTCTGTGCCCCAATTTCTCATGTGTATTATTAAGACACCCTAGAATATATGTCACAGAGCTGCTGTAAGGTTCAAATTAGAAGCCATGTACAAAGCCCATGGTATGGAACATAGTAAGCCCTCTCTATCTATTGCCTAATTTATCACCATCATCATCACCATCATCATTATCATTATTTTTATCATCATTGAAACAGTTTTTCTAATGGTTCGGAGTAAATCATCATCGATAACAAGAATACAATTTCAACAGAAGGCACTCAAATGACTCTCAGTACCTAATACGCTACTGTTCAGATAAGTCATGAAGTCTTCCATGCAGCGGTTACAATGACTGATTCTCAGGCACAATTAAAATTCAAGCAATATGTTAACATTTTAATAGAACCAGTAACTTAAAGGCATTTGATGCGTTAGACGGTACTGGTTTGTAATAGCTATTGATGGATTTGGGAAGTTCCCCCAAAAAAGTGTAAAAAAAAGAATTCATCCAAGAGGGTGAAGCAGTTATAGAAAATGGGACTGACATTATTTGAGAGAAACCATAAACCCTGTAGCTCCCCGGCATGGAGCATGTAATTTTGAAGACCAGGTTCCACGAGACCCTTACATATCTATGAATTTTCTCTTTCCTGTATTTTTTTTCCTGTCATCTCCAAAATGCTATTAAAAAAAACTGATCAAGGTACTTCTTATATTTCTGTTATCCTTCACAGAATACTTTGAGATGAACTGATAAAAAAGGAGAAAAAAAAAAACTGGCCTCTGAGTTTCACACGCTGAAACTCAGAATGAAATTTCTTTCAATAAAAAGTGAGATCAACGTCACCTCTTCCTAGATGCCTTCCAGGGATGTTCTAGTCCACGTTTAATAATCAGCTCTGGTGAGGAGGAGGGATCCCTGGTTTGTAGCACTTGCCAATTTCCATGGTGTAAATATTCTCACCATGGCTGAATTCAAGCTGTTAAGGTGATGTCACTGAACATGGGGGATGGGTTTAATCTGCTCTTCTTGGCACACCACAGACACCATCTCAACTCTAGCTGTCTGTCTCACTAGCTTGTTTTATATGCTTTGAGGCACCCATCACTACCAGAAACCATCCTATGCATTTGTTATCCCCTGTCATTCACCTATGCCCCCATCAGAATGGGAGTTCAGTGAGCCTAAGAAATGCATCTGCTTGGTCAACTCCACACTTCCTATATCTGCCCTAGACCGTGGCCTGACACAGAGCAAGCACTCTGTGCTGATTTGTAGGATGGATGAATACATGAGGGGAAGGGATGAAGAGGGGAAAGGAGATGGAGAGGAGGGAAAAACAGAGGAAGAAAAGGAGAAGCTAACATATGCAAGTGCCAACGGGGCCAAACCCTACCTGCCCTCATTGCTCTTTTCTTTAGCATTTGGGGTAACATCATATAGTCATCTCTTCCCCTTGAGACAGGCTTATCAGAATAGTCAAAAAGCATGGAAGAGTTAAGCTCAATAATACTGCTTCCTTCCAGCCAAATATGGACCAGAAATTTTGTCACCTGTTTTGTTTACCCCAAACTTTTCCGGGGACCTTCCTTCCTTCCTTCCTTCCTCCCTCCCTCCCTCCCTCCCTCCCTCCCTCCCTCCCTCCCTCCCTCCCTCCTTCCCTTCCTAGAACTTGATCTTCTAAAGATCAAAAAAAAATCTGGTAACAGTCCATTCTGATTCAAAGGACATCATTGATAACTGTTATCACCACTAAACGTTCTTGCTGATGGGCCCTTTAAACAAAGTCACATACAAGTGTGTGCCTATTACTTTCTCTAATTTTGATTTCCTAGCTGCTGAAAGTCAGAGGACCAACCATCTCCCTCCTAAATCCCAGGCATCAGCATGCTTCTGAAGGCAGAAATGCAGAAGAGCTGCATAAAACTGACATATGGAAACCATTTGAGTGACAAGAAGTATCTGCAGCGAAATATGAGTTTGTTCATTTTGAGACTGGTGTAGAAAAAGCCTCTTCCCTTAGTCAGAAGTATAAATGTCAGTATAATGAAACAGCCGATGTTGTTGGCGCTGCACGACTCATCTTGAAAGCTTATGTTTAATAGACAAAAGATAACGTCCCGCTTTGTGAGAGTGAGATGTTCTCTGAGCCCACTGGCCCATAAATCTAGATCTAAAGAATTTGGGGTGGTGTTTCTTAATTACCGCCTGGCCCACTGCCTGCCGCACACCAGGAGCTCCCTTCCTGCAGCCACGGCGGGGAGAGATTTGTGAAGTTAAGGGGAACATCAAGAAGAGTCTGCATTGTTTTCTGCTGATTTCCCAGAGAGAGAGAATCTGCTGAACTCCAAAAGGATTGTGCTTCTCAGGGGCCAGGGCTTCAGGGTATGAATGAAAGCAGCTAAAAACTCCCCATCATCAAAAAGAAAGTGATTATAAGAGCAGGGGGAACTGTGGGGGGAGGTCATCTCTGACTCCCTGGGTACCACTGAAGAGAGAGGGGCCAAGTGCTACCAATGTATGCATGTCACTTCTCAAAGAATCCAGCAGCTCCAAGAAATCATTGGCTTCCCACTCCATTTGATAGCCTGCGTTGAGCATGCATTTTGGGGAAGTGTCCAAGAGGCCATTTGAGGTTTAACTGCTGAGTTATAAAGTGTTATTGGGCAGGATTGACATACTTGGTCATTTTCCTTACAACGGTAGGTAAATTTCTTTACCAAAACAACAAACAAGCCAGGTAGAGGAGCTTAATGTTTCCCACAGAGTTGAGACCATGGGGTACGGTGAGTATGAAAAATCCAGAAAAGCTTTATCAGGCCCCACGGTGCTGACAGCGCAGCGAAGCCCAGCTGGAACTGGGGTCAGCTGCCAGAGCTGAAATCAGTGTCGGTGCTAAACTGATCAGAAGGGTAAAAGTCTGTATTTGGGGGAATTACAACCTTGTTTCTCTCAAACAGTTTATGGGGTAGGATCCTCGGTATGTGCCAAACCGCGTAGCCCAATTGATATCAGTTTCAGACACTGTCCCTGAAGCCATTCAGACACACGCCCAGGGACATATGTCAAGGGCCATTTCTACCGCTTTTACTTTATCCCTCCTGGGACGAGCGCAAATCATTCTGGTCAAAGCCAGCTGTTATAAGCCAACACCATAAACCTAGTCTATTACTTGGAGAAATTGAAAACATTTCAACCAAATCATTGCAATGTTTCTTTATTCTGTGATCCTTTAAAAGAATAAATAAATAAATAAAAGGAGCCCACATGATTATTTCCACAACTAGATTTCAAGGAAGCTAAAGAAATGGTGTTGGGACATCAGAAAAAAATGATGGACAGATTGTTTTGCAAAAATATATATATATATATATATATATATCAACCTGGCTTGCCTTGAGAAACATAAAGAAGCTCTCTGGCACTAGATGTCAAATTAATTGCAGGCAAAATGTGTTACAGTAATTCACTTGGCAGTTTAAGCAAAACCAGGAGAACAGCATCAAAATGAATCCCCATATGCCAACAGGGCCCCATGGTTTTGCTCTAGTTGATGAAATTTGATGGTAAATCTTTCCTGCCTTAACTTGAGCAACAGCAGCCAAAGACCTGTCCTTCTCTGTGCAGTGTGCAAAATGGTTTATTTGCCCTCTTAAGGCACGGTGACAGATAAATCCCAGGTATGATTATTAGTATTTTGAACCATTATTATGAGTTACTATTATTACTTTCCTGAGGCAGTGGGAATGGGCATGGGAAACGGGTGGATGACACAGAAATGGGCGGATGAGACGGCTGGATGACACGGATGTGAATGCGGAATGTGAATGCCCATCTATCTTGGTTCAGGGCAGATTCTCTAATATTTCAGGCGAGAAAGGTCATCTGTACTAAAGGGAGCTCGGTGTGTGGACCGGCAAGATACTGCTTTGAATGCAATGCCTTACCCTGCTTGAATGAACCCTGTCATCCAGCCCATTCTGCTCATGGCTCTTGTGAATGAATACCTTCAAGACATCTATGAAAATCTGTTCATTCTGCTGTATTTGCTGAGTATTTACTGTGTGCCTGGGTCTTTGCTACAACAAATTCAAACAAGAATAAGGTGGGGTTGTCTCCCTGCAGAGGCTCATAGTCTAAGTAGCAGCGGGGTAAGTGACGTCTAAACAGGTACGTGCAAACAAGTTACCAGGGCTAGCACTCTGCAACAGGAGCTCCCATTCGGTGTATTGTCTGTATAGAAGCGTCTCAGGGAAACTGACTTGCCCAGGTCACATTAATAAGGACGGAACCAGGATTCTCGGCCAGGTCTGTCTACAGGCTGTGTTCTAACCTGCCAAATGCAGAGTGTGGCTCAAAGGAGTAAGGAGGTAAGAGAAGTTCAGGAAAGCCTTCACAGAGTAGGTGATACTCAACTGCACCCGAAAAGCTCAGTCAGTACGGCAATGGCATCCAGGAAGAAGGCAAGGCATTGAAGGGTCCCTTCGTGAGTCATGAAAAGGCCCCAGGTGCAGAAGTGGATCAATGCCACCCGCTCCCAGTGAAAAGATCGTGACCAGCTCCACATTTTCCTATGAGGACGGCACCTTGCTCTTAGAACATAAAACCTTCCCAAACTTTAATGACTCTTTCAAACAACTTCTGGCCTTTGGAAAGTGGGGCATCCAAGCAAAACAATCAAGGACCATTTGAAGGCACACGCAGTGTTCTTGGAGAATTATTTCTGGCCCTGGTCTCTGCAGTGGATCACAGGCCTTCGGCTTTCAATCACAAGGTTGAAAGGTATTAACAAGAACCCACGCGGTCCAGGGCAACCGTTTGCGTAAAACATTTTCCCTTCTTGGAATGTAAATGGGTCTGTCTTCATCTAGAATTATTTTTACCGATTTCATCCTCAGAACTTCAAAGTAGTTTTCTTCCCCTGATGTTGTACTTATGTCGTGTCCCCCACCGCCCCCCAACTTTGTCTTGTGTTTGTGGAGGCACAGACCCAGCATCCCCAGGATGGGAGCCAGGAGCTTGACCCACAGACACACCTGGAAGTCATTAAGGATGCTCGAGGAGGAGGGGAAGGAGGGGGGAAGAGAGGGAGAGGGGTGGGGAGGAGGAGAACACCATTTCTTTCCCAACACACTGACACTCTTTTTCCATTATGCAAATCTGAGCCAAAGGTGAAGATGTTCAAAACAAACAGCTAACAAACAAATACTTTCTAAAAATTCCACAGTGTTGCCTTGGGACAAAGTCAGGGGTCAAACATGTCATTCTGAGTGAGAGAAACGAAACAACCTTAAGTGCGACCTTGATTTTCTGATATTCTAGAGAATTCTTAAGGGAATTATATCTGCAAATGCTTAATTACCAAATCTTTGCCAAGTTATCAGCTATGCTAAAACCATTCAAATAAAACACATATTAATGACAGATATGAATTTTCTTTTGCTAGGTCTTGCCAAGTTTGTCAAGCTCCTTAGCTCCTCCTTGATTTCATAGCCTTATTTTCTTCTAAAAGGAAGCATGGTGATTTTTATTAGGCCTATCTAGGAAATCTGTGCCGTAGGTATTAATGCTATGGGACACAGAACAAAAGTGCCCCGTTACTAGAAGGAAAACATTAGATGTTGCAGGTCCCTGCCACAAAGATCCATAAAATTCAAGGAATTTCCTTCCTGAAGCTTGAGGATATTCATATTAATGAAATTGGAATTAGCTGGTAGATGGAGAATTGCAACTAACCCTTGGCAGTTTATGGTAATAAAACCTCACAACAGTCTCTACTCAACTGACTTCCTCCAACTTCAGAGCTCTACTTCCCCAGGTAGTCTCCTTCAGATAGGGGAAAGGATTAATTTAACTTAATCGATTTATGTAATACCTTTAACAGTTTGGACAGTTTACCTATAGATTTCATATCACAAATTATAAATATTATGACACATAGTTTGGAAATGCCGAGAAGTTATTGGCATACCACAGGCCTGGCGTATGCCTGCTGAATTGTTTGCTATAAGAAATGTCATTATTCTTAGTGTAAATCAGAAAGCTGAGGCTTAGTCACATTTAGTCATCTGTCCCAGGTCACATCACTAGAAATGAATGAAGAATGGATCTCTGGCCTGTCTCTTGAGTCCAGGCTCTGTCCACCCATCAGGGAGCAGAAGGTCCGCTTTCTATGGCTGCCTCCATGTTCCTATTACTTTTGCTCTAGTGACAATTTCACATAAATGTGAATAACAAGTGGCATATCTATGACAGTCATACCTCATTGCTTTCCTGACTCTCACTTGGACACTTTCAGGCACAAATATTTCCTGTTCAGGTAAGTTGTCAGGCTTTGACTTGCTTTTGAAAACACAAGAGCTAAATGGTATTCTCCCAAACTCACTGTATAGTCAATTATATAAAATTAAAGTTGCTTCTTGTGGAAAAAAAATATATTACAAAGTTGAAAACAAATGACAAACAGACAGAAAATATTTACAACAGATGGTGATGGACGGAACTCCTTAATTTACATAGAGCTCTCCCCAATAAATATTTTGCTGAGTTGGTTCACTCCTCTGAGCCCTAGTTTCCTTCGTGAAATGTTGATAAGAATATGGTCCTTGCGAGGAAACAATGACTTAAATGTGTGTGTGTGTGTGTGTGTGTGTGTGTGTGTGTGTGAAAGAGTACCACATTCAGTCGGAAGTTGGATTCATTCTCTTTTTCCCTTCTTTTAAGAAAATTTAAAAAACCCTCTAAGATATTTCCAGTTACTCCCTCTGCTGAGGATGGCAAAATGTGGCCTTGCTCAGATCAGCCAATGCCTTTTCGTGAACATATTTCCTTCCTTCCTAGTGACAAGCAAATCTCTGTGGCTACGGCAGACATGGTCCGGATGGGACAAAATATCCCCCAGGCTTGCTTAGCCATCCGGCTTGAGACCCCAGCTTGTACATCTGCTCCTACTATTTTCTTCTTGAAGACTTATCCGAATGGATTCAGTTTTATATGAATCCCCTCCCTGGTAAATGCCCAAAACCTATCCCCATGATTGTGTACATTTTTTCGTGTCAAAGCTTTGGAAAGAAACATTTGTAGAAGATTCATTACTTTCCACGTTTCACCTCAATGTTATCTGCCTAGAGAAATAACACGTTTGACCAGCTACCGTTAGGAAAACTTCATGAACTGGTAGAACACTTGCCGGCTTTTAAAATTACTGACACAATATACAACCCCTCAGCATGGGCCATGGGCAAAGACAGTAGAAATATATAGTAGTGCTTAGCTTTTATAAGCCCACATTCCACATCATCAAAAAGATTGCAGCTCGCACTCCATTAAAATAATAGAAAATAGAATGAAGAGGAAAGAAAGGCATATTTAAGGAGCTAAAGTTTAAATATACTAAAATGAGAACCACCTGTTCTGTACCTCGGAAACCACATCCCTTCTTTGTAAGGATTTCTCATCCCTCCCACCATTTGAGCTGGTGTCACGGTTAACGATCAACGGCAATTTTCAAGCTTATTCCAGAAGTGATGTCAGGGTTCCCTATAAATTTTGAGGGGGACCTCAAAAAGTTTGGAAAGGTGGAAGGTTGTTAAATGGCTAAACGGTAAGACCCTTTAACATCTACAAAAGCAAAGGGCTGTGGTCTTCTGAAGGACAAGGTCCGAAGATGAAGGGCAGTAGAAACAATAAAATGCATTTCATTAGATCAATAAAATGTATGACTTCACTCACTTAATTACATAAATAAAGTTGTTAAAAAAAATAAACCCAGGCATGTACCATGCTAAATTAGCAGGGGCTTTATGTAAGGCTATGGGACTAAAAACCCCTAGGAAGTTCACTCCTAAGGCTTCTTTACAAAAGCTTCATGCAAAGCCAAAAAGGAAAATCTCCCAGGACTGTGTGCCCGCCAGGGCTGGTAGGATTCAGGCTACGGAAGGGACCCAGGCAATACCGAGGAGGCCGAGATTTGGGATCAGCCGAGATGCTCCACCACTAATCCAGTTCTCTGTCCATCTGTTTTAGATCGTGGTTTGAAGCATATTTATGTGATGAAGAATTAAAGCTGTTTCTCTTGGCCATCTGAGTAACTGGGACACTCTCTCTTAGAAAGCCATTGACATCAGTACAACAAGCATATTCAAAACTGAATTTAGAATTAAAGAGGCTCAAGTGTGCTTAACTTTTTTAAAGCATGCCAGAGACTCCTTCCAAAGTTGTATTTTTTTTAAGACAATATAAGCAATAACCTAGCAGAGCTTAACATAACAGACTTACTTTTTTTTTTTTAAGAGAAAAAGGATGTGAGAGGGATAAAGAGGGACAGAGACACTACAGAGGGAGCAAAGGAGGAAGGTGCTGCTAATGGGACTGAGCAACAAATTGGAACCTTCCTGAAAAGACCCCACCCTATCACCAAATCATATGGCAAGTGACTGTCCCGAATACATACTATTATTTTAATAACGAAATACGATTTGCTTAACACCTACTGTGGCGTTATTGATTTAGCTTACCTCTCATGAACAGTTTTGCAAGGAGAGACTTATTCTTGAGCAGGATTCCCCAACTAGAAGTTTCAATACTGGGACCTAACATAACCCTGCCTGAATCCAAAGTCCACGCATGCTCTTGCAACTTTACCACGAGGCGTCGTTCATTTTTTTTTTTTTAAGAAAAATGTAATGTAGAAAGCAAACTGAGGTTCTGTTGGCAATGATTTAAAATAGGATTGCTTCCTAAAAGCAGGTGCATGGATGCGTGTTTCTGCAAGGGTTGGGGCTGGGGAGTGAAAGAAGATAGTGTGGCTTGATAACCTGTGCCCTGTTTTTGAAAAGGTAAGACTCCCCGAATTAATTCATTGATGCCAAGACCATGAAAAGAACAAAACAACAATATATCCTTCCAGCGTGACTTTAAATGTGACAAGGTTATCATTTAATACACCACTGTTCAAGAATTGATTTATGGCCTTGTGGGTTCTTAGCCCCTCTTACACTCTCCCCACGCTGGGCCTACCTGAAATTATGGCATTTAGGGCTATTCCTTAAAATGTCATTTCATTTCATTTAATTTTCATAAAAGTATGTAATTTCCATGGAATAACACAAACAGGATTTTAATGCTTTCATCTAAGTTGGTTCTGAAACACGTGGGAGACTCCTATTCTTGAACTCTCCCTTTTTTCCGTGAGTTACAAGCCAATATCTTTTCCAAACAGGTATTTCGCTCAAAGACCCATGACACTTAGGAGTACAGCATCTTCCTTGGCTACTGATATTTTGTGTCTCCCTCTCACAAATGGACCTTGAGTAAGGGAGTGACCAGCAGCAGTCTTGCTCATCGACCTTCCTTGTTATTTGCAAATGAGATATCATTCCCCTGGGGGATCCCATTCACTTGGGAAGAAAGAACTTGGGAGGGAGGGTTGGTATGGAGTCTGGCCAAAGCCCATTTTTCAGGAGTGAAATCAAATGGAAAGACAAGTCGGTTAGTCGTTTTGGGTTCTGTTTAAGATATAATCTCACCCAACAAAAAATGGTCTAAATGTCCTTTTTATGATAGCCTACAAAACTCAGTAGTTTTCACTGACGGCCAAGAATGTAGCGTCCCTTTTGGTTGGCACACAGCCATTTCTCCCTTTTCTGTTTCAAGGGCAACAGGTCTTCCTTGGCCAACCAGCAGTAGCTCATCTCTGTGCAGAGAACATGGAAATCCCTAAGAACTGTGAGGGAGCATGTGAACTCGATTGCAGACCAGAGAGATAAAGATGGCATCTACTCTGCAGTGACTACAAGTCCAGTTTAGAAGGGCACCAATCCTGGTGCACTCCATCATGTTCTAATTGGTTGCATTGGGTTAATTTGTTCTTTGCTTCCTAAATGATGAGCCATCGAAGTATAAACCCCATGAATGCAGGGTCAATGTCCTCTGAGGGTCTGAGCATTGTTAGAGTGCTACTACATGACAAGCATTTGTTCTGCCGTCCTGGCTCACCCCAGGAATCTTCGGACTCAGCCCAAGAATATCTTCCCTAGGATGCCTTCACAGTCCCTGCCTGTTATGTAGTGCAGACCTCACCCTCTCCAAAACCTGTGCTGTTTTGTACTTTGCAGTCTTCTGTACCTGTCACATGAATGCACTTATTTATTATTAGTATTAACTAGAATGTTCTGTACTATTGAGTAATTAATTATCCAATGAAAACTCTACCTTCGGCGGGCTAAGTAGCGGGCATTGTACTAAACACTTTATGTGTATTATCTCATTGAGTTCCTCCGCTGTACATACTATTGGAGGAATAGATGAGAGCACAGGTTTGGGAATCAGACACTCTGGGTTTGAAATTCTGAGTCTACCAACCAGTGACTGTGAGCTTTCTATGCCTCTTTCTGTATAATGGGGATGGAAATAAAAAACGGCAACAGTATGGGATTATTTTGAGAAATACATCTACTAATTCATGGAAAGGACTCACAGAGTGCTCACTAAATACGAAGTGTTTTTTTTTTTGTTTGTTTGTTTGTTTTAATCTCTGTTCTGCAGATGAGGAAATGGAGACTCAAAGAGGCTAAGTGACCCACCACTGACGACCCGGCCAGTGGCAATGAAGCTTAGAATTCACTGTGCAGCCTGACCCCTAGATCTTCACCAACTTAACCCATACCATCCCTCTTTCAACTGGTCTATGAGCTCTTTGAGTGCCGAACTGTGACTGTTTGTCTCTACCCACAGAGCCACACTTGGGGCCTGACGCATTAAAAGAGCTAGATAATGTAATTCACTGATTAATTAATGAATTAACTTATTAATGGCTTTACATTTTAATAAATAGTAAGCACAGGGCCAGGCACGGAAAACCATCTATAAAGAAATCTTGGGATGCAATTGGTGTGAGATGAATTGGGCTTAAGAATTTATTTTCAGTGAAAGTATTGAAATGTCCCTAATAATTTCCCAGGTGGAAGTCATCCTAATTATTGAAACATAAATATAACAGCCTTTCAAAATAAGCTACCATTTCTCCAATCTAAATCTAACGCATGTAGCCTTGAAAACACAATCACGCACTCGCTTTACTATTTACAAATTTTTTTCTACTCCCTGTAAGTGGTTTTCTACTCAGTTTTCGACATACCAAAATTGTTCCTTCCATGTGAGCTAGACAGTACAATAACTGAATTTTAAGGCTCTGTGAGTCACGTGCCTACATCCATAACCAACATACGAGAGGGCATGCACCCCTCATGAGAAAACCCTTTAACACTGGTGAGCACCCTGAAACTAAATCTTAATTTTGCATTGGGTATTTTTGCAAGCACAGGATCTGCTCATTTCTCTCTCCTTTCTAGTAGATTCGTCTGGATACTTTTGAAGCCTAAGTGCTAGAACAGTCCCTTTTGTGGGTGATACACTCGGCAACATTTTATAACCTGCATTGTTCAGAAGCATTCTTATCAGGATCCTAACTTGCAAACTCTCGGCATAAAAGAAGAAACTGAGTTCTTTGTCAGGACAATGAACTTGGACTGTTGTTTACGAGTGAATGGAAAACATTTCTAACCCAGAAAAGTGACACTGGGCTGGCTGGTTTGCTAATGCCTCAGCTGCCTTCAGGCTGGAGAACAATGGAGCCTTTGTGTAGGCTTGTCAGAACTGCCACCAGAGTCAGGCTTTACTGCTCAGGCAACTGAATGACCACCTTCATATTTTGTGGCTTTTCCCAGTTCCACTGCAAACGAAAATATGTAAGGAGAACGAACCTCCACCATAGGTTCCATTATCCCCAACTTCAAATCGAATCCTACTGACCCACAAGTGCACTTTAAAAAATTTGGCCAATTTTCATGACACTTTAGAAATAAATAGGATACTATTAAAAGATTAGAATTCCACAGTCAAGTGATCAGCCTTTGGAAATAAATGCCCAGACCATTCTGTCCCACTGTATTTGCTACTGAAGTCACTAAGTTATAAAGCTGGAGATTTAAAGTTAACCTGGATCCAAGTCATGGAACCACCGCTTAATAGCTGTGTGACCTTGGCCAAGCCATTTAACCTCTCTGAGCCTTGGTTTTCTTCCCTATAACAGGAGAATAATAACGACTTTATGGGGTTGTTGGGAGTATTTTTTTAAACCATCTAAAACCTTTTTTAAAAAAATCCTTTTTGGTTCCTAAGGGATTTTGAACTAACAAAATTAGGTGCCTATCAAATCCACATGGATTGGGAGTGATAGGAAAGATTTCTGGGTAGGATCAGGAAAAAGTGGAGTTGTTACAAAGAATTTTGAGCTCCTGTCCAATGCTCCTGGTAGGTGGAAATGCCTTCATCAAGCCAACACCAGTGTCTTCTTCCTAAAAAAAGTCTTCCTCCCCACTGGTCCTGATTGGATAACAGCATTGGATAAAACCATCTTTAGTATCTCCATGCCTCGTTCCTCATATCCAGTCACTTGTCAGTGATGAGTCTCCCCAATGCCTTTTCTCTTTCTTGTCCCTCTAGCAGCCCAGGCCCTTCTGTACTTTCACCTGGATTGGTGAAAGCGGCACTAACTTGCTATCCTGAATCTAATCTTTGTCTTGCGGCCCAACTTCCATGCTCCCACCAAAATATTTCTCCTTAAAGTACATTTTGGGGGCATTCACTAGTAGCTTCCTATCCTCATATTCTCTCAGTCTACCCCTCTCTACCCAACTATAGAGTCAGGAAGTACCACCCTAACCATTGTGCATTGCTTAGTGGGAAGGTAAATCAGAACAAGTCAGGGTATGCAGGCAATATTGATGACAAGACAATGTCAACACTGCTACTTCTAGGATTCCATCCTGCAAAGACTCTCAATAATGTGGGGGAAATGTTGGTGCAACATACACACTGCAGCACAATTTGCAATAGCAAAAGCCTGGAAACAACCCAAAGGCCTATCAAGAGGGAACAGGTTCAATGAATTATAAAGCACCCACACAGTAGAATACTCAGCAGTTGTTAAAAAAAATGAAGAAATCATTGATATGCTGATTTGGAACTATCTCTGAGATACAACGTGAAAAAGAGCAAGCTGTGTATAGAGTAGTGAAGGGGAGGGTAAAAGCATATATAAACATACTGTCTTGTAAATGCATGAAATGTCTAGAAGAATACACAAGGAAATGAGAACACTGGTTCAGGAGAGGAATTAGGTGCCAAGGGAAAGGGGTAGAGGGGAGTTAAAAATATATAAATGGAAATATATATAGGAATTTGGTTCATATATTTATACATAAATATATATACATACACACCATATTCTATCTTCTATTGGTACCTTTGACTATCAGTCATGTAAAGGTATTATCTATTTGAAAGTAAATAGCTTAAATATATATATGTATATATACATATATGTATATATACATATATACAAATACACACACACATATATATAATACATATATTATATATATATATATATATATATATATATATATATGTTTTTTTAAATCTAAGTTAAAAAAAAAACAAAAAAAAAAACCTATGTTAAACCAAAACAAATTGCCACATAAGCCAGGCGGCTATTTTCTGTTTTTCCTAGACAATGGCAAGTCACAAGTGGCTTCCCCACCCCCAGTCTTTTATTCCATCTTACACACAGAGGCCATATTTACCTCCTTGGAATACGGCTTTGAGCACATCAATTTCCTGTCCAAACTCCCCAAGGCTGCATATACCCCACACAGGATAGAGTCCAAGTTCCTTAATCGACGTTCACGGATCCACCCCTGACCCCCGTCTCAGCTTCCCGCCTGTCCCGCTCATCCACTGATTATTCCTAGGCTGGTCTCCTAAAGCTCAATTACTTATGGTGACTCCTGTGCTCCCGAGTCTGCTTCCATCATTCTGTCCTTCCATTTGTAATGTTCTCCCACCACCCCAAAGCTCAACTTCTACTTGATTCCACACCGGTATTCCAGTCTTCATTCTCCATCAAGTCATTTCAGAATCCACCACTCACTTCCATCCCCTAGCTGGAAGAAATCCCCGGCTTTGAAATGCCAGGGCCAATTTTGATCTCCTTATGCTAGGTATCATAGTTCATTTTGTGCACATGCATGCATGCATTCATTTAGTAGAAGTTTCCTAAACACCTATTATGTGCTATGTACTGAAAGGGGGAATGAGGATATAGTAAAAAGCCATAGCAGCAAAATCCTCGCTCTCCTGGAGATTAGGGTCTCGTTGGGAAGACAGATAATAATCAAGAAACCAAACCTTCGATGATAATTTTCCATAATTTCAATGTGGCGAAGTAAAAAGCTCAGTCACAATGCTAACTGTTTGCCCAACACACCACCACAATGTTGCAAACACAACGGAACCATATGTAAATCCTAAAACTGCCCCAAAGTTATGTCACTCTGGGTCAGTTTTTCAACCTCACTAGTGTGGGTATTTGGAGCCCGCTAATTCTTTGTTGTGGGCGGCTGTACTGGGCATTATAGGAAGCTTAGCAGCATGCCTGGCCTCTACCCACTAGATGCCAGTAGCACTGGCCTTCCATTACCAGATGTCACCTGGGAGACAGGGGGGCAAAACGTTCTCCTTTTGAGAAGCATGGCTGTAGCCAAATTCCTTAACATTTCTGAGCTTTAGTTTCTTCGGTGCCTGAGCTCTTTGTAGGAAAACCCAGTAAACATTTGAAAAGTAAAAAAGCAAACCTATAAAAACAGAGAGAATACTACCAACCTCAGAAGATTATGATAGGAATGAAACACAAAAATATGTTTAAAATGCTTGTTAGTGTTTTTATCAATAAGAATAACAGCCATAAAGTTGACTGATTTGTTTTCCCCGTGCCCTTGGAAGGAAGGGCAAGAACCCCTCTCAGGACCTCCCCAGGCTAAAGTAGTGTTAAGTCCATGAACTGCTCAGACTGTGAACATGACTTGTGCTTGTGTCCGGGAGAGATGCTCTACAATTATTGCTCTGAACTTGACTCATTGGGAGGATGCAGGAAAGGTCCTATGAGGCTACCAGACGGATAGATTCAACTCCGGTCAAAGTCCAGGCTCCTTGCACTTGGATATACACATCACCCGATGCTGGGAGTTCTGGATCCTATAAAATTGCCCCATAAAAGATGGTGGGATTACCTAGCTGTTATAATGTCAGGCTTTAGCTAACTCACTCTCTTCCAAAGCTTTACTTGCACATCCCAAGTCTTTCTTGTTTTTCCCCACGCT
The DNA here is from genome assembly GCF_964194185.1 of Rhinolophus hipposideros. Lineage (NCBI taxonomy): Eukaryota > Metazoa > Chordata > Mammalia > Chiroptera > Rhinolophidae > Rhinolophus > Rhinolophus hipposideros. The sequence continues at coordinate 25,637,651 of NC_138067.1, read as the reverse complement.
ATTTGATGCTGTGAGCATTTAGGAAGTGTTCTCAGGGTGTTTCAAATGAACAAAGCAATTAGGGAGGTTTTAAAGGAATCAAAAACACAATCAACAGTACTTTGGAAATGTCAATAGAATTCTAGGCTTGGCAGACCATGGCTGAAATGTGCATTTGTAAGGAAATTTGAAGATGATCTTAAAATAAATATGCATCATTTTGAATTCCAGGATTTATTTTTCAAAGTGGGAAATGGATAAAGTGATGAGCAGTCCCTGGCACGATCCCTATATGCTGTGGGGAGAAGCCTTTCCCTGAGGACAAAAATGAGAAAATAAGTTTTGGAGTCAGACAGACATGGCTTATCATCTCTGCTGTACGACAAAAACTGGGTGACTTGGGGAAAATCATTAACTTGCTCAGAACTTGGTTTCTTCAGCTTTAAATGAGGACAGTGATGCCACCTTAAATTAAAATATCTTAAGTCCAGCAAAGTATCTTTGCAAACCTTCATTTTCCATCCTCATTCCCTTTAGGGAACCGAGTATGGACTCATTGGTTTATATTTTTCTAACACCTGCAAAATTGCACACTTTCTAACCAATTTAGTTCTCTCCTGACCAAAATGCCTCAAGACACAAATGTTCCACATCTGTTTTGCTCCACTAAATAACATAAGCCCAACCCATTACCTTTTCTTTCTTGCCACCAACATTTTCTCTAACTTTTTCATCATTGCAAAAGAAGTCTTCCTTGCAAATAAAGGCATTTCTTTCCGGGGTTGAGAGAGGGCTGTGGTATGTCCTTCGGGTATAACAGGAAAGATACTACATGAGTAGAAAGTAATTCTATCCCTATGTGGCAGGTCAGAATCCTCTTTCTCTTGCACCTCACTCCCTACCGTTATCTTTCCTCTCCTTAACGTAATCATGATAAGGAAACTCAGTCGTGTTTTAAACAGCATAATAATTACTTATCTTTCGCGATGGTTTCCAATACGCCAGTAATTTTTTTTTTTCCAAAAAGTCCATGAATAAAACAAACCCCGTCACCATTGGAAATGCATTTCCATGCCGGCGTGGATGCTTTTAAGACCATTTGCCGAGCGCTCTGCACCGTTTGACCAGTTCTGGGGCAGGGGGCACGCTCTAATTACTGATTGTGAGGTTCGGTATCTATAGCAACAGGCAGAATTGACAACAGGAAGCTTCACCTTCTGGGGCACCATCTGAAGTTTATAAAATCAACTTGAGGCCAAGGCTATCGTTAATCAGGAGGGCTTTCAGAGCGTGAGTGCTCCGAGTCCACACTTAAGAGGCAAAGAGATTATTTAATCAGACAATCACGGGGCTCGAGAAGGCAGAGTTTATTTAGCTTGGCTTTGCAGTGCCTCTCCTAGTAATTTATCCTAATGGTACCAATTCGCCCATGATTTGATACAGCAGGAGACGGAGGGTATCGGTTTAATCAAACCTCAGTCAAGGCTGCCTGTTGCTTTACTATTGTTGCTGTATATCAGTCAGTTTCACTTGATTCACTAATCGGATGGCACGGGACATGAATTTTCCCAGGATTCAGGGAATCAGGTGGACATAACTCTTTATAATGTACCAGCTTTTAAATGGCATTATTTCACCCTCCTCACATTATTTCACGTCCCTAGAGCTGACAGGTAAAAAGCCTAGATCCCAGCGAGGGGTGGGTGAAAGGGACAGCAGGAAGAAAACCTGGGGCATTGCGGTCAAATTATTTTGATTGCTGGCTCTGCCTCCTCGTAGATGTGACGACGGACAAGTTATAAACCCTTCTGGGTCTCAGTTTCCTTGCTTGTTCCATCACGACAAGGATTTACTCAGTCACGGAGCTATTATGAGGATTAATGAACTGGTATATGAATGAGCCTAGAAAGTGCCTGAGAAACAGGAAACAGAATCTCAACAAATGTTAGTTTCACTTTTGACCTGCCCTCATTTCCATCCCCAAAGAAGAGAAAGGATGATGTAGTGACATCATGTTTATAAGGTAAGATTCTAAGCTTTATACTATTTTGTGGGCCTGGGCACACATGCCTTGATAATCCAAGGCAGACATCTAAACTCAAAAAGCAAGATCCCCATTCTTGCTTTTTCTGTCTGCCCTGAGGCCTGGGTGTTCCCAGCATGCTTCATACTCTTGGTGCTGGCCTGGCCACTGGGAAGGGTAACAGATAGGCAAAGTTCTCGCTCATGCTAACGGATACTCTGTCACTTTCCCATCTCCCCTTCTTTCTTATACAGCAGAGAATCTGATTTAAAATATTGTCCAGGTGCAGGTTACGAAATAAGATCAGGCCTTTTGCCCTTGGCGAGCAGAGACGACTGAAAGGAGAGAACACCCACCTTCACATATTATTTAAGAGGGAAGAAGAAAAAGGCCAATGGAATCCCAGAGTTTGAGGCAATGGCCATGTGGACAGCAAGGCCACAGGAAGCTTTCAGTCTTTGACTCTGATACTGAATTGTGGCGGGGTTAGGGGGCAATGCAAGTTTCATTGTGGCAAGCCTCAGCTGCTTATTCTGTAAAATGGGTATATGGAAGACCTACTTCACTGGATTGTCATGGTGATAAAACAAGTTCAGCCACGTGCCTGCACACTCTAAGTGGAAATAACGCTCGCTAACTTCCCAAGCGGAAAAAGGCAAGGTATTACAGTGCTCTTCCTGAAAGGAGAACTAAATTCAGTCTTTCACATTCAGTGTGGCCATTCGTTCACATTTAAACTTAGTTACCTTAGCTTACAGTTTTTTTCTGCAGATAGGTATAACCACTGACTGAGAAAGGAGAGTGAGAAGAAAGACAGGGAGACAGGGAGGGAAGAATGAAGGAAAGAAGGTAGGAAGAAAAGAAGGGGGAAGAAAATAGAAAAAGAGGAAGAAGGGATAAAAGGAAGAAAAAAGAGGAAGAAGGAGAAAAAGGAAAAAGAAAGGAAGGAAGGAAGAAAAAAAGGAAGGAAGAAGGAAGGAAGAAAGGAAGAAAATATCCTCCTTTGTCACACCTTTCCCACTCTGTCCCTAATATTGCAGGATTCTGTGTGGCGTGTAGGAGCTTTATGGTTTCAATAGCAGGGGTAAGGAGGTTAATGCCACCTTAACAAGGGACTCATTTCTTCCTCCCTCCCACCTTCTCCCTTTTCTTTTTTGGCTCAGCCTAAATTTCTAACACTACCCGATGAAATGTAGTCTACAGCTTTTAATTGTGCCCAGAGGCAGTACAACTTCATAGAGGTTTTTAAGCAAGTGGCGGAGGATTTGAGAAACAGCTGTGGTGCGGGCACATGTGCTCCGAGGTGGAACAGCCCCGTCAGCACCTGTACCCGCTGAGCACACACCCTCACACCCTACATGCGTGTGCACAGCTGGGACCCATCAGGGTTGTAAGGCATTAATACTTTTAACTTGGTATTTTATGGTACCTAGAGGAGCCTGATGCTATATTAATTCCGTAGCACATAAGTAGGATTTTGTTCAATCTTGGAGTTCCTGGGGTGGGGGCTCGGTGGGTTGGGTGGGATATTAAAAACACATACACACAAACACACACATGCACACACACACTCACGACCTCTTTTCCAATGCCGAGAACGAATTGTTTTAATATCCCAATGTTTGGTTTATTTATTATTAGAGATGAGTGGCCGCTTTTAAGAGTAATGGACTTTTCCCGGTACTAACCTAGTTTTCCCAATTGAATCTTGCTCAGACTCCCAGCAATTGCGGAAAGCCACCAATACAGACTGTTTTCTCTGAATCACTCTTCCCAATGCCCAGCTTCCCTTCGCTTAAGCCCCCATTACACATCTCCCACCTTTTGGACCCTGAATTCGATTTTCAAAATCCTACTGCACCCTACCACTCACAAAACTCTGTATCCTGTTACCACACTGGATACCCACCTATTCCCTGGAAATTCAGCAGGGCCAGTGTCTGTGTACCCATTTTATAATCATACAAAAAGAGGTTCAGAGAAGTTACTTGCTCCAGTCAAGAAAAAACCAACTTCAGACCTTGGAATTCAGTCCACTGACCCTAAGCAAACACTTTTTCTCTAGGTCATTGTAAACATAGCATGAAAAAAAATGTATTCCATGGTTGGGTGGTACTGTCTGTGTACTTGCCATGCATGGTAACATGCAGGAGTTCTCACAGATGATAAACTCATGGGATCAGCCATGAACTTCAGGGTCTGTGGTAGGCAGAAAAATGACCCTACAGAAGATATCCATGTCAAATAACAAACCTGGGATTGTGATACCTTATTTGGGAAAAGGTTCTATGCCCAGGTGTGATTAAGGATCTTGAAATCAGAAGATATGCAGAATCCTGGACTTTCTGGGTGAGCCTCATCCCAATGACAAGTGTCCTTATAAGAGAAAAGCAGAGGGAAATTTGAGACAGACAGAAGAGGAACTCACATGGCCACAGAAGTAGAGAAAATCATGACCGACACCAGAAACTGGAAGGGACAAAGAATATATTCCACCTTAGAGCATCCTTCCAAAGGCAGTGTGGCCCTGCCAACACCTTGATTTCAGATTTCTGGCCGCCAGAACTGTGAGTGAATGAGTCCCTATTGTTTTAAGCCATCGAGTTTGTGGTAATTTGTTATGGTGGTCTTGGGAAACTAATAGAAGGTCTTTTGCTCTGGGCACCACATTAGATTTTGCTGCCAATGGGGGCTCTTGAAGGGTACTTTTTACTTTGGGTTCTGTCAAAATGCAGAAAGGATGCTGGTAACAGGGAAGAATGATCACACTGCCTGATGGTGTCCAGTCCTGACCCCTGGAGGTCAGTCCCTGGGATCCTGATTGGCACCAAGTAGGCATCAGAGGAGGGGCCACAGGAGGCAGAAAGCCTGCTCTCCTCTCGTTCTCATCCTGCTGGGCCACTTTCTAACCTACACGTGTCTTAGGCAGCTCACTGAATCCAAGTCTCAGTTACCTTGTTGGTAAATGAGATTCTCGATGAGAAATACACTTTGAAAAGCTGCAAAACATTATATGAATGCGGGTTACTTGCTTTGATACATATTTTACTACAAAGCATCTACAAAGTATGAGATTCATGGGTGCAGATGGCACTCCAACTTGGAGAGAGGACACAATCCCCGGTAGGTATTTCTGCAAAGTTCTCCAAAATATGCTTTCTCTTAAGTATCTACTTATCATCCATTAATGTATTGAAACCTCTTTAGAAATCATCCAATCCAAAATGCTAGGTTAATGTAGCCCATAAATTTAATTTCTGCAATGTTTCTTTGGACCCTCCCAGTTTGCCTCTCTCAAGCATTGAACAATAAAACTCCAAACCCACAATAATACGCTGCCATTTGTTTGTTTATCATATCAGCAATGATATTTTTTAATGAGCACTCAATACTGGTCTCTCAAGGGCTGCTTTTGGTCATTGAAAATGCTACAGACCTTTTGGAGAGCAATTTGGCAATATGTCTTAGGAACCTTTAAAAATTGTGCTCAACCTTTGACCCAGTAATTCCGTTTCTGGGAAACTATCCTGAAGACATAATGGGAACGATGGAAACTGCTTTTTGCACAAAGATGTTTATCAGAACACTTGTTCTGACAGCAAAAGTGTTTAAAACCATCTAAAGGCCCAACACCACAGGAGTGGATAAATAAGCAATGGTGTGCCCCCCCCGTGGGCGTCAACCACTAAGAACTGCAGTTACAGGCACTGATAACCACATGCTGAAATGTACAACGTTAGGGAAACTCAGAGGCAGTGTTCCAAGTGTGTTTGCAATGTGCCACAAATACAGCGTCGCACAGAAAAAAGACTGGAAGATACCCATACAGTAATTACTGTTACCTACAGCCCGCAGAAATACGAGTCATTTTTTTTTCCTTTTTAAAGATTTATAAATTTTCTTCACTGAACTCTATTACTTTTAAATGGAGAAAACTTCCCTTGAAAATGAAAATGAAAAGAGCCCCTGCATCATAATTGGCGGGGGTGTGGGAGTGGGAAAGCTTGTGACATGTTCTGTTTCATGATTTGACACTTTGGATCCTTCACAATCTTTTCCTTATGGCTTCAAAATTCTATACCATTCCATGAGTCTTCCAGTTCAGTGTCACCATTCCTGTGCTCTCTCTGTTAAAAGTGGGACCAGAACAGGGGTTTGGGACAGGCCCCCTGCTGCCCGTCACCAGCCCAGGGACCCACCTCTGGGCACACATCCTCATGTCCATTAGATTCTTTGAGAGAAGAGCTGGGGTTTTCCTGAATTACTGGGTTGTTTCACGTGTATAGATATTGTCAATTACATAAGTGATGGTCTTTCCCAGTTTGTGGAGATCAACCTCTGGCTTGCTCATAACTAGAGCACATGGGGTTTGGGGTTCTAGCCTCACACAGAGCTGGGTGTGCATTTCCATAGCCTGAGTTTCTTTCCTACTGATTGCATGCACCAAGTAAGTCCCAACGGGCTGTTTGAAATACTTGTTAGAATCAGAGAAGGTATTAAGTCTTTTTTTTTTTTTTTATTCCAAGAAAGACGGGCTACCTACACTGCTATGGATTATGCTTCCATTGATGGAGAGAATTTCCGTAAAGGCAAGGCCCAAACAAATGGAAGCACCCAACTGGAATCCATGTTGCACCACTTGTACGTCATATCTAAGAGCACGGGGGACAGGAAGGAGTTAAATCCTTGTGGCAGCAGAGAGTAGGAGCTGGCAGCATTGAGGACCCTTGTCCCTTCCTGCCCTGGAAGAACACAGGGTCATTAGAGCAGGCAGGAACTTGCACTTGGCTTTGCTGGGAAAGCAAATACTGTGCATATTGCCATGTTCCTGTGGGCGAGCTAATTGTCTAACTGCCCTTGAGATGTATATAATTTTGTCTGCAGCCCCGGCTCCTCCCTCTATGTCATCGCCAATGGGCCGGGAAACATGAACAACATCTATGCCCATTAAAAGGAGACAACGGGCCACCTCTGCCACCCATGACCCCTAGGTGAGCCATCTGGCTGCTGGACCCCTGCCTGGAGTGGTTGGTTAATTTGGTTAAGGGTTTATCTTTATGTGCCCTTTGGTAACTTGAGAAGGGATGTTGTATTAAGTTCCTGGGGCCACCTCCTCTTGATTTGATTACACCCACCAAGGCCCTATTTCCAAAGAAGGTCACATTCACAGTTACCAGATATCAGCATATTTTTTTTTTTCGAAGGACACAATTCCACTCATAATAGATGTTTGATGATTAAGTGTCATTAGGAGCATGGATTCCGGAGCCATCTGGGTTCAAATCCTGACTCTACCTACCCCTTACCTGCAGGTTATCTAACCTCAGTTCCCTCAGTTTGGAAAATGGGCCAGATGTCATCGCCTACCTCCTAGAGCTGTTGGGAAGATTAAAGGGGATCCTGTGTGATGCAAGCTTACTGCCCAGACACCGCAAGAGCCCATCACATATGAGTTGTGACTCAGCCTGAGGTTCGTCACCCAGCCCTGTGACCCCCCAACTCAAACATCACTTCCAAGCACGGAGAGACTCTGGGTTAAGGTAACAGGGAGCAAATAATTACGTGGACCTAGCTTTTGGCATGCGATGTTCGCTCTGCCTGGAAGTCCTTCCTCTGCCTTCTCCAACCCTCCTTCCCCACCTCCAGCCTTGGCCTTGCCTGCATGCATCTCCTCCAGAAGACCTTCCTGGACACCCAGCTCTGAGCAGCTTGGTGCAGCTTCTGCACAGCCCTTCCTTCCACAAGAAATTGCAAGGCTGCAGCCCTTCTCTAGCAACAGATGCAGCTGGATCCACAGAAGGGGCACCCAAGGGCTGGGCTGAGGGTTGCCCGAGAAAATACAGAATGCCCCGTTAAGTCTGACTTTCAGATAAATTTGAATTTTAGTATAAGCATGTTCCAAATATTGCATCAGGGTGCAGACTAGAAGTGCTTGGAAGTTAACGTCCTGAGAGTAATTCTCACCAAAGACAGATGGGAGCTGGTAGGTAAGTACCCTAGTTTCTTTGATGGAGGTGACTCAGAGGCATTGTGGTCCACACTGACCCCAGAATTCCCCAGCTGGTTCTGCACCACTTGTCCACTGCAGCCACCATGCCTTGGTGTACTGTGTTGGCTTGCTCCCCACCTCCTGGGAAAACACAATCAAAGACTCCCTCACCCCCACCCTCCTGCTATAGATGGAAGGCTTGTGTCCCCCCACATTCATATGCTAAAATCCTAACTCCCAGTGCAATCGGATTAGGAGGTGGTGCCTTTGGAAGGTGATTAGGTAGACCCTCATGAAAGGGATTAGTGCCCTAATAAAAGGGACACAGAGAGCGCCCTCAAGCTCTCTCTGCCAGTGAGGCACAGGGAGAGGTCAGCAATCTGCAAAAGGAAGAGGGCTCTCCCCAGAACCCAACCATACAGGAACTCTGATCTGACACTTCCAGCCTCCAGATCTGTAAGAACTAAATTTCTGTTGTTTATAAGCCACCCAGTCTGTGGTACTTGGTTACAGCAGCCCGACGAAGACACCTCCCACCACTATTCTCCACAGAGCCCTTGTTTATTTCCTTCAGAGCTCTTATCATGATTTGTAATCACACTTGCATATGTTCGTCTATTTGTTTTGCCGGGGGGGCTGCCCCGCTAAGTGAGTTCTATTACCACCACTGTGTCAGTGGCCGCTGTGCTCACGCACCTAGCACTGAGCTGCAACTAGATCTTGCTATATCACGAAGGAACAAGATGAATAGGAAGGAGGCTGCCTGTGCCAGGAAAAGCAAGATGGTTTTCAGTGGCGCAGAGCTGCATTCAACAGAAGCCTGACCGTTGAGACTTGACTCTGCATGCCCCTTGAATTTGACCTTGATCAGCTGCCTGAGCCCTCATCACCGAAGTTTCCTCGTCTGTAAAACGAGGAGCTGGGACTGGATGATTTCTCTCGTGTCTTTCGGCTCTAAAATTCTATGGCTCTATATTCTAGGTAATAAACTTTACAACTATGAATAGATTAATGGAAATGAACATTTAAAGGATGTGCAAACATTCATGGAAGTGCTTTCTTAGTCTTTTATGTAGTAGGAGAGGGAGAAATAAAACTGAGATACAAACGGTCAGAAATATTTGTGTTGGTGGCAACATGTATCTTGCCCGATTTTTCTGGAAAGGGTGTGTGGAAGAGTATTCCTTGAAGAACTTGCAGCTGGGAAAAGGACTGAACGAAAAGCAGGCATCTGGGAAGCTGGAAGCCCCAAATGGATGGATGTTTGGGTTTGGATACTCCTGGAAATGGCCTTGAGCCCATAGAAGCAGTGAAGGAAATTAGACCAAATATGATCTCTGTTTTTGTCTGTTTGGGCTGCAGTAACAAAATGCCACAGACTGGGTGGCTTATAAACAACAGAAATTTACTTCTTACAGTTTTGGAGTCAGGAAGTCTGAGATTGGGGTATCTGAGATCACTTGAGGGCCTCCTTCTGGGTGGCAGACTTCCTGTATCCTCACCTGGTAGGATGATAAAGGGCCTCCATTATAAGGCATGGATCTCATTCATGAGGGCTCCACTTTCATGACCTAATCACCTCCCAAAGACCCCTCCTGCTAATTCCACAACAATAGAAGATAGGGTTTCAAAATATGAATGGGGGAGGGCACAATACTTAACTATAGTACCATCTCTCTAACTCCTTGGGTCTATTTTGAGCTTCAACAATGCCACCTTCTCAACAGAGAACGGTGACTTGACATCTGGGTCCATTTATTTGTCAACACGATCTCCTACCTCTATGTCAAGTGGAGAGCCCTTTTGAGGGTCCAGTTGACTTGAACCAAAGAAGGCCTACATCGTGAAAGGTAAAACCACCTAATTTCTCTTGTCAGTAGCAAGCTGGGAAGGAAGGACAGAGGTAAGATTCTGCAGTTGAGCCTATGCTGTATCCAGTCCCGGGGATCAGGGAAGTCTGCATATCAGGGATGGCCTGGGAGCTCACTGGGGCGTCCATCAGAAAGAACTGCATTTGTGGGAGGTGTTTGGCAGGATCCTATGAGACACCTCATTCTCGAGAAGAGGGAGATACATCTGATTAGCTTGACCCAGTCATAATGCTCGAGTTGATGGGTAGAACCAGAATTTGAGTTCGGAATGGAGTCTATTAACACAAATCTGTCCCCTACCAGACCCAGCGGACACACACATCTGAGTTCTTGGGAGGATGTGGTTATAAATCAAAATGGACTGTTCTTTGGACAAAACTCTGTAATACGATGAGCCTGAACACTTACTTGTGTCACTGTGATACCTTGATTTTTTTTCTATCTTCCTTGCTTAGACAGGACCCATGCTGATTTGTCCCAAAAATTACCTCCTGCCTTTCTTTGAGGATTTTTCAGTCTCTTGTCAAGTGTAACTTTTTTCTGTTTTTTACTTTTTGGGTTTAACCCCCCTCTTCATCCTTCAGAGCAGTAGATAAAAAACAAACAAATTGTTATGATCATTGATTACTAAACTGAAAATAATATGGAATACTGAGTTAATGATTTCAATTAGGTTTAAGTTTTCATTGCTAAATAATACAGGAAACGGAATGTCCTTTTGCTGAAAAATGATTAGGCTGAAGAACCCCTGAATAAGGAGCTACTGTAAAGCCATGAGTTCCATGAGCACACTGCTGGATTTCCTGCTGGATTCACAAACAAAAATAAAACATGACAGAAAAACAATGACCAAGAAAAAAATCTGCAGGTACAGCGTCCCTTCTAATTTTCGTCTCAGCATCGGGCTGCTTATAAACCATGAGCCCTGGTTCAGATCACAGAGACACATGACCCAACAGGTCCCCATTCCTTCTAGGTTTGGGGGATATTTACATGACCAGTCACATTTACTCCGGCCAGTGGAGCCCTGGGATATCCTCCCAGAACCAAAGTGTCTACGACTCTCTGAGTCCCAAAGGTACAAATGATCTCTTCTGGTCAATTCAATTCTATGCATATTTGCTGAGAATCTATTATGCACAGGGTGGCGGTAGAAGGGGCAGAGCTACCATTTCTGGATCACGTAGAAGAAGGGAGACAAGGAGCTTCTCAATATCTTCTTTCTTGAAACAATCCCAAAGACCAGTAACAGTATTCTCATGTTATTGTGGGAAAACTCAGAGAGGTTAGGTAACTTGTCCAACAACACTCAGCTGATAAAAGGTAAAGCGGGGATTGGATTTGGGGACTGTCAGATTCCAGAAAACTGTGCCTTTCCACTCTAGCTTCTTCCCCCCAAAAAACACCTCTTTTCTTCTTCAGAATTATTGAAAGGGCCCCTTCACTTTCCTGCTGACAAGAAAACAAAATATGAGCATACCAGCAATGAATAGAATTAATCTGGAGAGAGAGAGTTGGAATAGAGTGTGTGTGTGTATGTGTGTGTGTCTGCGATGGAGAGAAACGACTGCTTCTCTCCCTTCACACAGAGACAAGAATGACTTGGGGTACCAACTATTAAGTCTCTTCGCCAGTCAGAACTGGGTCAGATATTCTAGCAGCGAGAACAGCTTGTTCTCTGCTCCAGCTGTTATCTGAGCTACACAGTTGGGGGGAGGACTCCAGCTTGCTTCTTGGGCTCAGAGCTCAAGGTCTCCACAGCTCTCCAAGCAGTACACGCTGGCCTCTCTCAGCAGGAAGGAGGAGAGAGCAGGGCAGAGCAGGGAGGAAGAAGGGGAGAAGTGGGGGGCAGGGAGCAGGGAAAGGATGGGAGTGACATTCTTGTTCCTGGTGGAACAACCGACAATCACGTGCAGTTGAACCTGACTGCCTCATGGTTGTCAACCAATGAAAATGTTCTGCTGGTTGTTCACGGGGGAGAAGCTAAATTCTTTGGAAGTGAACTCTGAGGACAGCCACAGGGAATGCTGATGAAACGGGGGTTCTGGGTGCCATGAGATCACTATGATATAGTCTGAAGGGTCAGCCCCTGCTCAGCACCTACCAGGCTAGCAATACATTGGGGTTTCCCAAAGCCCTGGGGATGTAATGGCTGCAGCCTCTGCTTTGGAGGGACAGCACTTTCATGTCTGCAGAACAGAGTTTAAGCTCACATAGCACTCACAAGTGTTGTTCCTAAACCATCCGGATGTGCAAGACACCAAATTTTGGATCCCGTTAACATGCTTGCTTGGAAATCCTCCATCTCCTTGCATGTATCATTGAGTCTGTCTTAAATGCAGTAGAGAAAAATATATAGATATCTATATACTCTGATGACCTCCTACTTATCCGATGCTTTCACTCCCTATTTCTGGGTTCTTGGTGAAAAAACACAGAGTTGTTATATGAATTTCATAATTTAGAGATAAATAATGAACACCAAACTTGGAGCGAAATACCCTAGTGTTCATTTTATTTAATATTCTCCATTGGTGGAAATAAATTAAAAATGAACAAGGCTTGTTTATGCCTGCCTCACGTTGCTCTCCACTTTTGAATAGCAACCGCATATTAATTTGCCAAGATCCCATAAATTATAATTAGCCCGGAGGATTAACAACATAAATCCTTGAATTTAAAACCAACCTGCCCAGCTCTCCCTTCCCTATGCCCTAAAGTGAAAAAGAGCCATAAAACCTATCACCACTACTTGATCCATTAAACTCCGGAGACATTCTTATTTCAGCTTAGCTCGAGGAGGTAGTCTTTGTTAAATCTTTTTAAAGTTATAGTAGTTCCATAGGCACCGGGAGATAGGAGACTAGCCATATCAGTGCCCAGCTTCAGTGCCCTTCATTCTTAGGAGAAGAGTGGGAAAGGGGGCAAAAGCCCACGTTTTGGCTTGGCACAGTTTTACAGAGGGTCCTGGCACAGATCTGAGATTAAAAGCGCCCCCTGACTCTACATTGTATGTCATGTACTGTCAGGAGTCCCAGAATACTTGGAAGATGTGCGTGGCCCCCTGAACACGTGTGAGCACACAGGCACGCGTGCGCAAGGTCTTAGCTTGCATTTGGTCAAGTTCATGCCAGGCTGATGGGGGAGATGAGGAAAGGTAGTGTTGCGCAGATGACAGAAGTATTTAACACAAGACTATGGCACATTTGAAAACACTGGCTTTTCTGATGAGGAAAATGGCAAACCCCTTGGAAGGATGCCTGGTGTACAAAGTACGTCTGTGTACAGATCAGCCTGGACAATCTCTCTCCTGCGCCCTGCAGTCACTAGCTTTCATAACCCCTCTTCCCTGTGGGCTGGCTGCTGCCCTGAAACAGTGGCCAGGGGTGTTGAAAGCTGAAATCCAGAGCAATAGGTCGGTATGTGATTAGCTACGCTTTGAACATGCAGCTCAGCTGTGCAGGTGGCTTCCTCACGCCTTGACTTGTAAAGGGAAAGGGTGGACAATGAAAAATAAATCCTTGGCTTCCATTCCTTTGATTCTTCAGCCTCACTCTGCTCCCCTCTCCTTTCTTGGTCTTCTGCCCCTTGGACCCATCTCCAAGCCTGGATGCTGCTCTCTTGGTGGCTTCCCTTCCTGCTTGTTGTGAAAGATTTCCTCCATGCCCAGGTGACTCCCTCTGTCCTGTCATCCCCCTGGTGTCCCACTGCCCTGGGAGCTGGATGAGACGAGGAAGTGCAGTCTTACTCATCTCCTTACACACTCCACCTTGAATGTTGCCTGGTGCAGGGGAGGTGCTCAAATAATATTTGTGGAATCCATGAGATCATAAAAAAGGAACAAAGATTTATACACAAGTCAAAAAAATTAATTATCTGTCTTGGGTTTCCAACACTTTTGAGACTTCTTATATGCGGAGAACCTGGACTCCACTAATATCTATTGAAAGGTACCACCCTGATCTTCTTTATACAGACACAATAAAAGGCAACTAAGTTTTTTTTTTTTTTTTTTGCATTTGAATTTTTCAGGCACTAAGCCAGACACTTATAGTGATTATCTTGTTAGTTTTCACAACCATCTTGTAAGATAAGTTACTATCCTATTCCACAGATGAAAACATGGCAACTCAGGGATGTCAAATGCCCACTGTTATAGCCCCAGCACTGATGAGTCCACAAAGGAATATCCTCTGGTAATGCAGTGTTTCCTGACCCCTTTCCATTTCCTGGTGCAGCATTACGTTGCATGATGTCCACCCACTCCCAAGAGTCCCAGCGCCTGAAGGATTCCTGGGTAGCTTGCAATAGCTGCAGTCACTTAGGGAAGAACATTGGAAATAAAAGGAAGTGAGGGTGATGTCATCACAAGGCTAACTGCTCTCATTTACCATTTTTATTTATTTTATTTCATTTTTTTTATTTTTAGTCTCAGATCATCACTGGCAAACAATAAGTCCCATCCATCTCCACTACCCTTCCTGCTATGCTAGGGACTACGTAACTCATTTACAGTTTTTAAAACCATTTGCCAGTCTCAACATCATTTCCACAACTAGAAACAGAATACTTGTGAAAACTGCTGCCCCCGTGTCAGGAGACGGCAGCCATACATCAAGTATCACGATTATTGGTTGGATACCTGTCTCCTGCTGAGTGAACAGGGTCTGGTTGCTCACCATGCCATTTCGAGAAAGGCAAATCCTACCTGGTGCATAAGGGACATTCCACACATATTAAGTGAGTGGCTGAACATCCAAACTAACCAACTGTAGTCAAGCATCATGGGTACAACTATGTTCTCCATAACATGTAGTGACCGCTAAGGAAAGATGAATAAAGTTTGTTCTACAAACAGACAGTTCTACAAACTGTCATATAAATTGACAGTTCCCTGTGTGTGGCTGGCAGAAGCTCTCTCTCGAGATTCCAGTCACCCTACCATGAAATGCTAGATAAGAAGCAGTCAGTCCAGGGCCCCTTCTGGCCTGGCCATAGCATTAACTTCCATTTGCATGCATGCCAATTAGAAAGAAGCTCTGGATCACAGAACATGCCATAGTCCAGAAGTGGGAGCCTGCAGAGAGGCACATCCGCACGTTACCCACGTTCACATCATTGCCTGATCCTTGTCTCCAGAGAGGATTCTGGAATGTCTGCCAGGAACAAGCAGATCTCGCTGACACCACAAAATAAGGGCTCCGGGTTCAGCTCTGCTCCCAGAAAATAAGCAAATGGGCCCCGGTCTGTCCAAAAGGCATGGCCTGCCCCTGTTGATGCCTTTTACAGAGGAAATGGTCTGGCTTGTAGGAGGGTCTAGTTAAAACCAGAATTGCAAAACCGAAATCAGTTCAACACTCAGACAGTGGGTGAGCTTTTATTTCACTTAGTTTTTTTTTTTTTTTCCTGATTATAAGCCAATACAGGTTAAGTGTAGAAAATCCTTCAAATATAGAAGAGAAAAAAGAAGAAAGTGAAAATGTTAACATGCACACCTCATTCCTCCCAGATATTTTTAATAATTGGATTAGGGTAAATAGGTTCCAAACTATATCCTACCTTTTTTACTTAATATTATTTCACGACTCCTTTTACCACGTCCCTAATCATGTTTCAAAAACTTCCTCGTCACTAACATTTCATCCCATGACTTAACACATGATATCTGTAACTACTGTTTACTATTAGACATTTACACTATTTTAATTTTTGATTATAAATAATTCTATAGTAGTTGCTTTATGCACAAATTTTCATGGGCATGTAAGTATTTTATTGGGATAAAGTCATACATTCTAGGTAAAAAGATGGGGAAAATTAAGGAAAGATTGTATTTTAACACGGGTGCTAAAAATGCATATACCTACTGCAAAGGGTCAGGGTGGGGTTTAGCAGCAGATGAGCAGACTGTGAATTGCCTGCCTCCCGAAAGAAAAGTAAGGCTGGTCTTTGGACTATTTAAAAGGTGAAGTGTGAAAAGGTTGCCATTGCTCATGTTGCTTAGGCACCATACCCAATGGACCCCTAGGTGGACTTCTTCTTTTTTTATTAAGATAACCTGGGAGAACAGAACAGCAAGCTTAAGAACAAAAATAACAAATAAAAAGTCATCTTTGGGTCATAAGAACAAAAATAACAAATAAAAAGTCATTTTTGGGTCATGGACTTTTGGAAATCTGATAGGTGTACGTTCCCCTCCCAAAATGTACTGAAATTCCAAATGTTGCCCATCACTTCAAGGCCTTCATGATGCCCCAAGTTTATCCATGAATCTAGGTTAAATCAGTAGAATTTAGAGGCGAAGAGGAATTGTACTGCCCATGGAAAGTTGGTAGGCATGAATATAAGCCTCTGAATACTAAAGATTCCTTCACCCGAATCGAGTATCACAGGTAAAAGTCTGAGGTTGCAGGCCAAACATTTAGAATGTGTGCCCCTAAGGACTGTTAGGAGAGGGACTACATATGAATGGACATTTGTGTAGAGCAGCGGTTCTCAAACTTCAGCATGCATCAGGATGGCTTGTTTAAACACAGATTTGTGGTCTGCATGGGGCCTGAGAATTTGCATGTCTAACAAGTACCCAGGTGATGTTGCTACTGCTGGTCCAGGGCCACAGTTTGAGAACCACTGGTTGAAACTTATAACTGAAACCCACACAGTGGGACACTATGGAGCCACTGGAGATGAAGCAGAATACGATTTATTGGTATAGGAAGATATTCACAATATCCTGATAACAAAAGAAATCAGATGATACAGGAGAGTGTACAATATAACCCGATTTGTGATTTTTCTTAAAAGCAAAAATAGCTATATGTGCATTTATATAACTGTATTAATTTAAATGTAGAAATGGATTTAGGAATAGATATAGAGATGAGTATAGGCATCAGACTGGATATAGACATGGGTATGGGTGTGAATATAGAGTTAACATCTTTGTCGCTGTGTTTTGAGGTTACAACTGCCAATTTTGTTTTTGTTGCATACCTATATTTTCTACCTTTACAACACTGAACATGAATGGTTCTCACTGTAAGAAAAGAGCTCCTTTTAACTGTTAGAAATGATAGCAGACTGTCATTACTTTGGCACTTTGTACCTGTCACTGCTCCAGGAAGTTCTTGTCCAAGTCCTGACAAAGTGGGGACTGCACGTATGTGAAATATTTGCACACCCTAAATTCCCTGAATAAATTAGCAGTGTATATTTTTTGGTCTTCTTTTTCAGTGGGCCCTAAAATGACTCCCTGAGAACACTCATGCCGGGACAGTGGCCTTGTTTTTACTGATAAAAAAGGAATAGGGATTAAAAACTCTGACATGCATTTTTAAACACATATAGATGTACATGTTTATGTTCACATGTTCATATATTTGTGTCTATACACATGGGCATTCATGTAGGTACATAGATGTGTATAGATATTTAAATGTATATAAATTGATATCAGGTTGTCAAATGACATTTCTTGGGAATAACTGT
This sequence comes from Rhinolophus hipposideros, assembly GCF_964194185.1. NCBI lineage: Eukaryota > Metazoa > Chordata > Mammalia > Chiroptera > Rhinolophidae > Rhinolophus > Rhinolophus hipposideros. Next base: position 25,620,301 of record NC_138067.1, on the reverse strand, counting down.
CTAACACTAAGATTATTTCCTTCCTATTTCATTTGTTTTATTAAAAGATGGGTGGGTGGATAGATGGAGAAATATATGATATAAATATATGATAAAACAATAAAAGTAAAATGTTAATGGTAGTTCATAGTAATTTTTTTTCAACTTTGATGTATGTTTGTACATTTTCATAATGTTGGAGAAAATTATTTACCTTATGAAAAAATGATTATAACCGATGATAAATGAGGTTTTATAAAAAACTATTGATGTCCTTTCATACCAAAACAAGACGTGGGCAACTCTATGTTACCCAATTTAAAAAAAAAAAAATCATGATATTTTAGGGTTTGAAAACCAACGGCCCAGACTAGCTCCCATTTGCAAGCTTGGGACTTCCCTCATTCCAGCTTTGGAGACTCTCAGGAGTGCGACAGTAAAATTGCTGACATCTCAGGCAAGATCCTTAATAAGTTTTCTCAGCAAAAAAGGTGCCACCACAAGGCTGTTCCTAGCTTTTCTCGGAAAGGGTTATTGAAGCCTAAGTCACCCCATTCATGGACTTCTTTATTGCAATTTCACACATCATTTTCAATGAAGAAACTCATTGGCCGGTAGGACAGGGCCCCCTGGTATGCCCTACGAAACATGTCTGCAGGCAGATGTGTAGACACATGTCTGGTGTCATTAAAACACTGGTGGCTTGGAGAGAGGACCTCCAATTTGCTGCTCACCTTACCATTCTTGATCACACAGAATCTGCAGGCCTATGATGGCTTTAATTGTTTAACGAATATACCTTCTGTTAATAATAATGACAATACTAAAACTTTTTATGCATGGCTAATCTGTAGTTGGATTTCCCAGGTAATGTGAAATGTTACTAGATTTGTTACGATTTTAAAAATTAACTCCATTAGCAAAGTGGAGTGACAGATTAAACCAGAAAGTATAGAATAAATAGGAACTCAGCCGTCACCCTTTTCCCTGTATACCATATTGAAACCGGTGTGCTCCAACCTAGGTTACCCAGATGGGAAATGGGAAGAGGACCCCAAATCCAAGCACGGAGTGAAGACCAGTGGTTTTTCCATTGAGCATTCTGAACCTTTCCCACTAATGTGTTTGCTTTGTGACATGCTAAGCATTTTTCGTTACAGAGGATTTCAGCTGCTGGATTCCCCTAAAGGTACTTTAATACCTGTGCCGGCAGGAGAACAGTCACTTCATACAGAAATTAAATACATAAATTAATAGACGCCTCTTCGGAAAACCTTTCAAACAGGGAGTCCAGCTGCTCT